>NC_059428.1:40062478-40687478 GCF_021028975.2 Sphaerodactylus townsendi | reverse complement strand
TGTTCACGGATCCGAATGAGATTGCTCAGTATTTGCCTGTGAAGGAGACGGTATATGAGAAGCTAGAATTTCCAGAGAATTTGAGTCCTGAATCTGCAGCAATACCAGAACACACTTAAAAGTGAAATCTGATTTTTTTTTTGGACTTGAAACAGACTTTCTTCGGGAGATTATCTAGTCTCTTGGCCACCATCGTTGAAGATGCCACCACTTGCTGGATCAGGATCTATTTGTATGTGTGAAAAAATATTTCTGTAGCCTTGGGGAAGAAAAAATCACAATGCTGACTTTTTCAGTGTTTTCATTGTCTCTTTATTTCAAATTATTGGAGCTGTCTGATACCTCCAGTTCATGTCCAGTTTAGCTGAATTTGAAAAGCCCTCAAATCAGGAGCAACTCTGCTGAAGCTTTCTAGGTTTGAAGAAAGGACAAAGGCCTTTTAAAACAAGCCATTCACAACCTCCAATGGCTCATTGGCACTTAATATAGTGTTTGGCTGTAGTAGAAGGACCCTATTGTATAGTGCACACACTCTGTTTCCTCGTGAGGTTTAATTGGCTCAGCTTCCGGAGGGTTCACTGGTGCTTAGTAGGTCTGTGAACCTTGGATACATTTGTATGGCACCTTTTCATTAGTTGCTTGAGAGCTGTCTAAATAAGAAAGATGCGAGAGATGCTGTTTCTTTCCAGAAAAAAATTTCACAGAACTAGAAAACAAGACAGTTGCATAGAAAATTTGGCAAATACCGATTCACATTTGGATCCCATGTTGCCTGCCTTCTACCAGTATTGATCCTATGGTTTTGGAGTGGGCTAGATAGGAGTAGACTATTGTTTCAGGTGGATTGCACCATACCACATTCCTGATACTCTAATACCTGAGGTATTAACAAAACATACCAGGGGTTTATATTGTTTACAGTGGTAGAATAGGAAATGTACCTGCTGTTTCCATTATAAAGGACATCAATGTATGTAATTAACTTCATCTCATCTCTATAGGCCAATGCAAGCATGTTAGGCCTGCACTGTAACATAAACACATCCTGATGTGATTGTAATGGTTGTTCAGTTGTGTTCCAACATTCAGCCAGGCAGTTTTGAATATGAAACTCCACTTCTTCCTTTGCTTCTCCTGCTCTTCTTCCATGCTTTCCCAATAAGCCAGTTTGCCAGCAGGTGAAAACCTGCATTCCATTTGCTTGTCTATTCTGCTCTACAGCAGATCACACTCAACGGAAAACTTCTCTTACTTGTTTTATTGTTTTTTTTTTAAAAAAAACATACAGCCACTGCTTCTCGCCACCAAATTTGGGGAGGTTCTAGAAGATAATTTAAGATCATGACTTATTTAGAAACAGTAAAGTTCAGATTTGATTTTGGCACTGGGAGTTTTCTAGTATCATGATATAATTTTTATACAGCAGTGTAAAGAAGAGGCCAAGAAATGGGTTGCTCATTTTTTTCCCCTTTGCCACTGAGAGCTCAACAAGATGAGGTGCCAGAGGAGCAACGATCAGGTTTCCTGTGGCTTTTAAAAAGCAGCTTGATGGGAGGCACTATTTGAATTAGTAGCACAGCACTGGAAGAGGTTTTCTTATCTTGCCCTATGTACCTTTTCCAAGGCAAGTCAGCAACTGGATGCAATCTAGAAACAACTGCATAAAATTCAATGAAATGAAAGAAAGTTGGATTGCCCCCTCAATTCCCAGAGAAGCTACTCATGAGCGTTTTTGAGACCGTTCCCCAGTCTATGCATCTTACTGCTCACTAATTAAACTTGTGATGGTTTTACACCTCTGACCACCTGTCACTAAATAAAATGTATACCACATTTTACATATTTCCTTCAGGATTGGTTTCTTCATTGGATTAGCTAATATCTTCCTCAAATAGAATTCATCCGAGTTTTGTTGCTTTTATGTATTTATGCATGCATCCACCTTCTTTTTCCTTCTGCAGGATAAATACATGTACAGATTATTGTGTAGATCTTTTATTAGATTACAGGACTACAGGTCATAAGAGAGATGGTGTAGTAGTTACTCAGACTAGGCCCAAATCCCTGCTGTGCAATGAAAGCTTGCTGGGTGACTTTGGGCCACTCGCACTGTTTCAGCATAGTCTACTTCACTTGGATGTTAGAATAAAATGGAGGTGGACAGGACAGTGTTTACATCCCCACTAGGGAGAAAAGAGGAGTATAAACATCTAAGTAGCCCCTAGGTAAGTTGAAGTCTATGTTGTGGATCATATGGGAAATACTTAAGAAATGTTGCTCCAAGGTGGATTGCAGGGAAAAATTGTATATTTTGCACAAGTGGATCAAAACTGGGCTACTGTAGGCCATTCTACAGGCTAGGTTCTAGGGGGTTCATTTTGAAAAAGTGGCAGAAGGTGGCAGTTTTTGCCTGTATTTTTCACCATTGCAAACCATTCATGAATACAGTTTGCATATGGCTAGCTACAGTAAAGCCTTATGCACCTAGCTCATGTGGATATAGAAAATATCTGTATTATATTTGCATAAGCTATTTAGGCTTCATTTACAATAGTGAAATTCCCAATGAAGTTGTGGTGTGGTTAAGTACAAAGCAAAAAAAAAAAGTACTTGAAAGTCACTCCACCTTATTTTTTATGATGAATGTGATTAATTAAAACTACCCTTCTGGAGAGTTCCAGCCAACTGAGAGCTTCCGTCTTGATCTCGGAAGTTTTATTCAATCTTTCTCCACCCACTGACAGGTCAGCCTGGATCAAAGATCTTCTTTCCTGAGTTCTTTCTAGCCTTTGAAACTTCCAAATCTCTGATCTCTGCTTGCGGGTGTGTGTGTGTGGGGGGGGGGGGGGGCTTGATCCATCCCAAAGTCTTTTGCTATCTCTATTATAATAGCTTTTCTAAAACCCGGTGGCTAAGATGAGGCCGGCAAGCTATTGAACTCACTTCCCCCATTCCTCCTCCCCAGAGGGAAAAAATGGTTAAGTTTCCTTAGAGTCAGATCAGCTATAACTGCCACCCAGGAGCTAGTGCGTTTGTGATGTCCACGTCCTGCCACAAAACTCTAATCCTGCCTGAGTTCCCGGTGTGCAAAGATAGCACATCGGGATCTGTGATTAGGAAGCCAACGCTGCAGTGCCCTTTAAACAAAAGCCCTGCAATAGGAACGGAGCGCATCTTCTGCATCGCTATTACCAGCACCAACCTCTTCTCTTTAAAAGGCTAACAACAGCACCGGGGCTCCTGTTTCAATCAGTCTGACTGAGCTGGAGGTTGAGAGCTTGCAGGACAAAGCCATGAAACGCTCTCCCAACACCAAGCGACGGATAAAGGATTCGGCATTAGGACGTGGAGCTGCTGGGAGTTGTAGTCTTCAGAGGAAATGGGCGGGTTGATCAGGAGACGTCCGTCTCGAGACCGCGTCGCGGTAGGTGGAACCCGGAGGCGCACAACAAGTGTCTGGGCTGCGCGCAATGGACAAGCTGAAACGGGTTCTAAGCGGGCAGGACGCGGAAGAGCCGAGTCCCCTGGCAGAGGTAAGGGTCTCTTGAGTGGGGTCTGAGCAGGACACCTGTGCCTCTCCCTTCAGATGGATCTGGGCTTTGCGCCGCCGTCTTGTAGGTGAGCGTCTCTCCTGCTGCTTCCTTGTTTAACTCCCGTATCGTTTCAAGTCGAGCTTCCTTGTGCTTTCCAAACAGGGTCCCTTTCCTGTCTGCCAGCCCCACCCCTTCTCACCCCAAGCCCTTTCCACCCTTCTTTTTCCTGCCCTCCCCGCTCCCGACATTCCCCACCCTTGTTGCTTGAGCTCTGGTAGTCAACTTGCCACCAGTTTCTGTGTATTTAACTGCTCGTATTTATGTGAAATATATTTGCAATCGTTAAAACAGCCAGTGCAGAACCCCCCAAATAATAGCCCGACCAGAATTTCTTTCCTTTGTCTGGACTCAAACTGCCCAAAAAACTTTGGGAAAGATGCTGCTTTTCTGTTTTAACCACTTATTTCGTTCCAAGCTAGAAGCCCCAGGCGCCGTATAGGAGACCCAACAGCATATTGTTAGTGGGGAAGTAGTGCTAGTGGCCTCTGCCAGTGTCCCAGTAAAATAGATGGATATTAAAAATGGTGCAACACTGAAAGATATAAGGTGGAAAGGAAAGTGTATTGTCATTGCTTACTGCCAAATTGACTCTGGGCAGAATTTCGTGGCCACTTTCTTAGAATACATTTAGTGCATATTAAAACGAGTGATTCTGGCATTCCGACATTCATTGTTACCTTAAATAGCATTCATTGTTACTTTAAATAGCACATTCACTGATATAAGTATCAGTTGATCAATCGCTGTTACAAAGTAAAGCTGCTTTGGTTTCGTGATTGCCTCCTACAGGAAAAGAAAAAAGTCTGACCTTCTAACAAAGAATCGCTGCTTTGTTTATGACATTTAAAAATTCTTCATCTCGGCACCATGGACTGAAAGTATTTTTGTGATGGCTGCCTATAGCACAACAAAAATATTGCAGTTACAAATATATTTGTGATTTTTTTCAGCTGTTACATTAAATGATATTAATGATATAGTTTGAATAAATGATTGACTTAATTAAAGATGGTTTTTTTTAAAAAAAAGATGGAATGGGGATAAGTACTTATTGCTAAGTACATAGGAACAATCCTGGATTGGGTTGAATTTTTCCTTCTTGTTAAGCGCTGAATCTTCATTTGGAGGGAAGACTTTTCCTCCATTGGAAGGTTCTTCATATAATGCAAGGAAACCACTGGGTTTATCCATCTGGATTTTATATTTAGAGCTACTGCCACTATTTCCTTTTATTGAACAGCTATAGACCTTATTTGTTTGTTTAATTTATGTGATAGCTTTCTCCCTAGTGGGGACCCAAAATGGCTTACACTGTTCGCGTCTCCTATTTTATCCGCACAGTAACCCTGTAAGGTATGTGAGACTGAGAGTTTATGGCTTGTCCAAAGTCACACAGTGAGAATCCATGGTAGAGTTGGGCTTCAAACCTGTGGTCTCCCAAATCGTTGTTAAAATTCCAGCACTAGCTTTCCTCTATGGTAAAGCCATGAACTTTAAGGAAAGTTTTTAAAAAATTAAGCAACAGTTCAAAGAATGGTGAGAAAGGAGGGCTAGCTGTACTGCTTTTTGAAACTCTTTTTAAAAGGCTTGGGAGGAAAGACAGAGGATGTAAAAGTTCACAAGCTGGGCTTTTTTGTGTTATCGCTATTATCAGCACCAACCTCTTCTCTTTAAAAGGCTAATAACGCTGGGACTCCTCAAAGGCATGCCTTTGACATAAAATATTACATCGTTGTGGTTGGAAAAAATATATCCCTGCAGTGGAATTACCACTTTAGGAAGTATTACTGGAAAAGCTGCATGATATTAATCTCCAAAGAATTGTTTCGTTTTACATAATTATGAGCCTAGCAACAGGAAAAGTTGTGGGATACTTATTATGTGGTGTTAAACTTTGGTTTAATTATTCTGCTCTATCTCCCAATCCAATCTTTACTTGAAGTAATACATTCTTTGGGTTTTAGAGATTGTATAACTGACTTTAAAGTCCCCTTTAATATTTTCAGATGTTCACTGCTTTTGCTGGTGTTTTAGAACAATAGTTAAAACGATGCAAATTTGTTAAAGGATTAGTGTTTTACAAAACAGTTGTACTTGGAAAGCATACTAAGACTTCCAAGTACTTTTAGAACATCTTCATTTAATTATTTCTGTCTAACTCACCTTCCATTTCAGTCCTGCTGAGCTTCAGCAAGGTTACAGTATTTATTACTTTTATTTATATTATTGAAATATTTATGTCCCGCATGTCTTGGAAATTATGTTTGATTCTATTCTACACAAAAAAAGGGTCTACAATAGTGTGGGCACTTTGGTTGACTGAATCCTGTTAGGGAAACCTTGACACAAAGCTTTCAACTTTGATAAAGCAAGTAAGATGGAAGGTAGCTAAATAATATAATGAAGCACAGCTAATATGCAGGGAAGCTTGAGAATTGCTTTCTGTGAATATTAGAAAAGAAAATGCTGTAGTTGAGTGTATTGATGGTCAAAATAAAATGTTGGAGAAAAAAATAACTGATGTGCATGTTTAAAAACTCAGTTTCTAAAATGGCTGGAAGAATAGAGGTGGTGAGGTACAATTTCTTTGGCATTAGAAACATGTTCATGTGTGATGACCTTCATGTAAACAATTGTACAAAAATGTTCTTGATTCAGTAACATTTATTTCACAATGGTAATTTACTTAAGTTAGAAACATGGGTCATTCTTTTCGTAATAGACCATAGGATATTGTATACATTTCCTTTATTTTCTGCTGCTTTAACTTCTAAGATCTATGTGGGCTTACCATCTGCTTGCCTTAAAATGTTGTGCTTATAGTTTTAATGAAGGTCTTTTTAAATCTTGCAGGTGGTTGATGCAAGTTCTCTAAGCTGGAGCACAAGATTGAAAGGTTTCATAGCTTGTTTTGCTATAGGAGTTCTCTGCTCGATTTTGGTAAGACTTCTATCTTTCTTCTATCAGCTTGTGTAAGGTAAAGGTTAGATGTTTGACTTCTTTCATTTTTAACTGTCCAGCAAGCTATTTACAGTCATTTGTTTGCCATTCTTCTTGATTGTATTCCAGCTACACATCAAGATTGGGTCTGTGTGGGTAATTTTTTAAAAAAATTAGTATGTAATCCGGGGATTTATCTGTTCTCTTTTGGACTGGTGACAGGAAAGTCTAAATGCAATTTCTCTAATCTCAGGCCTTCTGAAACAGGAGTATGAGAAGGCTGCATATAATACAACATCAGAACAACAGATAACACAGACAGAAGAGGGACTTGACCATCCACTGATAAATTAGAATGTTGAAGAACTAATTATCACATTAAACCTGACTATTCTCTTTCTACATACAGCTGTGCTGAATGCTTTAGGAAGGGACAGCCAATAAGTGTATGGTTTTTTCTGTATGTGTTATTTCGTTAGTTGTGTGTTTGTATTGTGTCTTTCCCCCCTTCTTTTGTGCACATGTTTTGCTCCCTGTAGAGGTCGCTTTGATTTTTTCAATGATTTTTTTCTGGGTTTTCTCTGAGTATTATGAAAGTGCTTGTAAAAAACCAAAGATCAAAGTGACCACTAGTGAGAGCAAAACACATGTGGAAAAGGGGAAAAAAAGACAAAGCAGTGTGGGCACACAACAGATGAAATAACACATGTGGAAAACCCCGAGTCATCCTTTCCTTTTTATTTTTTAAAATTTTTTGGCATGGCAGACCTTTCTATATGGGCAGGATAAATGAGTTTGCTTCCTGTCATTGCTTGGGCTGATGGATGTTGACAGATCTGATATTCATAATTTGCAGTACATAAAGATGCATTAAAACTTCTAGAAGTTGCAGCACAAATTGATATATGTACTTTGGAGCGATGCGCACCTTTCTCCATCTTTTATAATGCTAGTGGCAGACAAATTGAACACTTATTGTCCATTGTCTTTCTCCGCCTAATATTTTCAGCTGGGCTTAGCAATTTTTTGCCCTGACCTAGATAGCACAGGCTAGCCCCCTCTCATCATGTCTTAAAAGCTAAGTAGGGTCAGCCTGGTATCTACTTGGAGGGAGACTAGCAAGGAAATCTAGGACTGCTGCCAGAGACGGACAATGACATCTGTACATCTCTTGGCTTGAAAACCCTACAGGGTTGCCATGTTAACTGCAGTTTGACAGTCCCGTCCCCCCTCCACACACAAATCAGAGTGTCAGTGTGTGTGCAAATGTGACACTTTGAAAGGGAAATGATCCCATAATATCACTGGGAGACAACTGTGAAGAGGGTAACCATTTTGCTTGTATATTTCCAAGTCCAAAGAGGCTCCATTTTGATTATTGGAAAAGCTTATAAAAATCTTGTTTTCTGTCTCATTTTTCTCATAGTTTAGAAGTAGGTGTTTATAGAGAGAGGGGCTGTACCATCACCAAGGTCAGATTCCTCATTAGGGGCATGGAGTCAACTCCAATTCTTTTCAGCTGGATCCAACTGGTCAGCTAAAACCCTAATTGCAAGACTCAAAAGGGTGGGGGGGGGGAGATTTGCTCACCTAACTTGATACCTGTTCTCACAAACTTGATAACTGATTGGTTAATTGGTAACTATTTGGTGTGGCCAGTTTATGCCACAAATTAGTTTCATCTGAGTTAGTAGCCATCTTTTCTTTGTCTGTCTTTGCCTCTATCTTGTTTGAAGAATTTTGCTTGTGCACTGAGGACTTCTGTTAGATGTTCTAGCCGGTATTTCTTTTATTTGGTAAATGTACTACATTGTTTTAATGTGTGTTTGAAAATTCACCTTATGAGTTTGTATTCACTGCCTCTTTTTTAAAGCCACTATCTTACAACCTTTCTTTTAAGCAGAAAATACAAAATAAAATTTGTTTTGTGTCTGAGCACTAGTTTAGAGCCCAGGGCTTGGCATTGCTACCAACCCAAAGGCCTGGACGGGTCTTTGACAACAACCAGTCATTACAGCATACAGTCAGTTTTGGTTAAGAAGAATGGTGTTCTTGTCACTCAGTTTTTAAAAGGAAGATTATGTGTTATGTGCTGTTAAGTCGCTTCTGCCTTATGGCAAATGTATAATTTAATGATCTCCAAAACCTCCTACCATTAACAGGCTTGCTCAGGTCTCCCAAATTGAGGACAGGGTTTCCTTTAGTAAATCACTCCATCCCGTGTTGGGTCTTCCTCTTTTCCTGCTGCTTTCAACTTTTTCTAAGATTATTGTTTTCTATCTCTTTGTAATGAGACTCAAGTACAATAGTCTCACTTTAGTTATTTTAGCTTCTAGGGAAAGTGTAAGCTTGGTTTGATCTAGCAGGTTGTACCATACATATATGAACAGATAGTGGCTAACGTTACTCCATAGCAGACTTGATTAAATTATGTATTTCTAATTGCACCCTTATTCTTATTGAACTGCTTACAACCCAATCGGGGGGGGGGGGGGGCTGAAGTGATTCTTGGAGGTGGTGTTGGGCTGCACTGGCAGATTTGCTATCCCCAGGGCACTTACCCCACCAGAAGGACAAATCGTACCCTCCTTGCACAGCTAGAAAGCCCTCTGGAGGTGACAAGATGTTGTTGCGGCATCACCAATCCCTAGCTGCCCAGGGCTCTGGATTGGGCTGTTGTTCTGTTAGTCTTTATTTTAAAATATTCACCTTTTCTCTGACACTTGTATACCGTAGTCTTTAAAGCAGTCTGTTGATACCTTGTGTAACTGGAGTTCGTAAGCAAGTTTTTTTTTCATTTCACCATATTGTTCCTGAACATTTAATACTTCCATGATTCTCCATATACAATTTCTTTGGCAGTAGTGGATTTTTAGAATTTTGGTATTTTACAGATTTTGCATTTATTACTATTTAAATTGTTCTCTTTCTGTGTGTACAGCTTTCTGTTCTTCCACATCCGTATGAACAGAGAACAGTTAAAAATGCAACTAGATTTCCGATGTTTTGAAATATGTTGACTTGTTTCTAACAGTTTATGTTTCTTTTTCTTTTTAAAATCTGTTTAAAGCTAGGGTTTAGGGGTCTTAATGTGGGAAACTCAAGTCCAGATTCCCTTTAGCTCTGAAGTTCATTGGTCACCTGTAGCAAGTTAGTTTAATCTCTAACAGCTGTGATGTGAGGCCAAAACACTCTTCTAATATCTATGGAGAAAGCTGGCTTCATTGCATATGTCATTAGTAGTATTTTAAAAAAACAACTTGAGTTGATTTGTTGAAAAAAAACTTTAGTTGGTTTGCTAAACTGTAGCTTTCATTGAAGTTTCTTTATTAATAACGTCAGCATAACCTGTCACTAATTGACATTACAGCAGAGTCGTGCTTACGTTTTGTTAGGGCTGGATCCCACAGATCTGTTCTCCTATGGGTGGTGCTTTGACACAAAGATCTTTCTACTGATCCCACAGATTCTAATACCAGAGGATCCTTCTGGACATGCTGCTAGTAAGAGAACAGATACGTGTGATTCAACCCAGTGTTCCCTGTCCGGTGAAACCTGGATTTGCAGTATTAGTTTATACATTTGTAGGCTGATGAATGATTTTGTATGAGAGAAGAATGCTGGTTTATCACAATGTTTTATGCTCCATTAAGTAGTTTTTGAAAGAATGAGAATTCATGTTTAATAGCTCTAGTTACAGATGCTTTGTTTTATAGTCTTTTTTCATCTTATCTTCCTCTCAAGGGTACTTGCCTGCTATGGGTGCCCAGGAAAGGACTTGTATTGTTTGTAACATTTTACACTATTGGAAATATCTCATCCCTTGGAAGGTAATCACTTTTTCTGTTAAAAATTATAGTAAATTTTATTAATGAACTTAGTGAAATGTCGATTCTTGCAACGTACAATCTTTTTTCCTGTTGTAGTTAAATCTGGAATAGTTGACATTGAAGTAAGGTATCATTTTTGTGCGTTTCAGTTAATCTTCAATTTGGGAAGTAATTTAACCATGGTCTACTAAGACTCCCAGATCTCTTTCACATGTACTGCTGTCAAGCCAGGTGTCACCCATCCTATGTGCATTTCATTTTTTCTGCCTGAGTGTAGAATCTTACATTTATCTCTGTTGAAATTCACTGTGTTAGTTTTGGCCCAGCTCTCTAATCTGTCCAGATAATTTTGAATCCTGCCCTTGTCCTCCAGGCTATTAGCTGCCCCTCCTAATTTGTTATCATATGCAAATTTAATTAATATGCCCTCTATTTCATTATCCAAGTCATTGATAAAAAATATTGAATAGTGCTGGGTCCAGGACAGAACTCTGTGGCACTCCACTACTCTCCAGGATGTTTCATTAACATGTTTAAAATAAAGGTGTGTTTATACTGCCATTGATACTGAAAATTTTGTTTCTTCAAAGACTACTCAAAGCCTCTTGTCTTCCTCTATCCAATTATTATTAATATATTGCTAATCATGGTAATTTCTCTTGGAAACAGTTGTAAGATTTTTATGTTAGATTTTTATGGCTAATCCATCTGTGCATGGGTGCAGCGGCCCTCCGCAGTGGTGGGACGCAGCCAGTGGTGGGATCCAAAAATTTTAATAACAGGTTCCGATGGTGGTGGGATTCAAACAGTGGCACTGCCGCACACACGCACCTCCAATCCCTATTGGGCAGGAAGGTTGCTTTAGTAATCCCTTCTCGGTACTCAGAAAAAATTAGTAACCACTTCTAGAGAAGTGGTGAGAACTGGTTGGATCCCACCTCTGGACGCAGTGCTGAGTGCCGCGCCAGTGTCTCTGTGCTGCTGCCAGCATAGCAGGGTTAGTCCAAGGGCGGGTGGCTGGGGGAGGAGCCAATGCTGGTCAGTTTCCTTCTGGCCATTGGCCCTATTATGCTGGTGGCCAGGACTTTGGACTTATATCACCTATGGGGTGGCTTAAGTCTGTTAAGCCCAATGTGGGCATTCTGGCAGGTAGGTTTTTACATGTTTGTAGCCTTACCACACCACCTTGGGAGCGGCAGGCTGGTGCAGTAATAGCCAGGTGCCTGGCCTGTTGCATGGAGTTGCCCATTACTCTGTGGCTTGGGAGGCTTCTGAAACCTGCTGTGGTCCCAGTGATAAAAGAATTGGAACCAAATATACAGACTACAGTGCTTAGTTATGCTTGATGTTACTACATTGTTGCAGCTAGAAAGAATAGTTATGGTATTCTTATCTGTGGAAATAGGAAACAACGAGCAGTATTACATGACCAAAGACAAAATGTTACCAGTGCTATTATTTTTTTTCTTAGAGGTGGCCAGTGAACACCTGGTTCTCAATTTGAGCACTGCCTTGGCTATATTTTCTTAATAGACTTCCTGACTTAAAGGCCCTTCTGTACATGCCCTGCCTGTAGGAGCGAGAAGTGGCCTTTTCTGCTATGATACCTTGCTTGTGGAATTTCCCTTCATATTTGTTTCATTGGCACCTAATCTTCATTTTAGACATATAAACCTTGGTTGATCATTCCTAGCTGTTTTATGGGATTTGTTATTATTTTAATCTATTTTAATTGTATGTTTATTTTGAATGATGGTTCCCCAATCCCCAGTTGTATGAAATTTATATACTGTATATACTGGCGTATAAGACTACTTTTGAACCCTGGGAAATCATCTGTAAAGTCTGGGGTCGTCTTATACGCCAGGTACTGAGTGGGTGGTACTGAGCAGGTGGTACTCTATATTTTAACTGGAAAAGTTGGGGGGTTGTCTTATACCCCTAGTCGTCTTATACGCCGGTATATACGGTAGATTTATTCTGACTCAGCCTAGGAAGCTGAGAAACTGAAAAAGTCTTTATTAGTATATGTTTGAATATGGCACACGAGAGACTGATATGAATTCTCAACACATAAATTGTTTTATTTTTCTCTTGTGGAGAAAGGGACAAGTCAGACTATTAGAAGTTTTACATTTAAACTTGGCAGGTGAAAAGATAATAGGAATGAGGGAAACTTTGTATAGCTTTATGCAGTCAATAGTTTGTCACAAGAATGTAGCTCAGACCCGGGCATTATATGGCCCGCGGGCCACATCCGGCCCGCCGGATGACCCTGACTGGCCCCCCTGCCTTGCTGGGGAGTGAGGCGTCTTTGAAAGACCCGCAGAAGCCGGTTGCCTTGGCTGCCGGCTTCTGCGGGGCTTTCAAAAGCGCCTCGCCCCCCTGCCTTTTGGCCCGGCCCTCCACAATATTTTCTGTTTCTTATGCGGCCCCATGGAAAAAATAATTGCCCACCTCTGATGTAGCTGTTCTATTGACAGGTATATGTAATGGTTGAGAGAGATCACTTTGCTGTCTCTCCTTTGATAAAACAGACTTAAACTTATTTGACACAAAATTTCTAACGTTTGTAGAATCAGGAACAGGTTTCAATTTTCCTTCTTTAACACTTGAAATGAATCACCCCCTTTTCTTAGGAGCTATTTCCCTCAGAGAAGGACAATCAGTTTCACTTCCCTAACTCAAAATCTTCCTCCATCCTACACTAATTTTCCTCCATCACTCCCAACTGCTAAACTCTGATTCTCACACTCCCCCAGGTCAACAGTGGAATTATTTTTGAACCCCTTGTCAAGGTTCCCAGACCGGTATAAGGTATCTGCAGCCATCTGTCACAGATACCTTGAAAACCATGTTTTGAGATGGATATGATTTTTTTGAAAGGTGTAAATAAAAATAAATGAAGTAGACTTAGGGAAAACTGTATTAGGAAATTATTGTTCTTCTATGCAGTATTTCAAACTTTCCTTGAAGTGCACAGTATTATCTTGGGAATCAATATGTGTTATAGTTCCTCTAGT
The DNA here is from genome assembly GCF_021028975.2 of Sphaerodactylus townsendi. Classification (NCBI taxonomy): domain Eukaryota; kingdom Metazoa; phylum Chordata; class Lepidosauria; order Squamata; family Sphaerodactylidae; genus Sphaerodactylus; species Sphaerodactylus townsendi. The sequence continues at coordinate 40,674,092 of NC_059428.1, read as the reverse complement.
ATATTTACAATGCAATCCTGTGCAGAGTAATTTGAGTTAAGTCCATTGAAATTAGTGGACTGCATAAAATTGCCCAATTACTGTATTGTGTTGCTTTAAACTTGAGTCATATACAGATATTGACCCTTTTGGCTGCCTACAGATGTGTTAAGATATTTCTGATAAGGTATTTTTCTTGTTACAGCACCATCTTCCTTATGGGGCCTATGAGGCAATTGAAAAGAATGTTTGAACCAACCCGTTTGATAGCTACTATAGTCATGCTCGTAAGTCATGAAGTTAATTTTTAAAAGCTTATATGTGGGTTGGAATGGGCTTCAGCGTAATGTTAAAGATTTTGCTTAAACTCTCCTAATTGAAGCAACTTTTGGATGTTTTCCATGTCATCTTGAAGAAGTTAGTAGATCGTGTATAAAAAATAGGTATATTATTGAATGAAAGGAGCAAGGTTTCCACCATCTGGTTAACGTAGGAAAGGGCAACTAGAATATACTATTTTTTAGAGGTTGTTGAGTGTAAAAACATATCCTACCATTGCATCTGTGTGTAGGTGTGCTATTAGAATGCTTATCACTATTTAACTGCTAGTTAAATTATATAGACAAAAAGTGTAGAAGACATTGGATTAGACCAATAGCCTTAAATAAAAGTATCTTGTGTGAGTGGGTTAAGTATTATAAAAACATTTAAAAAATGTTAACAGTTCTTACATTACCTTAAATAAACTGTTCCCTACTTTTAAACAGGAATACATTAATGGTCAGTTGACATAGTATCTCCCTTCATAGATTTTTTTCTCTCTTCTCCTCTAGTTGTGTTTCACCTTGACTTTGTGTTCAGTTTTCTGGGTGAGTGCTTGAATTGATAGCCATTTAATAAAATACATAATAATTTGGTTTTGCCTAATTGGGATTATTTCTTCCTCTTTCAGTGGCACAACAAAGGACTTGCTCTTATCTTCTGTGTGTTGCAGTTTTTTGCCTTAGCGTGGTAGGCAACATTCCCATATCTTTGTTTGTATTCACCCTGAACTGCTAAGTTTTAGAATAAATCAGCTAGTTCTATAGGATTGTTGGAGGCTGTTGAAGACACTTATAACAGGGAAGACAGTTTTTTGGGTAGGGGAAGGTTAGAAAATGGGGGAGGGTTAAAAAATGAGGCTTGAGGGGGGGTGGGAAGCTGAAGGTTAGGGTGGGGGTGGGGGAGGAAGGGAATGGCCCACAGAGCTGCTCCGTGGGCCTGGGCTTCCTCGTGGGGGTGGGGAAGGGCCCGCGGAGCTGCTCTGCAGGCCTAGACTTCCTTGCGGGGGTGGGAGGGAGGCAGAAAAGGGCCCACGGGCTTGCTGGGGGGAGGGGGAGGCCAGGAGGATTTGTGGGAGTTGGGGGGAAGGCAGGGCGGGTTTGCCTGGCAGGGTGCTGCACGGGGCTCTCCAGATGGGGGCGGTAGGTGGAGAGCAGGGCCTGGCAGGGGGCAGGGCGTGCTGAGCCTTACCTTTTTCCTCGCTTGCGCGCTGCCTACCACCGAGCTAAGCCAAGCACCTCAAACTGAGGAGGACAGCCGGGGGGAAGGAGGAGGGGTGTGGGGGCGATTTTCCACCCTCTCCACATGACTGAAAGGTGGCCGCCTGGGGCATTTGTCCCCAGATGTCCCCGAGGAAGCTCCGCCTCTGGAGGCAGGAACATACACACAGGTTCCAATTTTACTTCTTTTTAACACTTGATAGAAATCACTTTTCCTGGGAGCTATTTCCCTCAGGGAAGGACTACCACTTTCACTTCCCTGTTTCAGGATCCTCCTCAATCCTCCTCTCCTCCTTCACTCACCCCACCTTCCTTCCTGACTTATATTCTCAACTGCCACTCTCTTAGGTCAATAGTAGAATTTTTTTTCAACCCCCTGTCTACCAGGGTTCTCTTGACTGGTCTAAGACATCTTAAGCTAACTGTTCATCACAGCAGCCTATTCGCTTCTAGTGTTTTGCTGTAACTTTCAACTATTGACTGCTAGCACCTGCCAAGTTCTACAGTTCATAATTGGTGGGCTGTATTTGTGTTGAGTTCATGTTAGATCTCCTGTATGTGTTATGCAGGAAGAAAAGTGTGTATTCTGTTCTTGCTAATGCATTTTTTCCATTTCATTTAGGTATAGCATTTCCTATATACCATTTGCAAGGTAATCTTGATTTCTTCGATTGGCTTCAGAAGTTGCCTAGTTCATAAAATCAGCCTTGAAGAATTTCCTCTGTGGCTTAACAGATGAGCCCAGTTTTAATGAAGTACCACAGTGTTAAATTTAGAACTTACATGAGATCATTATATACTGTAATAATGGGACCTAAAATTTTGTCCTTGTAAGGCTGGAATAACAGTAGGTTATTCCAATATAATATTATAGAAAATGTGGAGGACTTGTTGTAACATGATGTTTGTGTGGTAAATAAGCTTGCCAGGATGTCTGAATGCCTTCATGTGGTTAATATAAATATTTAAAGAATAATACCCTTATATTTTGTTTTTCCCTCAGGGATGCTGTGAAGAAATGTTTTGCTGCGTGCCTCTCATAATAGGTGAACCAACAGACTGGCAAATGCTGGTCATTTTTCTTTAATGTGCCCATACTTTGTTGTATTTCCCACCTGTACCTTCATTAATTATTCCTGAATAAAGGTCTGGAAGGTGGGATCACTCAGGGAAACAAAACAAAGGCCATTGATGCATGTGTGGTCTCCTTTGCTTTGAGCATACATTCCATTCAGGTCTGATTCTCAGTTATGCACATATTTTCCCTCTCCAGTACTCACAGCACTTCCAGATCTGAAAGTCCCCACAGTTTCCAAAACCTCTTTAAGTGCAACTTTTTTTTCTCCATTCATAGGGAATGCAAAGGGGGTCCATATGCATTAGCATTTCCTTGGGATTTCTCACTCTTTCCCTCATTTCCCCACCCACCCCACAGTAATTCCTCTTACTTTACCAGCTACCATTTTACTGTACCAGCCACCATTTCACTGGCTGGCTGGCTGGCTCTCTCGCTCTCTCTATCACTGGAGTGGTAAAGCTGGTGAAATTGATGAGATTGGCTTGCTCTTGCCTGCCTTCCCTTCCTCATATCTCCCCCCTCCCCTGCAAGCTGTTGCCACCTTCTTTCCTCCCTCTTTCCTCTCCCAAGCCTCCTACAAGCCTTCACTGCTGTTATTACTCAGCATTGCAAACCTTACCAATGATTCAAGAGACTACAACCATGCAGGACTGAGCTTAATCAGGCTGTAAAGTTTGTTGGTTGGTTTGTTCCTGAGTAGGTGCATCTAGAGGTGCAGACTTCCATCCCTCCAGCCCCCAGCCTAGTCAGGTGGCTTCTTTCGAAACTGATTTGTGGGTGCCCGCAGAGTATTCTGAAGAGCTGTCTGCCCAGTGAACTACTGATAGACTAGACAGCTCCAAAACAGATGAGCAAACCACCACCAACTAAAACTGTAGACAACCTCCCAAAATGCATGGCCACAAAAAGACGGTGAGGGGAGGGGTGGATTGCTGTACCAGCCTGGATGTAGATATTTTGCAGGAGGTTAGCACCAAATCTGAACAAAAAGATATGGGGAAACCCCACTTCAAAACAAAGATGGCTTCTCAGCTGCGCGGTAAGTAATTCATGCATACAAGGCCAAAGTCTTTACCTGCTGGCAGAAGATGGCAACAGAAGGGGACAGACAAATATTTTGCAGCCTGTATTTTGTAGTACTTACATTCTGTATTTCAAAACCACATGCCACATTATCTAGAAGAATGGCTGATGTATTTTTATGTGTATCTTAGAAAAGGAAAAGTGTAAACATCTGTTATAATGGTTACCATTTCAAAAATAGATTTTACTGCTTTTGTGCAGGGAGGTGAGAAGTTTCATCTCTGTATAAGGCAGTGTCACACTGAGGATTGGAGGACCTGCACAACCATTATCACCTTGAAGTGACAGCACACGTTCTCCTAGAGGCAAATTACTTTGCTCGCTGATTAAACCGGTATGCCACAGAACAAAGCAACTATCTACTGACCCAAAGGATGTGGAATTTTGCTGAACCACGTTTTCGGGTGCATTTGGGCACAAAACCATTTTTTGAGTTAGGCAGTTCCAGTGAAATGTATTTGGTAATTCATAAGTAAATGAGGATTAAAATTACTGTTTCCTATTTCGACACATTTCTTTCTCTTAGGGGATAGCTTTCAAATGGGATTCTGGAACCTGAGCAAAAAGTATAGCGAATTTGGATAAGTTACCTTGTGGGTTTCTTATGTCTTGTCTTCAGGAATTCAGGATTTTGTCCTCCTGGTTGTTTTGCCTTCTAGAATTCCTTTTAATTGCACTAATATAAAGGAACTTGGTGAAACTAAATCACTACCTTCTTACAGAACAGCATTCATAGTTCCTTGTAGCTAGGATATTAATGCTGAGTCACTGTCCAATCAGCAATAGAAACAGTAACAAAGGGACCATAAATTGAAACCATTACCAAGTGCTCTTCAGTTTCTGTAAGCAAATTCCATTTGTAGGCTCTTAAAATTGCTGTCCTGTATCTGACTTTTTAAGCCCCATTTTCTATTAGAATGCTACCTTCTTCTTTGAAATTGGTAAATAGAATTGCTGTCAAACTATATGAAACTATATGAAAACCTCAATTCAAGCATGGCGAAGAACATCTCTTGGATTTTGGTTACAGACTGGAAATAACCCTAAGGGTTTCTTTTCAGAAGAGCCTTTTCCAGTTTATCCAACAATATTTGTCTTGTAATTCCATTGGCTGCATAGCCATTCGTTGCTGTGAGTTGGATGGGTGTTTTTTAGTTTCATTTTAATGAGACAACATCCTACAGTGACTAGAGCAAGCATCCAGGGATTGGAAGTTTTTGCCCCTTTCCTTTTCTTTATTTTGGATGCTGGCACATTGATTTAGTCTTGTGTAACAAGGCATTGCTAAGAAATCCTGTACAGTTTCTTAAGCGCATTTGTAATTAGTCTGTCTTTTGCTATTCTAATAATTTTTGAGGTTATGTTCTTGAGAAATCTTGTAAGATATAAATATTTATTTCCAAAAGAAAGCTGTTAAACCAATCTGTTAATGGTCGATTCCCTGCTTTAGATGCTCATGGGACTGTTTGTTTCTGTGAGCCTCACCCATGTGTGTATCTAAAGAGAAATTTTTTCCTGCAGTACTGAGGAGTAAAAGACCTAAAACCTCATACACACTAGATGTAATTTGTGTATCTGCATGGTTAGCTTCTCTTTGTAAGTTATCAGCTATTTGTAGTTAGACAATTTTGCAAGTTAACAAGGCAAGCTAATTATGTAAAATATATTCAGGAAGTACTTTAAGAAGAAAGGTTTCTCTGTTGTAGCTTTGTTGTCAATAAGCTATAGAAAGTAAAGTTTGTGGAAGTTTATAGTTCTCAGTTAATTTACATTAAGAAACTGGAAGACTACCCTTGTTCATGTATTCACTGCACGTAAATGACAGAAAACTCTTTTAAAAGATGTGTAGAGTACTGACAGTTGAAATGTGAATGCTTTTGTCTTCAGAATGCTTTTGTCTTCAGAATGATTACTACTTGTTGATGGCTATGCATTGCATTATGTGTAGATAAACATGAAAACTGAGAACATGGGCTTTATCCTACTGATTGGCTAACTGGGAAAAGCGTCACTGTTATCTAAGCTGAATGGTAGGCTAGAACTCATTGTATGTATAAAGTTGGCATGTCTTCACTACTCATATGTGAAGAGCCCTATGTATCATTTACACAAGATAATAACTGGTTGGGATCTTAAAAAATGGAATAGGGACTAAAGCAGGATATCAAGTAAGGTAATTATGATAATCACCATCTAGATTTTAATTGAACCATTAAATGCAGTACAAAAAGCAGAATCTACTATTACCATGCTGCAGTGATTAAGTGTATTGCAGAAGTATTTTCAGAGGTAAACCATTGCTATAACTCTAAATTATGCTATATTTATCGGTTATGTGAACAAATTGCAGTGAAAGATTTAAGTAAAATATGATTTTTAAAATTGGGGAAGCACCTAAATCTCTTCACATTTCTAAAACACCTCTAATCACTTCTGCAGCTTGCCTTTTAGTGTGAAAATACAGTCATTTCTTCAAAGAGTATTTGTGAAGAAAGACCTGTTCATGATGGGCACAAAACTTGTTTGGCTGAACTTGACACTAGACCCAAAGAAAGCAGAGTATGTGTAGAAATAATGTTCCTCTCTTTCTACTTCCAGTTCTCAAGTTTTAGCTGAATCCACATAACTTTGTTAATATTACAGCATAATAATGACAGTTTTTTCAAAAATACACAGGCTTTCCTCTCTGTAACAGTATGTTAATTCTAGGGGAAGAAAAAGAATTAATAATTTCACAAACTCAGCTATGAATAATCTGTATATTTTGTTTATAGGATGCAAAGGTCCTGGGTCAGTAGCTTAGGTATTGCACATTTAGCACATCATCACACAAGCCCACATTGCTGCCTTTTTCTAACTCACTTACACTCTTAAATATTGTATTATGTTAGGAGATGCACTTCAGATGTTTACACTGATGTTTTGGTAGGGACTTTTAAATCTAAAATCTGTCCTCCAGCCATGTAATTTTATAATTGTACTATTGCTAAATTTTCTTTATGTTGACTTTTTCAAATATTTTTTGAATTTAAATTTTGTTAAAGGTATTGGATTTGTATAATAGCATCTCTGACTTGTGACATTGTATCCCATTCCCCAATCCCCTCCCCAGTTTTCTGGCACAAATAACTTTTTAAAATGTGCGTTAAAAAGCAGGGCACTTGTTGCCATCTTGGGATTGTTGCATGGTTCAAATGCCAGCAGCCTTAACATGATCTCCGTGGTTGACATTTCTGTGTGCATTTGGCCTTAGTGTTTCTGAGAAAACATTTACTTACCATGACAGAGTAGCTCACCTGTAATAATTTTCCTTGCCCTGAGTTTATATTGCTGGTTTCTTTGACTCAGTAATCTTGGTGGCTTCTTGGTGAGTTTCATTGTAATGCTGTTTAAACTCAATCTTTATGAATATGTTGGTATCATTGCGTGAGGCTTTTCAGCCAATGAATAATAAGTGCCTCATGGCAGGTTCAGCTGCACATTAAGGAACATTTCTTTGGCAAATGCCTCTGGGGATTGTTTGATCTGATGACAGGGAACTTTCATCTTCTGTTCTGTTGCTGTTTGCTTGCTGCAAAAATTCACCCTGAGCTGCTTTTACCCCCAGTGTGGAAAGGAACAGGTACCTGAATGTTTCCCCAGCTGGGGTAAAAACATCAAGTGGAGGAAAGGGTTAAAGCCCCTGCTCCCCATACTGGCTCCCCCCTCCCTTTACCAAACTGTCCCAGAAGCTGGCATTTTCAAAAAGAGGAAAATAAAGAAGGAACAGTAGTTGATTCCTCAGATGACTTTTTTTCTTGGAAACAAAGAGTGCCTAAGTCACACAACATTAACAGTAACAAGAATTTTTAAAAATACGCTTGTGACTTTTAAAATCTCAAATGATGGATGATTTTTGTGCACTGATTTGCTATTGTACACTTTTTGTATTTGCCCTTTTTTGTTTTTCTTTCCTAGAAACTAACTGGTTTAAATACATTTGCTACAATATACGTTCTATAATAAAACTTGTTTCACAAGATGTGTATCATTTTCAATAAAGTTGACATTGGAATTACAAGAATGCTGACATGTGTGGTCAATACTGAGGCTATGAGTAATCTTTGGGCAATATTACACTAGTAGATAAAGTGTATGCTGTTTTTGGATAGGTACTAGAGAGAAGTTATACCCATACTTGTTTTGGCTTGAGCCCGAAAGTAAACAAAAGCCTTTTAACCTCAAGCAGTAGGTTTGGGTGCAGAAGGGACACTAGCCCAAGTACAAATCAAGTTTTGTAGCAGGGACGAAGATCTTGCTTATGGCCATTAACCATAAAAGTAAACTAGCCAGAAATAAAATAATTTACAGCAATATCACAGAGGGCCAAATAGCCTAGCTGCACTCAGTCCTAGGATCGTTAAATTTGACAGCAATGATAGTAGCCACATAAAAACAAACGGGAAACTCATTTTTTTACAAAATTTCTGATTTCTCTCTTGATGACAATTTATGTCACTGTTCTTTATTCAAAACAAGATTTTAGTATGTGCATTCTACAAAATGTTACATTGTTCAGTTCTGCCAGCAGGCATTGCTGTTGCTAGAAGGCAGTCATAGAATAAAATTTTAATTATTTCAGTTAATTGCTTTTTAGTTTTGAAATATGCCATATAAACAGGAGACCCTTAACATTAATAACCATAAAATAACTTCCAGCCCCTGCTAGTTCTAGTACAATGACAGATTAAAATCTTCACTCCATTTACCTATGATGAAAGACATTCTTTAACTGTCCTTACTGTGAATATGTAAAGTGAGTTGTAAAATAGTTTTTGTTCCTTTGGTATGTCCACTGATGTGACACAAATGTCAAGCCATAAAGTTCAGTAGTCCAATAGTCTACAATGAAGCACTGCTCAATTCATTATCCCATTTTAAATATCTGTTAAAGAATAATTTATATAAATTCATAGCGCAACTGTATTTAACATTGAGCCTTATTAAATGCAGGTGGTGATTGTAATTCTGCCAAATGCTTTATTAATATATTTGCTCAAGATATCAGAGTGTGTTAGTCAGAGGTGTTGTTTGGGTTACTCTTTAGGTGTTTAAACGTCAGCAAAAATTCTGGAAAACTAACAGCTGTTGACATACAGTGGGGGAAATGAAAGGTCTTTTCCTTCTTTGTCTGATATTTGATAGGTATGTTTTTCTGTCGTCGGGACTAATGCTGGTAAAAAAGAAGGAAATACTTGATCAAATGAAATCCATGGGAACCAAACTCATCCTGTCCAGCTCCCTGGTGCCGCATTTGAATGCACTCTTTTGCCTGTACATTTAGTTCTGAAAGACTGGGGAAATCAAATATCTAATTTGCCATGACACCCAATGCCAAGTCATAGTTAGGGAGGACAAAAAAGACAGCTGCTAGGTTGGTGTTTTTAATCAGGGTTTGACACCATGGGAGATTATAGGATTGTGAGTGATGTAGAAAAGATTAATTTTTTTTCATTACTTTTGCAGAGATCAGTTCCAACAAGAGCCAATTAGATGTGGTTCTAGTGGCAGAGATAGGTAGGCTGACTTTAAAAAAAAATGATGCACAGCATCTAGTAAGAAAGTACCTGTTAATAATACAAGAAGAGACCTAAATTTTCATGGATTTCAATGAAACCAAGAGAGGTGAGATTTCTTGTTTTTCTAAAATGATGGCATTGAATTTTGCTGAGGCTGCTTCTCATCCATCCACTTGTCAACAGATGTGTGCCCTTTTGGCTTGTGGAAATCAAAGATGTTCATAAGTGGTACTGATACCTGCACTTTCATAAACTGTATAAGATGTAGAACTTAGGCAGTTTGCCTTTGGCAGAAAGTGGAGCCACTCAATTCTCCAGACAGCGGTTGGCACAACAGTCTTTAATTGTGCAAACGACACAGTCAAGCCATCATGTTCCATAACAAAGTGGCTACAGAACCCAAGTGCTCATCCATACCATGACACACGAAATGTGTTATATACAACATTTAAAATGGAGATATAGTATTAAAATTAGAAAATATCCCTTTCACAAAAGTTGAAGGCATTTTTCTTTATGAGAGAAGTCAAGCTTTTTTCCATAGTTTGATGAGGAAAAAAATGATAAAGCCACTGGAGACCAGACATAGCTCATGGTCTATCATTTGGCCACTAAGGTCAAAGAAACACTCAAAATTAAAGCAGTAGAGGAGGTTTTTATGGTCATTACAATGATTTCAGATACATATCTCTCTAAACTGTAATGTATACTCTTAAGAGTGTCTTCTGTGAAGGAGTTTGGATTTATACCCTCCTTTCTCTCCTGTAAGGAGACTCAAAGGGGTTTACAAACTCCTTTCCCTTCCTTTTGCTACAATAGACACCTTGTGAAATAGATAGGGTTGAGAGAGTTCTGAATGAATTATGGCTAGCTCAGGGTCACCTAGCAGGAATGTAGCAGAGAGGAGACATCTGGTTCACCAGATAAGACCCTACCATGCATGTGGAGGAGTAGTGAATCAATCCCTGTTCTCCAGATTAGAATCCACCTGCGTTTACACCATGCTGGCTGTCTCCTACAGAGTGTGTCAAGCAATTGTCATTTAACACAACAGACTTGGAGTGAAATGTAGCTGGTACAGTGAAATATTAAATATGAATATTTGAATATCATCTGGAACAGCAGCTTGGGGAGGGATGAGAAAGTCACACTCTGTAGACGGAAATCATTCAATACAAAATCTTCAAAATAAGGGGTCTAAAACAGAATTCAAATGTTACCCATAATACATTGGTGGAAGGGACTGCCAAATCACAGCTGACTTAAGGAAAACCCATTGGGTTTTCAAGGCAAGAGAGAGGTCTGGAGATGTTTTGCCATTGCCTGCCTCTGCATGAGCTGAGAGAGTTCTGAGATAACTGTTACTGGTCACCCAGCAGCTTCTTGTGGAGGAGTGGAGAATCAAACCCAGTTCTCCAGATAAGAGTCTGCCTGCCACTCTTAACACTATGCCACACTGACTCTCCACCCACAATACATACTCTATTTCTGCATTTTCTAGGTCAATAGGATTGTCAACTGCTTAAAAGGATGTTAATAAAGGCTTAAAAGGATGTTATTTACTAGGTGATATTATTTACCTCCATGTCATGAGAGGTTTCAACTTTCCACACATTAAGCCGCTATTCAAATAAAAGAAATGTCTCAGTGCAAATTACAAAAAAGCATAAATGCAGCTTCATCAGCTTCAAGTGGAATGAAGAAGTCAGGGTACCTACTGGTTCAGCATCTTTATTATTTATTATTATTTAATTTGATTTAATATCCCACCCTTCCTAGCCAAAGCCAGGCTCAAGGCAGCTAACAAACATTGTCAAACAACATCTATAAAACAACATAAGAATTGAAAACATTCCATTTAAACCCTGATGGCGAATTAATAATTGATCCATTTGCTCATCTACTTTCCAATTCTACCCACTCTCATAGATCTTACTTGAGCTGACCAGTGGGGTGTAAATTACCAAAACTAATTTATCAAGATTCTGCAGCAGCCTTACTTATTGGTGCATTTGAATATTTCTGTTTTAGATGCTCTGCAAAAATATTGGAGGTCTTGCAGAGCCCTACTTTCTGCTGGTAATGAATTTAATTGATTTGTTTGTTTTATTGGATGGATTCTTGGGGTTGGGGATTACCAGGCAATTGCTATCACAGGACCGCAAGGAATAATTTATGTGATGGAATAAGTTATGTGATGCCAAGAAATTACATGATCACATCTCAGTGATGATTCTTAAAGGGATCCACAAGTGTAGTTAAATGTGTAAAGCTCAGAAAAAAATTGTTACAGGTTAAAAAAAAATTCTGACAGGGATCAGCTTGAGTGAAAAAAAAATCCACTTGGCTTACAACAAACAATCCAGATATGAGTATGAGAAAAAAAATGTTGAATTTAAAGTGGGTCAAAAATTTAAGTCAGATTCCTTAATATCGAAAGTAAAACTAGTTGTATGAGATAAGTGATACAACAGAAATTGCCACTGATTTAAATGAAAAACACATTTCTGTATGTAATTCCTGTTTCCAGTTCAATTGGGAACTCAGGGACTGCATAATTTACATTATAATAACTTCCTCACAAATTTCAGACAGAAAAAAGTCCCATTCTGCTGGCAATTAAAATTTTCATTTGCAGAAGGGGCAGTCAGGAGTGATTTTTGTGTTTGTGTGTGTGTGCTTGCCTCTGTTTTCCGAGAGATTCATTGCTGATATTTTGCACCTTGTCTGACTTAGGGGTGTGTGTGTGATGCATGCATGTCCAGTCCTTGTGTCTTTGTTTTCTTCTACTGCTCTGTTTGTCGGCTGGTTGGATATATAAAGACCATTTCTCTGGTTTGCCTGCATAGTCCATGTTAAGAAGCAACTGGGACTCATGGCCACAAAGCATCTGAAAGCCCTCCACATCCAATGAAATTGTATGACTGGCAGACACTGGGAAAAATGAGTACAAGACCTTTCAATAATTCTGTTCGGTGGGAAGACAGCCTGTCACTTACCTCACTATGAATGCTGGTCCACCATGTCTCTTTAGTATGTGTCTCCTACTTCCCGCTCTCTGGGAAATCCGAACTCAAAATGCCAAAATATAGGTCACATTGGAAGGCCTCTACTGCTAAATATTCTGTCTGAATTCAGAATAGTTATGATATTTAGATGTTTGATATTTACAAACCAGCTAGTTTTTGGATCACAAAAAAAACCTTATGTCTGTTCAGACCATTTCAGTTATCCCTTTGCCAATCTAAGTCTTGTACTCATGATCAATTTTTCAAACAACCTGTTTGCCATAATCAGAATGCAACCTGAGCAAGAAATAAAAGCACAGAACTATTGTGTGAACTGATGCTGAATTCTGAGCGCTACAGTAGTCAAAAAGTACTTTGAGAAAAGTAATTACACCATCTTTCTGCTTCTTAATTCTGCAGAACTAAGTAGCTAGGCTCAAATGTAGGAAATATGCACATGTTTTCTTCAGTTTCAAGTCCATGAATGTTTGCTTTAATGATCATAATCTTTACTGTTTGAGATAAATGGGCAAATTCGTACTTGGAACAGAAAGACCAACACATGCTTTCGAATGCTATTCTCTTATCCCCTTTTCAGCAGGAATTTGCATCTCCACAGACCCACTTTCCCTTCATTGTTTCAGTTGAAACATTAAACCATTTTCATTAATGGAAAAATATAGTTCTTAAGCAGAATAATTAGACCCTCCTCAAAAAGATAAAAGCTCACTGATTTGAATGGAAGGTTCTTCTTCACTGGCAGCCAATTGCACAATCAGGCTGCCTCCCACCTGACAGAGAGTAATTAGGGAATGGTTGTGTGAGCATGTTAAAACCTTAACACTCAGGTGTCATCTTCCTGTTGGGACATAGTAGGGGAAAGAACAAGTCCATGGCAAAAGACTGAGGTGAACCCATTTGTTCCACTGTGCTTAATTAATTGGTTTGGGTTTAGATCTCTGGGGTGGTGACTGCTTTTTTTTTAAGTCATCTGAGAAGTTTCTGACATTGAAGTCCCCATGACTGATTTGAGCTGCAAAAAGCATACTGACTGCACCATCTCTAGACTGCTCAATGTTGTGGAGAACGAGCTCCAAGCTGGACGAGACAAAGGAGACCCCACTGAGAAACAGCTCCAGGTGGTTTTGGAGGATGCTGCATTATGGCAAAGATTCAAAGAAGTGACGAATGAGATGATTGTCACCAAGAATGGAAGGTTAGTATCTTCTCCTTTACGGAAGTGTGGGGTGGAAAAAGGTGCTCTCTGAAACAGCAGCTGAACGAGCAATGAGGTTGATCCACAGCGATGTTCCCCTGCACAGTCCAAATGAGATAACTATGCAGGAAGCTTAAGGGAAGTTTTCAGCAACTCCTACTTATTTCAGTGGGGCTTACATAGGAGGTTTCCCCTGCAGATTGTGGTCAATTTTTTGTGTGTGCAAACAATCCTTTTTCAATATTAACAGGATGTTACTATTTATGTAAGTTTTTATGGATGCCATTAATGAACACTAATTAACCATTTAAACTCTGATTTTCTTCCCAACGTGGCTCACAACATTATTCTATTTTTTAAAATACTATTTTCACAACAATAATGCTCTGAGGAAGGTTGGGGTGGGAGAAGGTGACCAGTCCAAGGTCACCCATTGTGCTTCCAGGTCAGAAGTGGGGATTTGAGCTTGGGTCTCCAAGACTAGGGTCTGGCTCTTTAACAACTGCATGACACTTAATGAAGCAACTGTATTTGTAAAGGCCACTGAATAAAAGATATATTTAAAGTAAGGCATATTTGGGATGGTACTTTCTTTTTCTGGGCTGGTATCAGCTGTTGAGAGTGCATAAGCTGACTAGGCACAAAATTATTCCTGAAAGACTTTCTTCTGACAGGTCCTTCACCATCATGATGCCTTTCCAATTGGCCATGCTGGCAGGGGCTGATGGAAATTGTAGTCCATGAACATCTGGAGTGCCATAGGTTTGCCACTACTGGGCTATATGCTCAATATGATTGACATAATGTGTGGTGAATGATCAGGTGTTACATTATTTATTGTATTTATTGCACTTTTAAGTCCATAACAGGATTCACAATGTGACTTAGATGGGATAAACATCAAAATACAAAACCAGTCTGAAAACACATATTATATTAATAGTTAACATGACCTAGCATGACCTGTTACTGCATGCACAAATCATGGGAAGCTCCTATTAGTAGTGCATTCTGCCATGTCATGTATGCAAAGTGATGTTGACATATTTTTATTTGGCACATGGATTTAGGTTCTGTCCACTGAGCCCACTTCTTCTACTGGTTTATGCATAGCTAGATCTCCATAAGGAATTAGCAAACAAATCATTATCTTGGGTGCTGTGTGGTTTCCGGGCTGTATGGCCGTGTTCTAGCAGCATTCTCTCCTGACGTTTCGCCTGCATCTGTGGCTGGCATCTTCAGAGGATCAGCCTTCGACAATAAATCATTATCTGTTGGGTCAGTTTCATTCAGACTAACAAAAATGGGACCTCTCTTTGGTTTCTCTATACCAATTTCTTTAGTTACAGAAAGCTTCATGGAGGTTTGTCAAGAATATCATCTAAAATTCATTAATATCATCTAAAATTCATTTGCCAAGGTTTTGTTGCTGTAGAAAATAAAGGTATCTCCGAATCTAGGTAGCCAAATAGGAAGTGAATCCCAAAACTGGTTGAGAATTCTCACCCACTCAGTCTCTTCAAAAACACTCTGCCGATCATGGTACTCTCAGGGTATGGTTTCAATCTCCTCTGCAGTTGACCCTGTCAGCGCTGGCGCTGGGGTTGGACCAGTTCTTCCCCAACCAAAGTCTTTCAACAACGGGTTCTGCACAATGGGGAATTAAAAACAACAGTCCTCCAGCTCCATTTAATGTCTGGAGCATGTCTTGCTAACCAAGTCAGTCCCAGAACCAAGGGATATTTTGCCACTGGCCCCACAATGAACTGGATCAATTTCCAGTGGGAGCCAATCCCCGCTAATACAGGTTCAGTCCCTTGAGATGCAAGGGGCCCAGTCATTACCTGTCCATCCATCTGTTCAAAGAATATTGGGTGCTTCAAATTCATAATTCAGAAATCACAATCCCAGTCCAGTAGCTACTACTGGGTTAATCACACGGCAGTAGTCTGCAATGGCCTGCAAAGTCCAATGCAGACTATGGACATAGCCCACACCCAGAATCTGCTATGGCCTGCAAAATCTTTTTTTTTTTTTGCAAAGTCTCCATACATTTAACTTGAGCAATAAGGTTCCACTCTGACCCGGCCTCTGGCACCATCTAAGCAAGGTTGGACCATTTTCCATGTAACCTTGGGGCGGTGACCTCTTTATCTGTCAGATCCTCAGCTCAGATCTCACAAGCGCAGAATTAGGTGCAGTGGTTCCCAGACCTGGTTGAGATGCAGGTAAGGAACTTCACTTAGTCAACTTAGGCAGGGTTTTCTTCTTTCTCACCCCCTCACTGGTCGGTACAGAGGGTCAGGACCTGGACTGGGGAAAGGAAGCTTTCATATGTCTTTCCCCCTGCAAATGGAGACACAATCTCAGGCAGTGGCGGTCACACTCTGTCTCCTTACTGGCCTTTGTGCCTCCCACATCCCCTTTCACTGGGATCCCTGCATGGCTAGGGTTGCTAGGGGTCCCTTTGTGGTGCTTGGATTGCTTCATAGTCTGCAGGCACCCTTCTGCAACAGGTGGATCCATCCCATTATCATCCCAGGGGTCTCCTGCACCAGTGACCATTTTAGTACTTCTGCATCAAGCCTGCCCTTAAAGAGATTCACTTAGGTAGCTTCAAGTCAGGTATGGATATGGCTGGCACAATGCTGGAATCCAGAGGTGTATTCAAAAACAGACTGGGTCCCCTGTCACAGGCACTGCAGCTATGCATAGGCTTTACCCTCCTGAAACAGCTCCTCAAAATGATCACACAAGGCAAGCATAAAATGATCCACGTTCCCCAACTGGCAGCACCTATCTCAAAAAGCCCAAAGAACCATGTGGCAGCTTCTCCTTTCAGTAGGGTGCCCATGTAGTGCATGTGATTCTCCTCAGAAGTAAATGAATCTGCCCAATTCTGCATGAAAGCTGCTACCTGGATCATGAAATAGGGTTGCTTCTCAGCAGCTCCGTCGAAGGAGGCTTTCAACTCCCAAACCACAGCTCCACAAGGAGCCCCTATCATTGGGGGATGGTGCAAAGGTGAGCTCCACTGGTGTTACTTGCCTTAGACTGGATGTGACCAACGGTTATACAAGTAGAGGCAATTCCCAGACCTACACCATCCAGGTGTAAGAATGGTTCTCAAGGCAGTGCCTCCGGTCTTCATCTTGGATCAAGCTGAGGAGGAGCACAGTCAAAGACCTTACGACACTTGGGTATCAAGACTTTATGTTCCTCCAAATGCAAACATATCCTTTGCTCCAGCATAGAGGTGGGTAGGCACAGCTTCACATTACCAAGACTCATATAAAATCAGTGCTCCCAAAACTTGTGCCAGTACAACCACAAGGAGGAAAAGAAAAACTCTGCAGTGCAGAAATGCCAATTGGACCCATTTGATGGGAAGATGGATTAACCACCCTCACTGGATTGTTATCGAAATCAGTTTCTGTGTCAGGCCTGTAATGTGTACAACTCCCTAAACATGAAGAACTACAACACAAGTCCCGGGACAAGAAGGTATAATTTTATTCTCTTGTATGTGTTGCAGTATTTTACATATGATAATCCAATTAAATCATTCACTTTTACAGAATCTTGGTGTTAAGTAGCATGTCTGTCAGGGCTGTCCTGAGGGCTTTTGGCCCTCTTGGCTGGCTAGGCTGGGCACGTGTGTATCCTATGCTGCTAGCCAGCCACCTGTGTTCCCAGTCCACCAGCTAGACAGCCATCTTGGCAGGCATGCTGTAAGTTACCGGCCAGCCAGTCAGCACGTGTGTGCACCTCACGCTGGCCTGGTAACTCAGCATGCATGCCCCAAAATAGTAGTTGGCCTGGTGATGCTGGTATATAGCTCTGGAACTGCAGGTATTGTATGGTTGGGTGTCAACATCTCTGGAGAGGCAAACAAAGATCCTTGATTAAAACTCTTTCAGAGCATTCAGGCAGTCAGACTATGTCCTCCTGAAACGCTAAGATAAATTCCTGCATTATTCAAGAGACCCTGCCCAACTATCAAGTTGGTTGAATTCCATCCATGCTGCTGTCTTTGGAAAGCCAAATGAATTCAGAATACAAAAAGACAGGATCTCAGTGCAGGGGTCCTCCACACAACAGGTACAGAACTGTTAAGAACATAAGAACATAAGAACTAGCCTGCTGGATCTGACCAGAGTCCATCTAGTCCAGCATTCTGCTACTCACAGTGGCCCACCAGGTGCCCTTGGGAGCTCATATGCAGGATGTGAAAGCAATGGCCTGCTGCTGCTGCTGCTCCTGAGCACCCGGTCTGCCACGACATTTGCAATCTGAGATCAAGGAGGATCAAGATTGGTAGCCATAGATTGACTTCTCCTCCATAAATCTGTCCAAGCCCTTTTTAAAGCTATCCGGGTTAGTGGCCATCACCACCTCTTGTGGCAGCATATTCCAAACACCAATCACACGTTGCGTGAAGAAGTGTTTCCTTTTATTAGTCCTAATTCTTTACCCCAGCATTTTCAATGAATGCCCCCTGGTTCTAGTATTGTGAGAAAGAGAGAAAAATTTCTCTCTGTCAACATTTTCTACCCCATGCATAATTTTATAGACTTCAATCATATCTCCCCTCAGCTGTCTCCTCTCCAAACTAAAGAGTCCCAAACGCTGCAGCCTCTCCCCATAAGGAAGGTGCTCCAATCCTTCAATCATCCTCGTTGCCCTTCTCTGTTGAGATACACTCTCTCCTCTCTGTTTTACTTGCTTCCCATGTCTGTCAGGGAACCTCCAGAAATATCCTGAAACTACAATTAATCTCCAGATGACAGAGAGGAGAAAATGGCTGCTTTGGATCATTTAGTCTATTGCACTGTATCTCCTGAGGTCCTTCCGTTTCCTCCACCCAAATGTTGCCCTCTCCAGCCTCCACCCCTAATTCTCCAGGCCTTTCTCAACCCAGAGTTGGCAACTTCTTTCTTCTTGCTCAAGAAATAAAAAAAACAAACAGACATCTAGGCATATTTGACAGATGAGAAAGACTTTGACTGCTCTGGAGTGTCAGAATTTTTCTGTTTGGATTGAGAGCATTTCCAGTTTGCACAAAGGGATATTTTTCAGAGCAGGTCTGTATTAATACATTTCTGACTTCATATCATAACTTTCAAGCCCTGACTCACATTATCAGTTTTTGTGGGTAAGAAGTGCTTGCTTAGGATATGCCTGCCCTAATGCTCCTTATTTTCATTCTATTGTTTCAGTTTGCATTTCACTGTCTTACTTTTTCCTGTCATGTTCTAGTGTTTTGCAATTTACACATGTAAAGATCAGTTCAGGGACACTGACTTTACTCATGTGCAGTTACAGTGCCTGCTTGCAAATATTCATGGCTGCCATTTCAAACAAGAAGCAATATTTCTTGCTATCAACAATATCTGCCCAAGCATCAGGAAGAAGCGTGTGCTGGTATTTCTTTAGTGACACACTGACATTCCCAGAAAAAAACACAGAAGTGGAACCCTAATCATGGATCTCAGGCAAAGTGGCATGCAAACAGCACCAGACCATTCACTGACTTCCCTGAGACATATCTTGGGGGTGGAGGAGAGAGCTAGTGATGGAGAACGATTGTGCATATACTTAGGAGATCTCTTTTCTTTATTATTTTTACCAGGGCTAAAAACAAGTACCATTGTTCCTGAGCTGTTCCTATTCAATCCAACCGTACTTGTACAGGAAATCTCAAATTAACAAGCATTGGTTATAGGTACAATAAATAATACCATACATTGTTTCTAAAATGTTATGTCCTATGTGGTCAGTAAATATGGCTGGGCCATAGGATTGCCATCTTCCAGGTGGGTCCTGAAGATAACCCAGAATTTCAATTGATCTGAGGGATGCCAGCCTCCAGGTGGCACCTTGGGATCCTCCCCAAAATATAGCTCATCTCCAGGTTACAGCAAGAAAACGGCTGCTTTGGAGGGTGGGCTCTATGGCACTGTACCTCACTGAGGTCCCTGCCCTTCCCAGACTCCATACCCAAATCTCTAGGAATTTCCCAATCTGGTTCTAACAACCATACTTCCATCAAAGGTAGGGGCATCCTTGGGGAGAACTTCAAGGGTGGGGGTCAATGGAAAGAGCTTCAAGGGTGGTGGTGGTGGTAGTTGGGAGAGCTTCAAGTGTGGGAGGTCGCTTGGGACAGCTTCAATATTGGAGGAAGATGGAATGAAGCAAAAAATAGGGAGAAGGGATGCATTGACTCCACAAGTTTCTTGCAGGTTCCCACTTGTTCCATCTAACCTCCATGCACCAGAATCCATGCAGTGGTCCCATGTAACAAGGAGAGGGAAAGGAGAAGTTGGAGTGAATGAAGTCAGTGTGAGATAAAGGCAAACTTTTTGCCAGTGCAGAATGGGAGCAGAGAAGATGAGTCCTGTCTATGCTGGGTAGCCTTTCCAGGCAATGCAGTGAAGCAAGTGACTCTCTGCAGAATGGAGTGTATTGCAGGCAGTCCCTTCCTGAAAGGGGGCTAGGAGCATGTAAATGGGGAAACTAGGATGTAAACAGTTATTTGGAAATAAAGCCATGAACAAGTCAAGCTGTGTGTCTATGGTGCCTTATGCCTCAGAAGAGACTTGGGAGTGGGGATTATCATCATCATCATCATCATCATCATCATCATCATCATCATCATCATCATCATCATCATCATCATCATCATCATCATCATCATCATCATCATCATTATTATTATTATTATTATTATTTACTGGGTTTCTAGACCGCCCTCCCCCGGAGGGCTCAGGGCGGTGTACAGTGTACGGTGTACAGGGTGGTGTACGGTGTACAGTAAATTATTTATTTATTTATTTATTTGTTTGTTTGTTTGTTTGTTTGTTTGTTTGATATACCGCCCTATCCTCAAAGGGCTCTGGGCAGTGTACAGCATACATAAAATCATCATAAATACAATTATCATAAATACAATTAAAATAGCAGTTATTTCCTAACATATTTCCTAATATTATGATATTCCCTTGTCCCTAAAATGATTACATGTTTGTATTTTTATTTTCAGGGGGGTTAAATGGAGAAGTGAAAATATCCTTCCCACTTAATCTAAAGTGGTGCAGCCCAGGCTGCCATTTTGAAATTCTACCACCTCATTCTGCTGCATGTAATGACCAAGTATTGATCAAGTATATTAGGGCTGTGTGATTCAGGTATGCCAGGAAGTAACTAATGGAGAGGCACCAAGGATTTTCAAGCAATTTCTGATTTTTCATGGTGGTTGATTATTTACTTCCAGTTCACCTATGGTTTTCTTGCATATCTGAATCTATTCCCATTCAGTTCCTTTTCCTGGGAAGGAAGGGAGGGTTTTAATTACTATATTTTTATTGTAAAGTATCATTATTAGTGCTTTTATTTTTCATGTTATAGTATTGTTACTTCATAATTAAGATAATTAAAAATAGCAAACAATAAAATTTGCTGCTGAAGCACATTTTTTAAAGGCAACACAATACATTATCTATCAAGAGTTTCTGGTCTCTCAATTTAAGTTGCAAAAATGGCCACCAATCAAACCTGAAAAAGACCACACACACTCAAAAGAAAAAAAGACAAAAGGCATAAAATGTGACCAGACTGACCATAACATTGTTTGGAACATCTGCAAAAACAAGTCTGAACAAATCATGGTAATTCTAAATTAATGGTCAAAATGGAACCAAAGATCATTTATGCTTGCACTGCTTACCCTGTGGCTGTTGACTTCACTGTGGGGTTTTACCCACATCATTTTGTTTACACAGGGATTCTTCTCCTGCAGAGCCATAGTGAGGGGGAACTGTGCCCAGGCCACATGTGTGCCCTGCACCCCCACCACACCTCTGCCTGTCCTGGAACACCCTGAAACACCCAAAATGCCCCCCACCCCCACACCAGTGCGCGCTCAGTGCAAGATGCCTCCTCCCCCTGGGTGCTACACCACTCCTCTCCTGTGACCGTGTCCCTAGCTAAGCCACCATTTTGCCCACCTATCGCTTCCATGTTGTTTTCATGAAACCTCCATTCTGGGGAGGTTGCCTGCCACCATTCCACACAGGGCACAATACAAACAATTTTTGTGGGTGGAGGGGACTCCACACAGGTCCTGTTCCCAAAACAAGTTTGGCCCAGGTTATTTTCCTTAACTTGGGATTTTTGAAAATCGCTAAACCAGCAATCCTGTTGTAAAATCCTGGGTTAGAGCTGCTCCAACATGAACATCCAGGGAGGAGGCGCTTTATTCCCCCCCTTCCCCCATTCACTGTAAGTTCCGCACTGTCCATTGTCAGGGAAAATCCACCCACTTGCCCTTCTATGCAGGCCACCCAGCAAGTTGTGGACAGATTCTCTGAGAGCCCCACAGGGTACAGAATCCCCCAAGCATGTTTTCTTCCCATGGGAGCAAATATGCCCAATCTACAGCAGCACATTCATTACTGCCCTGCAGTTGCAGAGAGGTCCCTTTTTCTTTTTTTAAAAAAATTGTGTGTTGCACATGCACAGGTATGCAAGTGCAGCTGATTTGTATTGTGGGATGGTTGGCATGGCTGCGGGGGCTAATTTCTGTTTGCTTGCACAGCTATAATATGTTGCAGGAAATAAAAAAGTCTCTGTGTGAAGGCGCAAAAGCAACCCAGATTATTTCCACGGGCTCCATAGCTGCCTGCATGGCACGTATGTGAACAGGACGAAAGAAAACTAGTTCCTTTTTAACAACTGCAACCCATTACACATTTGCTGTGCAGAATCCACCAATGTCAATTTCAGCATCAAAATTTAAAAAGCCTTTCTGATCTTTCTGAAATGGTAATCTGAAGAGTGGGAGAAACTGCTGCTGTGTTGGTGGGGGAAGGTGAGAAGGAGTGAGAAAACCTGAAGAAAGCTTAATTCACAGTGATCTCCTTCACTTTCCCTTTGAAGGGAGAGGAAAAGTCGCACAGCTTTTGTATATTGTGGGGATTCTCTGATCTGAAAGTGCAGTGAATTCTGCACAGGGGAAAATTGTTTGTAACCAAGAATCAAACCCAAAGGCAATGTATGCTTAATGTGAAGGGGTCCACAAGTGTATAAATGGCAAAATGTCTGTTGAGGTTCATTGTGTTAGGTACCACTTCTACTGTGATCCTAAATCATGTTTGCTCATAGAAGAAGAGAAGAAGAGTTTGGATTTATATCCTCCCTTTCTCTCCTGCAGGAGACTCAAAGGGGCTTACAATCTCCTTGCCCTTCCCCCCTCACAACAAACACCCTGTGAGGTGGGTGGGGCTGAGAGAGCTCCGAGAAGCTGTGACTAGCCCAAGGTCACCTAGTTGGCATGTGTGGGAGTGTACAGGCTAATCTGAATTCCCC
Organism: Sphaerodactylus townsendi; assembly: GCF_021028975.2. NCBI lineage: Eukaryota > Metazoa > Chordata > Lepidosauria > Squamata > Sphaerodactylidae > Sphaerodactylus > Sphaerodactylus townsendi. The sequence goes on along the minus strand of NC_059428.1, from coordinate 40,651,263 downwards.
AGATAAGCCTCCACAACTCAAGTGGCAGAGCTGGGAATCAAACTCGGTTCCTCCAGATCAGAGTGCACCAGATCATAGAATCCTTAGGGAAAGAAAATCTGTTTTGATTAAAGTTATCCTTTAACAAATACCTTGATTTATGTAATGGAAGTTACTGAATACGTAGCACAATTAGATTTATTTGCTAGTTTTAACTTCATGGCTTCTCATAACTGAACTTCTCTTACAGACGGATGTTTCCAGTTTTAAAGATTAGTGTTTCGGGCTTGGATCCAAATGCCATGTATTCTTTCCTGCTGGATTTTGCTCCAACAGACAGCCACCGCTGGAAATATGTGAATGGAGAATGGGTGCCAGCTGGGAAGCCAGAGCCATCGAACCACAGCTGTGTCTACATCCACCCAGACTCTCCCAACTTTGGGGCCCACTGGATGAAAGCCCCCATATCTTTCAGCAAAGTGAAACTTACCAACAAGCTGAATGGGAATGGGCCGGTAAGGCGCCAATGTTTGACTATGCCTGTTGGCTTCAGTCACAGGCTTCTAACCATCAAGAAATATCAAGGGTGCATTTACGTAATTAGAAGGGCCCTTAGAGGCCTCTTCACCCACAGATGCCAATTATTCCTTGGAGTCCAAATGTAAACAGGAATAAACAGGTCTTAATTGGAGCTTTCAGATTTTAATGGACTCCTTGATGTTAAGAGAGACTGAGTGCACTGTGGTTGAACCATCAGGGAGAGTTTTCCCCACATAGTTTGCCTTGTGTATTGAGGTTTTTACACAGGACTTCAGAGAAGGGGGAAATTATTGTGGGTATTGAGGTTTTGTTTTCTCCCCCATGGTGTTTGGTACGTAAGTAGAATGTTGGCAATCATCAGGAACTAGAATAAAAGGTTTCTCCTAAATGAAATAATTACCATGCTTGCTTCTGCTTCATGGTAATTATCAATATTCTATTGAATCATCTTTGGCCTGTGGAATAATAATAAAAAGCATCTACTTGTACCAGAAAATAAGTGGCATTCTCTCTGAGACCCTTAAACATGGAAAGAGGAAAGTTGGCTTTGTTGGGTAGCTTGTTTATTTCATATGGTTCTTGGATGACAATGTCATGAATTACCTTTGGTTTGTTTGATACAAAACTCCACTGGTGGAATAAACCCATCGGCAAATCCATTAGCAGGCAAATAATTATTTTTAGCTGGATGTTTGATCTGCATAGGTTTTGTCTGTGGTCATTTCAAAGCTTATCTGTCCCCAAGTTAGATCATAATGAATGTAAGAAAAACTAGGGACAGGGCTGCTAGTTTAAAGTCTCACATTGGGTAGTGGCAGTGCTTAAAATGGAACGCTGACCCCTTGAGCTCTTTGGTCCCACATTCCAAATGCAAGTCTGCTCATTCACTGGAAGAAGCCTAAAGAGTGGGGTATACAATTACATTGAGAGTCAATACCCCTTATTCACTAAATGGTTAATGATGGACTGCAATTACAAATAATTTACACTACCAGCTACAGGGAAGATGTAATCATACAAGCTGAAGAGCTTGAAATTTTGGCTATAGTTGAATGGGACTTAGCTGCACTCCCATGATACCAGCCACTTTTAAAATCTGAAGTTAACAGCCAACTTCTTATTTCCTGAGTAGGTTTGCCATTTGCCTTCCTGTGTCAGGTAAGCCCCTACCCCTTGGCCCCAATTGTTGCCCTTGAGAAATTGAATAGAGGATAAAGGATAAAGAAATTACTAGAAAAATGTCTCCTTGGTGAAGATTTAGGTATTTCCCCACGTCTCAATGTCTTGACCACAGAGATTGGGGGAAATTCCTAGAGCATCATATGGAAGTGATATCACATCATTCTCACATTCCACCCTCCACAGGCTGCTCTAACATTCTCCAGGCATTTACCAGTGCAGTTCTGGCAGTCTGAATGATCTGTATTTTATGATGAGATCTCTCTCTCCCAAAAACAAACCAACCAACCATCCATTCAATTTGGTTTAGTCCTATGGTGCAGAGATGAGAATGGGGTTAATACTTCTTCCCAATACCATTTCCCCATATAATGCTCTTCAATTTGTTATTAGCCTCGGTAAAGAGCTATTGTGCCCCATCTCTAGGACTAAAGGAAGATTTGTGGTGTATTGATTGAGCAACTAACCAGTAGGCTCAGAAAGGTGTAATAGTGACAGTAGGGGGCAAGCTTTTGGTATATTGCCTGCAAATGTTTCCAGGAATTGTTAACCTTTGCTTAATACCACTGCCTTCTAACTTAACTTCAAATGAAGATTTCTCTCCCTCCTTTTGAAGTGGTACATTTTCCCATTTTTAATTTAATTCAGACATACTAGTGCAACAATTTCATAGAATGTGCCCTTCTCCTATACTGCTAAAACCTGTCTTGGATATGATCTGTCATTTTGTACCTAGTAGTCTAATGATTTGGAAGTTACTCTATCCCATTACTAAATCCTGTTGAAACCAGTGGAACAAATCTAATTGCTTAAATTTTGCAGCAATTCTGTAGACACCCCATAGAAATAAGTGGATTTTACTTCTGAGTACACAAACATATGCTGAGGTTGCATGTAATTACAAACTTCAGGAGGACTATTTGTCATTAATTGAGCTCTCTCTTTTTATCACTATAGATTATGCTAAATTCTTTACACAAATATGAGCCTCAAGTTCATATTGTCTGCGTTGGAGGTCCACACAGGATGGTAATGAATTGTTCCTTTCCTGAAACTCAGTTCATAGCTGTGACTGCTTATCAAAATGAAGAGGTAGGTGGGTTTAATTCTAAAAAAAAGTTTATATTTTTGGATATAGAAGATGATTTGTCCAAAAAGTCACACAAATATACCTTTATCTGATCTGCAGGGATATGAAATAATGTTGCTCAAGTCTTCCCCTCTTCCCTTTTTGTTCATTGTTGTTAAGTGCTTTTATACTGCTTTTTTTAAAAAAAGAACAATTTGGTAAATGCTGGTGTGACATGCATTCCATTGTTGCTCCATTTGCACTTGCAGCAGAGATACTACAAGGCACATGGTAATCTCATCTCACCCCAGTTAGCAATGATTTCCCTTGCTGGTTACATATGAATTGCATTGCTCCCCCTGCCACTGATGACATAACACTGCCATGACTCTACTCACCTACTCACATTTTGTTTTGAATCAAAACTTTTGATGCATATGCATAGTGCTGCTTTAGCAGGAAATCATAATGCAGCACTACGCCTAAACAAAAACCCTGCACATTTGCATAGTGCTGCTCCAGGGTAACATAGCTCTAGAATCCTTTTGTAATGCTAATTGCTGAAAGCTACTGGGTCCTGGGTCCCTTGTGGTCCCCTTTGAAAAGATTATTTGGCCACCTACTGCTTGGGGGAAGGAGAGAACACTCTTCAGGAATGTTTCAAACTGAATGAGTCAAGAAAAATACTTGCCACCAGATCCAATTTAAAAAATACATTCTCAAGTTTCTTGGTGTCAGGGACAGCAGCAGAGCAGTTCATTGTGAATATACAGAAGAAAGGGTGGGGGGACATTGTAACAGAAGGTGTTCCCTTGTAAGCCACCTTCTGGATGCATGTGAAAGACTGTCTTAACACCAGGCCAGAAAAGTTTGTTCCCCTTACCCAAATGAAGAGTTTTTGGCAAAAAAGGCCATTCATTATTTGAACAGGAATTGAGAGTCACATTGTGTGGAAACAAACAAGCAAACAAAAGACAATGAAGCACAACTAAAGTTGATGAAATGGAGAAAAACACTTCTTGTGGAATAGGTTTGCCAACCTCTACGTGGGGCCTGGAGGTCTCCTAGAGTCACAACTAATGTGTCTATGAATTTTTCCATCAGTTATGTTCTCCTGAGCCCTGGCCCAACTAGCATTCAAGAGGCGAGAGATAGGGTGAAATAAACCAATTGTCTATTGCTGCTGCAGCACCAATTTTCAATAAAGGCAGAAGTCCAGTATTCAGTGGGTTTCCAGGCTTTATGCAGGTTACAGAGTCATAAAGTCAGCATCATCACAGCATCATGCTGAGGTCAGACAGACCCCCCAAAAAACATGCCAGCACATATGAAAACCTTCTTCATACAACTCATGATCTAAAAGAGGCACCTTGGTACCTTTCCTGGGTGGAGATTTTACATTAAAATGAGGCAACAGGGTCATTCAGGTGCCAGCTTGACCCCATGTGATACCTTATTTATTCTGGAATCCGGGAGATGTTTTGACAACAGAATATATGGTTCTCATCCTTCAAGTGCTGATCAAAGCAACATTGGCATTATTACATCACGGGAGGAAGGCACAGGCAACAAGATGTCTCTGTAAGTTACTCAGGAGGGGTTGAGTGTGAATTCTAACACCTGTCTTCCTGACATATTTAACATAACAGCTTTGTTACGTTAACTGGATGCTCTCTTTGAAAACGTCTTTACAACAGAGGCCCAAAGTACTGCTAGATGGAAACCAGCATATCTAAAAGTTAAAACTTTATACTGTGCATTATTCTTTTGATTTTCCAAACATCTTTCCAGACAAAACTATAGTGCACACTTCATTCCAAACGACATATTATGAAGGGCTGGCACATTTAGCTATAAACAATGCACTTATAGCCAGTAGCTAGTATTTCAACAACAACAACAACAACAACAAAACTTTTACATCTTCACACATAGCAGAATACTAAGACGTTTCCAAAAGAGGGGCTATTGAAACCCACAGAATAAAACAGTGCATTTGCAGTTAACATTTTCTTCTCAAGAGATGGTACCATACAACTGCTATCCAGGTTACAGAGATCTCTCAGTTGCCCTGAGAGAAATCAGTTGCCCTCACATCCCTGCTGAGTCCCCTCCTTTACTATAATTGCAACTTCCCCAGGCTCCTTCCCCCAATTTTCCCAATTCAGAGTCGACAACCCCAGGAATCAGCATGGGAGGAAGCCAGCACAAAGCTGTCATGTATCTCAAACCTCACATTTATCCAAGTACTGATCTCAAGTTGCATTTGTAAAGAAGAAGAGAAGAAGAAGAGTTTGGATTTATACTCCACCTTTCTCTCCTGTAAGGATACTCAAGGTAGCTTACAAACTCCTTTCACTTCCTCTCTCCACAACAGACACCTTGTGAGGTAGATGGGGCTGAGAGAGTTCCAAAAAAATTGTGACTAGCCCAAGGTCACCCAGCAGGAATGTAGGAGCGTGGAAACACATCTGGTTCACCAGATAAGCCTCTGCCACTCAGATGGAGTGGGGAATCAAACCCTGTTCTCCAGTTTAGAATCCACCTGCTCTTAATTACTACATCACACTGGCACCTTGGCACTTTCTGGCAAAAAGATGCATGTAGGCAGGATCTGTGCATTTACTGTAACCTGTGATCAGGGCTGGACTGAACAGCCTATTAAACATCAGCTTCCTGTTTGACACCAGCGAACAGAATGTGGGTCAAGCAAGCAGCTGGTTCAAGCACACAAAACTTCTTAGGATTCCTTAAAAAAATATTAAGGATTTATTTGATGAGCCATGCGCCTAGCTCAGTTACATGGGGGTATCTTGGGGCGGGGGGAGGACTCGAGACCTCGGTCTCGGTCACCTGGGAGGTGCATTTGGCTTCTCCCCCCTGGCCAGGAGGCCCGCTGTGTTGCCCCTGCTGTCTGCCCTCCTTCAGGCAAGGAGTCCGAGAGCCAAAGAAGCTCTCACCGCCACAACATCGTCAAAGCCTCTGGTGCTTGACAATTAAGCTTTCCCTCTAGGAGAGGAGCAGCGGCCGGAGGAAGCCTGGGGGCTGGGACAAGCCAAGGCCAAAGAAGCTAAAGAGGCCCTCCCAGGCCTGTCCCCGGCCCCAGGCTCCTGCCAACTGCAGCGCCGCTCCGAAAAGTCAGTCAAGCTTGTTCTGCCGCCACCAGAACATGTTCTGCCGCCACTTGGACCACACAGGGATCCAACGCCATTCCCACAAGTCTGGGTTCAAATCTCCAGTGGGGATGTGCTTCTCACCCTTGTCTTTCTTGGAGGCCTTCAATTCGGAGAGATACATCCGGTTTACTGGTTTACCAAGTCCAAGCTTGCAGACAGGCAAGCAAGCAAGTAGAAACCCGTCCAGGGTGGGGGTGAGAGGACTCAGATGTCATTCCCTGCACGTCAGAAGGCCTTAGGTTGGAGTTTGGGGCCGGGGGTGGGTGGGTGCAATTTCAGTCCTTGCCCCAGGGGCTATTTTTTGTATATTTTAAAAAAGTTAGCTTGCTTTTTAAAAAGTTACTCCAAGTGGCTCATGGATGGAAAAGTATTTGGTAACTCTTCATTATGATGTAATCCTTCTGTTGTCCTGACGCATGAAGACTGTGTCCAGTACCACCTTTTAATATCATGAGCCCAATGTTGCTTTTCTTCTATGTCAGTTATTCTACAGCATATGGAAGAAACATTTATGGCAAAGTTGGAGCAGGAATTCCTTGCCATTTCTGCTGTATCTTCTGGCAGTGAAATAAATGATGTTACTTTCAGAACAGAGAACCCAACTGATGTATTCGTTAAACAGAATACATGTTTACCAGATCACGACCACACAGCCCAGAAAACCCACAGCAACCAGTTGAATCCAACCGTGAAAGCCTTCAACACTACATAGAATACACGTTGGCTTGTGTGTTAATGATTGGGAGTAAAACTAAAACCCATTTTTATGAATGGAAATTGGGTTCAAGTTCAGATAATCTTGTTAACAAAACTTTTTTTCCCTCCCCAATTCAAGATAACAGCCCTCAAAATCAAGTACAATCCTTTTGCCAAAGCCTTTCTGGATGCTAGAGAAAGGTGAGTTCACTTTACAATATGGTTCATGGCGCTTATTTCACCTAGCGTACAGGTGTGATCTTAGATAAGCCTGGTCTCTATTCCCTCATTCTTGTTATCTGTGGTGTGGAAAGAGCAATCATAAAGGCAGTGTATGGCACACTGATATTATTATCATTATTATCACAATCATATCCCATACTTTCTCCAAGAACTCAGAATGGTATACTCTGTTTTTCTCCTCAGAGCAATCTTGTTCAGTAAGTCAGGCTGAGGCCCAGGCTAACCCAGTGAGCTTCATATGAGGGCGTTTTTGAGCATGAGGGAAGTTTCATTAAGATCACCAAGGTAAATTTGATATACATTTCTTTTCAGAAACCATACAAAGGATACCTCAGATACTGCTTCTGAAAGTCAGCACATGACATATTCTCACTGTAAGTTTTCTTGCTTTTTTTAAAAAAATCTGAATGGGTAGATGTACCGTAATCAGAGAAGTCCCGTGTCCCATCTGCTTCATCTTTCTGGTCTGACCATAGTTAGTGCCATATGCTTTAGGAAAGATGTAAAAGGCAATGGTGGGATAACTAATCTTGTGTATATGTGTATAAAGTGCTGTCAAGTCAGAGGTGACCTTCAGCAACTCTATAGGGTTTTCAAGGCAAGAGATATTTGGAGGTGGTTTGCCTGCCTCTGAGTGAGTTAACAGAGTTCTGTAATAACTGTGACTGACCCAATGTCACCCAAAAGGCTTCTTGTGGAGGAATCGAACTTGGCTCTCCAGATTACAGTTCGGCACTTCTAGCTACTATACCAGGCTGGCTCTTAACCAATCTTGGAGCAGACTGAAACTAATGCAGAATGATTACTATAATTTATTTATTTATTATTATTGACGATGGAAAAGAAGCATTGTAGTCTACCAAGTCTACCCCAATTTTGGCACTTTATGGATGGCCTGAAACATAATGATAACTTTTTCCCATTTCATCTAAGGGCTTTTTGGATGGGTTTTTTTCTGTTGGTTCAGGTTCCAAAATACTTCTAGTTACCCCCTGATTGCTGCTTGTATTTTTGTGCCTTTAGTTTTCTTAACAGTCCTGTCCCCCTGCTCCAATTTTATCCAGCTGTCTTGAGAGAATTTTTACCCGGTGTTTTTCTGGAAGCCAATTTTTATTCACTTTTTTTCCTAGTGCATAATATTTCTATCAGTTTTCTTTGTCCCAGATGACTTTTTAATGATTGGATTACCATAATTGTTAAGCCACTCCTTCTCCCCCCCTCCAATGAATGATTTCATTTTTTAAAAAATGGAGTAGTGTTGTAATGATAGTTTAAACAGGTTTTCTGAATTTCCATCTTTTATTTTTTTAAATGTAAGTCTCTAGCCTCTTTTCTTGCAGAAATACAATTTCCCCCTTATATTTCCATGAGAGAAACGACTGGAGATGTACTTAAAAAATTGGGAATTCAGAGAATCTTAAAGTATAATTATAACACTTCAGCATTTTATCAATATTTTAGGACCATTTTTTACAAAGGTACTCTGTAACCACTGATAACACCACCATAGACAACAGCATCCTCCCTTGAAAATTCTAATTATTTTAGCCACATTGTCAGACAATAAAGTGACTCCACAACTGTACAAAATGCACAAGAGTGGCAAATGTGTAGAAGAGCCCAGTCCATGGTCGATTCCCCACTTACCATTGACCCCCCCCCCTTTGCTGTGCGCTACTCTCAGCGTGCGTCATTTCTGGCGTGCTCCCGGGCTTCCCCATGACCCGGCGCTCTGCGCGGGGTCATCAAAAGGCGCCGTTTTGAGGAGCACCAGGAATGACGCGCGCTGAGGGGGCACGAGAGTGGCAGCGTCGGGGCGGCTGTGTTGTCGCCGCCCCTGTAGTGGGGAGTGCCGCGGGACCCCACGCTACTTGGCGAGAGTAGCGCGCAGCAGATGGTAAGTGGGGAAACGACCCATGTTGTGGATTGACTCCCAAGAAAGAAGAAGAGTTTGGATTTATACCCCACTTCCCCCCCAAACACTCCTGGGGGTTGGTGACTGAAAAGAGCAGTGTGGAGTATGACATGGGGGTCTGTAGTGGAAAGGAGGAAACAGCAAAGCAAAATCACTCCTCCTCTGCCAGTGCAAACAACAACTTGTCCGAATAACATAGTAATCTTGGATAGGGAGTAGAAAGGAATTAGACATAATTACCACGGATTGGATCCAATCCCTTCCTATCCCCTACTCAAGACTATAGTGCTCTTAGTACAAAACAACATGGAGGCAAAAAAGGCAGAGAGTTGAATAGTTTAGTTCATTGTTTTCGTTTAATAATTAAATAAGATGCTGTTTCAGAGCAGGGGGTACATCAAAAACAAAAAGAAGCCTTATTGTGGACTACCTTCTCATCATGTATCTGATGAAATGGACTCTAGCCTGATGCCACAATATGCCACCCAGATGACCCAAACATTATGGAGGGCAGGAAGGTTGTAATGCAGTTACATATCAACCTTCCTCGATGGCTGTCAGCCACTTCAGAGATCTGGCATATATGCATTTAACACTCCCACCCCTCCAATTTATCAATCATCAATCTGGTTCTTGCACTTTTAAAACTGCTTTTCTGTCTTTCACCCATGCAGACTTAAAAAAAACACAGAGAAATTGCTTTAAATGTCTTATGTGAATTTCATCTTCATTGTTAAGATTGTCAAAAACCCCTCACTGAAAAAAAATCAACTCTGTTTTCTTTCTTTTCTCATAGTGGGTAGCTGGTTGATTTCCAGTCCAGATGCAGTGTGTGCAGCAGGAAATTCAAGCTATCAGTACAGTGGCCCTTTTTCTCTGCCCTCATCACATTCTCATCACAGCTGTGAACACTATCCAGCCGCCCTCCGAGGGCACAGAGCTATGCCGTACCCTGCCTCTTACATGCAGAGAAATCACTCCCCATCAGGTAAGTCCTGGTCATTTTTTTTCCTTGAAGGAAAAAAGCAAAATGCCTTAAATGCTATAAATTAATAAAATATGTAACATATTTCCTATAGCTAAATAACCAAATGCATTATACAAAAAGAGATGATAAACAAATTAAAGCAGGCAGAACTGAGAGATGTTTCCTTCTACCTCTTCCATTGATTCTAGAAATGGATACACGAGAGCATGAATACTGATAATTCCCACTTCTGTTTTGTCTCACACTGTTCTGACCTTTGAAATCACTCTTGAGTTCTGTACAAAATGTTTTCTGCCAGGAAAGGTAAAAATGCATTCCCTGGAAAACAGATCTGACAGATGTGCATTTCTAAGTGATGAAAAGTGACAAATTTGTGAACTGGTCTTTTTTTTTTGTCGAAAGCATTTGTCTTAGCTGTTGTCTCTGTCATGGACAGGATATGTCAAATCAATTTTAAGAACATGAGAAAAGCCCTGCTGGATAAGACTAGTTGCCCATCTACTTTAGTATCCCATTTCACCCAGTAGTCAACTAGTTCTCCTGGAGGGCAGCAATAGGGAAAAGCAACCAAGGTCTTCCCATGATATTGTCTCTTGGCACTGGTATTCAGAGGTTCACTGACTGTGCCTGTGAAGGTTCCCTTTAGTCATCATGGCTAGGAGCCACTGATAAACCTATCCTCCATGGATCATTATCTCTTTGAATTTTAAGCAATGCCCGTTCCTTCCCAAACTAAAACATGGACAAACCTTTTGCTGTAACAGACTAGTAGCCTGGCCTCTGAACAAGACTGAAGTAATTTATCAATATGATCGTTTCTTTTCTCCATCACGCTCGGACCAAAGACCTTTGAGGAACATCTTCAGAGCCTTCATCATTTATTAATTAAATTGCTTCATATGTCATCTGCTTTTCTCAGAGATTTGAGGCAGATTGCAGTTATAATAGACAATGCAGTAAAGATGGCACAGTGCATCCCATGAACAGTGACAATAAAATTGGATTATACAAGTTAAAGAACAATGAATTAGACACAACACACTACATTACATAAATTGGATTTCACAAACAAATCCAATAAACTAGATTTCACAATACAGAAAGCTGAATTATAGACAGTATAGTACATTCGGTAATCAATGCAATAGAAAAGGAGAGGAAAAGAAAATTGCCTAGCGATTTCATAGGCATTTAAAATGAAAACTTTATTACCTATGTAGAAATTGTCTTCTGGAAGAATTCCATTTTACCGAAAACAGAAAATGGGAGAGAGCCTCTGATATAAAAGCAAGCAAGGAAGAGACTGCAAAGTTAAGGCCTCTGCAAAGGATAAAAAAATATCCACACATAAATACGATATCTGTATATACTCATGCAGCAAATACAAATACCCAAAAGTGTGTATCAATTCACAATGATATATCCCATTGACATTTCAAAATAAATATTCTATTACAAAATTGATATCAACAATAATGTCTTCTCAAACAAACTAAATGACTGGACACTCCCCAATCATATGTTTAAGGGATATGTCCTGTGAGTTATAGCACCAACATCAGTTGTTTGTCAAAGAGTTGCTGTGGTGTTCAGTATATCCATTTTTTTTTGCTGAAAATGTTGCAACCTAAGTTCCGTGGAGAGAGCAAGTATTAAGGGTGCATTTCATTGCTTTCTGAAATTCTGCATATCCTATTTATTAATCAACCTCCAATACTTATATTATAGGTTTTGTTTTCTGCCTTTATTCAATTAGAGTTTCCAGGAGCAAAGGAGGCTCTGGTCCATTATTCATGGAACACTTACCTCTGGCCTTTTAGCTGCGTACTGGGGCTGTAGTGGGGTCTCCTCGTGTTTCTCTGTTTACATGCGAGGAGGCAGCTCACAGCTCAGCTTTTCTGCTGAACTTTGCTAGGGCTCTAGTTCTCCAGCTTCTCTTAACTCTGCCCATCAACAGCCTTAAAGGCACAGATCTCATCATACCTGGGAGTCTCAACACTAGAGTTCATATTCTCTCCTCGTCCCTTCCCCTCCACTTTCTCTAGAAGATAGAGGCTTGTGTTAAAACAGAGTCTTGTCTGAAATACAGTTTTAAAAGTGCTCCCGATCATCAAGGATGGCGGAAGCAGAGTAGGGGAAGTGGGGTGGAGGCCAATAGAAGCACTGCTTATACTGTTCCTTGCAAAAGCCTCTCAAATTGATATTGTTGTGACATTATAAAACCTTTGTTCCATAGCTGCAGAAATTGCAGGAGTAATGTGCATAAGTAGACCCCAACACATTCTGCCTGGAGAGGGATACCTGTCAAGATTTCTCCAAAAGAGCTCAAGATGGATAGTCCAACTGCAAGGAGCGATCCAACTAATTAGTACAAGTTAACTAATATGCCTGATTATATAAACTGAGACCAGGGACATCAAGTCCTCCTTCATTGAATGGAAGCTGCGTCCTCTTTAAAGAAAGTCAAGGTAGTGAGGAACCCCACATAAATTTTCAAGAGGAAGCATTAATTTTTATGAATATAATTACAAGGCATTACAAAGCAGAAATTGTAATTATATAAATAATCCTAGGTATAATATTTATTTTGAGTGTGTTTACTTTGCCTTATGATGACAATTTAAGGTTCCATATCTTGCCAAATCCAAAAACATATCAGCAATTAGCTTGTTAAAATTTAGCACAATCATATATGATTTGTCGTCTTAAGATAATTTGCTTAGAAATATGCTACAGCTTCTGAAAATTTTTGCATTTTTCCTACAAAAGTGAATTTGATAGAGGGTACCAATGATGATGTTCAAGTATCCCCAGGCCAAGAGGGTTGGACTTCGGTACCATCCAGTCCCCATGCCGGCTTCCTCCCACTGTCGCACAATAATGGCACTGCTACTCCAGGACCTAGGTAAGCAACTTGCATAAACTATCAGCACCCCTGTGACCCCAGCAATGATCAGTATATTAGATCCTTTTGATCTGTGAAGGTTCCTTCACATATAATGTGGCTTCTAATCCTCTGACCTTTATTGCCCGAGAGCTGGGGAAAGTCTGTTCCTTCCTTGCTCACTCGTTTCCATTGAATATGAAATTAACAGAGTTATCTGAATGTCTTACTGAGCTCTAACCTGTCCAGCAGTTCACTAGATAAATTGGAAGTCTTGACTGAATTCTAGAATGAAGGAGTTTCTCATTTCAGCCAACAGTTTCCTCAACACAATTAACTGGCCTCGAGTTTAAAATATGTAGTGACTCAAGGCCAATTGACTGTGTTGATGAAACCGTTTGCTGTTGAAAGCTATGTAGATTGTATCCAGATGAACATTTTCCTCTGTCTTTACTTCGTAACTGTTGTGGATTTTCTGGAGCACCCACACGAATTTGTCCTTTAATCATCTGCTTTCTAGGTTTCCAAATCTGGTAAGTTATCTTGTTGAAGACTTCTACAACGCAAATCAACTGGCTGTTGTGACTTTTCTGGGCTGTGTGGCCATGGTCTGGTAGTTTTTGTTCCTAATGTTCTCCCATATCTATGGCTGGCATCTTCAGAGGCATGCCACAGTAAGATATGTTTCTCTCCATGACACAGTGTGAACATGCTCTAAACCAGGGGTCCCCAAACTACGGCCCGGGGGCCAAATGTGGCCCCCTGAAGGCATTTATCCGGCCCGCCAGGCATGGCGGCGATGGCTCCATTCATGTGCAGTGGGGGCTCGAGGGAGAGGAGGAACCGGCCCCAACGGCTGTTGATTGCAATTACATGATGGCACCCCCAAATCTCCATGAATTTTCTGACCCAGAGTTGGAAACCTTACACGTGGCAACTCCTGCTCCGCCCTTCCCTCTTGGCTACTCCATGTGTTGCTCTCAGGCTTTCTGTTCCACCTCACTCCCATTGGCATCAGCCAAGCTGGTGAATCGCTCACTGGCTGCTAGGGAGGAAGAACCCAGGAAGATACCTGATCCTGGGTTAGATGGAATGCTTCATTGGGAAAGTTCTGCTTTTTTTTACAGGGGAAGGTATTCCACAGCCTCCCCAACAATATTTGGAGCCCACCCTGTACTTGACATACTTTGGTCACTGTTCTAAAAATAGACCATGACAGAAATGCTGAAAGGTGAAATCAAATATTTTACAATCATTTGTGCATAGGAATTTGTTCATAGTTTTTTTTGTCCGGCCCTCCAACAGTCTGAGGGACAGTGAACTGGCCCCCTGTTTAAAAAGTTTGGGGACCCCTGCTCTAAACTAAGGTGAACATACTCTAAACCAAGCTGGACATAGGATCTTATGTGAAGACAAAATCTGGGCAACTCTTGACAGCCATTATGTCAGACTATACCATTGAAAGTCACAAACACTGGGACAGTTTCAACAGAAAGGAAGAGAGTCTGAAAATCAACAACACGTGGCTACTAGTACTAAAATACACCAAAACCAAAACCGAGAGACATTCAAATGCAACTGCAACCAAAAACCCAGATACGTACAAATGTGTCTCACCTCCCTATGAGGGGAACAAAATATGTATACCCACCACACAATCACTTCACACTGGGTCATGGAGAAATTCTTATTTTCCTGTGACATGCTTCTGAAGATGCTAGCCATAGATGTGGGCAAAACGTTAGGAGCAAACATTACCAGACTATGGCCACACAGCCTGGAAAACCAGCAGACTTTGGTACATTGTTGCAGTTGCCAACAGTCAGCAGACTTTGGTACATTGTTTCTCAACCCTGGTTTGGTACAATTTTTTCCAGGAAAGAATACAATTCGAGTGTGTTAACAAAAGTTATGCAAATTTGACAGAATGATTTGTCCTTCCACCAGCCTTTAGCAACTGCCATTTTCTTGCTGTATCCAGAAGGGGTCCCCCCCCCCCCCAAACAGGTTATAACAATCAGCTAGGCGTTTTCTAGGAATTTAGAGGAATTAGTTGATCATGATAATACATTGTTATTTACTGAAGATAGCACAACATAACTTATGTGGCATAGTGGTTAGAGTGTCAGACTAGGGGCCCTTCCGCACATGCAGAATAACACACTTTCAATCCACTTCCATAATTGTTTGCAGCTGGATTTTGCTATTCCACACAGCTGCAAAGTGCACTGAAAGTGGATTGAAAGTGCATTATTCTGCATGTGCGGAAGGGGCCTAGGAGTTGGGACAATTGGGTTCAAATCTCTCACCCAACCGTGAAAGACCCACCAAGGATCTTGGGCCTGTCATTCTCTCAGCCTTACATACCCTCACAAGGTTGTATTGTGAGGATTAAGTGGAGGGAGGACCATGTGAAAAGCTGCTTTGGGCCCTATCCAAAGCTGCCTCAATGGTCTGGATTAGACTGTTAGTCTTGTGCTGAGAAATGACCAGAAGTGGCTGTAGGTGAATGGAGAGGGGGGGTGTAACTAGAGTGCCATCACTAAAAAGGAATAATTCTGTCTGGTTGCTTGCTGTATCTCAGTAGAGTTGCCAACTCTGGGATGGGAAATTCTTGGGCTGGATCCTGGAAAGTGTGAACAGGGTGGGGTTTGTGGAGGGGAGAGACCTAGGCAGGATATATTGCCATAGAGTCCACCTTCCAAAGGAATTTTTTTCAGTACTCCCCCAATTTCAATTTTTTTGAAAAAAGTTCTCAAAAAATGGGAAAAACCCTGTTCTCTTCTTGAATTGTTCCATTTTCCCCCCTGGGCCTTCACAAGCTCTATTTCTGGAAACCGAGGAAAAATTATACCTGACTTTCAAGTGCACTGAACATTGTCAGTGAGGCTTTCCGGCCCTCTGTGGGTCTTTCTGGCTAATCCTTTAGGAGACCCTAAAACAATTTCAGTGTGACATATTCCATTGTCATTATGTGAACATGTTTTTCAAATGATATTTTTATGTGGAGATCACTCTCCTGTGTGTGCTTTAGAGTCTTCACTAACAACAAGCCCGTTACTGTATAGAGAAGTGACTGCTGCATCCAACTTTGAAATATTTCCATGTTTCTGAATTGGGGCTTTCAAGGGAGCCAAACAATTTGGATTGATCACTCTCCACTGTTTAGGATTCTCCAGTAAGTGCTCTACTAGCCTCCCCCCCAAGCAAATATCACTGGTTGTCTTTTATCACAGCCACTATCCATGCCTGTGGACTGTCAGCAACAATGCCGTTAACGTTGCCAGCCTTGCCAGTGATGTAAACAGCAACCCTCCAGGAACATTCCTGCGCAGCAACATCCCATTGTCTGCCACATCCTCGTCTGTTCCGATTCCTCTGCCGGGAGCAGTTGCCAGCAGCATTGAAATACAATTGGAGCCTGCTGTTCCCAGACTAACAGATTCCAGCTGGGCATCTGTAGCTTCGCATTCTTTTTAAGGGATAGCCAGCTGTACAAGGAAGCCAACAGCCTCCTGAATGGAGTTGAACTGAAGGCTGCCATTCTCATAGCCAAGACCCAATGATGCTCCACCTTTTATACTTCTGTCAACTTCAGCTTGGAGTCCAGTAACACATGGAACAAAATGGAGGGAAGGGGGCATCTCTGCTACTTTGCTACTCAGCTCTATGGATACCGGGAGAGAAGAAATTGGAAAGGGAGACTTGCTAGCTGTCCTGCCCAAGGAGAAAGAGAAAGTGACTCCCAGAGGAAGGTTGCCAACTGCCTGGAGAAATCAATGATTCAAGGGACAAGACATTAGACAAGACATTAGATGCTAGTACTTATCTCCATGCCATGAAAAACCCCAGCTGCTCATTTCCACACATTAAGGCTTTATTAGAAGGACAGGAAGAGATTTTTCTCCAGACCTGTTGGCAGCCCTATCTGGGGAGAAGAGTATCACTTTTGATGTGAAAGGGCAAGGTAGAAATCAAATAAATAAAATTAAAAATGAAGTGTTATTTTAATCTGATTTTAGAAATGTGGATGGCTGTAAACTGTGGTTTGCTGAATAACCACTCAGGGACATATTTGTTTTGAGGAGACTTTCAACTTCTGGTGAAAACAGTCTGCTCAGTTTCCCTGTTTAATGTCAATTCTTGACTTCTCTACCCATCCTATTTATGTTTGTATATTTTTAAACCAATCTCATTTGCACTGTAAATCTTGTACTCAGCTCTGCCTCTTCTGTGTTATGTACATGCCTGTGGACTCTAAGCAAGAGCTTAGGATAACTGTAGTAGTGCACTGCCGACCCAGCAGCACCGTAGTAGAACGTTGGGACGCCAACGGACCTGCGGCCTTGCCGGTCGCATCGCACCCCCACTCCTCATCCCCCCATGAGTCACGGGTCATGAACTGTCTGGCTCAGTCACCGGGCGCAGGGACAATGGTCTTGCCCCCAGGTGAGGATTAGGCTCAGACGCGTATGCTCCTCTCCGCACGTAGCCAGATGAGATCATACATCACATGATGATCTCCCGACCTCCCGCCTCCCGTTCTCCCGGAACTCCCCCCAGTCCTCCCTTCTACACGCCCCCGATAGAGTAACAATAAAAGGTGCCAGGAACCGGCAGACGAGAGACTCGCTAGGAACACGGACCTCCGGTCTCCCGCTGCTGGCGATCTCCACCAGATGTTATCTCCGCGTCGTTCGTTCTTACGCTGACGGCGTGGAGTGCGACAACAAGCTGGTGCCGAAACCCGGGAATCCTCGAACCTCCACCCTGCTCACCGTGCGCCTGGGGAAGGGCCGCTGATACCGAAGTCCGCTGGATCGAGCGCATCCAGGGACCACCGCTTTCGGTATCGCCTGTCCTCTGGATCGGCGCATCCAGAGACACGCGTCCTAGGACACTCTCGTCCGGACGGAACACCGGTGAGTATGGGGAGCTTGCAAAAGCAGGGCTTATGACAAGCACGTTGGCGAACTGTAAGCGTGAACGAACTCCGGCAGGGTTCATGTAAGGAGAAGGGAGCCGCGCAAAGTGGTTGAGGAGACTGAAGCTCAGTGTCCATGGGACCCAGAGGGGGGGACATTGAATCTTAAGGACTGGGAAAACATCGGGCGCACTCTTCGCACAGAGCCTCGCGCGCCGGTGTCGCTGCTACTGACGTGGAGACAATGTTTTGTCGCCATCAGCCTGCAGACCTACGGCTCCCTTGCTGTAGGCCGCCCTCCTTTCGATCTTTCACCTTCAATTTCAACCCCGGAATTTTCTCTATCCACTAAATTGGACGCCTGTCCTCCTTCTGCCCCCCCTCGCTCCTTCACCCAATTCAAACTCTCCCGCGGCTCAGCCGCCCCCTCCCCTTGCTCCGCCTTCATTTTCCGAAGCCACTGCACCTCCGTCAGCGCCACGTAATGGCGCTGGTTTCAAGACTCTCGCGAGAACGTATTAGCCACGATCTGCAGAAGAAAGAAACCCTGACGGAAGACGATGCTGAGATTCTTGCATTGTGCCCCGCCCACTTCACAGATACTGAGGGGGGAGGGTGGCGTCATCCGGCGGGTTGTCGAGTACCGCCCCCTAAACTATAACATCCTTACCGAGCTCCGCAAAGCAATGCGGACGTAGGAGTCACTAGCCCCTACGTGAGAGGCATGCTGGAGGCCATCGCAAGGAACCACCTAATGGTTCCAGACGACTGGAAGACCACCTTTCGCATGCTCCTGAGCCCTGCACAATTTGTGGTCTGGGAAAGTGAGTTCCGCCAGCAGTGCTTCAACAGAGCAGCCACCTCTGGCGGCGCCTACACCGCCGCACAGCTTTATGGCTTCGATGCTTTCGCCAACCCCAATGATCAGATTGTCCTGCCTGAGGCCACCCTTACGGTCGCCTCTGAGTGCGCCTATAAGGCATTTGTTAAGGTCCCCAACGCCGGCCAGCCAACCCAGAGTTTCTCCTCCATCCGGCAAAGCCCCAAGAGCCCTATGCCGATTTTGTGAACAGGCTCCAGGAAGCGCTCAAGAGGCAGGTAGATAGCGCAGGAAGCCCAAAACGAAGCTCCTCATGCGCCTCGCAAAGGAGAACGCCTCCACGGAGTGCCGCCAGGGCAATCACGGGCCTGGGCAAAATCCTGAACTGGCCGACATGCTTAAGGCTTGCCAGGACATCGGATCCTCCGCCCACCAAGCTGGCCTCCCTGCGCGCAAGCAGCACTCTCCTCCGGCGGGGAGGCAGCCCCAGGATGACTGCTTTAACTGCGGCAGACCCGGACACTTCCGAAGGGAGTGTAGGCAGCCCGGCGGGGGGGCCTACCACCCCGATGGAGGAGGGTCCTCCCCCAGGAGGAGAAGGCCACCAAAAACCCGGTGCCCACGTTGCCAGAAAGGCTTCCACTGGAGAAACGACTGCCCGTCGGGAAACTCACGCTCGGCGCCTCCCCAGCCCAGGACCAAGGAGGAGAGTACTAGAGCAGACTCAAACGCCTAGGCCCCTGCCAAAACCACCCCCCTCTCGTGGCATCTCGCTCGCGATGCACGCCAGCCCATCTCCTTTAAGTTCCCCCACGAGGTTCTTGTCGCCCCAACCCAGTATGACCGAGCCCATCCCTACCGGACAATTGGGCTAGTGTTGCCAAAGGCCTCTGCCGCTGAACAGGGACTGTTCATCGTCCCCGGGTGATCGACTCCACGCACCAAGGACCCATCCACCTCCAGGTCTGGACAAACATCCCACAGGAGCTGCCCGCCGGAGCCAGCTGCGCTCAGCTGATTCTCTTGCCCCATGCGCTGCCCGCTGCCGACCCAATAAAGGCTACGCAGCCCCAGCAGCCAACATGGCGCCCAGCCTACACCACCGCCGCAGCGGTGGAGACGCTTATCGGGAGCTCCCGGCCCATATCTGGAGCTCGCATAGAAGGATGTAAGTTGAAGGGCCTGGTGGACACTGGCGCTGATGTTACCGTCATCAGAGCAGCCGAGTGGCCCGACCAGTGGCCGACCGAGGCTTGCCCGCACATCTGGGGTGGAGACAAACCCAGCGAGACGGAGCATCCGCCCGCTCACGGTCAACAGCCCAGGACTCGAGCGGCAGCTCACAGTCCGCCCCATCATTTTGGACATCCATGTCAATCTCTGGGGAAGGGACCTCATGAGTCAGGTCAAAACGACTCTGGTCTGGGACGGGTAAAGCCGTCACCGGTCGTTGATCCCAATCTTGCCCTCCGAAATTATTTTCTGATTTCCGCAGGAAAACTGTTTCCCTCTCCCCTCCTCTTTTCCTTCTGTTTTTTCGACCAGTAAAGGCGGGAGGGCCAATTGGCTGACTGGCCCTCCCTGGATTAAAATCTGGGGCCTGTCCTGATACCGTAGCACTGTCAGGACAGGCACCAGTTTAAAAAAGGGGCTGCTGCCATTATGCCCCTAATACCCACAAGGGGTTGCTGCAAACACAGATCCTCTCATGATTTGGGTGGGTGGTGTTTGCCACGCAAAAGCCGCCCCTTAAGGAGCGGTCTCGGCGGGCGGCAACCCCCCGGGATAATTCGATCACAAAATTTAGCACCATCCCGCTTCCTGCATTAGCCACCAAGGTCACGGTAAGTGCAACTCCCTTGCAAAGAAACCCCCCCCTTCCCTTTTCCTTGTGTGTGCGAGGAATTTGCCTCTAATTGCCGGATTGCTTCACTCCCCGGATGCACCCATCCCCCCAAAAGGTGCTCCCAAAGCCCCCTTTGTGTTGCTGACTAAGCATGCATACCCACAATCCCCCCAGGACTCGCCTGCTCCCTCCCCCCTCGAGGCTCGGACCCTCGCCTTGACGCACCCTGATGACGCTCTGAAGCCAATTCCCACCAGGGTCGCCTCCCTCCTGCCCTCCCTGTCAAACAACTAAAGAAAGAGGAGTAGGCGGCCCCCAGGAGGATTGCATTAAAAGCAACCTTCACAGGCTGCAAAACAAGCCTTCTTCCTTCTTATATTAAATTCAAAAAACTTCTCCCGCCATCCGCCCTAGAACTGAGCCTGGCGGGACCCGCCCCCCGTAACCTGGGAAAGGGGGGTGTGTTTCAGTCCCTCTTCCTACAGGTCCCTGTGGACTCCGATTCGCCATGACAGGCCAACCCATGGAATGGCGCCAGGAGGAAACCAACCCCATCCCGGAGATGGAGCACATCTCTCTAAAGGATCCCGCCCAGCGGTCTCAACAGGAACGCCGTCGCCAACGCCCGAAGACCCGAATGACCTGGGGAGACGTCAAGGCGACCACCAGCCAAGCCCTAGAGCTGCTGCGCCAGCAGGACCACCCCGAGACACCCGAGAACCTCTGTGCCGCTCTCTTTGCGATCATCACCACCAACTCGGCGGCCACCATCCTTTGCCTGCTCTGCTGCCTCCTGCCGATGGCGATCGGCCACCCCCTGACGAAGCCACCAGACCAACATCTGGGAGCAGTTTGCTGCCGCTGCCAACGTCTCATCTTTTCTGCCTGGGCCAGTACCTGGGAGTCGGGAGCCTGCTAAGCTCCTGCCTGCTCCCTCGATCTGCAAAGCGCCCGGAGACTTCCTAGCGGAGTCTGGGCTAAGCCCCTTCATGAATGCCTCATCTATCAGGTACTCTATGAGCGCCGACTGGGGACCCGTCGTCCAAACCCTCCCGGCTGGCGCTCTCTCCCTTGTCACCAAGACTGTCGCTAACCACGAATCTAACACCTGCGCCCGCATCACCGGCGCAGCCAAACGAGGAACCGACCCGGGCCCATTCGTCGGCTCGGCCAATTGGAACTGCACGCACATGGAGGACATTCCCCCTGTTCGGAAACATCCTGCTCCCCAGGGGCTGGTTCTGGACCCGCGGGGAGAGAACGTTTAATTACATTCCCGCCCGGCTCTCTGCCGGAACTCTTTGCTGCCTCAGTCGCCTCACCATCGTCCTGCCCCAGGCTCCACCCCGGGAGCCCGGACGCCGCCGCCACCGCTCCGCTCCGCTCTGCCTTTCGACCCCTCCTGTCGGAGCGACGGTGGTCGCCTCTCCGGCGGAGTTCGTCTCCCTCGCAACTTCCCTAGTGGGAGTCCCCGGACTCGCTTCCTACAATGCTAAGACTATTGGCCGGCTGGCCTGTGCCCTTGCGAAGTCCATCAACTCTACCTCCACCGCTCTGGATGCCCTGGCCTCCGAGCAGCAGGAACTTCGTCAAGCGACCCTAGACAATCGTGCCGCTATTGATTACTTGTTGTTGCTGCATCACCAAGGTTGTGAGAATGTACATAATATGTGTTGTTTTAATCTTTCTGATAATTCCCAGTTGATTCACATGAAAGTGCGTGAGCTGCAAGAAGTTGTATCTAATCTGAAGTATGATGTTTTACCCCATTGGTGGTCAGCCCTCTGGAGCTGGCTGCCGGGGGGATGGTTGAGTGCTATTATACAGCTCTGCATCGGTTTAATTGTGTGCCTTGTTATCGGATCTTGTTTCGTTCAATGCGTGTCTAATATTGCCTGTAACATGTGTAAGAAACCCCTCGAATTTCCCTTACCCCGCAACCAAGTTCTAATGTTACACAAGCAGCTTGGCCAGCTTGACCAAGCGGCGGAGGAGACAAGCGTCCATCTAAATCGCCCCTTAGCATTTCGGCCCTCCCTTCTCTAAAATGTAAAAAAGGAGGAGATGTAGTAGTGCACTGCCGACCCAGCAGCACCGTAGTAGAACGTTGGGACGCCAACGGACCTGCGGCCTTGCCGGTCGCATCGCACCCCCACTCCTCATCCCCCCATGAGTCACGGGTCATGAACTGTCTGGCTCAGTCACCGGGCGCAGGGACAATGGTCTTGCCCCCAGGTGAGGATTAGGCTCAGACGCGTATGCTCCTCTCCGCACGTAGCCAGATGAGATCATACATCACATGATGATCTCCCGACCTCCCGCCTCCCGTTCTCCCGGAACTCCCCCCAGTCCTCCCTTCTACACGCCCCCGATAGAGTAACAATAAAAGGTGCCAGGAACCGGCAGACGAGAGACTCGCTAGGAACACGGACCTCCGGTCTCCCGCTGCTGGCGATCTCCACCAGATGTTATCTCCGCGTCTCGTCTCGTTCTTACGCTGACCGCGTGGGTCGACAACAATAACAAATTAGAAAAAAATCTTTGTTGCATTTACACCAAGAAGTTGGTCCAGTGGAATATCATTTGAACTATCTCAATGGGGTGGTTTCTTTAACATTTAAGTAACATTATAAATTATCCGTAAAGTATTTATGCTACTTTTCCCTTAGAGAAGTTGAATCAGAGAGACCAGTTCTTAGACCTCCTTCCTGATCTTTCCTGGGTAGCTGTTCACGCAGAATAATAAAATGCCTGATTATAGATACTAACAACAGTAATTTCTGTGACTGAGCCAGGTGAAAGGTGAAAAAAAGAATGGAAATGGTTATGGAAATTCCTTGCAGCTGTATTTGTGATTGATAACACATTTAAATGTATACTCCAGGGGAAATCAGAGCTATTACAGAACTCTAATGTTGTTTAAACCAGTCCTGGGACAATTCCTCTGCAGTTTTGCCTTTCAGATATGACAGTTTCCCCCCTGCTATGTAGTTTTTATGCATTTGTGCACCACTCATCATGTTCCAAGAATTATTGAATTCCGGATCCTTCCCACTGATCCGGCTTCAGTGCGTGTTTTTTAAAAAGGTGCGCTTCCATGCAGGTTCTTAAAAAACACGTGATAAGGGGGTGAGGGAGCGCCAGAACTGGGATGAATCCATGTTTGGCAGTTGAGCAGTGGGGAGTTCTTGCTGAAACCTTGCTGTTTTGTGCGAGTATCACACGACTAATTGACTGTGGGGAATCGACCATAGACACACAAAGGCACAGGCAGATGTTACTACACTATTTCAGTCACTAGGTGGCAAACTTTCCCTAAGAAATGTCTGGATGTAGATTTACCGTATTCTACAGCATTCACTGCCCTCCACATAGTAATGCTGTGCTTGAAAGTGTTATCAAGTCACAGCTGACTTACCATTATGCCTTAGGATTTTCAAAGCAAGAGACGTTCAGAGGTGGTTTGTCATTGCCTGTTTCCACATGGGCTGGGAGAGTTCTGAGAGAACTGTGACTGGCCCAAGGTCACCAGGGGTAATGCTATTCAGGCCAAACAGTCCTGTAAATAAGAAAGTGGGCTGATGCCTTCTAGTTTCTCCTCAGTCAAGAAAAACCTTGTTGGACTTTCTTGTTTATTAAATCAATAGTATATTTGCCTAAATTAACCAGCTTTGGAACTGGTTCCTGTATTTGTTGCTTTAATAACAACAATTTTTCCCCTTTTGCTTGGTGAAGGAACTCTAAACCATAAAAACATCATCTGTTGGATTGATTGCTCTTGAAAAAATTATTGGTGGATCCTTGTGATTCATCTAGCTATTGCCTATCAAATCTTCTTTTGCTGGGTAAAGTAGTTGAGAAAGTGGTGGCAGAACAACAAGTTCCAAGAAGTCTGGGACTATCATACCTGCGGGACCATCCCTCACAGTATATCCCCTGAAGAGCATTTTGCTTAACTGGAAATAATTTACGGGTGGACATTAGCCCTAGAAGTGTCTGGCTGTCCTCAGTCAGTCCATAGTCAACCTGGCTCCAGCCTGGTGGAACACCTGTCAACTAAGGCCTAGGCCCTGAGGGATTTGGCTTAGTTCTGCAGGGTCAGTAAGACACAGATGTTCTGTCAGGCCTACAGTTGTGGCAATGACAGTTACATATTTGCTGGCCTTCCTACCCCTACTTCTAACCTTATTTTTATTTACCTTGGTTTCTGCTATTTATTGCCCATTTTAGTAATTGGTCTTTTTGGGGGGGTTAATTTTTCGTTTGCTCCCTTTCCTTTGTTAGTCACCCTGGTGGTGAGATAAACTGGAACTGATACTGGGCCTCAATGAGCATTTTTAACTTAATTGCTGTGATTTTGAACTGTGTATGTATTGTTTGTCATATATAAATTTTTGAGCTCTTAGCCACCCTGAGCCTGACCTGGGTTGGGAAAGGGTGGGATTAAAATCAAATAAATAATAATAATAAATAAGTCTGCCTATCAAATCTCTGCTAAAAGAATAGCTGGTTATGCCTGCAATGAACAGCAGGGTAGCCCTTGCCTAAGTTTCCTTGTGGTGGCCCTGGCTATTCTGCTTGGCCAGCTCTTAAAATCATCCTCTGAAAAAATTGATTTCTCCTCTCTTTTTATTTTGTAATATCCAGCCTGATGAAAAGTTCTGGCGAACTTGAAAGTTTGCACACGTATGGGTCATTGTGTTAGTCTTAATATTACATGGATTCTATTTTGTTCCTGTCAGTCCATGGGGAAATAGATGGGTGCTTAAGCAACTGCACACAGAATGATCAGATGTGAAGGAATGTACTAGGGCTCACGCATGAACACATGAAGTTGCCTCATACTGAATCAGACTATTGGTCCATCAAAGTCAGTATTGTCTACTCAGACTGGCAGCACCACTCAAGAGTCTCTGACAGAGGTCTTTCCCATCACCTACGGCCTGGTCCTTTGAACTGGAGGGAGATACAAGGGATTGATCATGGGACCTTCTGCATACTTGGCAGGTGCTCTATCTCAAAGCCACAGTCCTTCTCTTTCCTGTTCCTTAAGGAGTGGTGCAAAACAAAGGACTCTGACAGATACTTTTGACCCTGCATGATGAGCTGAACCTGCCACAGTCTCAATTTTTGCACTATTGCGCAAATGCAGCTGCCAAAAAAATGTTTCCTTTCAGCTTGTCAAACCTGGGAGATACCCCCAACTTAACTCAGCCAAGCTAGCCACTTGAATCCATATCACGGTAATCCTGAGATTAGATTATTGCAACACGTTCTATGTGAGTCTACTCATAAAGACAATCCAGAAACTCCCATTGGTACAAAATGTGTTTTGGTTATTATCAAGAGCTAGATGGGGCATGCACATTAGCTCGTTATACATTCACTGCAGTGACTACCAATCAGCTAGTGGGATCAGTTCCAGGTACTATCATGTACAAAGCTCTGAACAGCCTTGGACTTTCATATCTGCAGGACTGCCTCTCATACTATGATCTGCCATGACAGCTTCACCCATCTGGTTATGGGCTTCTTCAGGTACAATCATGTAAATGGGAAAGATTGACAACCTCCCATACCTATGCTTTCTCCTTTGTGGCCTCCACTTTTTGGATGGCCCGCCTGAGTAGATCAGGAAGGCTCCCATGCTCCTGTCATTCTGCAGACTATGTAAATTGGACTTGTTTGGGAGAGATAATAAAGAGAGGCATCCAGTACCACCGCACTTGACATGCCCATTCTTTTTAACAGGCACTTTCCCTATTGCTCTATGCACTTAAATACATCCTTTGCTGTGCATATTCAGTGACTATCTCTGCATACTCCAGGCAATGCTTTATGGCTTTCCATTCATTATTTCTCCTCGCTCATACTATCACCCCCCCCCCCAAATTTATGCTATTCAATATTCATCCTGTCCTAAAGCATACATTTTATCTGGAGATATCCCATGCACTTTTAATAAAAAAAATATTTCCCTGAAAGCCTAAAGGGAGAAGGACCGATTTGGACTTTTTGGGAAGCAGTAGCCAAGATGTTACTGCAACAGGACTGTAAATATAACATTCCAAAATGTAACTTTGTTCCACTGATTGATTTTAATGAGACGTGTTTCAGGATAGATTTGCTTGTGACACAAATGTGCCAAGAAAGGTGCCCGTGACTCTGTATCACACAAAGAAACTCATTCAGGTACAATTCTGTTTGATATGAAGTCTGATTCAGAGTTACAGGAAAACAGTGAAGTGGTCTGATAAGGGACTTGATTAATATGTAAAATATTAGTTAGATCATGGGAAGCTGGGAAATTAACTACATTGTTTGCAAAGTTCACAGTGTCCCCAGTACTATGATGTCATTGGCTCCAGGATTTCATCTGACAGCACATAATACAGCAACCCTGCTGAAGCCAAGGAGATCCGGACCCAGCCAATGCTTCAATGTGAAACCTCTTGGGGAATGTTACATAAACTCTCTTGGGATCCATAATGGTATAGTGGTAGAATATAAATACAGTAGCTACAGGAGCAGCAAATACAGTAAATACAGGGGCAGCAGTAGCGTAGTGGCTAAGAGCAGGTGCACTCTGATCTGGAGGAACTGGGTTTGATTCCCAGCTCTGCCGCTTAAGTTGTGGAGGCTTATCTGAGGAATTCAGATTAGCCTGTACACTTCCACACATGCCAGCTGGGTGACCTTGGGCTAGTCACAGCTTTTCAGAGCTCTCTCAGCCCCACCTACCTCACAGGGTGCTTATTGTGAGGGGGGAAGGGCAAGGAGATTGTAAGCTCCTTTGAGTCTCCTACAGGAGAGAAAGGGAAGATATAAATCCAAACTCCTCCTCCTCCTCCTCCTCCTCCTCCTCCTCCTCCTCCTCCTTCTTCTTCTTCTTCAAGACAATGTGTTAGCATTGTTACACAGTCCACACTTCCATGAGTGGTGAGAAGTTCCAGGGCAGTACCACTAGGTGTGATTTTCTTTGGAATACAGAATACTGAAATCTTGTGGTATTTCAAGAAACATGCTGGCAAGACTACTTATGAGTAGATATTCTTGCAAACTGCTGTCATTTGGTTTGTGAATATGTTTGCTGAAGGAGCGCGCTGCATCCTGCTCAGGGGCGTAGCCAAGTTCTAAAGTTAGGGGGCGCGAGCTTATAAAAAAGGGGGCCATAGTGGTGGCTGGTGCATCCTGTGTGCCACAGCCTGGTGGGACAAAGCCTGTCTCAGGCAGTCTGGATGTGCTTGTGAGGAGTATTTAGGCTGGTGGGCAGCCAGGGATGGCCACTAGGGGAGAGCAGGTATGATGCCCCCCCCCCGCCCAGTGGTGGGATTCAGCAGGTTCACACCACTTTGGCAGAACCGGTTGTTAAAATGGTGCTTGTAAACAACCAGTTGTTACATTAATTGAATCTCACCACTGGAACCAGTTGTTAAATTATTTGAATGCCACCACTGCCCCGCCCCACCCTGGACTTTCACCCAGCACTGCCATTGAGAACCTCTTCACCCAGGTGAGCAAGGGGGGGCACTGAGAGTGGCTGAGGTGGCTTCCTTGGAAGTTTGCTTGGCTGGGACCATGGCATGGAGCCCCGTTTCTTCTGCGGGAGCCTGAAAGGGGCTTGGCTGGTGGAGTGGCTGGGCTGGAAGTGCTGCACTTGGGGAGGGGTGCATGGATCTGGCAAGCTGAGCCCAGGCATGCCTTTGAGTGGGAGTCACCTGCAATTCTGGAATGGCTGTATGGAGGACGGTGCTACTTTTAAAAAATGCACGAAAGGGGAGCAGTTACTCCCTTTGCATCCCCATTAGCTAAGCCACTGATCCTACTGTCATGTCAAACAGCAAACTGGAACTCTTCAATGGTCTTCATACTGCCTGGAGACCATAAGAGCAGAGAAACAAGACAGATCATTGGATTGTAAAATTGAATGTCCTTTAATACATATAGGCCATTTTGTGTTTCTATCAAGATGATAATTGCTGGGTGAGGAAATAATGACTGGAGAATTTCAAATCCACACACAAGAGAGGAAACTGATTGAGGTTGAGACAGTTACACTATTTCATTTTAACCTACTTCACGGAATTGTTGGCATGATACAATGGAAAAAGAGAGAAGCAAGCATCTTGCCCTGAGCTCCTTATATAGGAACAGCAACATGAGAGAGAGAGAGAGAGAGAGAGAGAGAGAGAGAGAGAGAGAGAGAGAGATGTATGGGGTAATGTTTTTAAGCTGGTCTAGGATCCCACTGTGGAAGCTCATGAAAGTAGCATTGTTTTCTTATCAATCAGTGATTTTCATATCTGAGGGAATACCCATATTTGCTATTATTGTGCATTCATTATCATGGAAAGTCATTATTAAATTATATTGCGAAATAGCCTCTCAGAACTGAGCACCAACTTAAAGGAGCCATTTCTCTGCCTATGATTCCATGCTGTCACAAAGGAATGCTGATGGGATTTTTCACCAGTCAGAATATTACCGGAACATTTCCCCCCTCTTTTATTAATAATGTTTTTGCAAGACTTTAAATATCTTTGTAGCCATATGCTAATTACCATAAACAGGATTCCCAGCTCCAGTCTGGAAGAAACCTGGAGATTTTTGGGGTGGAGCCTGTGGAGGATGGGATTTGGAGAGGGGAGAAACCTCATCAGGGTTTAATGTCATACAGTCTACCTTCCAAAGCAGCCTTTTTCTCCAGGGACGCTAATATCTGTCGTCTGGAGACCAGTTGTAATTCTTCAGATGTGGCCTGGAGATGTGTTAGGATTTTACAAGTGCCTGCTTCATTCAGTCAAGCAAGAGTTAACTGCTGAAGTCACATGGCTGGAATCACATGAGTTTTTGGAAAGATCTCTTTGGCCGTTTCCGCACGGTGGCGGAAACGGCTGGGTCGGCGGGGAATGCTGGGACCGTCCGCCGCATCGACTGGTCCTGGGAAAGAGGCAGGACGCCCGGCAGCCGCCATGAAGAAGCGCCCGGGCCGCTTGGCGTGATCCCTTTGGGCCTCCAGCTGGCTGTCGCCGAGGCCTGGGGACCACGCCCCCCCTGGCCCTGCGCGCCTGCTCTCCAGCGGCGCCAGGCCAGAGGCGTATCCCCAGGCCTTGCCAGCGACACGAAAACCCGAGGCCCAGGGACAAACAGAAGATGCCCGGGTGGGAGAGGCGGCGTGAAGCCGCTGCCGTTCGCTCGGCAACGGCTTCACGGCGGCGTATTCCCGAAAAGAACGCTTCCCAGCGTTCTGGGAATACGCCGGCTTCAGGCGGGCAGGCGGCGCGAGGCCGGCGCGGCTGCGCTGCAGCTGCGCCCCCCGTGCGAATGGCGGCCTGGAGACGGCGTTTTTACCGTCTCCAGGCCGTCATTTTCTGCCCGTGCGGAAACGGCCTTTGTTTCTTCTTCCATCAAAAGAGGAGAGGCAGACAAGCAAACTCAGACAGACTGAACAGACACCCAGACTCAGCACTTGCATAGACAGAGTTTGCTGTTCCTATATTTAGTCTCAATTCATTTGTTATCTTGTAAATTTCTGAAAAACAACTCACTTGCATCTCTGCCCTATTATTTACTCTGCTAGTTCACTGCAATACAACAGAAATCTCCAAGAATTACAACTCACCTCCAGGCTAATAGATGAGTTGCACTGAAGAAAACGGCCGGCCGCTTTGGAGGGTGGACTGTATCAGGTGCCACCCCCGAGTCTCCAGAAATTTCCCAATGCAGAATTGTCAACTCTATTTGCAATCAGTCCCCAAAAGTGCTGCATTTCAACAGACCAGTTACAGAGCATCTGGTTCAGTTTTCCAGATGTGCTGATTCCCCAACATCAAGTCTAGTTTGGTTTGGTTGGAAGCCATTTATCCTTCTTTAAAAACATTTTTTTGAGGGGGGAGGGTTTTTTTGCCAGCAGATTTATTCAGAAACAAAGATATCAGCCTGTTGCACAATGCCTATAACAAGTGACATCCACAACAGTGCTATCCTCTCCCATTCCCCCTATGCTAAACACAAAAATGGTCCTGGGGCTGCTTAAAATGAGCTATCTGGAGAATCAGGTTGCAGTTCTAGACAGTTCCATTTGCTTGCCGCAACTGTCTCCCTGG
Organism: Sphaerodactylus townsendi; assembly: GCF_021028975.2. Taxonomy (NCBI): domain Eukaryota; kingdom Metazoa; phylum Chordata; class Lepidosauria; order Squamata; family Sphaerodactylidae; genus Sphaerodactylus; species Sphaerodactylus townsendi. Next base: position 40,620,898 of record NC_059428.1, on the reverse strand, counting down.
GCAGCGATGAGTCATACCTTAGCAGTGCAGAAACTGCATGAACAAAGCAGCCGCCGCCATTGTGTTTGCAGCAAATTTACAGTAGATTAGATCCTGATTTATTGGGAGCACCGGAGAGAATCTCAGGATGATTTGTCCCATCTGCCTGACAGAAGACACTTACAGCAGGAGGCTTTTCCAGACTTCTTTATCTGACACCTGTAAACACACAACAAAGTCTGGAGGGGGGAACAAAGGGGAGTAGAAAAGGTAAGAAAGGGAACGGCAGAAGCATTAGACTACCACCCAGAGAATGTACTTTCAACCCCCTCCTCCTGAAGAAGGGAATTCAGATAGTCATGGCTATTCCAGCCAGATCTTCCATTCCTGCTTGCTATTGCATACAGAGGAAAAATAATACATACTGGAAGGAGCTTGAGTTTTAAAATGTCAGATCACAGTTATATATGGTTCTACTTAGTAAGCATAGTCTGCCAGTGATGCCTGAGCAGACATAATGAGGAACAGATGTCAATGGAGTGCTGAATTCCCTTTGAATCAAGCAACTGAATACAATTTAGATTCCGAACTAGCTGTATTGTAGATATTAAAACAGGCATAACAACTGCTGCATCATTTAATAAGACAGCTCAGGCCCAGGCCAAATCTTCTCCCTCCTGCTTCCTGTCCTTCTAAGCTCCATCTCACAGCCTGCAGTGCTTCAAACACTGTTGCTTATAGCCACTGCTGTATCCAAAAACACCACATTCCTCATTATAAAATCCAAAAGTGGAACTTTGGTCAGAGAGACTGCCTTTGGTTTGGTGAAGACTGCACCAACTCTCTCTAACAGATAAATTGTATATCCACCACTATGGAAATTCTACGCTTTGCCATTTCATAGGGGAGAGTGGTTGTCTCTTGGTTCAGGTCTTTCTTTTGGAAGCTTCTCCGGGCAGCATAAAGTTAAAGGACTCGGTTGTTCTTCCAAAGAGAAATGCCTGGTTCCTTTCTCCTAAAATCTGATCGCACGTCAGTGCTTTGTTGGCGCTTTTTTCCCCTCACACTCCAGCAGATGGTGTCAGGAGGCTGTTTAATGACTCACATGATGAGGAAAAAGGATTCTTTTTTTTTTTGGCAGTCGAACTGAAAGACATTAATCCAAATCTGTTAGTTTGGCAAGAATGTGTGTGAAAATTCAGAAACGAAAACAGTTTAACCAATGGCTGTTAATTTAACCAGTGGCTGTAAATCTAACACAAATGTGTGGATGTGAGCATGTGTGTGCGTACTGAATTACCACAGTTTTATATCACACAGTTTGACCCAGATGGGCTGACAAAAGGATGTTACTAAAAGGTGGAATATAAATTTTAAAAATTGAAAGCAAAAAACATAGATTAGGTTGGTGATCAGATGTGTGTGCTTATCCATGTGTGGTTGTGGCGATTTACATTGACTCGGCAATGTGAAAGGAGGGTTAGTTAATTGGTTTCCAGAGGTGGCTCCAGTTCATTATATTTTCTTTGTTGTCAGGGGATAATCTTGTAAATGATGCCTGAGTGATACTGGCATGTATCCTACCACCCTGGTCTGTAATGTTTGAGGGCTTCCTCGAGGTAGGTGTGCCTGGAACTAGGGATGCTTGAACACCCACCACTTCAGCTCACATCCTGTTCACTAGTGGCAAACAGGCAGCTGTTTTTTCAATAATCAGTTTAACTGTCTGTCAGCCCATTTATGGCTGTTTGGCAGGTGACTTCTTCCTAACCATGCAGTTCAGAGCAATTGACTTTTCATGCATATATTCTCATAGTGATTGAGTTCTATTACTCACTCATCCTTGCTTTATAACCGTTTTACTCAGAAGGCATTTTTTCCAATATAATGAAACCAGTCACAAATCATATAAATCAGTCCTCAGTAAATTCTGTGTATATAGGCAGCTATATTAGACAAAACACTAGTATTACTCCTGTATATAAGATAAATGAAATGTAGGCCAATGAGTCTGACTGATATTGTAGTTAAACTTTGTTCCAAATATTTATTAAAATGTGGACTGTCTCCCCACATTTTTGTCATGGGACCAGGGACAAAGCTGTTATCTAAATGAATTTGCAAACGTACATCTTTTGCCAAAGAGTTTTCTGTAATCCTCATGACTGCTTTATTTGATTCCAGAAATGTGTTAAGTTTCAATAAAATTATCATAATCATTCTGTAAAAAAATAAAAATAAACTCTGTGTTTTAATAAAACCCTAACCTTTGGTGTTCATCTAAGTAGTCCCTAGAAATGCTATTGGCTGCTGATTGGCAGGTAAAGTTTTTGTGAAACCTGACTGAAATATGTTTGGCAAGCATTTGTGGCCATCTGGAACGAAATGAACAGTTTGGGTGATCGGCACAGGTCTGTTCAATACTTTTAGATAAGGTATGTTTGACTGTCAAACATGTTTTGGGTAAAATTTGTAGCATCGCTACCTAGCACCAAGGCAATTGACCTTGCTGCACCAGTCTTAGCCTGTTTTATTAATGCTAGCATTTAGTGGATATGTCATGGCTATGGATATCTTTTTCTGCTATTTGTACGTTAGAGGCCCATTATGCATGGAATTGTTTACCTTGGGGCTCTTCGATGTGCAGTGGAATTGTAGTAGGGTCTCCTTGTGTGGAGATACTCTACTGCCTACTGCACGGCTTGTCTGCTGAATTCTCTTACGTCTCTGCTTTTTCTAGTTCTCTTAATTCTGCCCACCAGCTCACTCTTTAAGTCACACAGTTGCAAGATTGCTGACTTTGCTTAAGCCCTTTAAATTGCTGTTATATTGATATTGCTGTTATTGCAGTTACATCGATGTAGCCCCTTTCCAAAAAATAATCCCCCCCCCAATGAAAAAGGCAAAGTAATTTCCTGGACCATACTCTGCTAAAGGAGGGAACCATGTCCTAGAATGGATATGCTCTCCCATCCCACACACACACACACAAACTTCCTATCATTGCTGCTGTTGTGAGAAGAGAGAGCGGCTTGTTATTTCAATATTCCTTGGTGCTTCAATATTCTTGTATTAGTTCTAATTCCTATATCATTCCAATAGATCAAATATGGTACTAAGGATGTAGGTAAGGGTTTTTTTCCCACAGGTTCAACCTCCCATTACATGTCCAAAGCTCCGCCCCTCCCACCCTTCTTCCCTTCCACTGGCTGGGCTCCCAGCTGGCAGTCCCTTCTTCCCTCCCCTCTGGGGAGAAGAGACTGCCATCCTCGGCCTCGGAGAGCTGCATTTATAAGCACTGAGGCTGTGGGCGGAGCTTGGGGAGGCATAACCACTTCCCCAGGGGTGGGGGTGTGTGGCCACACCCCCAAACCCTCCTCATAAAAAATCTATAGCTACGTCTCTGTATGGTACAATGTTTGAAGTTGAAATAAAGTTTTACAAAGCTCTTCCAAATGTCAAGGAGGACAGATGTAGAGCGAGGGAGATGGAGTGGAGCCAAAAAGTCCGAAGCAAAGAGTAACACAGGGTCATTTCTTTCATCTTCCCTGCAAAGCAGGGGAAAAAGTTTTTGCCTTCTCTCACAAACAGTGGAGATAATGGGATCCTCCATGCAGTGAGTGTGAGAGTGGGAAAGGCATCTGTTAACTGAAGCTCCGTCCCAAAAACAATCTCCCTTCAGAGCGGGGCAGAGTACCAGTATATAATCGGTTTTAGTTTGATGTTTTAAATTGATCTTCTGTTTTTTTTTCAGAATATAAGTGTTTTGAGTGTTGCTTGTCTTGCAGCTGTTGTAGAAGTTTTTAGCTGTCTTACTTTTGTCCTCTTTTATCAATTATTTTATTTGTTGAATCTCTGTTGTTGTTTTGTATTCTTTCTATATAAGCTGTTTTATTGAATTATGGGGGATTATGGGTTGAACAAAATCGTAACCTTTAGGTATATACTGGGGCCAGAGAGCCAAACCCCCAGTTTTGGCTATCTGGCCGTTGGGCTGACACAGTCCTGAATAAAGCTCTTGAACCTACCTTGAGTCTTATTACTGACTGGAGTACCAGACCCTTATAGTAACTTATTTCCAAGTAAATATGTTTGGGATTGCAAACTGTGAACTTTTTGCCAGAAATTCTCTGTTATTTTGTTTTAATATACTTCATCTTAACGGTTTCTTACATTTTTAGACAGAATCAGTCTATAGAATGTTGATCACAGTTAATGGGCATTTTCATGCAGCTTTATATTTCTTTGGGCAATTATAAGCTGACATGAAGCATTTACATGCCTGAGGTGGAAGTGGCAAAGTGCAGTCTGATATAATGGCAGAATTGATTGTGAAGCTGCCATCATCATTTGGAGGGAGCTAACCTCCCCATGGATGTGAGCCTAGCCCCTTCACTTTCAGACTTTAGGAGGCAGTTGAAGATGGTTTTATTTGGGATTTGATTAGGTTACTAGCAATCCTAAATTGTGATTTTAATTTTTTTTGTATTTTATATATTCTACTTGATGTATTTTATCCTTATTGTAAGTTGCCTTGAGTGTTGTAAAGAAGAACAGTGGCTAATAAATGTTTTAAATAAATAAATAAATTGATGGGAGTATTTCCAAACGGCTTTCCAGGTATATTTTTATTTATTTATTTATTTATTTTTAAATTTATATCCCACCCTTCCCATCTGGGCTCAGGGCAGTAAACATCAATATAGCCAGATAAAAACAATACAATAAAACAATATATACAAACAGCCTTACCATATTATTTTCATACCTCTTCTACAAAGGCTGCTATGATTAAATAATATGGTGGTACCACATTTACACCTGTCAATAGAACAGTACCCAAAACTGCCAATTTTTAGGGATGCTTTGGGAAGGAAAGGTATCAAACTGATCACAAGCAGCATATATATCTGTATGTGCCAGATAACAAGATCTTACTTTTTGGCCTATTTTCTCTTTAACTGAGGCATCTGGAAAAACCACTGGAGGAATTGTTTGATTTTTTCTTCAAGTCCATGAAGCCGACTCACATTTAAAATCTACCTGCCAGTATGAAATTTTGTTTGTCATATCTCGTCATACTTGCCCTGAAAAAGCAAAGCCACATACAAAGCTGTCTTGTTCTGGTTCAGACCATGGGTCCAATGAAAGTGCCATATGGAAGGGTCCATTAAAATTAACCATGTTCACCAATTTTAAATTTCATTTTGTTCTGCAGACATTAATTCAATATTATTGACTTTGATTTGATAAGTCTGTGGGCATTTTAGGAATTTGGAGAATGAGGAATGGGAATTACCACAAAATGGCTGCCATAGAAGGCAGTTACGAAAGGATAAGAAGTTCCTTACCAAGCACACCACTGTGATGGACAAACTCTTTCTGAGTGGGTGCTCCCTGCAGACCCAAATGCAATGCTTCTTGGATTCCTTTGAGGTATCTCCTGTTCTAACAAGGTAGAGGAAATACAGAAAAATGTGGTTATCAGGAGAGACACTGGTGGGCACCTTGGTGGCCTGAGGAAATACATGAAGGATTGTTCCAAAAATAGTGTGCATTTTGTTTATGTTTGGCACTGACTTGGTAGTTTTAAAAATGCATAGACAGGTATTTCCATAGACAGGATTTCTTTTGCTTGCAATTGCTTTGCATCAGATCATAAAATATTTGTGAAAATTCTAGTGGTTGAAAGATCACAGGAATGCAGGTAATTTGGTAAAGGTAAAAATACCATGGGATCAAACAAACAAATATGAAATGCTGTGAGAATTTTGTTACCACAAGAATTCATCATGTTTATTCATGCAGTCATGGCTGACAGACTAGTGACAGCAGCATAGTAACTTCAACATAGATTCCCTAATTTTCAGATGATGGTTCAGATGTAATAAGAAGGAGCACATGAAGCTGCCTTATGCTGAATCAGACAATTGGCCTAATGATGTCAGTACTATCTACTTTAATTGGAAGCAGTGTTCCAGGGCTACAGGTAGAAATCTTTCGCATCACCTAATGCTGGAACCCTTTAAATAGAGATGAGAGGACTGAACTTTGGACCTTCTATATACAATACAGATGGTCTACCACTGAGCCAAATGCAATATTCGGTCTGATTTCTGGAGGGTTTTTTTTGTTGTTGTTGCAAATTTTCAGTAAATACAGCTTCTTTTGCAGAGTTTCCTCCTTTCCTGATTTGACCTTCCAGCACAGCCCATTCCTAAGGAAATGCTAGTAGTTTCAAGCATTTATTTATTTGTTTGTTTTAATTTATAAGCCATCTTTGATGGCCGGCCAGGGCGTGTGGATGGAGCACAAAGGCCGGCTTGGCCTTATGTAAGGTCCGGCTGGCCTCCCCCCAATGATGCACCCTGCCCTTATCAGGTATGGCCAAGAGGCCCTAATCTGCTCTTACTAAGGCGGATGCCAACAGGCCTCTTCATGCCCATCTTCATGGCCTTCATGCTGTGGAGACAGCCCAGAATGTGTATTAATTTGTATTTGATTAAGTTATAGAACCAAAGAAGCAAAGAATCAAAATGGGAGCTTCTGTGTAAGTGACCAAAAGCCTGCATTTTTGCAACAGGTCAAAAAGGAATGTTACCAGCAGCTTGCTAGTGACTATGCAAACAAGCAAGATAACATCTTTGACATCTTGGCACTGAGGACCTACGTGACAGCAGACAAATGCATTTTATTACTTGGTTTTTGGGTTAGAAATGAATGTGATTAGTTAAATCAACAAAGTGTTTTTCTATATAGTTAAACGAGCACAGAGAAATGATAATGAGAGAGATTCACATGTATTAGTATTTTACTATAATTCTTAGAATCATTGTATAACTCTTGTAAACCATGTTTTAACATTTCAAACTGGGGAATTGTTAGAAACATTTCATGCTGGGAAAAGTAAGTTTTATGAGCCAAAGGAATTCTGCAATGCCCTGGAGGTATAGCTCTCTGGGAGAAACCTAGCAAAACCGGTTTTTCTTGAAGACAGTGAGCTAGCTTGATGGCTGTTCTTTGTATATGCATAGAGGCCATAAACTAACAGCATGTAGCGTTTGAATTACAGAAAGAATGTGAAAATACGTGGAGTAAGGGGATGGACTGTGTGATGTCTTTGCATCTACAAAAACTCAGGTTTTCATATGCTGGATGTGACTCTCACTTGAGAGCCACCCGAAAGGGGGCGTGTCTCTCGTTTGAGAGCACCAGGGCCTCTCCCTCGGGAGAGGTCACCTTCTGTAACTTATCTGTATTCTGTAACGTTCTAAAATCCGTGTCTCTCAATTGAGAGCACTGGGGCGTGTTCCTCCCTCGGGAGAGTTCACATTCTGTAAACTGATCTATATTCTGCTAAGTAAAACTGTCTGTTTGTTTTCTAATGTCAGATGTCTTTTGCTTTATTTCAAATTTTAAGTTTTTCTTAAAACTAACTCAGCTGTGTAGGACCAGAGAGCGGCCCTGGCCCCACAATGCCCATCAGCAACTGTGGCCCGGGTGATTCCCAGCCTCTCTGAAATGCTAGTAGTTTCAAGCATTTATTTATTTGTTTGTTTTAATTTATAACCCGCCTTTCTCACTGGGACTCAAGGTGGATTACAAGTCTGATAGAACTATTCAGTTAGTCAACAAACCAATTACAAAATAATATTTGAATGATAACAATGTTTCAATCTAATAGCAAATACTCCTAGTGCAAGAAAGCTATTGAAGATTACAAAACATGATAATATTTGAGTCTAACAGCAAAGGTTCATAGTGAAACCACATAATACTGTGGGGTTCAGTCTGAAGAACTGGAATAAAAAAATGCATTATCCCTAATGGAAGTCACATCACTTCCTAAGCTGATCCATTACATCATAGCTCGCAGCTCTACTCCTCTGCAAGAATGCCCTTCTGAGCAATTCTAACCTCTAATGGTCTAATCTCAGACAGACAGTTCCATAATGCTGCAGCTGCCACAGAGAATGATGTAAACAGGCAGCTGCCAGTGTTACCTGTTTGTATCACTTCACACATTTCTACTTTGCACAGTGCATCAGTCTCTGCAGTTTCTGTCAGCTGTATGCTAGAGAGATGTGTGCTAGACAGCTAGAAGTACAGGAAATTGTCTTTGTAGCTTTGTAGAAGTACCTAAAGGGTGTATCTCTTCATCTTATGGTTCAGCTGCTGGAATCAATATGATGTGAAATAGAAGAGGCATGTAACAGTATCCCAAAGTTTTGATTTTAAGGAGAAATTTGCTATGAAAACATGACAATTTGAGCAGAAAAATAGCTGATCATTTTCCTCTAAAAACTGTCTCCTCTAATGTCCTTTTCTACCTGTTGAGGGAAAGGTATGGGTATTCAGTCAGCAATACATATATTTTTAATGGTGGAAAAACAGCTTCTGTTGATGATTGGGTGATTTTGAGAAGAAAAATATTCAGAAAGAAAAGAAATAAGTAGTTCTCCAACTCCAACACAGCTTGCAGAGAGTGACCATGGCTTTGCATACAGAAGATCCCTATAGAAGCCTTCGACAATACATTGATCCCTATTCAATTTGCAGCATCTCCAGTTCAAAGAATCAGGTAACAGGAGGGTGAGAAATACCACCATATGAAACCCACTTGCTGTAGACAATAATGATCTTTATAGACCAATGGTCCTGCTGAGTAGAAGGCACTTTAGTGTATTTATATGTGCTTCACTCAGACTGACAGCTTCTGATTGGCAAGTACTTTTCATTATAAAATTTCATTACGCAAAATTCATTATTCATTTCCTTATTCATTTCCTATGTAACTTCAAGTTTTGTTAAAGTGATCCACTTTTCCATGGTCCTTTCTCCTGATATACACATGGTCAACATCATGAAAGAGACAGCATGACATTTTCTTATGTGATTTTCCAACACTTTTGTCATTAAGCTCCATGCTGTCTTGAGAACTAGAAATGTCATTTATAGTCATTTCGTTTTTACTTTAAAGGTGCAGGGAAAGTGTTCTTACCATACATCAAGGGAACCACTGACCGCATAGGAAAACTGATGAAGAAGCATAACCTACAAACAATCTACAGACCCACTAAGAAAATTCAATAGATGCTACGTTCAGCAAAGGATAAGAGGGATCCTCGGGCTACTGCAGGAGTCTACTGTATACCATGCAGCTGTGGACAAGTCTACATAGGAACCACCAAACGCAGCGCTCAGACACGTATCAAAGAACACAAAAGGCACTGCAGACTATTTCAGCCAGAAAAATCAGCAATAGCAGAACACATGATAAACCAACCTGGACATAGAATATTATTTGAAAACACAGAAATTTCTGGACCACTCTGACAACCACTTACTGCCAGACTACACAGAGAAGCCATTGAAATCCAATACAGAAGCACATAAACAATTTCAACAGAAAAGGAAGAAACCATGAAAAATGAACAGAACTTGGCTGCCAGTGTTGAAAAATACTAGAGTCCAAGACAGTGACCAATCAGCTCCCACACCAAACATATAGGATGATCTATGAACCAAAGGAAACAAAAGCCAGGATAATTTCTTTTATTCAGATTGCTCCCACCTATTGGACCTCCTTAAGCTATCTTCATTGTTACTCCCATGCTATAGACTTCATTGTTACTCATACTTCTATTCAGATGCCCTCACCCATTGACCTGGCTGTCTTCTTTGTTACTCACAGACAATGTTTCTTCACCCACCCTGGACACTCCAAAAGGTATATATACTCCACTTGCTTTCCCAACATCAGATCCTCTGAAGATGCCAGCCACAGATGCAGGTGAAACATCAGGAGAGAATGCTGCTAGAACACGGCCATATAGCCTGGAAACCACACAGCACCCCAGTGATTCCAGCCGTGAAAGCCTTCGACAATACATTTTAAAAGAATGTTCAGCTTCTTATAAATGTTTTGCAAATTCCTCACAGGGATAGAGTTGATCTCAATGATAGAGCATCTGCTTTGCACACAAAAGGTCACAGGTTCAATTCCCCAAGCATCAGGATGATGTGAAAAATCTCTCCCTGAGGCCCTGGAAATTTGATGCCAGTCAGAATAGATAATACTGACCCTGATATATGCAAAATAAGGCAGCATCATATAAAAGAAGTAAAAACCCATCATCTGACATGAGCCCAGTGACATACAGGGATGCATTAAAACACATAATTAATTATCCCATGAATTGGCAGAGGAAGGGGAAAAGGAAGGAGAAATGGGAAGTAAGGTAACACTTGTTTTGTTTTTCACATGTATGCAGAACCATCATCCAAGAGCAGGAGACTATTTGTTCTCTTTCATTGGCAGTTTTGTTACAGTACATTTCACTTGTAGCACCTGTGCTTTACTGAACAAAAAAACTGACATACATTTGTAAGGATTAAGGTGAAAAGAAGAGAAAAGCCAATCCATACATGCCCTACAACATCACAGTTTCAAAGTCTTAAAATATTTACTTATAATACAATATATAACTCCAAGGCCTAAGATGTTCTCTAGAGTCTACATTTTCTGTTGTAATTAGATAGTGTATAAATTGAGGTTCTCTGTTGTGTGTATATCTTAAAAGTACAATTGGTAGATGAGGCTCTAGCTGCTATGATCTAACCTTGATAAAGTGCCTGCTGTGTTTTGAATTATTCTCTGGAGAATCTGAGATTAGAAGAATGAAGTCTAAAGGCAAAGGACATATCTTACAGACGAGCTTGTTTCCAAAACTTTCTGTCATTTACACAAAAATCAAACACTGTTGATCATCTGGGTGTGGCATCGGGGGTTGTTTCCCTGAAGTGCAATTTCAAGCAGGTATGAATGTGCATATATAAAGCAATCACATGGACAATGCAAATTTCCCACCTGGTTGTTCAATACATACTTTGTCACATAGGTGTTTCATTCTCTCACACACTCCCCAGTGACATGGGACTGGGGCGGCTCCCACGACTGAGGGTGCATTTGAAAAAACATCAAAGTGTAATGCAGGTTTGGGATTTTTTGCCATGGTCACATTTGTGGGAATGGGTGGCTGAAAAGAAGTGTTAGGTTTTGATGTATCCTTGTGACATGAGTAATGGAGTTGAAAATTAATAGCTGTGCGTGTCTGGTATGAAACTCCAGGACGTAATTTATGCAATGCTAAGAAATGTGCTTTACAAAAGTGACAGCTCTTTAGTGATGAAATAATATATTCCATTTTGTAGACATGTTCTGGAGCAACCACTAAGAATAGCACTTGGGTATATTAAAATGTTCAGGGAACTGACAAAAAGGAAGAGGAGAGGGAAGGTTCTTCAGACAGGGAACACACAGAACATTTTCTCCATTAGCATAGTTTCTTTTTCCATCAAAATTGTGTGTCCAGAAGAACAGTATTCCAGCATTTCCTTTCTTCTTGATTTCTGTTTGATTACTGAGATAGTTTGGAGATGATTATAATTACCCATCATAGCTGCCAATAGTTTTGAGTGAGCCTTAATAAATAGCTTTGCATAGGCGTAACATTTTTAATGCAAAGAGGCACTTAAAATTCTAGTTTTAATTAGAAGATTGAGTTCATTAAGGAAGATTTGGAAAAAGCGTGGAAGACAGGGCAGAGCTAGGGTTGGAAATAAATGGACAATGGAATGAAGACAAATGAGACAGGGAGGATGATTAAAAGAATGAGTTACAAGAAAGTCAAGCCACTTTAAAAAATGAAAATGGACTCAAATTAAAACAACGTGGTAATTGTGCAGAGGCTAGTATGTTGGACTAGGATCCAGGAGACCCAGGTTTAAATCTGCATGGGAGTTTGCAGGGTGCCTTGGTTGCTTACTCAGAGTTGTGAAATCCCCAGAAATTTGGGGGTGGGTCCCAAGTAGGACAGGATTTGGGGAGTGACCTCAGCAGGGTCATCATCATCATAGTTTATTTACGGTCATTGACCAGCAAGATCCAAAAGAATTAAAATCGTAAAATTTACAGATATTACAAATATACAGATTAAAACAGTTAACAAAATGCAGATAATAGGCCTCAGGAACTCAGAACATCAGCTCAAAATAATGAGTGGAAGGTCAGTCTAATAATAATTAATAATAAGGATTAGCTGGCAGAGCCAGTAGTGCTCTGTCGGGCCTTCCGGGCCTTCCTGATTTTACTTGATATCCAGGCAAACTTGGCAACAGAATACGTTAGATTTTTATTGGTATCTGATAACAGTATTTTAACCTTTCTTAGCCAAAGGAGAGTTTGTCTGGTCAAAGGACAGAAGCATCCAACGTATCTCATCATAGTATGAGAATTCAAATAATATATGTTCCGAGTTTTCAACACCTCCTATTTGGCAACTGCAAATTCTACCCTCAGTTGGTACTTTGTTATAAATCCCGTTGGTATAGTTGGACGAAAGGGCGTTGTAACGGAGTAGGCTGTAGGCTCTTCGATAGTTAACGTTAAACAAAGAAGTAAGATAAGGCATTATTGAAAGTTTATTCAGCATTATTTTACTGAAAATTGGGTGTTTAAGTTTATTCAGATCGTGTTGCCTCTCGACATCTATGATTCTAAGTTTAACAAGATCCCTAGCTCTAACCTCAGCAGGGTACAATGCCATTGACTCCAAAGTAGGCATTTTATCTCTCCTGCCTGGACAGCACTTGTAATTCCAGGAATTGGTAGCCCTACTGGGTTCCCTTGAACAGTCATCCTCTCCTTCATCATAACTTACTTCCCAACATTGTTGTTGTGAGAATAAGATGGAAGAGGAGATAAGGTTGTTGTTAGCCACTTTGAATACCCAGTAGGGAAGAAAGCAGGCCATAAGAATTAATAATAAATAAATAATAAATAAATAATAAAAATAGTTGTGCTTTCTTGTAAAGAATGGTGCCATAGAAGTTCCTTCCAAAGCAGCCATTTTCATCAAAAGTACTGATTGCTGTGGTCTGGAGATCAGTTGTAATTCTGGGAAATATCCAGGCCCCCAACTAGAGGTTGGTAACTTTTCTTTAGGCAACACATGACAGAAACGGGTGTGGCCTTATAGGTTTCATTCTGCTTAGATAGATAATTGAACCTCCTCTTTTGGAGATCAGTGCTGCTATAGAACTAGCCATCCAAGAGGCTTATTGTATGTACTTCTCATGAACAATAGACGTTTTTGCCTGATATTAACTAGAAAGATTGTACTCTGAACTCACTTTATGTAACAGGCAATTTCACTGAATCATTGTGGTTCAAAAGCCCACAGGCTTCGTGATCTCAAACCTTTTCAGTTCCATTACCCTCAGTATTAAAATCAACATGGGGGAAATGTGGAGGTTATAATTTAATTAATGGGAACAGGTGCACCGAGATTGTACTTAATACCACTCTGCAGCAACTTAGCTTTAGGTCAAAGTAGACCAATAATCTCAAACAGTTAATCCAAAATAAACTGTATTTTTTCTGTTTTCTTCACAGGTAAGATTATCCAATCAAGGCTTTTCAGTTAAAAAATAAACATGTCAATGACATTACATTCCAGAGTTTCTTATTTCCAAACTCAAAATACAGGTATCATAAAAGACTAATATATACAAGTCATAGGACAATTAAATCACAGGTTTTAGGCTTAATTTTGTATTGACTTCCTCAAAGCCCATTTAATTCCTTATTTAGATTAATTTTGTCCATGTTCTCATTTCATTTCACAATAGAGTTTATACATAGCTTTCCAGGACTGCGGTGCAGTCTTTCTCTTCAGAGCTCTGCAGATGTCCTCAAGGGAAAAGCTGAATGGACTTTGAGGAAGTTGACACGAAATCAAACCAAAATCTGGTGATTTAATTGCCCTATAATTTGACTTTTTGTATATATAAGTGTAAGGGTCTTTATGATACCTGTATAATGAGTTTGCAAATAAGAGACTGTAAAATGTTTCATAATTTACATGCTTATTTTTTACCTCACCTGGATGTTGGCAACTCGACTGCAAATTTCGGCTTTTTCTTCAGGAAGACAAATGATAAAAAACCTAACAGACAGCTTGAAGGACTACTCTCTCAGCAGTCTTCAGGCTTCTGCTAGAGTTCATTCACTACTAGGGTACAGAGTGTAATTGCTATGCTGGTCCATTCTCTTTGGTCTCGTCTGAGATGAAAGTAGCTTTGAGAAAAAGGAAGTGTTCTGAGACAGGTGATGGCCAAAGAGGAGGTTGAGTTTATACAAGAAAAGACTCTTGGCAGTAGGCAGCACATAACAGACTGCTAAGAAAGAGTTCGGCACGGCCATTAAGGCAGTTGGAAGCCCTTGATGAAATGTGGAAAGAGTATTGTGCAGACAGACACAGCCTGACATGGAAGCCTGGGCGAGCTGGTTCACACATGCATATCCACCACTTCACTTTGCTTGCTGTATGTTGCGATGGTTCCATTAAACATCACTTTAATTAGGGAGCTATTTATGTCAGATTTCCAACATTTATATAATAACTTTTCTCTGGGCATCCCAGGATCCAAGGCAGGTGATACGAAAACAATTTTTTAAAAAGTAAAAAAAGTGAAACTGCAAGATATAAAAATAGAAAAAATGAAAATCACCTCATTCCCCCCACCAGCATATTTGCCCAGGCTCACACTACTCTAAAAGCTCCACAGAACAGCTCTATCTTGCAGTTTCACTGGACTTCTTTTAGGAGGGTTTTCTACATGCTTGGAACCACTGAAAAAGCCTGGGCCATTTCAAAATGTACCTTCTTAGCCAAAGGGCATACTGATAATAGGTGGACCTTGCTGGGAAGAATGGAGCTGCTTTATGGGACTATGCAGTGAGGAATGGTCCTTTAAGATATGAAAGTTCTGTAATTTCTGACAACTGGTTTCCATATTCAGTGATCACCTTCCACTGGCTTATTTATCCATCAGCAACATATTGGCTACTAATGGGAAGCAGTGCTCCCAAGGCACAGGTCTTTCCTAGCCTTGACACCAGATGTTTAATGTTTTAATTAGAGATTTGATATTTAATCTTTTAATGAAAGCCAGCTTGATGTAATGATTAAAGAGCAACTAGGATGTGGGAAATCAAAGTTTAATGACTTTGGGCCAGTCTGTAAAGGTTTCAATGGTGTTGATTCTCAGCACAGCCGCTTGGCCTTGACTGGATTCCAGGACTCGGGCGATGGGCCAGAATCGGCAGCAATTACTCTGGTAGAGGCCTTATCTCACAGAGAGAGATGAGAATGCCGTTCCCATGAGAATGGGACTGGGGAAACCGGGAGGGGGGATGGGGCGGAGAAGGTTATAACCTGTGTTTCTGGTGGGAGGCTTCATTCCTGTCACGCATTAGGTATGCATTGAGCTTTCTAAGATGTCTGAATAAACGGTCTTTCAACCCAAAAAGCCTTTTATTTCTGCTCTATGGAATTCCTTACATTGTGACAGGAATCAATCTTCATCTTCCTTCTAAATATCAGTGGACCTCTGGTGTTCCGGCATGCAGAGGTTGAATATTCCTGAAACTTTGTGGAAGACACGGTAGCCCCATTAGAGGGATCCGAGCCTTCCCTCCTAACTTTAACGGAGGGAACCAGTGGGAGAGCGGGTCTGCGCTGGTGACTCTCTCCCGTCCTCGTTTCAACTGCAGTCTTCCCCGCCACCCGTTGGGATGAGGGCCTTGAAATGATCTCATCACCCGGAGTTGCATAGGAAGAGTGGATTTGGGAGGCTGTCTATGGATAGATGCGCCTGTGGATGGGATCTCACCCCGTTTAGGTGTGGATTACAGCCCTCAGATGCAACCTGTCACGCGGAGGAGATGGGTCTGACCACACTGTGCATGCAGCAACCCAGGAGTCCAATTGAAGCGGTTCCCTTGACTCTTGGCTCGATGATGCTCCCCAAAATCCCACAGTGGCATAGCTGCTTTTGGAGCCCACGTCCCAAGACCGCAGTTGATACCCGGGACTTTGCTCCCAGGGATCGGGAATTGGGAGAGGTTTCATGTAGGCTCCCCAATCGGAACCTCCAGATCCCGGACTAAAGGTAGCTGATGCACAAGAGGCGCCCCGATGGAGCGATCGGTGGACTTCAGGTGCTTTACTCTCCGATGAGGAGGAATCCGAAGAAACCTTAACTCCCCATCCGGATTTATTTCCCCTCCCGTTAAAGCTGGAATGATGGAAGTGGCCCGACTGCAAAGTGCCCAAGAGGCATGGGCCCGTGAGCGCCAGCTATGGGAGGAGGAGCGAACGCAGCTGCAAAAAGAGCGTGAAAACCTGCAAAGAGACCGTGAACTATTAGCAAGCGCAAAGACATCCAACTCGAACTGGACCGAACCAAAGGCGGCGTTTAGCGGCAATATATGCAGGATTGCTCCCGATCCATGATAAAGGAGTCCTGGAACTTGCTCTAAAATGGACCTGGAGCGTCAACGCGAAGGCATCAAGGCCTTCCGAGGCATAGTGAACTGACTGCAGCCATTCAGCAGAGACGAACTAGCCAAACTGGAGCGAGAGAAAAGCGTATACATGCGCATCAAGATGCCTTGACTCGCAAGGAGAGGGAATTAACTGCTTATGGAACAGGAGCTGAAGAAGCAGCGGGATAGGATGCCCCAAACTGGTGCCTACCCTACGTTACCCTAGCTAACACCACTGCCGGGGCGGCGGCTGGGTCCTGCCCTTTCAGCGCACCTGCTGCCTCCCAAGGTCCTACTCTCCAAAGAGGGGCCAACAGCGCCAGGCCGATAACCTCCACCGATTCCTGCTCTTCCTGCTCCATACGCCTCAACCTGCGCCAACGCGTAGCCCCAGGTGCCTCCAAGGAGACGTGGAGAGAGGATACTGCAATTTAATCCCTGCCGAACGATGGGACAGCTTCTAAAGCTCCCCTACTTCATCCTGCAACTTCGATGCACATATGGAGGAGTTTGATGACTTATATCGATCTGAGCATTGAAAAAATCACGGGACATCGGTTCTGTCCTGGATGGAGATTGGCTGCTGACTGGTTTGTGACTCTTTTGGCGGGCTGCAGGCGGATGAAGTATTACTTCGCCACAGTGGCTGCATTTAACTGAAGTATACGGGCCCGCTTCCAAGATCCGGACGCTGAAAGTAGAGCCATCCGTACCATAAAATCTATTCAGCAGGGCAACCGTTCTTTTTTGCGCGAATTTGCTCGTGAATTCCGTGCGGTGACTGCTTTCGACTTCCTCTAGAGTGGCCTGAACGTATGGAATGTGAATACGTCTTTGTTGCCATCGACATCAAACTTCGTGAAAGCAGTGCTTCTCATCCGTATCCAGCGCACTATCTCTGAATGGATCCGAATTGGAATTATGCAAGTAAGCGGCTCGTTAGGATTACGCTTCGCTCCGGGAAGCGTCCACGCTTGAAAACCAGCTACTACAACCACCTCTGCATTTCGCCAAACCAAACCCAGCCGTCTCGACTGAAATACCTCCGAGCATACATTCGACATTTGGGATTGTGTGCCTCTAATGCGAGGGGACCAGGCCATCTGACTGCCCAACTGCCCGAAAAAACAGAAGTCCACCCGCTCAGACTACGCACCCCCCTCTGCCAAGCCACCTGCGGAGGTCCGGTCCTCCTCCAGCGGACTCGTCTAAAGCTGTTACCGAAGGTGATCCCGAGGAGGGGGAAGTGGCGGTTTACCTCTCATCAGCACCCATGGATGTAGGTCCCTGCTCCCAGATCTGCGGTGAAAATTGAAGGCAAGCGCCCCCATTCACAGTTCAAAGACCTGGCCAACCCTATAAGCATACACGTATTCTAGCCCTCGAAAGCCCTCGTGGATTCTGGCTGCTCCCATTTACTTAATTAAAACTGAAGTGGCTGGAAAGAGCTTCGGTTTAGACCCAGTTCCCCTAACAAAGCCCATACCGTTCACGCCTGGGCAGCCAGCCCACTCGAATGAATTCGGCCCGGCTTCGATTCAAAGCACTTAATATAATTTCTTCTTAGTTGCGCTGACCATTGGGAGAAGATTAATAGTTTCATACTTGCTCCAGTGGCCAAACGAACCATTGTCCTGGACAGGCCATGGTTATTGTTACATGAACCAAATATTATTTGGAAAGGCGAGTTCGGAATTCACAGATCCTATGTGGAGCAGCATATGCGTTGAGGGGAAAACCCACCACGCAATGACGGCATAAACTCCCTGGTTTTACCGGCTGTACACGTTGTGACTTTCAATTCCTCTGGCATCGAACAAGCTTACCGGGACTTAGCCAGAGTGTTTCAAGAACAGGAATGGCGATCAATTGCCCCCCCCCCCCCCCATAGAGACTACTGACTGCAAGATCATATTACAGCCCGGGGCTCAACTACCCAAGGGTAGAATCTGCTCGTATGAGCTACCGAAGAGAAGGAACTCCGTGCCTTCTTAGATGGCTCGCGGATTCATACGACGGGCTACCAAACATACGCACGCTGCTCCTGTCCTATTTCCAACCAAGAAAAAGGGCGGGTCGCTAGGAACTTTGTACTGATTACCGAGGATTAAAATGCCATTTCCATGTCCAATAAATACCCGCACCCTTAATCAAAAGGACCTCTTAGATGCATTTAGACGAGGGGCGGATTTTTACTAAGTTGGATTTGAGAGAAGCATACTACAGAGTCAGGACTGCAGATTTCTACGAACATTTGGCAACATTTAATACTAAATTTGGACAGAATTGCCAGATACTTAATTGTAAATTCGGGTTGGCACTGGGGCACCGGTAGCATTCATAACCCTCATCGTTGAAGTTTTGCATGACTTATTATATAAAGGAGTAGTTGTATACTGCGTTGATGTTTTAATTTATTCTACCAAACCATGGAGGAGCATGGGGCTTTGGTTCGGGATGACCTGCAACGCTTACTCGACAACTCCCTCTTATGGCTTGTCGGTGTTTCATTTCATCAATCCTCGCATAGACTATTTGGGCTACAGGATCTCACCCGAGGGTTCAAAAATGGATCCTGCAAAGATTGAAACAGTCCTCCAATGGCCTACCCCCACCAACTTGAGGAAAAGAGCTCCAATCTTTCCTGGGGTTTATAATTGCTATCGTGACTTTATACCCCCAATTTGCTGAGACACAGCCCTTCCACTCACAGACCTATTACGCACTAAGGGTGAAGACTCACAGGCTGCCAAGCCAGGGGCTCCCTCCCCTTGGTCTCAGGAATGTCAAACAACCTTCCAGCTTTTGAAATGGGCTTTCACTACCGAACCTGTCTTAAAGCACCCCCGATAGCAGACCTTCCTTTGGTGGTTCCGCGTGGATGCTTGGGACAAAGCAGCATGGCGCAGCCCTGTTGCAGAGAAATAAAGATGGTAAGAGCTTGTTCCGTGTACTTATTTATCAAAAAAAAAATTTAAAACAGAACTCAACTGGACCGTAGGGGATGAAAGAGACTACTACTACATCAAGGTAGCGCTTTCCACTTGGTGCCACTGGCTTGAGGGGGCTAAACACCCCTTCCAGGTTTGGTGGATCACTGGGAAGAACTTGGCCGCTCCCTCTCCACCCCCCTCAGAATGTCTGCAAAACAACTTCGTTGGGCCGATTTCTTTTTTCCCGTTTTTCTTTCACTGTCCATTTTTTCCCCGGAAAAACCAATAGAAGCAGCTGATGCGCTGGACGCCTTCCCGGGGAGGAGGGTGGAGCTGCTTTACGAGAGACATCCAGCACTTTGTCCTCTCCCCCTCCCAATTGGGGCTGGCCGTCACTTTCGATCTGAGACGGTAACGCTCCTCGCCACCATGGATTTCTGAGCCTTGTACTACCCCTTCCTGCGGGAACTTGGCGAGTGGCGGGTCTTAGCGAACTGCCGGCGGAGGAAGGCGATTCCAAGCTAAGCTTAGGTGGATGGTGTTTAGGCGGGGGGGGGAGTGTTAGTGCGATGCCTTCCCATTCGTAAGCAGGTTCTCGAAGCCTGTCATGATGCCCTTCGGCTGGACATTTTGGCTTTCCTCAAGGGCTGCTGCATTTAGCCATACGTCAGTTCTGGTGGCGCGCCATGTATGAACATTGAAGGCTTATATCTGAAGTTGCTCTGTTTGTGCGGAGGCCAAAATCCATTCCGGGAAAGCCCCATGGACTGTTAGAACCTCTCCCGGTTGCCTCCCGTCCCTGGGAAGTCATCTCAATGGATTTTTTATTACGGATTTGCTGAAGAGCCAAGGGAAACCTGATCTTGTGGATGGTGGTGGACCTATTCTCCAACCGA
This sequence comes from Sphaerodactylus townsendi, assembly GCF_021028975.2. Classification (NCBI taxonomy): domain Eukaryota; kingdom Metazoa; phylum Chordata; class Lepidosauria; order Squamata; family Sphaerodactylidae; genus Sphaerodactylus; species Sphaerodactylus townsendi. Next base: position 40,600,697 of record NC_059428.1, on the reverse strand, counting down.
GCCCATTTCATCCCCTGCACCTCCCATTCCCTCTGCTCCTAAGTGGTAGCGACTGTTTAAAATTTCAACTTCTTCCTATAAGTCTACACTCCTCCCCCCTCAAGATTGGTGTCCGACCATGAACCTCCATTCAAACAAAATTCTGGAAGAGAAACTTTCCCTGGGCTTGTTGGGGACCACCCCGGTACGGTTGCCGCACCTTACCACGTTCAAAGTGGCGAGGAGTCGGAGAGAACGAACAGAACTCTTGAACAGGTATTTGCGTTGTTACACCAACTATCACCAAGAGACAACTGGATGCGATTTAATTCGAACTGCGGAATATGCCTATAATAGCATAGTTCTTGGCAGCACGCATAAAACCCCCTTCGAAATTGTGTCTGGTGGCTCCTTCCCCTTCATTACCCAAGCTACCAGCCCGGATATGCATCCTCCAGAATTCCAGCCAATGGATTTCTAATCTCTCTGGCTGAGGGGTGGAAGCGGTTCAGACTGCCTTGCAACAAATAAAGATTCCCAAAAGTTCCAGTAGGATAAACATGCGTTCTGACTTTCCTTTAGTGTGTTGGGGCTTGGAGTCTATTTTATTACTAAAAATCTCAGAGGCGTGCATGAATTCTCAAAACTATGGGCAAAAAGTTCGTGGGACCATTTAGAATTACAAAAGTGATTCGACGATATTTACTGCAGTTAGATCTGCCTAATTCTTCAAGTAATGTCCATCCTATACTTTCAATTGGTTTATCAAGGAGGCTCCCGCTTCCGATACCTAGCACGACCCTCCGGAGAATACCCATACGCCGACTATAATTGATAGCTTCGGCATTATGAATTGGCGTATTCTGGACTCTCGTTTAAACTGTAATCGCTTACAATGCTTGGAACAGATGGAATTCCTCTGGTTAAAATCAATACGTTATTATTCAGAAAATATTGACGCCCCCTCTCTTAACTACTTTCCATATGGTACCTTCAACGGACAAACCAGGGGGGAGTTTTTTTTTTTTCTAGAGCGGGGCAGAGTGTAAAGGTTTCAATGGTGTTGATTCTCAGCACAGCCGCTTGGCCTTGACTGGATTCCAGGACTTCGGGCGTGATGGGCCAGAATCGGCAGCAATTACTCTGGTAGAGGCCTTATCTCACAGAGAGAGATGAGAATGCCGTTCCCATGAGAATGGGACTGGGGAAACCGGGAGGGGGATGGGACGGAGAAAGGTTACTGTACCGCTGGTTCTGGCAGGAAACTTCATTTCACAATCACGTCGTATGGTGAGCTTTCTAAGATATCCCCGAATAGTGGTCTTTCAACCCGAAGCGGCAAATTCTGCTCTATGGAATTCCTTACACAGTCACATACTCTCAGCGTAACCTACTTCACAGCATTGTTGTGAGGATAAAACAGAGGAGAAGAGAATGATGTAACCTGCTTTGGGTCCCCCAATGAGGTGAAAGACACAGTCAGACAGACAGACAGACAGACATAAATAAACAAATAAACAAATAAATAAATAAATGTTTTGATGTTTATCACCTTGGCACCCTATTTGGGTAAAAAGAAGTGTTTTAAATAAACAATTTCATAAAACAAACAGTAACCTGGTATCTTCGACATGCAAAACAAGGACAGGGTGACCCATCTATGATTCCTCGAGGTAAGCACATATCTATGTAGTAGAACAATGGCATATAACAGGACAATACATCAGATGCATGGTGTTAGAGCTAGGTGACTGTGACTTTAAGGCTGTTTAAAAGTTGATTGTGGATGGGTTGTTTCTTTGTTTACTTCATTTATACCCCACTTTTCTCCCCAATGATGATCCAGAATGTCTTACAACATTCTCCCCTCTTCTATTTTGTCCTCACAACAGCCCTGTGAGATAAGTTAGAGAGTGACTGGTCCAAAGTTGGCCAGCAAACTTGCATGGTAGAGTGGAATTTGAACTTGGGTCTCCTAGATTCTAGTCCAAAACTACACTATGCTGGATTTCAACACAAGCACACTTGTAAACAAAGATTTGTATAAGACTACATAGTGAGTAGTAGAATCAATAGGAGAATGGAATTCAGGAGTCATGAATCCCAAAGTCACTAGCCCCTTTCATATGACATACCTGGGACTATAGATGCATGGTTGGAAAGGATAGAGATGGATCGTATCTGCTAGCCCCACCTGGACAAACTGATGCTCAGCTGTAAATAGAGACTACTACATGTGTAAGAATAAACTACAGGCTGGGTAGATTAAGCCTGTATGACTGTGGACACTGCAATTGGTCAGAGGTGATGGGGCCAGTGGAACTGATTCCACTTCTTGCTAGACATCAATGTCCCCATATTTGTCTCATAAATAGGACTCTGGCTTCATTTCCAGTTATGTTGCATTTGAACTCAAATCTCACGCTTTGATGTCAGCAGCATTCCTTTTATTTCCAGAATGAGATGCTAATTTGTATTTACAGATGGCAGGTAGTGGGGGCTACCAAGCCTGGCAGTGATGCCTTTAGTGACACTCCACCCCCACTCCCCTGAGGCTACTGTAGTCTTCACAAAAATTAGAACAATCTTAATAAGAATTGGAAGAAGCCCTCAGTCCGACACACTGAAAACTGCACATGCTTGCTTGGTGAAAAAATTGTGACTTGGCTGCATATCTGCACAGCTCACAGCTTTATAGGACCTTTGTGCAGACAAAATTGATCAACAGTAGGGAGGAAAATTGCTGTTACCTTGGCAACCGGTTGATGATTCATCCGGGTAGCAAGTGGCAGAAGCGTAGAGGCTGCAGTAATTTTCCAGATGCTTAATTCAGTTCTCTCCTATTTATTTCCCCTCCTCCTGAAAGGCAGAAATCTCTTCCCACCCACTTTCTCAGGTTCCCTCCCCCCTCCCTCCTCCCCAGCTTACATACTCTGCATTGGTGTGTGGTGCACTAAATAGTCCTTCACAATGCACACCCAGGACAGTGGCCTAGAGAAATGCTGATGAGCCAATCAGGGGATAGGAGCTGTAGTTTTCCAAAATGAGTAAAAGTCTAGCTTGAAATTGACAGGGAGACTACAAACTCTCCCCAGGACACTTAATATCACATTCACAAGACTCATCATTTTCCTATGGTCCTAATTTCACTTGCTTTTGTCAGTAGAGATCAGCACAGCACTATCTTTATTGAAAACAACATGGAGTCGTTGCTGAATGCTGTACAGGGCTCAGTCCATTCTGGCCGATTACCCACTGGTTTGGTTTCCTGCCCTCACCTGGCTCTGGTGCAAAAAGTCATGCCAGAAGTGTTTTAGCTTTCCTCGTGGAAAGCGAGAAGCATGTGGGGGGCAAGAGGAAGTACGTCAGGATTTCTCCCTGGAGAAATCTTGTCCCGATGTGCGTCCTATTTCAGCATGCTCCAAACAGGAAGCACGTCAGGACAGCATTTCTTGCCCCCACGGCTTCCGGTCCCACTGTGCACCAGAGTGCTGGTGGGTGTGTACTTTAGAAGCATTAAGTGACAACAATATTGCTGTTGGGCTTTCTCTTCAGTTTGCAAGGCCTGGACTCATATACAGCTGGACTAGCTTAGGTTGAGATCCTTGCTTATTTCCAGATTCCCAGCTACACTTGTAAAAGGAAGCAGGAAGGCTCTCCTGGGTGATACTGTTGCCCAACTAATCCTTTTCTGTGCCTGTGGTCTGCCATTGCCTGTAAGTCTCTGCTACTGTGTGGCTCAGCCGAACAGCCTCTGCCTTGTAATTAGTTTTCTCACAGGTATGGCTGAGACTTTAGCTGAGAAAAGGATGGCTATCCAGAAACGGATCCCATAACTCTCCTCCATCCTAGGCTGACAAAATACCTACTTCTGTGCCCCCTTTGTCACCTCCTTTGCTGTTTTGGTCTTACAAATACAAACCACTGTGTCTACTATGCATTAGTTACTTTCCTTAGAGTGCCAAGTCTGATCTGCAGCGAGAAAACTAGGACCGTTTTTCATATTTGTTTCCATTGTGTGAAGTTTCCAATGTCCAAGATTCCTTTTTGTCCTATTTGATGTGTGTGTTGGGCAGAGGTAGGGTTGCTAACCTCTGGGTGGGGCCCAAAGATCTGCTGGAATTAGAATTGATCTCCAGACTATGGAGATCAGTTTCCCTGGAGAAAGCAGATGTTTTTGAGGGTGGCACTAGGCACTGCTGAGGTCTTTCCCTTACCTGAACCCCATCATCTTCTGGCTGTCCTACCAAACGTCCAGGAATTTCTCAAACCACAGTTGGCAAAGCTAGGCAGGGGAGGGGAGTTACAGCTTGAAATGTATCCTGTTTTGAAATTCATATAAAACATGGAAATTTTCTTGCATTGGTTTGAAATTAAGAAAACATTCTTGGCTGAGGAGTAAAATTGCTGAATTTGTCATAATACATGATTTTTTCATAATACACAGGTCAAACTAGTTTCTCACTGAATTCCACAAATAAGTTTAAAAATGTATATTAAAAATGAATTTTGAAATGAAATAAAAGGAGGATTTTACACCAATGATTTCTAAATGGAAATGCAGTTAATATGGAATATAGTTAATAATACAAGTACATTTCATTTAAAGACTAGCAGATGTACCAGTCACATCTCCCTCTGTGACATGATGGAATGAATACAAACAGCCAAATCACCATAAAAAGAAGTTTGCTTGCTTCTTACTAGAATTGCCAGATCCCCCCTGGCAACTGGGAACTTTTGGGAGGCAGGTACAGGGGTGGTGATCTGTGGCCCATGCAATGACGTTACTTGTCAGATTCCCCGTTCAGACAATAAATCACTTGATTGGTTCAAGGCTTTTATTGAAGATATGTCAGGAATATAGAAAGAGAATTGTGGTGAAAACCACGCCAAACTCTTGATAATATGAGTGTAAGATCCCCATTCCCACATGAGAAATAGACAGTACTAATTGTCCGGCCTGGAGTCTCTTCCCAGAACTCCAAGGCCACAGCTCGATGTGATAACACTGCACCTGCAAAAGCTAAAGTGATCCCCACCCCCAACCCCAAATGGTGCCATCATGACATTACTACTGGCATGATGTAAAAGCGTTGACATTGTACTGGGGTCACTCTAGTACTATATGATTTCTGTAAAGTTTTGGGAGAGTGATACAGCATTCTCTTAGTGCAATGTTGGTACTTCTACATTTCACAGGAAGTGACATCATTGTGTGGGATGCAGACTGTTCCCACTTTTTTTGGCTGGCCTCTTTAAGCCACTGAACAGTGTGTGTCATTTAAGTTAGCCCTGCACAATCTGCCTGTACATTCTTTACCAGTGTGATTTTTGCTTACCACCATAATGATGTCTCCATTGTATGTCTGTGCTGTTTCCCTCTGTTCATCCCCTTCCTCTTGTCATCCATCTGTACTATTTGCCTCTTGCTATCCTGTCTGAGAAGAAAAGTTTTCAAGGCAGCATTCAGATTGGCCCCAATGCAATCTTGTCCTGAAAACCTTTCGCAGGCAGGCAATAGCCAAGAAACAGACATCGGCTGAAAATCTAAACCCATATCACAGAGAATGGTTTTGATAGTACATTCAGATAGGAAAAGAAAACTACTGTGAAAGATGGCACGTAAGATACTACTGACAGCAAGGACAGAGTTAAGGTCACCTGTCTCCAGGATGATAGAATAGCATTACAGTACCTGTGCAAGAGGCAAAAGGGAAGGGTGCTGTCTGTGTTTCAACAGTGTATTCACAATAATACCAAAAAGCATAACAGATTACTGTTATGTAGTAATGCCCAGTACATAATCTGTTGTGCTAAGCTGATGAGCTGTTGGATTCAGACTGAAGTGTGGTGTGACTTTCATCGAATCAGTCTGTACGGCTTCAGGAGCAGTCTAATGCTGAGTCATCCCCTGCCAATAGTCATCCTTCCGATGCCATATCTGGAGAAGCATCCGCTTCTCCCGACACAAATGGAAACGCAGTTAATATAGAATATAGTTAATAATACAAGTACATTTCATTTAAAGACTAGCAAATGTTAATTAATATCACAGTGTTGCTGTGTGTAATTTCTAAATAATTTGTTCCTTCCAATAATTGGTTTTATAAACTCCTTTTGTCGATTGCCTAAGCCCTGGCTTGAAAACGCTTTCTTATTTTCATTACTGGATGGTTGACTAAGACAAAATGTGTACTATGATGGAGTTTCTTTCTTTCATTTTTAAAAGCAATATGATTTGGAGAATGGCAGGTTCACCCCCTATCCCCTGCTTTCTTCCTCTACAGAATCATTGGTGATGCATATGCTGAGCTTCAAGCCAATTTTTTATTATTATTTTTACTAGTGCCCAAGATTTTGAGAGGCATTTTAACAGGATGCATGAGAGACAGATGGATAGCTGTATAGAGCAGGACCCCCTCCCATCAGCTGGCAGTTCTGATGCTGCCAGAACTGTCATCTATCACGGCTGCTAGCACAGGTGACATTCTATAGAGCTGGCTGGTGTCGCAGCAGGTTGAGATAGAGCTGGCAAAGCATTATGGGAATTACCATAAATGTAGGTTTTATCTGTCCTTGGCACTGCTGAGTTCTGAATTCTTTTGTCTTCCCAAAGCAAACTGCTCTGATGCATTCTTGTTCTGTTCTGAAATGAAATGTTTTGAACTAAGCAGTGTGCATTATTGTTGAGATGCCTGTGAGGCAATCCTGAGGGGGCCTAACCATTTAATAGAACAGATTACTGCTATTCTAATTCAGCATTATGAAAAATGCAAAATAGATACTAGACTAAATTTTACAGGGACAGCTTCTGCTTGGTGTGAGGGAGCCGCCCTCCAGGGTACACAAACTTCTGAGTCCAGGGAATATCAAGCAGAATGGAAAATTTCAGCTACATACAGAAATAAAAAATTTCAGAAGATGGGCATTAATTTGGTGTCTGACAATGAATCCTTTCAAAGACACCTTCTTTGGATATTTTTACACACAAGGCTCAAAGTGGGTTTTGTTTAAAGTTTTTATAATGCCAATGGAAAAATCTACTTTGGTTAGGAGGCATATTTGAAGTACAAATGCTCCGCTCTCTGTTTCCCTTCAACAGTGAACAAATCCATAACACAAGAGAGGTTCAAAGGTTATTTATACCTCATATGTGAAAAATTCCTAGTAAATGTCCTCTCTGTTACTCACAGCTGTTACAGACCAGGGTCAAGAACTGGGAACAATATCGTTTGGGATGGTCAGGGAGTATTGTAATTAGGATATTCAACTGGGGTTGGAAAGAATCCTCACATAGTAATGAAGGTCATTGGGTCAGTCACATCCTCTCAGTTTAATCCACCCCACACGATTATTATGATTATGAAATGGAAGAAGAGAGAACCATGCATTCTGACAAAGAATAGGATAAAATTGTGGAAAGGATCCGCTGTCTTTCCAGCAGGCCTGACTAGCCCCCAGTTGGGGCAGGTTTTCCCCAGAAGTGACATCATCACATTTGTGCCACAGACCCCCCCCCCCCATGTCTCCACTCCTACTATTTCAAAAATTATCAGGCCATGCCTGGCAACCCTACCCAGAGATGCAAGGCAAAAAAGTCAAGGATGAGTGAAAAGCCACAGTTATGGAGTCTGTTGATAAAGTAGAGAGCAGGCAGAGAAAATCCCAGCCTAAAGAGAGAAAAATGCATGAGGAACAAAGGAGGAGAGTGGCCCAAAACAGGCACAGGAGACCAAGAGTTAGAGGAACAAGACAAGGCTCAAGACTAAATAAGGCATACTGTTGCTCAGAGAAGGAAGTGTTTGGCATATTAATTACTTTCCCATTTCATTTGTCTAAGTAAACAAAAATATGACTAGATGAAGGTTTTTGTTGTTGTTGCTAAACCTTCAGATTATTATTTTTTTTAGTTTGGTGTGTTTGTACTGCAATACTTGTTTTATAGATTTTTATTAATAAAGTTAATGTTTATTAACTTGATTTGTAAAGGAAAAGCTCACCTGATGTGGACATAATTAAGAAAGGCTGCAGGTGGCAAGGAGCAGATGGTGACATTCAAATAGCCCTGAAACAAATTAAGTCAAGTAGCCTCTGTGGCCTTGGGAGCTCAGCAGGGTCCACTCAGCTTGGACCTGAGCCACCGGGACAGTGACAATGCTGACTTGCCCCAGCATTGCAGAGATTACTTGGTTCACCTTGCTCTTAGATGCCAATGGCTCTCCAGGGTAGTGGGTCACCAGAAAGTTCCCCAGTAAGTTGAATGGACACTTCATCTCTACAGATGGTTTCTCCTCCTGAGAACCAATCCAGAGTTGCAGTTCTAAAGAGAAGAGAGGAGCAGCCCAGAGGAGTCACATCTGGGGGTTGAGGCAAATAAAAGAAGGAACCAAGAACTTAGACACGCTTGCCCTGTTGAAAAGAAAGCAAGGAGTGTTTGGTACTTTGTCACCAGTTATTATTCTTCCTTTGTGTTCTGGGTTGTAGAAACAAATTTTGTGGGTGTTATTTTGATGAAATATTTATTGTGTTTGGAAAAAAATCTCCAATTCTCCTTAAAGTGTGTGAAAACTCATAAAATGTTCAGTATTGTATCCTGGAAGGGCCAGACATTTGCTTGGACATTTGTCTGTAAAGATATCAACGCTCCCATGTAAAAAGCCCTTCCATAATCAACAAGATGTTTCTGCAACTCCAAAGCATGTGAAGTGGACCTCTAGCTCCATTGTACATCACCTGCTTTGCATACAGAAGGTCCTGAGTTCAAACTCTGGTATCTCCAGGTAAAAGTATCAGGCAATACGTCACGTGGAAGATCCTTGTATGAGACCCTGGAGTACTGCTGCTGTGATAGCGTCATGAGCTGATGTACTATATTTTCTTCTTGGTGATCACGGCCATAGCCTACTCAAAAAGCAAAAAAGGACACCTAGCTGGTGTCTCTCATGCTTATATTATACATGAAAAAATATTTCTGAGATATATACCATGTCATGTATAGATCTGGCTTAACCTACTGGTTGGCCCTCTCCCTTTATCATTGTTTTAGCAAATGACCTGCCTGACACTCCTGACTCAGTGCAATGTCATAGCTTCACAAATTGTTTTGTGTAAATGGATTGAATAAAAAATATGCAATCTCCGAAAGAGTCTGTTATTCACTTCATGAAAAAGTGCTGAGATATGCCTTGAGGATGAAACAGGGATCTATTCATTCCCCTGGGAACAGTGTGTTCAAGAACACTTGAAGATAAAGCTTGGGAAGAAAGCCAGTTTATCAGTCAGGGCTGAAGAGCCTAAATTCATGATTGCAGAGATTCAATGGAAGCAATTATTTGTTAAACTGCAAATTTAACTTCGTATATAAAGTCCACAAGCCAACAGAAAAGTGGGTTTTAAAGACGGCACTTTAGCACCAAGCGTAGAGCTCGTTAGAATTTCAAAGTAATATTTCTGCTGCACAATAGCAATTCATTTGACTCACCAATGCTGGTGGATAAATAGTGGGTTTGCTGAAGTATTTTGACTGAATACTTTGTTTTCTGTTTCCTTTGTTGGAAAGAAATCGTAGGGCCTGCTGTATTAAACTTCAAAGTTATTAGCTTTCGTAAACAGAATTTCATAAATCATTTAATACTGCAGAGTCTTATACAGGTAATTAAAATCCTCATAAAAGTGGGCAGAACTACCTGGTCTTCTCAGGAAATATTTCAGGTCAAGTCCTAAGTATGGGAGGGTGACACTCTAAACCACAGTACCATACCTCTGCTGGGGTTTTGGAGTATTGGTTTTGCCCCAGGGCTGCTGAGAACCACCACAGGTGGGCCCCTGGACAAAGATTCCACACCCCAATACAATCCTGTTCTAAACCAAATAGCATAACAAAACAAATCAAATGGCTGGTTGCTATCAAAAATCTACAGCAGGGGTCTTTAAACTATGGCCCTCCAGATGTTCATGGACTACAATTCCCATCAGCCCTGCCACGTGGCCATGCTGGCAGGGGCTGATGGGATTTGTAGTCCATGAACATCTGGAGGGCCATAGTTTGAAGACCCCTGATCTACAGTAATAAGAGGATCTGCCTGTATGTCTAACTGTCATTGGAAATTATTTATTTATCTATATTTATTTATGTTGTTTTACAGGCTGCCCTTCCCCACATGGGCTCATGTGTAGTTTGGCCCCTCATCAACATCATAAATACCTTCCCTAACTCCACAGGGTCAGTGGAGCCAGCCAGCAGGATGGGAGGCTTTGAGTATTGCCTTAAATGGGTCTCATCACAGTGGTGACGTAAGATGGGGATTCTTTGTTTACAAACTATTCCTGTTGGCTGAAGCCTCATAAAGATGCAGACCTATTTAGAAATGCAAAAAGCAAACAGGAGGCACAAGAAGCTTGGCATCCGTGTTATTAGACTGCATAGGCATCAGAGAGGCTGGTATTGATTTACTGGCTCAAAATACACTGGCTGACAGTCAGCTTTGAAGAGCAGTTGCCGTGAATTTCTAATGCTGTTTTTTTATGTTAGCACTGCCTAAACATGCTAAAAATAGGCATCTGGCACAAATTTATATGGAGCTTCCTCAGCACAAGTATCTGACTATTTAGAGTAAAATAAATTCAAGATTTCAACCCACTGTAAACCCTATTAAGTGTGTCACACCTTAAAACACACTAAGCAAACTATCTCATCTCTGCTCTGAAAGAGGCTTTTTTATATGAGTGCTGAAATTCCTCTTTTGGGAAATACTTTGGCTAGTTTTGAAAGTAGTTGAGTGCTGTATAGTGTTAGACAAGGACCTGGGAGACAGGTCTGAATCCAATTTCAGAAGACATAAAAATTCTCTATAAAAATCACTGGAAGGATATCATAGCTCATCCAGCATATTGTCTGTTCCAATGCATAGCAGGTCCCTTCTTCATCTGTTGCTATAGCAGTGTTATGCTGTAGCCAAATATCCAAAGGTCCCCAGAATGTTTTTTCTTTTTCCCTTAATTGTCTTCTCTAGCTGCAGTGAGTTTCCACTCAGGCAGGTAGGCCTGGAAGAAAATGTCCTTCCCTTTAACAGAGGATTATGGGATGTCATTTATTATGGCCATGCCATGCCATGCCATGCTAAGCATCAATTATTTTAGGGTGCAGATACTTGGGGAAATGGCATTATATGTCAGCTTGATGTTGTGCTAGCTGTGATGTCATTGCCACCCTATGTTTTGTTCCATCTGTTCCACTGAGTAAGAGAAAGGGCAAGAGCCGTATGTGTGTTTTGTACCATGCAGACATACAGGAAGGGTGAGGGCAAAATTCTTAGATAAGTACAGAAGCCACACATAAGTTATTTGTTAAAATGGGAAAGAAATTAATCTGTAAAATTTTAAACCACTGAATCCTTCCTTTTCTCTCCAGTACATCTGTCCATTAATTCTTATTTTAATGCACCTTGGTTGTTTTCCTCATGTTCATTTTCTCCTCACAACAACCTTATGAGATAAGTTAGGCTGAGAATGTGTGGTCTGGTCTTACTCAAGGTCACCCAGCAAATATCCTTGGTAGAGTAGGGATTTCAGTCTGGAACTCCCAGATTCTGGTCTGACACTTGAATTTCTAAGCCGCACTGATTCTTCTTGATTTTGTGATTTGTGTTCACATTTCATGAACATACAGACTTGCTGTATGTTAAAAATATTTCCACTGAATTGACTGTGTTTTTCATATGTCTCTTGTGGTGACTAGTTAATGGCTTCCAAATTGTGGCTTTTGAATGTCAAATCAGTAATGGTTCTTCAAAGGGGAAATGATAACACCTTCTGCAGGCTCAGCTGCACAACAGTTGAGTATAATATGCATTGCACTGTTGGTTTCCTGGTCTTGTACCCATGCACGTATGACACCAACTCATAAGCAACTAGTGTGGGTTATTTTGTTCCATTATGACTCTTGCAACAGAGTATATAATTCTTATCTTTTCACTCAATTGACAAGGGACTTAATTCTATGTCAGATTCATAAACATTTATTTCATTTAAAAAGAACATCTCCTGGAGAAATACCCAGTAGTGATTTCCTATAAACAGCAGCTCAACAAAGCACAATCTTTTTACCATTACAGTCAAGACTGTGACTAAGAGAATTGTTTGATTCATACATGTGTGGTATACTTTTGTAGGGTGGATGGTTTTGTGTTTATACTGTTCTAGATTATTAAGGCACCTTAATTACTTTTTCACCTCAATAAGTAAATGGTTTTTTTCAACACAGGTGTTGTTGTATGGGTATCGATTGTAGTAGCAGTAGGATTGGTGGTATTTATTTTCAAGGTCTCAGAATGGCAATCAGAAATCTCAAATGTGGGGACTCACTCTCAGGGTAGTGGTTGAAATCTCAGGACCATGAGCTAGCCCACACACTTCATGGCTTCTTCAAAAACCGCTTTGAATGACTACTTCTGTTTATGATTGCAGTCATAAATTGGAGATTGAAGGCAATAATCTGGCATTAAACTACATTTAGCACACAGTTAATTTTCAAGATGCGTTGTGTATGAAGTTAATAATACATACTGTGGCCACATACATTACAAGTACCATGTGGTATAGTACCCTGAGATTTTTTTGGAAATTGTGCTGCATAGATTACTAATCAATGTGACATCACCAGGTCATTCAGTTTATTGCAACTATTGACCAATATTAAAAATATGCAATCAGGAAATTTCAGGAGATTCATCAAAAGACAAGTTAAAGACAATTTCCATTGATAAAACATAGAGTATAGAAAAATTAAAATTAGATTTTTAAACCACATTTTCACCACATTTGGCATTTAAACCCTCTGTGTGCTTTATATACAAAGGCACTAAACTTTGCCTTGAAATTACAGGATTATCACCTGGAAGTAATTTCTCAAGGCATACTTTATCTGAATGACCTTGGAAATTAACCAATAATGGATAAATAATCTTCAGTCATAATCACTGTAAAAAAGGACAACAGAAAAAAGCATACACCAGAGATTCCATTTCTTCTAAGCCACATGGGCAAATTCTCTCTGGGTATGGTGTTCTATTGTGTCTCCCTTCAAGCCCTTCTGACAGCAAGGCATTACATTGGGCTAGACTCTAGAGTGAAATCTCTTTTAAGCTTATTGACTTACAGTGTGGAAAGGTAAGGGGCCAGGGTCAGTACACTCCTAATCTTTGAGGCAACATCTTCATGCCATTATTCAACCCTACCAATGACATAATTAGATCCTACACAATGAATCTCAGAGTTTGGAATGATGATGACCTGGCACCCCCCCCCCTCCTCAGTGTACTCCCTCACCATAATTTCTTTCCACCATGGGCCCAGTTTTATTTATTTGATGATAATGTGAGAAAGCCTTGGGAAATCCTTCTCTGTGTTGGTATACTCCCATGCATCAGTTATCATGCTCAGAAAGCCTTTTTCGGGTGGTACAATCATCTAGGATTACCCATTTGGCAACATATAGATCATAGACTTTTCCTGTGGTAGGTCCATCCTTTTAGAATGATCTACCAGACTGACTTCAGAGGGAGACTTCACTCGCTGCATTCAGGAACATGTATAACATGGTTTTATTGTAGAGGGCATGTGGTGGAGGTTAAATTTTTTGGTAAATTTGGCTCCATTTTTAACTGTGTAGGTTGGTTTTTAGCTGTGCACTCATTTTAATGTATTGCTTTTAACCTTTTGTATGCTTATTTTTTTGTCCCCTTTGCTGCTTTCTTGGTCACTTTGAGTCAAAAGACATAAATCAGGGTATAAATATCTTTAAAATATATATAAATAAACACATTCTTCATTGGGGTGTTGCATTTTTCAGAGGATCCTCTGAAGATGCCAGCCACAGATGCAGGCGAAACGTCTGTAGAAAATGCTACTAGAACACGGCCATACAGCCCAGAAACCATACAACACTCCAGTGATTCTGATCGTGAAAGCCTTTGACAATACATTCTTCATTATTTGATACTTTAGGGCTGAGCCTAAATAAAGGAAGCAGTAAGAAAAGAAATTACTAAATGGAATTATGTTATAGAGATGTAGGTTAATAAATAGATAAGCACTGGTTGCTCTTGGAATAACTGGGTGATCTTACCTAAAAATATTGCAGAGGGATAGTTGTGATAGTCTATTGTAGTCAAAACAACAGAGTTTTCACATATAAAGCCATTTGTATTTGTTAATCTTTAAAGCATTATAAGAGTTGTTCTTGCTCTATCTACAGCAAATTCTCTCATTTTGAGACTGCAAGCAAAATCTTAAAGAATAACACCACTACTTCAGATCTGCAGTCTTAATATAGGCCACAATCACATGGTGTTCCTGAAGGGACACCTGGTTAAGACTATGGGTGCTGGTGATCATGTGATTTGGTACATCAAAGGATACTTGCTCAACCAGCAGATAACAGACTTGTTACAACAATGAAAGAAAATATTCTCTACCCAAAGTGATTAAGAAAACTGTACCAAGGAGATTCACAAACAAGCAACAGTGGCATAGTGGCTAAGAGCAGTGGCTAAGAGCAGGTGCACTCTGATCTGGAGGGTTTGATTCCCAGCTCTGCCACTGGAGTTGTGGAGGCTTATCTGGGGAATTCAGATTAGCCTGTACACTCCCACACATGCCAGCTGGGTGACCTTGGGCTAGTCACAGCTTTTCGGAGTTCTATCAGCCCCACCTACCTCACAGGGTGTTTGTTGTGAGGGGGGAAGGGCAAGGAGATTGTAAGCCCTTTTGAGTCTCCTTCAGGAGAGAAAGGGGGAGATATAAATCCAAACTCCTCCTCCTCCTCCTCCTCTCCTTCTCCTTCTCCTTCTCCTTCTCCTCCTCCTCCTCCTCCTCCTCCTCCTCCTCCTCCTCCTCCTCCTCCTCTCCCTCTGCAGGAAAACAAGCTGATGGTTTAGTTAGATTGCTTATGGGAGAAGAAAGATACTGATTGTCAGTGTTTTGGAGCATACATCAGGTGAACGAACTCTGTAATTCAAAACATACTCAACGACATAAGTTTGTATTTAAGAGGGATGCTGATATTTAAAATGCCTACAATTTTGCTAATCAAGCACGAAGCACATTTCTGTAGCTACATGCAAGTATTTTTCTGTCAGAAAAAAAGAACCATTTAGACAGTACTATGGGATGCAAAATGAACAGAATGGTGTAGAATAAGGGGGCATGACTCAACTCAAAGATTAATTTCCTGCAGACAGAAATG
The DNA here is from genome assembly GCF_021028975.2 of Sphaerodactylus townsendi. Lineage (NCBI taxonomy): Eukaryota > Metazoa > Chordata > Lepidosauria > Squamata > Sphaerodactylidae > Sphaerodactylus > Sphaerodactylus townsendi. The sequence continues at coordinate 40,585,471 of NC_059428.1, read as the reverse complement.
AGCGGAGCAGTGATAACAGTGCGTATGATGTGCTCATAACCGAAACATTATTATGTGGCTACAGAGAGATGACAGAAAGGCTGTCCAGCATTCTGCTAAGAACATTTTCCATCTTGTGATGACATTTCTTAGTAACCCAACATGAACAAAGGAAAACGAAGGAACACACAGCAAACAGTTGAGTTGGGGTGGAGGAGCAACCTGGGTTTGAATCCTAGTCAGCCACAAAACACTCTGGGTGATGTTGAGAGAGTTGATGTTGGCATGGATATACTGCTGGGAGGGGCTTGGGAGGCATTGTTTTTCTCTAATGACTTTTGGGATTAGGTTTTGTCTGAATTTTGATTTGGATTTTAATGGCTTTTCGCAATAAACTTACCTTCCTCCCTTTATGTTTTTTTTTGGTCTGTAAAAACTTAATTTTGTTTTCACTGATTCGTGGCCTTTTGTTGATAGTTGATTATTGCCTTCCTTTTCTTTTTGGCAGTACTGTTTTCCTAGACTTCCTAGTGTGCATCAAATGTATTCATCTTCTCTGATGGCCGTGACACTATTGATTTCTCTGCCTCCATCACTGAGTGATGGAGTGTCTCTTTTATAACGTGTATAATGTGTAATAAATTTTACTAAATTTTTCAAGGTGAAAGCTGCTACATAGAAAGTATAACATTCTATAGTAAAATACTAGAAATAGGCCCTTTAAACTCTTTTCCTTGACACTGCAGGACTGTATGCTATAGACAAACCGTATTGTCCAGCTTCATTTTAAAATTCCAGAGCCATTGCATTTCTATCCTCTTCCCCTGACAATGCCCTTCTGAAAATTCCTTCTTCTTAATTTTGCATTTCTAACCCTGTGCTCCATAGTGGGCAATTATTCCTTGTTCTTGGCTTTTATCAGTCTGTTCATGAGACCTTATTTCATATTTTAAAAGTTTAGTTCTGTTTATTTGTAAGTGTGTAAACAAACACAGCATTACATTGGCCCATGAGGTAAATGTTTATAACTAAAATACATTTCTGTTAGCTGTTAAAATAATAGTACTAACTTTTAAAACCTACAAAACCTCCTCCACTCCCTTTATGTTTGGCTCTCATTATACACTTTATATCAATACTTGGAAAGTCAGTCTTTATCAATGCATATCTGTTCAGTTCAAGGGTTAACTGTCCCTTTTCAGTTCTTCCAGCTCTGAATTGAATCATGGAGCCAGATTATCTCAGAAGAAAGGAAGAAGGTGCTGGAGAGTAACCCCATTCCTTGTTTTCCAGGGAACCTGGAATTCCTGGTAAGCCTTCAACAGAGGCACCAGCTGGATTCTCAGCAACCCCCAAAGTATACTGGAATTTGAGCTGATCTATCAGCCTCCCAAGGCGAATCAATTTGCAATTTCTTTTAATCCATGAATATCTAAGATATGGAGCTGAGACAATGAGATGAGAGAATCTGAAAATGAGCAGCAGTGGCGCAGTGATTAAGAGTAGCTGCATTCTAATCTGGAGGAACCAGGTTTGATTCCTTGCTCTGCCACTTGAGCTGCGGAGGCTTATCTGGGGAATTCAGATTAGCCTGTGCACTCCCACACACGCCAGCTGGGTGACCTTGGGCTAGTCACAGCTTTTCGGAGCTAGCCCCTCCCATCTCACAGGGTGTTTGTTGTGAGGGGGGAAAGGAAAGGAGATTGCAAGCCCCTTTGAGTCTCCTATAGGAGAGAAAGGGGGAATACAAATCCAAACTCCTCTTCCTCTTCCTCTTCCTCTTCCTCCTCCTCTTCCTCCTCCTCTTCCTCCTCCTCCTCCTCCTCCTCTTCCTCTTCTTCTTCTTCTTCTTCTTCTTGAACTATTGGCAATACAGTCCTAAGCAGTTACATCATTCTGCTTCCATTAACTTAATGGACTAAGAATGGTCAAACCTAGTTTTAGGACGGTACTGTAGCTGATATGATTTATTTTTCCTTTGAGGGATATTTACAGTGGTTTTATTTATTTATTTATTTATTTATTTATTTATTTATTTCATAGGCTACCTTTCCCTACATGGGCTCAGGGCAGCATACAACATTGTTGACAATAAATCCTCAACTGTATCTCAATGCTATAAACTCCACTAAAGAATGATAGTGAAATTAAAACAATACCCCTTAAAACCACAATTCACACCAGCACCCAAATTGAACACGTTAAGTGCTGTAAATACCTTGGCCTCTCATTCTCCTTTAACCTTTTATGGGCAACCCAGAGAAAGGCCGCTTTCCTAGCTACACCTAACAGTATGTCAGCATTACTACGTTTCTTTTACAGCAGTGGCCACTCCTTCATCCCTCCTGCCCTCAAATTTTTCAATGCCAAAGTCGCCTCGAGATTGTTTTACGGAGTCCAAATTTGGATTCAAGCTATTAACCACTCCTTTAATTCTCTTCAATCCAAATTTTTTCATAAGATAACTGGACTCCCAAATTGCGTGCCCTATGCAGCCCTTTGTCTGGAGTTAGGTCAAAACTCCTTGGAATCAGCCGCTTGGCTGAGGGCTTTTAGATTCTGGCTGTGAATTCATTTTCTCTCGGACTGTAATTCCCTGGTCCACCATCTGCTCTCTGACACCCATTCCAACCTCTGGTTTTCCATAATTAAAGAAAAAATGGCCTCTATTGGACTGTCAGTGGATTCACTTTGCCCTTTGTCCTATTCAGAAGCTTATAGAAAATTAAAAGGTCAACTATTGGATAGAGAGTTCTCTACCCTAATCACCGCAGCCAAGAAAATGTGCTCCCCCCTGTATTTTTCTCTCCCATTTGAACGAGGCCACTTGGCACACTACCTGTATTGCTTAATAAACCCTGCTCAAAGGAGAGCCATAATGCTTGCCAGGTTTAATGTTATGCCTTCTGCCTTGTTACATGGCAGATTCAATAAGCAAGAAAAGGCTAAAAGATTGTGCCCATGTAATGATGGCTCAGATGAATCTCTGGCCCACCAATTGCTACACTGTCTCAGATTTAAGGAAATCAGATCCAAGTATGTGAATCTTACTCCTTTACATTTACCCGATCTCCCCGATTTAATTAAATTACACTACTTGTTGGACAATCCTGATCCTTCTCTCTGTATGGTAGTGGCAGTCTTTTTCCTGGAAATTACTAAACGCCTATAGATTTCCTTCGACCTAACATTTATAGATTTCCTTCGACCTAACATTTATTTCCTGTATTGTATATGCTTTTTAATCCATTTTTTATTATTGTTGTACTGTTGTCTATGCCAATAAAGGCTTGCTATAGATTAATTCACACCAGTATCAAATCAAAAAAGAAAGGAAGGAAGGAAAGGAGATGAAGGGGAGGCCACTAAATGGAATACTGTTATTATTCTCAATCATACGTCTAGAGGAACAGCCTTGTTTTACAGGCCCTGCGAAATTTATTAGACTTTTTTTTTATCTTTAAAGGAGCTCAAGGTAACATGCATTGTTTTTCCCATTTCCATTTTATTCTTCCAATCATCCTGTGTAGTAGGTTACAGTGAGAGAAACTAGTTCAAGGTGAGCTTCAGTGGCAGAGTGGGGATTTAAACCTGGCTGTCTTGATCCTATTCTGGCACATCAACCATTACACCATTCTGGCTCTCCTAAATGTGAAGGTTATTTTTTTCTCCAGCTGGTGAGGGAAGTGAAGTGATGAGTGTTTATTGTGCCAAGCCTCGTGATTCAGATATATTGTCCTGGTAATATCACATTTATCAAGATCCTTCAGGCTATTGTTTGGTGTTAGTTGAACGTGCCTGAAGTTCATAATTGCCATCTCTGTTGTCGTAGCTGGCTGTAGCTGAAGCTTCTAGACAGGCTGAAATCAGAGGAAGAGATGGCCCTTCTGATATTCTTCTAGGAATTATGATATTTCCACTGAAAATTTCAATAGACACATTGGGTTTCCCCAGTGGTGGGATTAAAATAATTTAACAACCGGTTCTGGTGGTGGGATTAAAATAATTTAACAACTGGTTGTTTACAAGCACCATTTTAACAACCGGTTCTATCAAAGTGGTGCAAACCTGCTGAATCCTACCACTGGGTATCTCCCTCCCTTCCTGGAGCAAGCAGCAGTGGAAGGCAAAAAAACAGAATAAGAACCTCATCACCACTGTGTACAAATGAACTGAGGAACATAAGCTGCATATGCCATAAAAATGCAGAAGTACCAGGGGAGTCGTGATTGTAAGATTCGCATTCAGGCTCTGCTGTTAGCAATTGCATCTATGTAATTCCTTTCAGTCAGAAAGATCCCAAAGCTCTTTACAGTCCATATGAACCATTCATTTGGCTCTCTAGGAAAAAAAAACCAAGAAAGAAACCCCAGCCAGTCCTAGGATGGAGGCATAGTTGCTAGTTAACCGTACAGAGAAACTGCCACTTTATCATTTCTACAGCAATGTTCACATTCTGTTTTAATATATAGTCCTGTTTTGGTATACAGTCCCTGGTATACAGGAGATGTCCTCAACCCATCTCAGGAAAAAAGATCACTTGTTTAATGATTTTGAAAATCCAAGTTGAGAGAAATAAAATGTCCTGAAGAGAGCCGTGTGAACTTCTTCCCCATAATGTTTTTTATAATTTCCTTAAGATGTTATATTTCTGCTGTGTGGAAAATACCAGAGTCCAACCTGCAAAACACCAGTTTTTTCCCCCAGGAAACTGATTTATGCAGTCTGGAGATGAGTTGTAATTCTGGGAGATTCTGAGGTTCTACCTGAAGGCTAGCATCTGTAGTAGTTCCAGAGAAAGACTCGAATAAAATTCATACAGGTCTGTATGAGGGGGGCATGAAAAATAAACACTAGTTTCAGATTTGGTTCTTCTAATGTTTAAAAAACCTGATCATAAACGTATGAGGAAATCAATCCAATAATTAAAGTCTTTCATGGTCAGAATCAACTGGGCTATGAGGCCGTCTGGTAGTTTTTGCTCTTAACATTTTGCCCACATCTATGGCTGGCGTCTTCAGAGGCCTGTCACAGTTTCTCTTCATTACCCAACTATCTTCCATGACACTCAGGGATTTGAACCTGTATCTCCTGCTCTAACTATTACATCAAACTGACCAGAAAATTATAGGCATCCCAGAAGCGAGGCAGGCATCTAAGAACAGGAAAAGGCAGAGGGAGCTTGTGACATGGAGCTGCAGGGGAAGAAAAGGTAGGAAAGATTGGCCCCCTTGGTGGGAACTATTAACCAACCAACAGTTTTCTAGAGCCCATTGTATTTGTTTGTACAATGGGCTTTACTACTTCTAAACAAAATAAATTGTGTAGTCTTTATACTATTACTGCGGTTCTGTTTTATTTAGTTACAATAAATTAAAATGGCTACCCTCTGTAATTATTATTAAGAGTGGTTAAGTAACCATCATTTAAACAGGATGAAAATGGGGAGGGAAGATCTGTGTAGTTGTATTTTGCAAATTCATCCCTTACAGGTATTGTTTATGAGAAGCCAAAGAAGGAATGGTCACTTTGGGAAGCAGACTTACATGACTTAGCTGTTCTTATCCATAATATTTCTTGGTAAATCTACTTCAGATTTTACCTAGGGATATTCTGTACAGTGCATTAAGTATAACATTAATTATAAGGGGAGATTTGGTCCAAGTCAAAAAAATTATCTATTGATCTATTGATTCAAACTGACTTGCTTATAAGGGTCACAAGGTTGTTATTAAGGAAAAATCCAAAACAGTAATTTTTGGAGGGAGCCTTATATAGTAGTTAAGAAATTGAGCAGCATACTCTTGGTGATAAAGGCTGCTCTTACCCCTATGCAGTACATAAAGACCTTGTACAACAATTAACTTGAAGAAAAGAAAGTGATCTGAAGAGAAGGATGAGCAACTCACTGATGAGGGTACAGTAGGGGAAGACATGACCCATATGTCACTACAAGTCTTTGTACCTTCTAAGGAGCATCCAGTATACATACCCATAGCAATTACTGTGAACCCAGCACAATGCCCTAAACACCAAGCCTTAGTTTTCAATGACACAGGCTTGGCTTAAGAATTTAAAACTTGAGTAGAAAGACACAACCAGAAACTTTTTTGCTTTACAGATTATGTGCCTTCCTCAAAATCACATTACTGGTTTTACAGAAGATCGGGAGTTGTAATGATTACATAACCATCCTTACCAGTGGGTGGTGCTGTTGCACATTTTAGTGTATCAGTTGGTTCTGTATTGGTTCTAGTTCTATGTCTGGATGAAGTTTACTGCTCAACAGCAGTAACTGTTTTTAAGGTCTGTGCTGGAGATTAGAAACCTTTTATTAAAGTTTGTCAATTAACAAGTGTGTCATAATATGAGTAGCTTGAACAGGGAGCTAGGGTTGCATAAACAAAAACTTTGTCCTTTCAAGTTTGCATGTTTTCTGATATGACATACCACAAAGCTTCTAGACATATTAGTGCAATTATTTTTATCTATTTCTGTTATCAGTGGCTCAACCAACGTGACTTCCTGAAGGTAACACCTGTGTGTTGCTCAGAATTCAGTTAAGAATAGCCTTGTCTCTTATCTGTTTCCAAGAAATTCTTCTTATAGAATTCTTTTTATAGCACTTAAGACACTGGAGCACGAAAAAAGAAACTTTGAAAAAAATCCATTTGCAACTTGCTACATTAAAAACTTTGCAGCAATAAAAATTAAACGCCTTGGAGTGCTTTTGATTTTTCTGATTAATTTCAAAAGGGGGTGAGTATTTGCCTAAAAACACATTTGAACTGTAATGAAGGGAGGGGAAACTGTGCCCAGGACATGAGCTGCCCACGAGCCCCCTCCCTGCTCCCAACACACCCCTGGCCCTGCCTCCAACACGTGACTGCAATGGTGGTGCCCAGGGCGAGCCACCCCAGATGTCCCCATTGCAGCTCTGCCTCTGCATTTGAACTTAATATTGATATGTGTATCTGACTTGTTGATAGGGTTGCAAGCTCCTGGTTGGAAAATACTTGTTTGCTTAGCCAAACCTGAAGCCTTCCTACAGCCCTCTATGACTTCCTCCAGTAGGAGAGACTCTTCTAAGCCCCCTCCATTGGAGGAGGGTTCCTCTGGGTTGCCAACTTTCAAGTGCAGCGGGCAGAACTGGGGATGTGATGTGAAATGGAATTGAGCAAGACTGAGTGGAAAGGCTGAGTGGAAAGGACACTCATTCACTGACTTTAGCTGAGTGCTTGCGCACTATTTCTCTCTATATCAAGATATTTATATCTTACCTCCATACAAGCTATGTTTGAAATGACGAGAAAGCAGTAAAATCATAATATGATAAAACAACACATATGTGAGAGCTTACATACCTAAATGCATCAAAACGCTGGAACAACATTGGGAGTCAGAATTCCTATTTAAAATGGCATCAGCAGATAAATCCATAACGTTACCTTGAACAAATAAAAACCAGCACCATAAAAGTTGAGTGCATCATAAAACCAATAGGGAAAGAGTCAGACAATATCAAATAAAAATTCACAAAATTTCCATTAAAACGTGACTGGGGGAGATTACAAGAAGGTCTGGGAAATAAGTCTTTATGGGTGCCAAAAAGATTGCAGGTTTGATGCCAGATGAGTCTATGGAAAGTCTGTCTTGCTACTTTGGTTCCACAACAGAAAAAGTTCTGCTTTGTCTCCTACTAATTTTTCCACTGATAAAAGAGAGGGTCTTTTTTTTTTTACTTTTGACACTATGTTGGGGACCCAAATGAACAAAAGCCATGCAGAACTAGGACTGCAATGTGAAATGGAATTGGGCAAGACTGAGTGGAAAGGCTAATAGGATACAACCTCCTCTCTCTGGAGCTCATCCACTTTGCTTCTGATAGCAAGAACGCATAGAGCAAAACTACCAGCAGCATCATTCAATGGCAAAACCAATCCATCCATGTTCCACATAACAGCCACCTGACTTCCTTTGCCAATGTTAAGTATGGCTGAAGTCAGTCCACACTTTCTGAAAACAATGGTCCTAGTTCGTGGTGTGATTATGAGTACCGCCTAATGAACTTTTCATGGTCTACAGTGCTATTCCTGTTGCTCTGAATCTTTCCCAAGATTATCATATTTGGAAATCAGACAGATTGTTGCTGTGATTTCACCCCTCATAAAAAGTGTAGCCAATCTTCCCAAATAGAAGGAAAGAGGCATACAGGAAGGTTCAAGTGCGAGGAGTATGTCTACCTTGGCCTCTTCAAACCCTCCCAACTTCAATCCTGAAAAACAAAGCTACCCCCTGCTAAACATTGTGATATTGACATTTTTGCTTCTCAGAGGATGCTGTCCAAACAGCAGAGGGAGCTCATGTAAATTTACTTGCCAGATTGACATTGAAAAGCAAGGAAGTAGACTAAACATAGATGTGTTGTTAACAAGCAGTTACCAAAATGCCTTGATGTGACACTTTTGAGGGGTCAAACTGGAGGTAATACAAAGCGGAGCCATGTTAATTAATTAGACACCTGCTCTATTTACATATAATACAGTGGTGGGGCATACTCCAAAAGGAGTGAATGGGCAACAAAAAGTGAATCATTTCCCTTGTTCAGCCTTAACCTTTGATAGTATCTCACTTCAGACACTTCCATTTGTAGTTGGATTTGCTTTTGATACCAGAGTTAGGCTGGGAGAAAAGAACCAAAACAATCGAATGAGGAGAGATGAAGCCAGTCTGGTTCGATAATGAAGTGACTTAAGGTTTCTTGCTTGCTTTCTACCACCCAACTTCTGTGCCAGTAACACAGGAGATAAATCTGCCTCAGGTGACTCACCCTGCCTCATGCAGAAGATCCCAGGTTCAAGCCCTGGCTTTTCCAATAGAAAGGATTAGGTAGCAGATGATGCAAAAAACCTCCATCTGAGATCTTGCAGAGTTGCTTCCAGCCTAAGTAGATCTTGTCAAATATAGGATAGGGTGACTCCATGTGTGATCATATATATTTTCAGATATTTCCCTTCTCATTTACAGGCCTGCCATGTATCTCATAAAAATGTCTGCAGTGAATTTTAGCCTTAGTTCACAAAAATGTATGAGTGTCATCCTAAAAAAAACTATACTCTTCTAAGCCTTTAGTTTCAGCCTTCTAAAAATGGCTATAATCCCATAACTGCACCATAAATTACTTATACCAGCAAGTATGATCTTGGCTTCATCCAATTTTAACTTTCAGCTGACACTCAATCCCCTCACTGTTGAAATGTGAGCATCCACCTGAAGTAACGGCTCTCCACAAATTCTGTGTGCTGAAACACTTTTGCTGTTTGTTTCCTTTAAAAAAAACCCTAATAAAAATGCTGAGAGAATAAATTGTATTTTCATATCACTACCACCTTTTGACACTGAAAGGATGGATTCTCTTCAGAAATTAGGCTGTTGTATACAGCAGCAAAAACCCTAGCTTGATAGCTTGATAGTTACTCTGTCAGAGGAGCAAAAGAAGGCACTCTGTGTTGCCAGTCACTTTTCACAGAGGAGCTAGTTAATTGTAAAGCCTGGCCGAGTGCAGGATGTGCTGAAGGATGCTGAGAATGTGACTGCCTGTCGAATTTGCTGTGATTGAAATTCTCATTTACACATGGGCCAAGCTACGTCACTGGATCATCTTGATGTCATTACTTGGAATTTAACTCAAGTGCTGAGGCAGACAGCTTTGCACTTGTTCAATATTTATTGAGGAAAATTTTTTGCTGCCTCTCTAGAGAACCTTTCTGAGGCAGCTTACAAAATCAAATAATAATAAAAACAAAACATTAAAAAGATTTAATGAAGCCCCAACTTAAAAACTCAGCCACGATATAAAAATGTGAGTGTAGAGTGCAATAAAGTCACAGTGAACTTATGGCAACCTAGCAGGGTTTTCAAGGTAAAAGACTAGCAGAGATAGTTTGCCATTGCTTTCCTCTGCATAGTGACCGTGGTATTCATTGGTGGTCTCCCATCCAAGTACTAGCCAGGACTGACCCACTTAACTTCTGAGATCTGATGAGATCAGGCTAGCCTGGGCTATCCAGATCAGGACATAAAAATATAGACCATCAAAACAGACCACTGAGTTGTTTAAAATAAGTTTCCTGACTAAAATCACAGTAAAGCTTTAATGCACTTATTTATTCATTTACCCCACCTGTCTTCCCAACGGGGATTCAAAGTTCCCTTCTCCATTTCATCCTCATACCACCCCTATGAGGTAGGTTTGGCTTGAAGTGGGAGACTGGTCCAAGGTCACCCAATAAAGTTCCACAGCAGAGTCAGGAATTGACCTTTGACCTAGATCCTGGTATGAAAATTTAACCACTGCACCACACAGGTGCTACAGGATCATCTGTTTTGCGCCTTATTAAATACGCTTATGTTTGTAACTTATTGTGGTATCTTTTACACTTACACAATTGGCATACAGAACCTTCTTGCTCAGAGGTGAAGAAGACACATAACCTGTTAAGATCATGGTTGGGTCACAAAATCATTTGCGGTTCTACCCGTTTTTACATTTTCCACTGGCTGTTATAATTCTGCTGTTATGTTATGTTGTTAGAGTTGTCAACTTCCTAGAGGGAAAAAAAGTTCCATCCCTTTAAAATAAACTCCATAGGATATTATTTATTAGGAGATGTTATTCTCCTCTGTACCATGAAAAGCTTCACCAGCCTATTCTGCACATTAAAGAGACATGACCCTTTAGGACAGTGGTTCCCAAACTTATTTGGCCTACCGCCCCCTTTCCAGAAAAAAAATATTACTTAGCGCCCCCTGGAAATTAATTTTTTAAAATTTTAATAGCAATTAAACAGAAAGATATATGTATTAATTTTTCTACCTGGGGCCATCACCGCCCCCCTGGATCGCTGCAGCACCCACCGGGGGCGATGGCGTCCACTTTGGGAATCACTGCTTTAGGACAACTCCAATGTATGAAGAAAAATGTGCCTACCTCCTATCAAAGACTCAAACAATTGATGAAAGCTATTGGTACATTATGTTTGGCTTATGAAACATTCACCCTCATGATCATTATATGAGAGCTGTAACAACACACAGTAGGAGAATATGAGGCATCATTTATTGGGCCACTAAATACCAGAAGGAACAAGTTTGTTTTATCTTAAAGTTTTAGTATTGGTGCAGCAATTATGTAGGTCATGTGGTCATTAACAATTAACTGATGACTGATAGTAGAGGTCAACTGGATGATAGTTTGCAATGGGACATTCACCTGAATATATTCTAGTCCCATGGTAACAATCCTTTACATGCAATCAGCAGAACAGTTGAGATTTGAGTGAGCCTCTAAGCAGACACCCTATCTTAGTGGCATTTGCTCTGGCTGACTGAACAGAACTCATTACCAGGCCTAAAAATACCCAGAAGACCATTATACTCAATGTGAAATAAAAGGCATTTGCCAGTAGCTGGCCTCTCAGTCAATTCGCAGTTGACCAGGAGTGGTAGATAGATTCTGCTTATTTGGTTAAGTGCTGAGATGGTTTAGAAAAGCTGTAATCCCACTGGTATTAACCACAAGTTACCCCACCCTTATAATATCTGTTCATTGATCCAGACTGAGCACAAGATATATAATTGATTGGGATTAAAATTTGCATTTAATATACAAGACTACTGTCAGAAACACGAGAAAGGGAAGAAAGAGTTGTATTGCTTAACCAATTCTTATTCTGCCTGTAACAGGGTTTTAAAAAACGTTTTGTCAATATTAAGCAATTTCAGGACTATACAAATATAAATGACCTTGGAAAGGGCTTGGCAGTGTTATAATTGTGTACGCTGTGTTGCCAGACCAACTTATGGTGGACCCAGGGGACCCAGTTTGGAAGACAGTGGCATCTCTACCCACTCAGTCAACTCTTGGGGTGCCTAGCAGTGCAGTGCCAAAATGGGGAGCCCATTCCTTGCATTGGCTTAGCGCATCCAAGAAGAACTATGTCTAGACTTGTCTCCCTCCAAAGCAACTTGCACAATGCTTCTCTCACACCCTCCTTGACAGGAGTAAGTCAAAACAAAGACCTTGCCCTGGCGAGAGATTCCATCTCCAATCCAAGACCATACATCCCAGTGAAGACAATGGATGTGCTAATATGCTTACCTGCCCATTTGATAGCGGAGCCAGGAGAGAATCCCGCTCCTGGACTATGTCTGAACTAAAAACGATTGGAAAATTTATTTCTGTCTTGTATTTGTTTAGGTAGGAACTGATTTGTATTAGGTAGAAATAGGATTTGTAAGTTTCCCTGTATTTGTGCTTGTATGGAACCTCTGGCCCAGGGCAGAGAGAGCCATCTCTCGCCCCACCGACTTATCCCATTCACGCAAAGTCCCCTGATGCACACGCGGACAAAGGGAAACCTCCAGCCGGGCTTGCCCTGCCTAACTTCGCCAGCAGGCAGATAAGTGGACCTACGCCACGCTTCTTGCTTCCCGCCCCGACACCTGGAGAAAACCTTTTGTGTGTCCCCCCAGTGTGGACACGCCATCGCCGCCTCTGCTCTGGGCGCCGAACTTGAGAAGAGGGATGCATATCGGATTAATTGATTGGTTCCTGCATGTTGCAAACAACGATTGGTTGTTTTGAATGGTGGTGGCTGTCTTTGGTTCTCCGGCTCCCACGGGAGAAAGTGTACTTAAGGGATTGTAGCTAGGCAGCGAAAGTGTTTTTATGAAGGGAGGTGCTGACACTAGGTCAGCATCTCAATAAATCTCTTTATATATATCCGAGCCTTGTCGGTCTTGCTTTGGGTTCCTGGCGCTGCCGAGCGGATACTCTAGGAGCAAGCGTTACTCCTGAGCAGCGAGTAACAGCTGGGGCTCGGCCCGGATTTCGAACTCTACGGAGAACCCGTATTGCTGAGGAACCGGACCGACTGGCGAGCGTGCAGTTCCGAGAACGGGCGCTGGTTGCAGCGTTCGGAGGTCGGCTGACCTGTTTATTGAGAGCCAGGACGCCTCTGCAGGACAGGTGAGACGGACCTGCAAAGGGAAAAGGGACGGAGATCCCAGAGAGAGAGAGAGAGAGAGAGAGAGAGACCTCGATAGCTACAAAGAAGGAACGGGGCCCCGGCGGCGGGGCTAGGGTCCGAAGGACAAGAAAGAACCCAGGCCAGGTTTAAAACCCAACGCGGTCCTAGGGCTCAGGAATTTGGCTTAACGGGTGTCTGGTCCGGGAAGGACGGGAAATGAAGCCCAAGTCAGAGATCAGCAGGCAGAGTTGGAGTTAGAAGATGGAGCCTGTGGGTCTAAGGATGGTAGCCCCAAGTCTCTCCCAGAATCCACCCCGCTGGCTTGCGTCCTGTACACCGGGATAAGCTCAGTCTAGCCCCCCGTGTCTAAGAAAAAGTTGGAATCGTGGTGCAGGGGCTTAATGGACCAATTACAGTTTGTCCGCCGCTCTTGGGCGACGGGTCTGCTAGCTGGCCAGTCCTCCAGAATTTGTATCAAGTTCTGAGGAGTACCAAGAAGAAGCAGGCGGCTATTTACTGGAGAGGACCTTATGGAGGTCTAGAAATCCCAAGAGTTATGCTCATGCTCAGGAACCAAAATCATGCTAGTGGTGGAGCCAGGCCCACCGGAGTCAGAAGTTTTAGGGCAGCCCCCATGGAGACCCCTGCCCTCCCCCCCCCCCCAGATGATCGCATTAGATTTCCCAGTAGCTAGCGCATGGCCTCAGCCCCCACCGAGTGTGCTAGAAACGGAAATCCTCCAGCATTTGGACAGCAGGCTGTCGCTTCAAGATGCGCTGATAGCGCCTCGAGGGTGGTGCCCTCCGCCTCAGATGGGGATGGCCCCTCCTTCATTCCACAGCTCACGCCGACTCAACCTTCAGAGGGGGGTCTGGCCCCTCATCCCCAAGTCGGAATTGTGCCCGGGACTTCCTCCCGACGGGACCCCCCCAGCACACCGCATTTGGCTCAGATGCTGGACGACGGGCCTCCTGTCATAGTATGCAGTCTGCCCTCAGGAGTTCCCCCCCGGGTTTGGCCCAACCTGGTCTTCCCCACGTCGGGTGCCCTCTCCACCGAGATGGTGTTGAGACCCTGTCTTTCCCGGCCCACGCCTACGAAGCCTCAGAGAATGGCAGCCGCCATCCGCTCGACGACGCCCCAATCGCTTCCAAGGTTGGAGCCAGCAGGCGGCGCCGGGCGGCATGTTTCCCATCCCATCAGATGGGAATGACTCCGACCGGCGAAATGCCTGCTTTTGCGTCCATGTTCCCTTTACTGCCTCGACCTGCATAATTGAGCGAGAGGTCGCTTCCGCATAACGCCAGATCCCTTTGGCCGGACCAACTGGTAGAATCCATTTTCGCTAATCTAATTTGCCCACTTTCGATATCCAGCAGCTGTTACTACCTCTTTGACCGGGAGTGGTGTTTTGGTCATGCAGGCTGCTAGAATCGGCTTTCACCCACGCGTAGACGCATCATCAGGAAGGAGCACTGGCCACATTGGCTGGAGGCCCTCGAGTTAGACCAGGGTGGGATGTGAACAAGGAGGCTGACCGGGATAAATTGGGAATTATCGGCGCTTTATGATTTCGGTTCCTAAATGGCGCCCACGCCGGGCCATGATCTGTCCAAACTTCACCAGCTAGCTCAGAACAAGGATGAGTCACTCCGGCCACTTTTTTATGGAACGCATTCGCTCGCAGCGTCGAATGACACGGGTGGATCCCACCGACCCAGTCTACCTCTAATCAATAGCGCTGCAGTTCATCGGTGGAGTGCCCTCGATATTAGGAAGAAGTTGGAATCGGATCCCGATAACACCCTGCTGATCCGCTGGATCTCCTAAAACGCCAATACTGTATATTTTGAGCGAGGAGATGGCACAGGATGCGAAGGAGAAGGCGAAGGAGAACCGCCACCCCGCCAGCTGCAGGGAGCCTTTACAAGCAGCTGTGAGCACTGGCCGGTGACCCTGGTTTCGAAGCCCTCCTATGGAATGTTCCCAGGACTTCTACATGCCCCAACAACCCCGCCTTAGAGCAGATTCAGAATTCATTGCAGGAGGTAGTGGGAGCCTACGGCCGCCGCTGGTGGGAACCGGGATTTTGTGGGAGCTCACCAGGGTCCTCCCGCAGGCCCACCACCGCTCCACGCGAATGCCCCTTTGGATAGAGATCAGTGCAGTTATTGCCGCCAACATGGCCACTGGCGCCGTAGAGTGTGCTGCCAAGCTGGCATCGAGGGTCGGGCCAACCCCAGCCACGTGGCAACAGTTACCGGCAACCTCAGCTCCGCTTTCAGGCCCCAGTTCCTCCTGCATTTCAACCTCGATGCAAGCTCCCAAACTCCTCCGCGGACAGCCCGGGTCCCTTTTTTTTCAGGCACGGAACCCCTATTTGGAGGGTGCCTGACCTGGAGACCCGGAGCAACAGGCAGGCTCTGGATCTTTGGGCTCAACGAACCGCCGCCTCTCCCCTTCGCTGACAGCGCCCCGCGACGCCTCGAGCCGCTCTCTACGAAAGATCAGCAGCGGCTGCCTGCTGAGTCTTGCCGCCACGCAAATCTTTCCGCCTACGCTGGGGTGATCGCCAGCCCGGCCCCTGAAGTCTCCTGTTCGCTCCTGAGCCACTGAGGTGGTCGTTGGGATCATTCAGCTCCTCACCAACCTCGAGGCCTTCCGCCTAACGCACCTCTCTCCCACCGGGTAAGCTTACCGGCCCATGGAATTAGCTCCCGCGTGTTTGGCCCAGCTGCCTGGCCCTCCCCCAATGCCTCTGAACATGTGCAAGATGTTCTTTCCGAGCCTGTTTCTCCCCTTGTCCCCGCGGAGGATTCATCCGGCCGGGTAGACCTGGCCGCAGACTCCATGCCTGTATCGAGTTGATGCTAGACTTCGCCCTTCTCTCGCCGAGGGCTACTGCCTTGTGGCTCTGATGGCCTCCTGCCTCCCCATCCCCCTCTGACCGATTTTCCCCTGTTTTGGTGGGGGCCCTCTATTCCCATGTTGGTTGACATCAGCCCTCCTGCTCTGTTCTCTGAATTCTGTCAAGTTCCGCTCCCACGCATCGGGAGGAGGTGCGGTCATGGGTGCTAGTGGCGAAGCTGCAGCTTGTTCCCGCCAAGCCCGACTCGCCTCACGGGTTCGTGGCGGTCGAAAGCATTCCTTCCTCAACATGAGGATTGCCCGGGTATCCCTCTTTGGGTCGCTGACCTACTCTAAATTGAACGCTCTCCCTCTCATTTTCCCACTCTGGCTGCTCGCTGACTTTGGGACCTGAATTGAGTGGGAAATTCGCCCCTCGGCCGCCCCCGCCTGATGGCCCCTATCACGAATCAGTCCGGGCTGCAGACCCGCTCCCAGCCCCGAGCAGTTCTGCTCGCTGTCCAAGTGCCTACTTAGCTGCACGGATCATGCCTCCCAACGGTAAGCGCTGGAGTTTGGCGTGCCCGACCCTCGCCACGCTCTTTGGGTTCGAATGATGTTGTATTCCTCCTTCTTGCTCATTCACTGCAAGGGGCTTATAGCTGCCCGCTGTGTGCTTTACAGCATGTAGAACGGTATGCTGTGTGCGCAGGGATTCACCCGCTTTGGACCACCAACTCTGTCCCTCTCGCCTTTTGGCCAGTTCCTGTCCCCGCTGTTACTGCTGGTCCCCTTTGACTCCACACCTGGGGCCGCCATGTCTCTGCTCTGCCCGGTGCCCTTCCGGCCCCATTCTTTCGTGGTGAGCTGGGCGGCAGCTGGCGGGGAATTTTAGAGCTGACACGGGCCCCTGTTGCCCCGCCCCCGCCAGTTCTCATTCTGACATGCACTCGAAGCCTCTGCCCCCCCCTGCCGCCCGGGCGGCAGTTTTCCTTTTCGCCTCATGGTTTGGGCCGATTTGCCTCCTCGGTTCATGGCAGGTGGCCTGGTTTTTCGCTTTGTGCCTCCTTCGTGCCCCCCTTCGGCCCCTAATTTTGTTGGGTCCCCTGGCTTTTGGGATTTTGCACGCCTTTGGTTCGTGGGTCTGGGTTTTGTGTTGTTTCTGAGACATTGCCTCCAAAGGGGGTGAGAGAATCCAGACCACGCTTAAAATGGATGCAATGTCTCAGATCCAACCAGCCGCTTTCAACCAGCCAGCTTTTTTCTCTTTCGCCTTTTAGAAAACGCTGCAGTCTCAGAGCACACGCAGAATTTCAGTCCTGAGGTCTCCAGCTTCAATTCTGTAGACAAGGGATTAGTGGCTAGGAGTCTTCCGCTGGGAAACAGATCGAACGGAGCTTTGCATGTCCACAAAGCGCCAGGAATAGTGCCACAACCGCCGCCAAAGTCGATAAGGGGAAGGCGGGCTGGTTTCAGGGTATCACCAGGATGAAAGGGGAGGGAGTTTCGTTTATGCTGTTTCTTTGCTTGGGTGCATTTTCCTGTTCGCAAGGGTTAGGAAACGTACCAGCACTGGACGATTTTGCCACATGGGCCCAGTTTTCTCCACTCTGTTTCTGGCTACCTGTTTTGGCCCAGTTCTACAAGCTCTTCAGATTGGCCCTTTTCCACCATGACGGCACCATCCACAAGAAGGAAGGACCACTGGCGGGTTGCTGGACCGCTGTGGTTCAGACCACTCGCCATGGGATTTTCCTCTGGGTTTCGGGCTTTTCATTTCACCAAAGGGCGGAGGACCTTTAGCTGGGTCACTCCCTAAAACTATGTACAGTTGGCCTATTTACATATCAACATATTTACAGTTAAAACCAGTCCTACTGTGCAATGTGCTGCAAGGGCAGCACGTGACAATGACGGTTCCCAAGAAGACTGCATATGTTCAGCTTGGGAACTCCGAAGCCTTTGCCCTCCCCTGGGCGAAAGCATATTCACAGACACGTGGACACCCATTAAAACCACAATTGGAAACCGTTACTTACATCGCCACTGGACACCCTCACGCTCCATGCCACCTCCGGGCGGAAACGGCCTGGGGATCCGGGAAACCCTGTTGTGAATTCATCTTTTCGCCTGTAATATTATGCATACCCATGATTCCTATAGCCCAGCCCTTGGTTGCAGGCGGATCCAGACACCATGGAGCCTGCTTTACACTACGCCATTGACGCTTGCTCGCTTCACAGCTAGGGGCTTGCTCTTGCTCCTAAGGGTTTCGAACAGCTCGCTCTGATACCCTCCTTTCTCGGCCATTTGCCGCTTACCCCTATACCGTGATGTTTCACCGTAATGTTTAAGTGTTTTTCCTATGCAACGGTTGTTTAGCAAGTTACATGGGAGGTCTCCAGGCACTTTTCATAAAATTATGGACTTTATGCCCGCCGCATTGGGACCCGTCTAGGCAATAGATCTGGATGCCGAAGTTCGCTGTCATGCCCCGCGCGCTGGATGTCCTCTCGGAAGAAGACGCGACTCTGGGATCGATGCCGCCGCCTTCTGGTGACGAGGGAGCCTGGCGGAAGATGCCATTGACCTACTTGCCGCTAAGATGTGAAGAGCGTGCCATGCCAGCTGACAGCCACCACGGCGCCAGAAGTACCAAAGGGGGGTGATCCTCGCACTTGCTGCCTCCCGGAGATGCCAAGGATTCTGCAGAGCGCAGTCGGATTCCCTGGACTGGAGCGCGTGTGTAGCGCTAGTTTCAATGCCAACTGTGATCACTAACTGTCTTTGCGCCGGCATCCGCTGTGTTCAAACGACCCTTGTTACTGGTCCTCACATCAAGACGCCCATCACAGGCCCAACGCTGCCTTCCGTGGTTGTCTCCAACTCGCCCTTTTGTCTCTCCTACTCGAATAACTCCAATGCCTCCGCTTCGCTAATTCGAACGCTTCAAAAGTGCCTGGACTACCCTTTGTTCCTTTCCCAGTTAGTTTATGTGTGGTTCCCCGATTTACTGGCTTGCTTTTGATGCTCTGTTTTGTATGTGTATGATGTGTTTTAAAGGTCCCAATGCTCTCGCTGTCTGCAGTAAAGAGCCTAACGCGGCTCCTCGCATCACTGATCACCCGCATCCAGGGCTCCTTTCCCGTACTCACAGGTTGCGAATAAATCTGGCATTCACGCCATGGATTGCCAATGGCGGAAAGCCCATGTTGGGAATGATAGCGAGCCAGGAGAGAATCTCACCCCGGGACTATTATGTCTCGAACTAAAACGACATTGAAAATTTATTTCTGTCTTGTATTTGTTTAGGTAGGAACTGATTTGTATTAGGTAGAAATAGGATTTGTAAGTTTCCCTGTATTTGTGCTTGTATGGAACCTCTTGGCCCAGGGCAGAGCCATCTCTGCCCCACTCCGACTTATCCCATTCACGCAGTAAAGTCCCCTGATGCACACGCGAAACCTCAGCCGGTTGCCTTGCCCCGCTCCACCTCGGCCAGCAGGCAGATAAGGGACTCACGCCATCGCTTTGCTTCCATGCCCAGACACCTGAGAAACCTTTTGTGTGTCCCCCGCCAGTGGATAATATCACACGCCGCCTGCTCTGGCCAAACTTGAGAAGAGGATACATCGACACTGATTGGTTCCTGCATGTTGCAAATGAATGATTGGTTGTTTTGAATGGTGGTTGTCTTTAATTCTCCGGTTCTAGACGGAGAAAGTGTACTTATGATTGTAGGCTGCTAGGCAGCGCAGTGTTTTTATGAAGGAGGTGCTGACACTTAGGTCAGCATCTCAATAAATCTTCTTTTTTATATATATCCAGCTCTGTCGTGGTCTTGCTTTGGGTTCCTAAGGCTGCCGAGAGCGGGATACTCTAGAGCAAGGAAAGTGTTACCCTGAGCAGCGCGGTAACACATTGATGTACTAAATAATTTTTCTTCCTCGAGTTAAATCGAGTTAGGACCAGGAGGAAACACATTTCTTTCGCAGGAACCTGGGACTTCTGTATTTACATTGTAAGTGTCCCGCATTCTGATTGGCTGTTGTTTTTGAGTGGCAGCTGCAAGCTGAAAACTGCAAGCCAAAAGCCTCTCATGCCTGGTGTACCGCGTCCTGATTGGCTGTTGTCTTTGAGTGGCAGCTTCAAGTGTATCTCACAAGATCATAAGCACATTGTAACCTCCTCTTGTATGTGAAACTGCAGCATTTTGTAGCCAAGTGATCAGTTAAGACCAATATTCAGGGGATTTGAGGAATCAGTGTTAATACTAACTGAAATACTGTATCAGCCACATTTTGTAAACATGCAGAAAGTACAGTAATGAGCATTCTCGGTGTCATACATTCTGATTGCCTTTTGTTTTTGAGTGGCAGCTGCAAGCATCTATTGTCATGCTCAGTGTTGCACATTCTGATTGGCTGTTGCTTTTGAGTGGCAGTTGCAAGCACCTACCTGAATGCTCAGTGTCCCACATTCTGACTGGCTGTTTTTTTTTTTGAGTGGCTGCTTGAATGAACATCAGGCGGGGATGTCAGGTGGCTGGACAGGAAAAATAAACTGGATCTGCTCCTGATTGGCTTTTGCAAAGTAGCAGGCTCTAGCAGGCTCACCTCAGAATTTTGAAGAAGAACCTCCAATTTGGCGATTTTTGAAAATCCCAGGATAAGGGAAACATCGTGGAGCAGCCCCAGAGCAGACCTGATTTAGGACCGGGAAACATGTGAAAATCTTGCACAAACTGGGATATTTCACTTGCCCTTCCCGGAATATTTGCACCACATGGAAAATGCCAGTGGGAATTTAGCAACAATGTTTTGAGGCTATTTGTTTTTCAGGAAGAACTCTCCCTATTATAAACATTGTTTTGCACTTCACACTTTCTGGTGTAGGAGAACATTGGAGATGCATAGTATGCCGTGTGTTATTCTGTTTAATAATGAGGCATACAAGTAAACAAGTATTAAGAATGTCTGGAAGCAAGGGTTCACCAAATAGTGTGGGATTCACTGCACCAACTCCACAGCTTCTGATAGCCAACTTCTTTGGCCTCTTTGCAAAGCTGGTGCTCACACATTTTGTGCGGTGAACGTTTGTGATAACTTTCTGAATATATTTTTTTCTCTGAGATCACAGGCAAAAGGGCTACAGGTGAAGTGAGTCTTTTAAATTTTTTCCACTTCAATGGTTTATGCACCCCAAATTTTAACCTCTTACATTGCTTTCATCCTTGCATGGGAAAACTGTATTAACACTTGTAATCTGTAACTGGTTAAACAAACAAACCCTTACATAACATGCAGTTCTGCTCCAAGACTGGGAAAACCAGTTTCATGCCCTCTTCCTACTCAATAGGTAGGTTGACACTGAGCATAGAAATGAATGATGTACTTCCTCGACTGACCATTGATAACATTCATCATTAGTTGGCCAGCCTTGCCAAAACTAACAAAACAGTCTCGTTTTAACAGTATGGAGATTTCCCACCACATCTCAAATATTTCCATGTATGATATGCTGTTTTGACTATATTCCCCTTTTCTTCCCAGAAAAAAACTGCAAACGGGGGGCGGAGTTCAGACATGTAATGGGGGGTTGAACCCAAGAAACCCCCCCTTACCTACGTCCTTTTGTATAGTCATTGTATGTAGCAGGGTCACAGTTTATGTTCATCTTTTTGGTTGAAACATTTGTGTAACCTTATTTTCACTTTCTGATTAAGTCTCCTATAACAAACATTTTGTGCTATCAAAAACAGATCACCAAGAAATGTATAATGGATAGCAGAACATATTGTTTACAGCTAAGTATTTACCTGAATTAAGTTAAATTGATTGACAAATGTTTTCCAAATGCTAACTAGTCTGCTCTTCTGTGACAATCCAGATAATGACTGCATTGTAAGAAACAGTTGCCTCTAACAATAATCAAAACATACTGGATGAGAATGCTTTTCTATTTTTAAAAAATAAATATGTAGAATTAACCATAATTTTTAGTAGGCCATAAACTGAGCAGAGAAATGTCTGACATCCTCCCATGCTTTTCTTGACTTAGTAGGTGGAATGGGAGATTGCACTATAGCTGGCACTTCCCTCTGTTTTCCATTTCCTTGCTTTCTTAGCCTTTCAGTTATTCTTTACCCTCACCTGGCTCAGGCTAGATCTCAGAAGCCAAGTAGGGACTCAGCCCTGATTAGTATTTGGATGTGAGACCACTAAGGAATTCCAGAGTTGCTATGCAGAGGAAGCCACTGGCAAACCAAATCTGTTAGTCTCCTATCTTAAAAACCCTATGAGCTCACCATGAATCCTCATTTTACACACACACAAGCTGTTCTGACTCTTGAAAATTCATGCACTGTGGTATCGACTTCCTTTCCCTGCTAGTACCAAAGGAAAGCAAGCAAGCAAACCTCCAGACTGACATTCAACATCATGTGAACAAAGTTCCAGCCACTGTTGCACTATGCAGGAAGTCAGGGGGTGGAGTATTAGCTGAAGGAAAGTACAGCGTGGTTTTAAATGGTGCTATTCGTGCTCATCCTCCTAAAGCCCAGAAATGACCCATAACTGTCCCAAGGCTTAAATTGGCACCACTCTCTTTTCTCTTACTCAGAGGGGAGGGTATCAGAATTGGGTATTCACTGCTGCCACTAGCAAAGCTGAGAGTGGCGTTTTCCGAATGGACATAATATCCCAGGGGAAAACCAGGATCATACATACCGGGATGTTTCTATCTCGGTTTTTCCCTCCACATGGCAGCCAGTCAGCGCGTTCAGACTGGGTGGAAGAACTCCAGGTGATTACACATGGCCCCCTGGTTTAGTTTCATTTTTCTTGCCGACGTTGTCATGTATAGGCGGACTGTCCCATTTTTCCGCCGTTCTGATTGGCTGCAGCCAGCAAGGCGGGAAAAATGAACCGGTCTGTTTCCCGTGGTGTTTGCATGGGAGCAGGATCGGCAGGGTTTTTTTAAAAAAAGAACCCCCAATTTCATCATTTTTTGAAAGGGGCAGGATAAGGGAAATCTTGTGGGGTGGGCCCAAGTTAGACCCAGAAGCCATGCAGAAATCACGGCCGAATCGGGATGATTCACCTTCTTATCCAAGGATATATTGGCCATGGGGAAAACGCCACTATCTCCTGCAGGACGGATTTGCACATCCAACATTCTGTAGCTGCATTGCAATTTAAAGGCTGTGCTGCCTAGTTGCCATGTCTCCCATGCTGCTGCTACAAGCTAGTCCAAGAAATGCAAAAATGATCAATTGAACTTTCAGACTTCTGAGCTATTGTTGTCAAAGGATGGCAAGTTTACCAGCTGCCTCTTCCGTTTATTGCTCTTCAAATAGCAAGACTAAATAGGCGTAATAGAGGAGCATAATATATTTGTTCATTGATCAGGCTCTCTCCCAGTATCTCGTTCTTGTTTGACCTCCTGGGCAAGATATCATAACCAATGAAAGACTGCCCAAAGTTAAAGAAATACACCCAAACCTTCATTACATCTTGCACACTATCCTTCACAATGTACTCTGTTTTGGTAAGTTAGCAGCAAGGGTCAAGGATCACAGGGAAACAGGTAGATAAGAAAACAGCAGGATCCAAGGCAATTGTTCAATGTGAATGTTAATGCTAATTTGGTTTATCAATTGTGTTTCTAATTGCTGTAGATTAATGAATATAAAAGGGGCACAAAACTTGTGAAATGTTTCAGTTAAATACTTTTAGGTTTCATTTTGTCATTGATGAGTTATTAGTTAACGTAGCCCCTTTCACTGTTAATGAAGGACAGTAATACATGTGTTTTTAACTGCTCATTTTCCAGACAGTCTTAATACTTCCTTAATATTTCCTTAATGTCTCCCATTGTTACTGATCTTTCCTCTTGTTTCCACACAACTTTGTTAGCTATTGCATGCTTTCTCGGTTCTTCCATGTTTCCCCTCAGATCTTTCTGAAATCTGTTTTCCACAGATATCAGAAAGAACAGGGAAACAACAATGAAAAACCAGGACAGCAAGAAACTGCTAATGAAGGTGTGTGGAAATAAAAGGGGTAGGGAACGGTAATTAAACCAGAACATTAAGAAAACACCCACATTTTAAAAGGAAGTTTCTTAATCTTACTCTGTTAATCATTCAGTCTTTTAAACTCTGTGAAATTAACAACTTGTTTTCACACGCCACAATGAAATGTAATATAATTGCCCACTTTATACTTTATAACTCTGTTATGAACATCTGAGTATCAACTGGGAAGGGTGCACTTGCATTTGAATTTTCTGGGCAAAATACCTACAGGGAAAGAATCTAGGATGCTCCCACAGCATTTACTGGTCACGAACAAGGAGCTGATTTTTCCAATAATCTGTCTGATTGTTCAGTGTATTCCTTCCTAATTGTGCAGTACAGAGCAACTGGCTTTATGCACACACACATTCCCACTAGAGATGCCAGCCTCCTAGTGGGACCTAGGGACCCTTAGGATTACAGTTCTTCTCCAGACTGCAGAGATCAGTTCCCCAGGAGAAAAAGGATGCTTTGGAGGGTGGACTCTAGGGCATTGTACCCCACTGAGGTCCCTGTCCTCCTCTGGCTCCATCCCCAAATCTCCAGGAGTTTCTCAACCTGGATCTGGCAACCCTACCCCCATATCCCCTGCTGGTGGCTAGGGGTCTAGGGGGACCTGTTTCCCACACAACCCAATTCAGTTCTTCTACCCACCTTTTTTTGCTGTGGAACTGCTATGCTCAATGGGTAATTTTTTAAATAGACAATTACATCAATCACAAATCAGTCACAAATCATACAAATAAATAAAAACCTGTACTTCAGTATTCATCTAAGTCAGCGGTTCTCAACCTTCCTAATGCCGCGACCCTTTAATACAGTTCCTCATGTTGTGGAGACCCCCAACCATAAAATTGGTATATATAAAATATAAAAAGACTGTTTTCCGATGGTCTTAGGCGACCCCTGTGAAAGGGTCATTCGACCCCCAAAGGGGTCGCGACCCACAGGTTGAGAACTGCTGATCTAAGTAATCCCTAGTGACACAAATGCCTGCCAGCCAGTCTGAATTGAGAACAGCTTTATATGTGCACAATTTTGCAAAAGTCCAGTGTGAACCTATTTTGCAGGCCTTCTTGCCTGTTTGGCAGCATCCCTAGAAAAAAGTGGGATCTTGCTTGCCTGTATTTTGTCATTTAAACAAACTTTTCCCATTACCATTTGGAACAAGGGCCTGAATTGCACAGTCAACTACCTATACCAAAATAAAAATGGTAAAGTATCCCTAAAGCAGGCTTGTCTAAACTTTTTGAGTCTGTAAGCATCTTTGGTGGGAGCAGCCACAAAATTGCTGCCACAAAATGGCTGTTCAGGAGGTAGAGTCAGCCATAAAATGGTTGCCACCAGTTACCTTCAGTCACACAGTGAAGATTCTTGTACTGTGGTGGCAGCTGCTGTCAAAGCAACGTTTTTTATTTAAAAAAATCTGCACAGCCAAGCAAATGTCCAATGGCTAGTCAGAAGCCTTGCTGGGCAAAACCCCCTCCTGCTTCTGCCCATATTGCAAAAACAGGAACCAAGTAAGGTGTTAGCAGACATAAGAACATAAGAACATAAGAACTAGCCTGCTGGATCAGACCAGAGTCCATCTAGTCCAGCATTCTGCTACTCGCAGTGGCCCACCAGGTGCCTTTGGGAGCTCACATGCAGGATGTGAAAGCAATGGCCTTCTGCTGCTGCTGCTGCTGCTGCTCCTGAGCACCTGGTCTGCTAAGGCATTTGCTATCTCAGATCAAGGAGGATCAAGATTGGTAGCCATAGATTGACTTCTCCTCCATAAATCTGTCCAAGCCCTTTTTAAAGCTATCCAGGTTAGTGGCCATCACCACCTCCTGTGGCAGCATATTCCAAACACCAATCACATCGCTAAGTGAAGAAATGTTTCCTTTTATTAGTCCTAATTCTTCCCCCCCAGCATTTTCAATGCATGCCCCTGGTTCTAGTAGTATTATTGTGGAGAAAAGAGAGAACAATTTCTCTCTGTCAACATTTTCTACCCCATGCATAATTTTATAGACTTCAATCATATCCCCCCTCAGACGTCTCCTCTCCAAACTAAAGAGTCCCAAACGCTGCAGCCTCTCTTCATAAGGAAGGTGCTCCAATCCTTCAATCATCCTCGTTGCCCTTCTCTGCACTTTTTCTAGACATAATGGCATCCAAACAGCCCCCCAAATCAGAATCCCCTGGCCTATGGATGTTTTGGATGTTTTGAAATATTTGGTATATGGTTATCTATATTACTGTCATCATGTGAATAAAAAAGAGAGGTTTGAAACTTGTGGAAAATTACAGACATGGGGACCAGCAAGCTAAAATGGTGCATCAAAAATATTGACTCAGTAATTGTGACAGTTGACTCTTGCACATATAAAGGAAAATAGATGTTTATCTTACAAGGTTGTTGCAGAGATAAGTTGATTTATGGTAAGGTATGGTAAAAATAGTATATTATATCCCTGGCATTAGTTAACTTTATGCAGGATTTTGTTTTGCCTGCAGCAGTGTCCCTTTCATCCATATTAAGCTCAGAGTGAGAATTTTCTCCTTAGCAATTTCTTACCTGATTTTAAGCAAATATTAATGCTGTTGTGGACTCTCCTGTGTCCTAGGGAGCTTTCAGCTACTGACCTTTTGCACCTTTCAATAATATCAGTGTGTGATGTATTATATTCTATACCAAATCCTTTGCAGAAAATAATATTTGAACTGATTGTCATTTGAAGACTGTACTTCTGGAACTATACCACTTTGATAGGTGTTATATTGTTCCCCTTGGTCACAAACTCCTGGCATAACAGGGTAAATTACATGAGCATGTAATATTTAAAGCCACTCCAACAAATACACATGAAGAGTTCCAGATGTATGTTTGTTTATGTCTTTCATATTCCACTGTTTGTTTGTTTTTTGGAACATAAGGCATCACACGTTGAAGTGCTTTCTTCCTCTAGGCACTTGATCATCTCCAGGCTAGCTAAGTTTCCAGCAAGGTTGCTATCTTCATAATGTCCTATAGTGCCTTGTGTTTATGTTTGTAATAAACATCTGTTCCATCTGCCTCTCTGCTCAAAATAAATTGCAGCCTCCTTGGACATTTTCGAGCTTGCTTCATATACTTGCATATAATGTGAAGCTTGTCCCAGTATAAATCTTGCTACTACACACTGGCCATTTATTAGTGACATCCTCTTTGTCCAAATATAATGTAAAGCTTGTCCCAGTAGCACATCAGAGACAGAAGACTAGGACAGAATTCTTCTCCTAGTATTATTATCAGTAGTAGTACTATCCATGTTCCTGCTGGCTGCTGCAAAGTGCTTATAATCAGTTTAAGATAAGGAAGACAACAAAGGGAGGTAAATGGGTAAGTTGAGATAAACAGGGAATTATTGCTCATTGTACATCAGTTGTATATTGTACACCTAGTTGTACATTATTAAGCTTACCTCAATAGAATAGGGGAGCAAAGGGCAGGAAAAAGCCCAAGAAGTGGGGCTGCACAGACTACAACCACAGCAGCACCCCCAGCAACCATTCTGTCGCATCTCATGCAGATCACAAAGTGTTATGGTAGGGCTGTAAAGAACATCACAGACAGAACCAGTGAAGGGCTGGCAGGGTTGGAGACCCAGCCCTGTTCTCATTGTAGTTGAAGGATGGAAATGTTAGGAGAAATGGACCATGGTGCTTTGTCCATGGCAACCCCCCCAAAGAAACAGAGCCCTGCCTAACAATAAGAGGACATCTGACAGAGTTGGCAAGACCCCCAGCAACCCCCCACTGGTGACTGTGGTGATGCGTGCCTTTAAAGTGTCTGAATTGATGGGTAGAGTTAACAGACCCGGAAAAAGCAATTGTAACTGAGACTTGGGAGAGTCAAGATGGAGTCCTTCTGTTAGTTGTTCATTGTACAATTAGCTCTTACTGGTCAATTCCCCACTGGCAATTAATCGCATGGTACTCACGTGAAATAACCAGGTTTCAGGAATATCTCCCCGCTGCGTGAACGGCGAAGAGGGATTAATCCTGTTTCTGGTGCTCGTTCCCCCCCTTATCCCGCATCCTGGCAGAACCTGCTTGAAAGTACAACTTTTCCTCTTAGCACGTTTTCTATCCAGTTTCGAGGGGAGGAACAGGGGTCTAATCTTTCTTTAAAATTTCCACCATGGAGCGTGACGCAAATGCCAATAACCAATCAGCGATTGGCGGGTGCTGAGGATGCACCCGCAATCTCACCTGGGTTTCAATTTTGCCATTGGTCTTGTTGAGTGCGCGCGCGAGGTGATGTGAACTGTTCAACCGTTGCCATAGAAGATCGAGAAACCGCTTAAACGATTAATCTTTTTAAAACTTTTAAAACTTTTTATAACTAGCCGCTAATGAAAACATGAGAATACAAGAACATGAGAAAACGAGCAGTCTCACGAGAACATGAAAACATGTGAACACAAGAAAATGATAACCAACCAAAAAGCGGGGGTAGACGTGTTACCATTCTAACGTCATGACGTCATCGCGTCATGATGTGATCACGTTTTTTTGTGGCAAAAAAGGTCCCACCCCAACACGGCACGCCAGCCAATCGGGAGACACACACAAAGGAGATCGCTTGGTAGTGGGGATTGCTGCATTTCTGGAACCCGAGATAGGCCTACATGTCTTCGCTGAATACATGCTGATGAAAAGGTGTAGTTTATTTCGAAACCTGGTTGTATCTAGTTTTGATTTCTCAGTGGGGATTCGACCACTGATAGCTATAAATAAACCTATGTTAAAACCACAAGGACCATCCTATCATCCTTCCCAACATTGACGACTCCAAACAGTGGGAGGAAATGGGACAGGGAAGGCTACAGAGCTCCTGTCATGTAGTCAGAACCAATCAGACGGAGGCACAATTGTGGCACACCCCAGATTTCACTGAACCCCAAACCATGCAAGGGTCTGATGACTCAAGTTGCCAGCAGAGGCTTTTCTCAGAATATCCCTAGATTGGGCCACATTAGATATAATGACGATCTAAAAGAGTTGAATCACACATGGTAGCTTTTGTTAGGCTGTTAATTTCTCCTGAAGGAGAATATTCATTTATAGAACTCCTCCCTCTGCTCAATTTCATTTATTTCATTTTTATTTTACAAAATTTATATCCCATCTTTCTGCCCTCACAAAAGCTACACAAGAGGCTAAAAATAAAACATAAAACTTTAAAAACATTAACCACCTTTTCTACAACATTAAAATGATTAAAAACCAAGCTAAACTACATACAAAGTCATAAAAACAATTAAATCCATTAGTGTTACAATGTCAGGAAGGCTCAATGCAGCATACTTTAAAGTTTCATTTGTGGAGAATGACAAAATTCAGTAATGTTCATTGGAACATCTAGGGACAGGGGTGTGTGCTAACTCCAGTGGTTAGATAATTTGTGTTCAGCTAAAGTAATGTTTTCCTTGATGAGGGGACTCCCCCATACTTCATGTGCTTTTACAGGGTAAATGTCTTAGGAAAAGGAAAAAGCCCACTGAAAGGAAAGCATTTCATCCTCCTCTCAATACTATTCTTAAGTTAAGTTACACGCAAAAGAGAAACAGTCACTTGGTTTAGGGTTAACATGTACATAATTGGACAAAGAGGATGTGGCTAATAAATGGCCAGTGCGTAGTAGCAAGTGTTGGGACAGGCAAAGTGCATCATCAGTGGTGTGGTGAGAATATGTGGTAGCTTGCTTTGTAGACAGAGGCTGGCTGCAAAGTACAGATTAATGTTTAAACATTGGGTTGATTATTCACATTTTCCCATGCTGTCAAGATTTATATTGGCTTCACACAAATAATTCCCTGTCTCTAGATGATGTGGGCTTGACTTGATTTTGCAGCAGTGGCGTAGGAGGTTAAGAGCTCATGTATCTAATCTGGAGGAACCGGGTTTGATTCCCCGCTCTGCTGCCTGAGCTGTGGAGGCTTATCTGGGGAATTCAGATTAGCCTGTGCACTCCCACACACGCCAGCTGGGTGACCTTGGGCTAGTCACAGCTTCTCGGAGCTCTCTCAGCCCCACCCACCTCACTACACAGGGTGCTCTTGTTGGTGAGGGGAAGGGCAAGGAGATTGTAAGCCCCTTTGAGTCTCCTGCAGGAGAGAAAGGGGGGATATAAATCCAAACTCTTCTTCTTCTTCTTCTATTATTGGCCAGCTAGTAAACATTTACTACACCTGGGAATAAAGCTATAGAATTTTGCTCAATGAAAGCAAAATGGGATGCACTTAAGAGTTCAGATAGTTGGATGTTACTAAAAGGAACAAAAGACAGATACACTGATGTGGAAACAGAGTGCCAAGCTAAGTGGTTATATCCTTTGAAACTAATCAATTTCAGTGGGCTTTAAAGGGTGTAACACTGCTTATGAAGTCATTGAAAGAATGCTAAAAGTACTGCAATAATGTTTATATTAAAATTGAAAGAATACCTAACCAGTTTCAAATCAGCAGTGCTTTTCACAAGAGAATGGCAAATGAAACACTCCATAGTTAAAACATTGGCTGTGACTCAAAGAGCTACTTGGGTACCTTTTCCCTTTGAACACCTTAGTGACATATCACAGTGATATTTCAAATATGGCCTGGATCGAGCATTGAGGGAGAGATAGTGACTGTTCAAAAAGCATAAGCACCAAGACTCCTTTGGCAAATGGAAACTAGTTCTGCAGCTCCATGTGTCTTGGACAACTCTATCCCCTAATACAAGCCTGATTTCTAGCATTTTTCATTTCTTAAAAACTCTCAGTATTCATTTGTAACATATTGCTTAATTGTAGTCAAGAATGAAATCCATCACTCCATCACTCCATCACTCCATCAAATCTATCTATCTATCTATCTATCTATCTATCTATCTATCTATCTATCTATCTATCTATCTATCTATCTATCTATCTATCTATCTATC
Organism: Sphaerodactylus townsendi; assembly: GCF_021028975.2. Classification (NCBI taxonomy): domain Eukaryota; kingdom Metazoa; phylum Chordata; class Lepidosauria; order Squamata; family Sphaerodactylidae; genus Sphaerodactylus; species Sphaerodactylus townsendi. The sequence continues at coordinate 40,554,583 of NC_059428.1, read as the reverse complement.
TATCTATCTATCTATCTATCTATCTATCTATCTATCTATCTATCTATCTATCTATCTATCTATCTATCTATCTATCTATCTATCTATCTATCTATCTATCTATCTATCGTCCGTCCGTCCGTCCGTCCGTCCGTCCGTCCGTCCGTCCGTCCGTCCGTCCGTCCGTCCGTCTGTCTTTGCAATACAATCCTGCCAGGATTTACAATCAGGTTTCCAAGGCCATTATGAATTTCATGCAGATATGTGCCTATGATGAGTGTAGAAATAATAGCCACGTTATAAGCAGGATAGTGGAGCTGCTAAGCTAGTTCAGGGAAGCCATGAATAAAAAATGGTGGCGGTGGTGGGGAATCACAGCATTGATATGGCAATTGAAGGTGATGAAAATAAAGGTGTTGTGTAGGCACTGAATTTCTGAACCTGTATTGGTCAAAATCTTCCTTAAAGCTGTTTTTTTAATAACAGTATATTTATAATATTCCTCACCTGCATGGCATAGGATTGCCCAATCTCATCAGATACTGGAAATTCAGCAATGTTGGTGCCAGTTTTTACTTTGATAAGAGCCCACCAATGTAGTCCAGCATTGCTACATGGAGGCAAACAGAGGTCTGCATGGCTATTGCCTAAAAAACTCTACGTTGTTACTGTAAATTGGCTGTAACTTGCGGGTTCTTTTCATCACCATGAAGCAATGCCATACCTCCTTCACTAGTTCCAAAGATGGTAGACAATAGTCTTGAAAGAAAGCTATAATCTGGTTGGGTTTTCTGGGCTGTGTGGCCGTGGTCTGGTAGATCTTGCTCCTAACGTTTTGCCTGCATCTGTGGCTGGCATCTTCAGAGGTGAAGATACCTCTGAAGATGCCTGCCACAGATGCAGGTGAAATGTTAGGAACAAGATCTACCAGAACACGACCACATAGCCCAGAAAACCCATCACAACCAGTTGAATCAGGCTATGAAAGCCTTCGACAATAAAAAGCTATAATCCTTTATCATGGAAGCCATAGATGTCCCAATTCACACTACTGGAGACTTCAGTAGGAAGGAAAGCTGGCTAGGGGCCATTATGCATGCTGTGTTTACCCCAAGGCCATTTGCTCCACCATGGGTTCTCCTCATGTTTATCTGCTTATATGCAAGGAGGTGCCCCACTTGTTACTTTGATCCTAGCTGCCACTTTGCCCATTCCTGCTTCTGGGTTGTTCCAGATTGCCCTCTTTTATTTATTTATTTATTTATTTATTTATTTATTTATTTAATTATTGGCTTTTTAAATAAAATTTTGGTGTGATTTTTTTTTAAAAAAGGAGACCCATTGGTCCCCCAATGTTTGTCTATCTAGTTTGTCTAGATAGTTTATGAAGCCTTCATGGAACTTCCTATGGCAAAATTGGCTGGATGTTATCAAAGCTAATATAAGTAAATGTTGGGTAGAACGGTGTAATAATTATGTTGTGGACTAGGAACTGGACAACCCTGGTTCAAGTCCCACTCATGCTACAGAAGCTTGCCAGGTGAATTTTAGTCAGTCACAGACTGTCAGCCCTGACGCTGACTATTATTTGGATGGGAGACCACCAAGAAATCCCAGGGTCATGATGCAGGGGCAGGCAATAGCAAATCACCACTGAACTGCTCTTGCTTTGAAAACCTTACAGGGTCACCATAAGTTGGATGTGACTTGATGGCAAAAAAGAAGGTATTGGTTGAAGGGTCATAATGAATTATATTTGAGGTCCTGACAGGTCTTAGGACCGATAAGTTTCAGATTTTTTGTGACTCCATAGACATATAGTTTAGCAATGAAACCATAGAACCACTACTGGTTTCCACTGTGGAGAAAGAACTTTCTTTTGCAGCCTAAAATAAAACCAACATGCAGAGTGCTAAAAAAGTAACCACACTGTGGCAGGAAAAAGCAGATGATGAGGGGCAGCCAGAGCAGAGGAGGATTTCCCCCCCTTCACTTAAAATCAATGAACTGATAGGTTCTCAGTTTTCCCCCACGTATCCTCACCATTACATGTCTTCTAGAGGAAGTGTCCAGTGAGATATATAAGTAGAGAAGGGGCTTGACTGATCTTATATTCATCCAGTACTCAAGGGAAAAAAAACAGCAATGAAGCTCAATATGGCAGCCATTCTGGCCATATCATTTCTTGGCATCTTCAATGAAGGCATTATCAGAGGTATGTTTTCAATTAAAATGAATTGCTATTTTTAGGTTCAAATAAAACGCATGACTTGTAGCTTTCTATTCCACTGAGGTGCCTTCCTCTGATGGAAGAGACCCTTCCCTTGTATCACAGGAAAACTCTTTGAATCAGAACAAGATTTCAAACTTGAACAAAGGAGCCAGAGGATAAACCCATAGTTTAATTTTGTTTTTGCCCATTCTGCTGTGTCAGGAGCTAGAAAAAGAAGAGTTTGGCTTACAAACTCCTTTCTCTTCCTCCCCCCACAACAGACACCTTGTGAGGCAGGTGGGACTGAGAGAGTTCTGAACAAACTGTGACTAGCCCAAGGTCACTCAGCAGGAATGTAGGAGTGGAGCATCAAATCTGATTCACCAGATCATGTGGAGGAGTGGAGGAGTGGAGAATCAAACCCCACTCTCCAGATTAGAGTCCACCTGACCTTAACCACTACACATGCTGGCACATGTTATGCATTATAGGTGTTCCCAATGTAAAGTGATTTCCCAAACAACTATAATTTCTCTTTAGGAGACTGAGGGAGCAGATGTGTAAAATCCATCAAGTTTAGTGTGACCCTCTATGCACATTCCTATGACTGAAATCCTCCTTGGCTCTGGGAAATTCAGATTGGGTAATCATAGTCAAGCAAGGCAGAGGATAAAACAAAACTTTTCTTAATTGTGTTTTGCTCTTGGTGTCTGCGTTTCTTCTAGCAACATAGGAGTGCAAGTACAAAATGAGACACGAGAGACCCAGGATCAAAAATCTCCAGTCAGCGAACTCACTGGGTGACTTTGTGCCAGTCAATTTTACTTTGCCTAACCTCTCTCACGGAGTTTTCATGATGATGAAATAGCTCTTTAAAGGAAAACTCTGATAAAAATAAAATAAGTGATAAAATTATGGGCAGAGTTTAGGGATAGGGGGTAATTCAGTAGTGGGATTCAGCTGGTTTGCACCAATTCAGAAGAGCCGGTACCTAACTTTTTGTTGAGTTCAGCGAACCGGTTGTTAAAAGCAGCCGGCTGCTCTAAGGTGCTAAAAGTTCCCTCGTTCCCTCTGCCAGGGGGAGTGAGGGGGCTTTCAGAGCAACAGCAGCAGCAGCAATGACCCATTCCCCCACCTCCACCCCCACAAGAAATTCCTCTGCAGCAGATAAGTAGGCGGCAGGGAGGGGGCATGGGGGGCATGCAGGGGGGTGCAAGACCAAAACAGCTATGGTGAGGATCATGGGACCTGCAGTGACAAAAGCGGAGGATCGCTGGAGGTAATAAGGAGATTAACTGACCAAGACTCAGTGAAAAAGTTGGCTGGTTCCAACACATATAATTCGGGGTAAAATAGGGGTGCATGTCAAATCTGCAACGAGCTTCAATGATTGTACATTGTTTTGAGTTCGTAACTGGTAAATACACAGATAATAATTGCTAGAATTCATTTTTAGAAACTAAGCAAAACAAATATGAATGGTCTTCATGGCTGGCACCAATATCTGAGAAGGCTAGGCAGCATCCTGAATCTTTAACTGACTGAAGAGCCTACTGGGATTCTTTTCCAGTGTGTGCACTAAATTGTTGAGGTGCTTCTCAGATATTGCTCCCTGCTGTATGGGTGCTATTTTTCTACGATGAATTTTCATGGTGGAGTGAGCCAGGTACACCTGCACAGCACTACTGGTGGAAAGTGACAGCAATCAAAGATTATTAACGTTGATCCTGTAGGATTTTCAAAGTAAGAGAAAATAGATATGGTTGGCCCTTGCCTCTGTCTACATAACAACCTGAAATTTCCTTGGGTGTCTCCTGTCCCAGTAGTGACCAGGACAGACCCAGTTTAGCTTCTGAGATCTGATGAACTTGGGCTAGCTTAGGCTGTCCAGGTCAGTGCTGGCAACTGGATAAGGGCATGAACTGATCATATTATGCCAGTTTACATACCGGTATGTGCAAGTAGTTCTTCGTCTAATTACAGATAGTTGTACAGAAGTCTATTTCGGTGCAGCTGCCTCCCTTATCTGGATTGAGGCAACTGTGAATGCTGGGAAACAGAGTAGTCTTGCAGAGGAAGTGCAACCTTGAGGGAAACCGGAAAGCAATGAACTGTGGGCCTTTCCCCACTCGCTTCCATCCCCCCTATGCCGCGCGCTGCTCTCATCGCGCGGCATCCCAGGTGCACGCCCAGGCGTCCCCACGACCCTGCGCTCTGTGCGGGGTCGTCAAAAGGCGCCGTTCAGAAGAGCGTCTGGGATGCCGCGCGCTGAGGGGCACGACAGCAGCAGCTTCGGGGCGGCTGCGCTGTCGCCGCCCCTCTCAGTGGGGAGTGCCGAGGGACCCCGCGCTACTCTCCTCGAGTAGTGCGGGGCTTAAGGGAAGTGGGGAAAGGGCCTGTGATTTATAAGGTTATTTTTATTGTACTATAAGAAAGCAAGAAAGTTGTTGGAGGAATGCAGCTTGTAGGCAGGGTTGTCAGAGCTGGTTTCAAAAATTCCTGGAGATGTGGAGGTGTTGCCTGGGGAGCCAAGAAGAGGGAAGGGATCTCAGTGGAGATGCAATGACACTGTAGGACTACTTAGTTGTGAGGATATACCATAGAGTCTGCCCTGTGCAGCTGCCATTTTCTTCCAGGGAACTGATCTCTCAAGTCTGGAGATTAGTTGTTATTTTGGGAGAGCTCCACACCCCACCTGAAGGATGATAACCCTGCTTGTAGAGCTGTAACATATTCTTAACAGCAACAACAAACCTTCTACTGATAATATTTGGTATCACCCAATCACTGTGTGTAATTTTTGTTTTCAGGAAGCTTTGGTTCTCAGATGATGCCACGAGGCTCCTGTGTAGACTTGCCCACCACAGAAATAGACTTCAGAAGAATTTCTGGTTTTGAAGAACAAGAGACACCAATTAAAGTTGTGACGTAAGTATCTAGCATCCTCTTGATCTGTACACCGTCTTACTGATTTGGCAATTAGAACAGCTAGATCTGTAATGGTTGTATTTATACTCTTTGTGTCCTGAATAGGAGCAAGGTATGGTTTTGGCCACAGCTTCCATGAAAGAAAGGATGGTCAAGGAACATCATCTAGCCTTGTGCACTCTGATAAATGCTGGAGAGTGGGGTGGTTACTAGAGCTGAATTTTAGCAGTTTCTGCCAGGCTTTTGCTTGAAATTCTCACTCACTCCCACCTCTTGGTGTGGCAGTATGGAATTAGCTGATCACTTTCAGAGGCTGAGTATTTTTTGGGTTCCAACTTCTGTTTCACCATACTGCCAAGCTTGTGGTAAGGTTTTTGTTAGGTTTTTGTTTGTTTTTGTTATATAGGTCTAGTGGTATGACGTGTAAGGCATTACTAGGTTGGCAGGGATTGTGCAAGTTACTATGATATAGGTAGGGAAATGTGACAAGAAGCCCAAGGCATCTAACCATAAACAGAGTTCCTCCTAGCCAGTGTCTTATTGGCTGTTTAAAGAGGGGGCTCCCCTGTTGCTGGGCAGCATCAACTGAAATCTAGCTGAAGTAAAGCTTGGAGAAGAAGAATTGGTTTTTATACCTCTTTTCTCAACCTTTAAGACAGTGGTTCTCCACCTGGGGGTCGGGACCCCTTTGGGGGTCGAACGATCCTTTTACAGGGGTCACCTAAGACTCTGCATCAGTGTCCTCCATCTGCAAAATGGATAAAAGTTAGGGTTGGGGGTCACCACAACATGAGGAACTGTATCAAAGGGTTGCGGCATTAGGAAGGTTGAGAACCACTGCTTTAAGAAGTCTCAAGAACACCTTACAATTGTCTTTCCCTACCCTTCTCACAACAAATATGTTGTAAGGTAGTTGGAGCAGACAGAATTCAGAGACAACCATGACTAGCTGAAGGTCTCACAGCAGGCAGGCTTCATGTGGAGGAACTGCGAATTAAACCTGACTCATCAGATAAGAGTCTGTTACTCATGTGGATGAGTAAGGAATCAAGTGTGGTTCTCCAGATTAGAGTCTACCGCTGGTGATGAACTCCCCCTTAAACACAAGCCAGAACTGTAGTGCCAATGCCACAAAATAAGATTCCCAGAATTGGAAGTGACAGTGAAAACACAGAACATAATTAAGAGTGGAAATGTTTTTTTGTCCACTTCACTTGGATGACCAACTAAGCAATTACATTGAGGACATAATAACAACGGGACCATCACACACTAGATAAGGATCTTCCAAATTATCTGAGCCACAGTCTTCAGTTCCTTAGTAAAATTCCTCTGAAGTAGTAAATTCAGCTCTGAGAATTCTGGGCCGAACTAGATGTTCAGTGAAGTTTGCAATGAAAAATAGGGAAGGGTTAAATACCCCTTTCCTGCCCATTACTACTCTGCTGTACATCAAGCCAGAGCCCCCCCTGCAGAACATCTAGGGTCATACACACTAATGCTTTCCTATGCATCAATTCATATAGAGAGGGTGGCTTGTCATACACCATTTCAGCCAGTCACTCTCCCGTTAATTAGAGATTCCATCCTATCAAATGCCTGCATGACTTTAAAAAAGGTTCAGGCTCAGAATTGTTCTTATTTTGTGCAGAACTTTTAAAATCTAAACAAAGGACAAACAGTGTCTTGCCTTTTCTCCTCTTGTAGATTTATAATCAACAAGGTAAAGCGAATCTGTGTGCCTCATGATCTCCCCTGGGTGCAGACTACCATCAAGAGGTTGAAACAAAAACCAAAGCCTGGACTACTCAAAAGAAAGAATTCCTCGTCCAGACTCAGGGCTAGCTCTACATCTAGACCGAAGGCCAGGTCTAGCTGATCAGATGCAATAGATGGCGTTCTATCAAGAGCTACTGTGTTATTCTTGATAACAGTTGACTGAAAATAAAGTTTCTGAACTCAAGTAGCTTCAATGGAATCCATTCATCCATCAAGGCAGAGCTGACTGAATTATGACTATTTAATGCTTCCTTTATTCATATTTACTTGAGTGTTTCTTTATTAATATTTAATTTGAAAAATCAACTTCTTTGCTGTCCAAGGGTGGATCTCTTTTGTGCGAGTCCCCTTTTAACAATAATACACAGTACTCAATTGCTGGGTAATAAATTGGCCATAGCCATTTTATTGAGCAGAAGCGTGAGGCTAAGCATGGGTCTGGGTCTGGTCAAACGGGTGACGTGCGACAGCTCAGCAGGGCGGATGCCTCGTTCCAAGCTTCGTTCCATTGCGGGGCTCTGCCGGGCGGACGCTCCTGGCCAGAGATGTTCCCCTTCGGCCCGGTTCGACAGGGGCGGTCGCCTCTTGCCGCTGTTGCCGTTCCCAAGGGGAAGGCGTAGCTCCCTTCCCCTTCCCTTCCAGAGCCATACCCATGCGCCAAACCGCCAATCATCAGGGCTATGACAAAATAAGCATGCATTAACATAAAAAATTTAGGGAGAGGTGGGTGGGCAAATCATAAGCCGACGAGCACATGGCCCGGGACAAAGGAGGGGAAGCCGCTTTAAAGTCTCGCTCGCCCCTCCTTTCTTCTGGTGACACTCACCCTTCTCTAGCATGGGTCCTTCTCCCTTCCGCCCCTCCTTTAATAGGGGGGGTCGTCACTGGCCTCGCTCTTCCCCATCCCCGGCAGCAACTGCGACTTGTGGTGATTCACAAGTGTCTTTTGCTGGGGTAAAATTAAGCACTAGTAAAAAAAAGCAACCAAAGTAGTATTTTCTGTTTTCAGCTTCAAACTGTTCCCTGCCCAAGAAAGAGAGTACCAACAAGAAATGTGTTGTTTTCACTGCTGCTCTTCAATATATACAATTGTTGCCATGTTCTCGTGGGAGCATTAGTTTCTACTTACAGTTTATTTCTGGCTGTCAGTGTCTTTCAGCAGTTTAATCTAGTGTGTCCTTGTTATCTGAAGGAATTCTGTGATTACAGTAGAAATCATGGGTATGTCATCATACATGTTGTTCTTTGAATGGAAGGAATCTTAGACCTCACAATAATTTGGGATTCAAGTCACAGAACAGTGAGACAGGACTCTAGGATATTTATGATTTCACAAAGGAAATCAACAGACTGAATTCTGGTAATAATATGTGGGGATAATTTTACATGTCAGTTTTTTGCCCATTGAGAAAGAAAAAAAAGTTGTACAGCTATACTGGCCCACACAAAATCACAAAACAAGATTGAAATCCATATAATGTTTTTATTAGGACCAACCAAACGAACACAAAATATTTTGTATGAATTTTGTTCTTATATGCAGAATGAATCACCCGGTACTTCAGAGCCATAGTCTGGTTCTCTAGTCTTTGTCTGGCCCAAGATCACTTGTCTCTTATTGCAGTGCATTGTTCTTCTACAGCGTATCCTTTCCCCTTTATTGTTTCTGCATTGTATAAGCTAAGACTCTACTCAGAGGCTACTCAGTGATGAGGAGTGTGTGCCTCAAATTGATCCCGTCATTCTTAGATGGGATGAGCGAGGTATTACAATGCAATTTTCGATGCCTTGGTTAAAAGGAAGAGATGTACCAATACCAAGTATAATTGGGAGAAATGTATGAGAATCTGTGCATGTTTCTGCTTTCTGTTTAGTTCTTGGTTTTACACAGAACTTGCTTTCTCAATGAATTAAATAAATAAATATAATTTTACACCAATTTTGGTCTGTACTTCTATATCCTGTGCACAGTTTTTTTGTTTTTTAAGTGCCATACTCATAATATAAAGTTGCACTGATTGCCATCAATTTGCTCTTCAGGACTTGGGAGAGTTCCCCTACCCCTTGCCACCAGGTGCTGGTACACAATACTGGTGAACACCACCACCACCACCACACACACACACAAAAGGCCTGCTGGTGCAGAATCTACAGAATTCCATTTGAAATGGATGGGAACATCACACTGACACAGTAGTTCTTGAGTTTGTGACCAGTTGATAGGTGAGGTGATAGGTAAGGAAAAAGATGAGCAGCAGAACAAAGATACTTTATACAAAATTAGATCACTGATTCATTAATAACATTATTGACTACTCAGGTTGGCAACAGCTGTCCAAGATCTTAAGTAGAAGTCTTTCACATCACCTTCATCATAATCCTTTAAACTGGAGGTGCTACAGATAGAACGTGGAACCTTCATGACAAGCAGACACTCTGCCACTGAGCTACGGCCTCTCCTCAATTCCAATCCTTTCCTCATTACCCACTCACCAACTGTACTGCCCCACAGTGTTACATTCATCCGCAGGAGAAGAAGGACCAGACCATAACCCATCTCTGGCTTCCCTTGACTTAGGAGTGAATGGAAGGGCAAAGAACATCAGTTTTTGATGACTCAGGTTCAACCACCCTCCTTATTTGGAGTATTCAGGCTATTACTAGGGTGGAGCAGAACACCGGAGTGGACCTGCTTTTTCAAATCTAGCTCCAACTCCTCTTATCTCCAACTGACTAAAATGTATGTGTCTTCTCTGTGTGTGTGCATGTGTGTCCCAATATGTGTGTGTGTGTGTTTTCTAGCATTTTAGAGAGGTGTTAGGAACAAGCACGCATTTATTTTTTGTGTTTTGCGTTGTATTTTATCATTGCACTATTTTTTTCTTGGTAACTTTGCCCTTCAGTTATTGTCATCGTGTCAAGTACATAAATCTGCCCAAGATCAGTCTATTTACAGCAAAAGATTTTTTTCTCCTCTCTGACTTTGTGCTTCCAAATGTTGGGGAAATTGTATTTTATCACATTTATCACATTTTATCACCTCTGAGGTGCTCAATGTTTATTTATCCAAATAGATATTGCAATTTGACCTCACACTAACAGTGTGCAGTGTTTCTTACTTTTACACCTTCTAAGTTTTGCCTGGCTCTTGTACATATGTTTCTTTTGTTAAATATTTTTTCAGAGAAGGACAAAAGCATGAATTTTACCAAGGACCTCAGTGTAGCATGTAAGCTCACTTCCCCATTTAAATCCTCATAAAAACATTTTGGAGTAGTATATGTCAGGAAAATGTGACTGGGTTGCGGTCACCCTCTGTCAGGAAGAGCCTTTCTGGCATCAAAGGGAGCTCTGTCATGTTAATGGATCTTTACTTTCACTTCCTTCCCTTCCCTTGATCTATACAATATAGCAGTGGTGGGATCCAAAAATTTTAGTAACAGGTTCCCATGGTGGTGGGATTCAAACTGTGGCGTAGCGCCAATGGGGCATGGCGGGGGATGACGGGTTTGTGTCCGGGCATTCCAGGGGCGGGGCATTCCTGGGCGGGGCTGTGTCAAGGATGCAGCCGCTGCGCCGGTCCTTGGGCAGGAAACGAACGCACGCAGGCGCAGGCTGCCACGCCTGCCGGTGCACCTCTTGCTAGACTGCTTCAAGTTCTGTGCGCTACTGCTGAGAGGAGGGGCATAACTAAGGCAAAAATCACGTGGCAAAATCACCCATTAGTAACCCCCTCTCGGCACACACAAATAATTAGTAACCTACTCTTGGGAACCTGCGAGAACCTGCTGGATCCCACCTCTGCAATACAGTGAAGTAGAGGTGCCCGAGAGTTGGCCACTGGCCTTATCTTTCACACTGGCCTTGAGGAAAGAAATGGTTGTAACATTCCTGTTCTGTTTCACACTGTATTTGATCTGGGAGTGAGAAAGAGGGATGGGGGAGGAGAGGAGGCCTTGGGGAGGATAAAAGGTTTTACCCTGAGAATGTTTGCCAGAACTGGCTTTCTCTAATCATGCCATCCGATGTCTGTCAATAAAGGCTTCTGATTAACAAATCCAGAGTCTGGTGATTGTCTACAGATTTGGGGCTTGGCATTAAGCCAGTTCTCCCTAAAATCCCACATCATCACCCACACCCATGTCTGAGAATGGAGCCACAGGCGGGACCAACGGAGATGGTGGGGACAAGAAGACCACTGCTCCCAAAGCAGGTGACAATGGCAACTGTGCAAGAGGTGCTGAGCCACATGACCTTAACAAGCAGGGACATGGGGATGACCAGGGTGACTGCAGAGGCTAAAACAAGGTAACCGATTGGTGGCGTATTCTGGGGCCAAGTTCTACCAACTAGTAAGCTGCCAGCAAAACTGACCTGAACATATCTTGGTGCATATGTTCAAGGGAGGGCTTAATCCAGAAATATTGCAATGGAACATGATGGCCAGCCAAGGGCCCTGACATCTTGATGGGGTGAATCTGTCTGGTGGTGACTCGGAGGTTCACCTACACACTGTGCAGCAATCTAAAAGAAAGGCAAGCCGATGAGAGCAATCCCCCACCTGCTTGGAAAACTCAAACCAAGGGGACCCCCGGTAACTACCCAAAACATGGCCTTGAGGAGAGTAATGGTTGTAACATTTCTGTTCTGTTTCACACTGTATTTGATATGGGAGTGAGAAAGAGGGAGGGGGAGGAGAGGGGGCCTTGGGGGTGGAATAAAAGGTTTTACACTGAGAAAGTTCACCAGAACTGGCTTTTTCTAGTCATGCCATCCAAGGTCTGTCAATAAAGGCTTCCAGAGTCTGGTGATTGTCTACAGATCTGGGGCTTGACACCGTCTCAGCTCCTTATAAGAATGGGAACTTGAACCTACATCTTCCCCCTGATCCTGCATTTCCTCCCTCTTTTGCATCTTCCCTCCATTTTCCCAAACAGCCCTGCAGACATTATTTGCCCTGTGTGTATAGCTGGCAGGTTGCATGTGCAAGCATTCAGTGCATGTGACACAATCCCTCAGTGAGCCAAATAATGTCCCTAGGACTGTTTCAGATCAACAGAATGGTCTGTGGGGATGTGTTAGGGTTGCCAACCTTCAAACTCCAGATGCTGAAGAAAATGGCCACTTTGGAAAGTAGCATTTTACCCCACTGAGAAGGTTTTGTAACTAGGCTTGTCAACTGGAGGGGGGGGGGATTCCACCCTATTAAAATAGGTTCCATAGGATATTATTTATTCACCTCTGTACATGAAAAGCTTCACCAGCCTATTCTATACATTGTCTCTGTTAAAGAGACAGGACCCTTTTTAGGACAACTCCAATGTATAAAGAAAAATATGCCTATTCCCTGTGAAAGACTCAAACCATTGGTGAAATCTATTGGTATAGTATGTTTGGTTTATGAAACATACACCCAATGACCACCTTCATGACCATCATATGAGAGCTGTAACAACACCCATTAGGGGAATATGAGGCATCACTTATTGGGCCACTAAGTACCAGAAGGAACAAGTTTACTTTATTGTAAAGTTTTCGTATTGGTGCAGCAATTATGTGAGTCATGTGGTCATTAACAATTAGCTGATGACTGATAGTAGAGGTCAACTGGATGATAGTTTGCAATGGGACATTCACCTGAATAGCTATTCTAGTCCCATGGTAACAATCCTTTACATGCAATCAGCAGAACAGTTGAGACTTGAGTGAGCCTCTAAGCAGACACCCTATCTTAGTGGCATTTGCTCTGGCTGACTGAACAGAACTCATTACCAGGCCTAAAAATACCCAGAAGACCATTATACTCAATGTGAAATAAAAGGCATTTGCCAGTAGCTGGCCTCTCAGTCAATTCACAGTTGACCAAGAGTGATAGATTTTGCTTATTTGATTAAGTGCTGAGATGGTTTAGAAAAGTTGTAATCCCACTGGTATTAACCACAAGTTATCCCACCCTTATAATATCTGTTAATTGATCCAGACTAATCACAAGATATATAATTGGGATTAAAATTTGCATTTTATACAAGACTACTCTCAGAAACGTGAGGGAGGGAAGAAAGAGTTTATTGCTTTACCAATTCTTTTTCTGCCTGTAACAAATAAGAACAGGAAATATTTAGTCAATATTAAGTAATTTTAGGATGATACATATATTAATGACCTTGGATGGGGCATGGAAGAGTTATAATTGTGTACACTGTATTGCCAGACCAATTTATGGTGGACCAAGGGGACCCAATTTGGAAGAGTGTGGCATCTCTACCCACCTCTGCCAACCATTGGGGTGCCAGCAGGGCAGTGCCAAAATGGGGAGCCCATTCCTTGCATTGACTTAGTGCCCCCAATAAGGAAGAACTAAGTCCGGACTTGTCTCCCTCCAAAGCAACTTGCACAATGCTTCTCTCACACATTTCTTGACAGGAGCAAGTCAACACAAAGACCTTGCAAGAGAGAGATTCCATCTCCAGCCCTGGACCATACATCCTGGTGAAGACAATAGATATGCTAATGTGCTTACCAGCCCATTGTTTTACTAAATAATATCCTTTGTACATCCATAGGATCTTCCAGAATTTGTGCTGATTGTCAATGTGGAGGACAGCGGGTCTGAGACACCACAAAGCACAAATGTATTTGATGTACCTCAATATCTATCTATCTATCTATCTATCTATCTATCTATCTATCTATCTATCTATCTATCTATCTATCTATCTATCTATCTATCCATCTATCCATCCATCCATCCATCCATCATCTCTCTCTCTCTCTCTCTCTCTCTCTCTCTATCTATCTATCTATCTATCATCACACATACACACATCCATCCATCCATCCATCCATCCATCCATCCATCCATCCATCCATCCATCCATCCATCCATCCATCCATCCATCCATCCATCCATCCATCCATCCATCCACCGACCGACCGACCGACCGACCGACCGACCGACCGACCGACCGACCGACCGACCGACCGACCGACCGACCGACCGACCGACCGACCGACCGACCGACCGAAAATTCATGACTCTTCCAATGCCAGGCTACAACATCTCTGCAGCTTCTGTCACCCGACTTCTTTGGCCTCTTTGCAAAGCTGGTACTCATGTCCCTTACAGTAAAACTACATTTTATGAGTTGAACATTCATGATTACTTTCTGTCAGGGTCCCCCTCCAGAGTACCGCGGGGGAGCCCTGATGCCTTCCCTCCAAACCCTACCCGGGGTTCTTGTTCCCGGCCTCACCCCTGTTCTAGGGAGGGGTGGTCAAACAGTGGGGCCTAAACCCCCTCAGGGCCAGCTGGCCTCTCTCCACACTTAGTTCCTCCTGGGAGAGCTCTGTTCCTCCTGCACAGGACTCCCCTTTAGGCCTTTCCCCGAGGGAGCTTGTTTGCTCCACAAGTCTCCCCTGTCCCCAGAACTGGGGGGGGCCTGTTGTTCTCTCCACAGCGACTCTCTCCCCCCACTCCCTCTCCTGTCCCTCAGCTCGGCTCCTTCCCAACCTCTCCTTCTCCTTCCGCCTCTCCCAGCCCCTCTCTGCACACTCCTTCCCTTCTGCCTCCTGTCCCACAACTCCCAGCTGCTGCTGTTCTTCCCCTTTTATCCTCGCCGGCCTCCCCACACTCCTTAAAGGGCTCTCTCTCCTTGCCGGCTCTGCCTTTCCTTCCAGACCTCCGGGCCTCTCGCCTCTGTCATGCCCGGGCCGATTTGTGCCCGGGAGGGCTTCGTGACATCGCCCGGCGCCCGTCCCGGGTGGGGCTCGAGCTGCGAAAGTCTCCGCTGGAGGCTCCCTCCTGGGAAGCGGCCGGCCAGCAAGTCCCTCGGGCGGTAGCGCCGAAGCGCTGCGGGGCGTCTGCTCCCTCGTCGCCCGCAGCCCGGTGATCCGGCCGTCCCCGGTCGCTGCCTCCCTCCGAGCCAGGACTGGTCGCGATGGAGGCTTAGTACGGCGGGCGGGCCGGAGCCCGCCGGAGCGTCCAGCGCCAGCGCCGGGCCCGGAGGGGCTCTCCCCGCCTCTGACGGTCTGCCGTCACCGCCTCGAAGCCTCCTCGGCCGCCCAATCCAGCCGGCTGGGATTGGCGGCTGAGGCGTGGCCCGTGCGAGGGCGGCCATCGAGTCCGTGGCCAGCGGCGGCGGTAAGTCCGGGAGGGGGGGGCTCGCCGCTCCCGGACACTTTCTAAATATGTTTTTTTCCCTGAGATCACAGGCAAAAGGGCTACAGGTGAAATGAGGCTTTTAAACTTTTCCCCGCTTCAATGGTTTATTCACCCCAAATTTTTACCTCTTACATTGCTTTCATCCTTGCATGGGAAACTGTATTAACACTTGTAATCTGTAACTGGTTAAACAAACAAACTCTTACATAACATGCAGTTCTGCTCCAAGACTGGGAAAACCAGTTTCATATCCTCTTCCTACTCAATAGGTAGGTTGGCACTGAGCATAGAAATGAATGATGTACTTCCTCGACTGACCATTGATAACATTCATCATTACCTGGGCAGCCTTGCCAAAACTAACAGAACAGTCTCATTTTAACAGTATGTAAATTTCCCACCACTTCTCAAATACTTCCACATGTGATTTGCTTTTTGACTATATTCCCCTTTTGTTCCCAGAACTTTTCAGCCATTCTCTGCCTAGAACATTTAGCCTCAGGGATCACCTAGAGGGTTTTTTTTTTAAAAAAAACCTCATTTCTTCACACAGCTGTTGTCACTTTAATGGCCATCTGATTATTTTCTCCTGACCTCATGACAGTAAAAACTGAAATGTGACTTGCCCTTCTCCTGCCACCATGGCTTGCAAGATTATAGTGGATTTTCAGGATCAGTGCTTTTGTACTGTGGAAGCATGAGGTGTGACATGTGGATACATCTTCAGGAATTTGGGCCAAGATTGATCAGTACTTAAGGCCTGATAGTTAAGGTTGAGACTGAGTCCCAATTTAAATGTGATGGTGATGGGGGAAAGAGATCTCTCAGGTGGCTTTGCGTGCTGAGCCCCTGCAGACTTGCTCAGGAAAACTCAGCATGGGACTTGGGTATTATAGTCACTGGTAAATTGTTCTTCTAAAGTCTGGATGTCTCATGTTTCAAAAGAAGGGCAGCCCAATCCAAGGGGGGGTTGTGGTAGGGGGAAACGGGGTAGCGCCACAGCAGTTTACCCAAGTGGCACAAGAAGGAGGAAAACAGAAAAATCTCAAGGCACCTGAAAAATCCCCTGAGGTAGACAGAATTACACCACACTTTTGGGTGGAATAAGTTGACTGCTGGCACAGGGGGCATTCCTGTGCTGAACGTCCTTTGGGAACTGACTAAAGTTTTCTCTGCCCCCAGCAATGCCCCTGGAATTCCCCCTGGAATGCTGGTGCAGCCTCCTAAGGCACAGGAGTGATGACATAGAAGACCATTTCCTGGTTCCTGCACCATGGCACCCAGTCATAGGGATAATTTTCTCTGCACCAGCATCTGTGCCACTATGCACAGTGCTGATGGCACAGATGCTGGTACAACCCTTCTACTGCTGGCACAACCCAATGTAACATCAGCTACCCCTCCTTGGATTGCACAGTTATTTATTATTGGGAGACAAAAATTAGGAAAGGGAATTCTTTAAAAATTTCAAAATATCAGCATTGCCAATTTGTATGTAAAATTTGCTCACTTCTATAATTAAAGCATTCTTAAGAAGACCAGAAGCATTTGTTTATTAAATCTATTTTATCTTGCTTTACTTCCCAGTGGGGATCTAGAATAGCTACATCCCCTCAAAAACATTGCAACAAATTTCAATAAAATGCAGTATAAAAACAAATTTTTAAACATGTACTGACATCCTGGACTGCCCACTGTGCCTGTCCATCAATGCCAAACCTACAGGTTGCAAGCCAAGGGCTAAGAATCAAGGGAAAAGAACTCTTAGCTATTGTCTTTCAGCTCACACCCCAGCCATGCCCAGACTTCAAATACCTGTGCAGGAAAGGGAGGAACACTTAGCCTAGATCAGCGGTGGCGAACCTATGGCACGGGTGCCCGAGGTGGCACTCAGAGCCTTTTTTGTGGGCACACGTGCAGAGTTTGTCATGTAAGGGGAGCGGAAAATCACACACACACACACCCCATACACACACATATCTAGGCTGGCCTGGGCACAATCCTTTACCTGGGAGTAAGCTCGGTTGCTGACAATGGGGCTTGCTTCTGAGTAAACCCTCCTAGGGTAGTGATTCACCCATTTGAAGTGTTGCACGGTTGCTTCATCCAGCTTATTCCCGAGTAACGCGTGCCTTGGAGCCAAACTGTTTTTTTCTAAATTATTATCAGTATTCAGGTTAAATTGCCATATTGGCACTGCGATAAATAAGTGGGGTTTTGGTTGCAATTTGGGCACTCGGTCTCGAAAAGGTTCGCCATCACTGGCCTAGATGTTGCAAACTAGCAGCCATCTTCCCATAATTCCCCATTCTGCTGAGGCAAACAATTCTCTCCTTCATCCCATCCTGAAGCAAGCAGCTGCAACTTTTTTAAAGTGATGTAAACAAATATTTGGAGTAATTGAGCTGAGTCCCAGACTTCCATGGAAGTCTGAAGATGTTATGTTAGCATTAAATCAGACAGTTATTTTATTTGAAACTTCCCCGAGAAGTATTTTAGATTCTGCCAATTTTGTTATGGAAAAAAAGACTGCTGGACATTTTTGATCTCTTAATCTTAAGTGTGGAATTCCCTGATATAGATCCTGTGTTCAGTTATGACAAGACACTTAAACAGATCTTTGAATAATCATTGGATAGTTTAGTGTAGTAGCTGTACACACCAAAGCAAATCTAAGGGAAAGAGCCATCATCCTATATAAATGCATGTAAATTATAGAGCATTATATGGAATGCAAGTTGAGTTGCTTACTCTGTGACACAGTCCAGAAGAACAATATTCCAACTACACTGACTGGATCCATGCACATTTTTCCTGTGTTTGATTTGTGGCTTTCCATAGGTAACAATGGGAACGTTGTACTATTTGGATTAACAACTGCTTTCAAAAGACAATGATGGAACTGCTTCTTTGAAAGTGTTTGGATCAAGCTCCCCATGGTGATCTTCACTTCCCCACACATTTGAGCTATTAAAATGGGAAAATCAATGCTGCTCAGTTGTAACCCTGGTAGAACTGTCGGACTGCAATCCAAGAAACCAACGTTTATTTTTCAGTGTACCAAACAAAGCAGCTGCTCCAGACATCCCCACCTCCAGTCCTTTTCATCCGCTCCATTTGCCATACAGCAAATAAGAAGGCCAGCTTGGGTCAGTAGTGCAGGTGGTGGAGGGAGGCATATGAAAAGAGCAAGGGAAAGGAAGAAGAAGCTACTACATTATGGCAGTAGATTACTATCAAAAACAAGAGAATGATTCTCTATTGCATCTGGAAATGCTTGATGTTCTCTCAATTTTATGCCTAATAAAGGTTTTGGAATTGGAACTGGACAATCAAAAACTCAAATTAAATCAAATCGAGTTAAAATTAAATCAAAATAATTTTCAACTAAACAATAGGTAGAACTTTCTCCTCGGCAGGTTTGGGGCTCTCCATTTTTGGCCTTTCCTGCATGCACAGCTTACCACATATTTTTCCAGTGGTCAAACCTTGTGTCTTAGAAACGCTCTCTGTGAAATCATTCTGCATACTCCTTTCCCCTCGTCATTTTTTGTTTTTTTCACCTTTTGTCAGTTTAGTTCAATTTCTTCCACATATTACTGCTGAAAACATAGTATTCTTGATGATGGTGAGATATCATTCATGATGAAGAAGACAACCTCCCCCCCCCTTTTTTTTGTGTGCAGGTGCTGTAGCATTACTGCATGGTTACATTTTGAAGTAGCAATTCAAAAATGTCTCAGCCTCCATTTTTACTACTGAGAACTACCAACCCGAAGTGAGTGCCAGAACAACTCCTGGAGCAGGTGACATTACCTGAAGGAGCAGAAACATGTAGCCTCCCCACACACAAAGAACCACATTTTTCTGCCAAATTAGAAATGCAGTAATGATCCTAACAATTGTCTTTTGTCAATTTCCTCCTGCAAAAGCAACTTCCCTTGTCAAGACACAGTGGGGCTTTCCCCACTCACCTTCTGCTGCGTGCTGCTCTCGCGCCCCCTCAGCACGTGTCATTCCTGGCGTGCTCTCGGGGTTCCCCACGACCCCGCGCTCTGCTCTGCACGGGGGCATCAAAAGGTGCCATTTCTTCAGCGCCAGGAATGACGCGCGCTGAGGGGGCGCGAGAGCGGCAGCGTCGGGGCGGCTGCGTGGTTGCCGCCCTTGCAAGTGGGGAGTGCCGCTGGACCCCACGCTACTTTCCCCGAGTAGCGCACAGCAGAAGGTAAGTGGGGAAAGCCCCCAAGTATTTTCACCTTAGTGTTACACTGCTAATTCAAGATGAAAGTGACAAGGCTGATATGGACCTGGCTTGTGTCTGCACACTAACGTTACATTGTAGCCCCCCAAATCAATCCTGCCAGTTTGTATCTCTGCCTGAAGTTCCTTTGCAAATTCTATATAAAATTGACAAAGCTGATTCAATAATCCATGCGTGTATGTGTCTCTGCCTGAACATCACATAGCTAGTTTGATAGGACAAAGAGGGAAAAAAACCTAAAATTCCATTTCCTTTAGAAAACAGAGGAGGGGGAGGAGAAAATGGATGAAGGGGAGGTTGGGCGACTAGACAGGGGCATGAATAAGGGACAGGTGTTTGGTGAGGTGGACCAATAAAGTCTGATTCAAAATTATTGCAAGTTCAAGGGAAGCTGACTTGAAAATGGATAGGAGAAAAAACTGCAAAAAAAGTGCTCCAGAAAACTATGAAGGAAAAATGAAGAAAAAACATTTGCAGAAAAACATGGAGGGAAAAATGTGCAGAATTAAAAATTTAAAAATAGCATTTGACAGCAAGATATGCAGCAAATGAATCTTATGGAACAAGCCTTTGTGTTGGAATAGACAACATTAACCAGGCTATGCACCTTGGCTGTGTTAATTACTCTACCAACACTTTGGTGATTTTTTAGTAGAGGTTAAGATATTTGTGTAACCTTATTTTCACTTTCTGGGCTAGTCTCCTATAATGAACATTTCGTGCTATCAAAAGCAGATCACCAAGAAATGTGTAAAGGATAGCAGAACATATTGTTCATAGCTAAGTATTTACCTGGATTAAGTAAAACAGATTGACAAATGTTTTCCAAATGCCAATTTGTCTGGTCTTCTGTGACAATCCAGATAACGACTGGATTATGGGAAGCAGTAGCCTCCAACAATCATCAAAACATGATGGAAGAGAAAGCTTTTCCATTTTGCAATTTTAAAAAACGCAGAATTAACTGTAATTTTTAGTCAGCTATAAACGCAGCAGATAAATGTCTGACATCCTCCCATGCTGTTTTTGGCTTAGTAGCTGGAGTGAGAGATTGCACAATAGCTGGCACTTCCCTCTGTTTTCCATTTCCTTGCTTTCCTAGCCTTTAAGGTATTCTTTGCCCTCACCTGGCTCAGGCTAGCTTTCAGAAGCCAAGCAGGGACTCAGCCCTGATTAGTATTTGGATGTGAGACCACCAAGGAATTCCAGAGTTGCTATGCAGAGGAAGGCACTGGGAAACCTCTGTTGGTCTCCTGCCTTGAAAACCCTATGAGGTTGTCATGAGTTTACACACGCAAGCTTTTCTGACTTTTGAAAATTCATGCACTGTGGTATCGACTTCCTTTCCCTGCTAGTACCAAAGGAAAGCAAGCAAGCAAACCCCCAGACTGACATTCAACATCATGTGAACAAAGTTCCAGCCACTGTTGCACTATGCAGGAAGTCAGGGGGAGGAGTGTTAGCTGAAGGAAAGTACAGCGTGGTTTTAAACGGTGCTATTCGTGCTCGTCCTCCTAAAGCATGTGGAATAGCAGTGATTCAATAGAGTAACTGAATGGTTACTAACTTGAAAGAGATGTTTTTAGGGATCCTGACACTGGCAGAACACTTTGACTGGGATCCAAACATGGAACCTTTCTCTGGTGCGAGGAACTTTCTGCCTGTACAAAGGCAGAGAGGACGTTCCACTGTTGGATGGCTCATTGCATCACTGGAAACTCCATGTGCTTTCACACATATTGAATAATGCACTTTAAATGTGCTTCAGCAATCATTTGCAAGTAAGTTTTCTTCTTTCGCACAAATTGCAAAGTTGCTAAAGTTTATTGAAAGTGCATTAGCCACACTGTGCGAAAGCAGCCATTATTCCCATTTATTAGCAAGTATGTCTATATGGCTCATAGGCTTTTAGACAGAACAAAATGCTATATACACAATAAAAAATTTGAAATGAATGAAACCAACATCTTTGAGGTAAACAATTTAAAATGAATACAGTCACTGGCAAAATCACATAATTACAACGAGCTCAAGTAGGTTAGAATAAAATAAAATAAACAGGGAAAAAAATTTCAAAATAGAAATCAAGTGGTATTTAAAGAAGTATTTCAAAATCTCAGAGTTGTAGAAATGTATTTGACAACTGTCAATGTAATATGTCATTGCAAGAGTAAACTTTGCAATCCAAAGGAGCGGGGATTGGGGCCATATTGGAAGTGGAAGTGGTTTTTATTTTTTTAATGTTTAAAAACAACATTTCAATAAAAACAATTAAAAACATTATTAATAAATTAAAACTGATGGCATTGAATTAACCCTTCCACCCCCACCCCCCCAGGCCAAAAGATATGATCTATAACATTCAATCTGGCTGGCTAGATGGAAAGGCCTGGTGGAACAGCCACGTCTTGCAGGCCCTGCGGAATTGCCACAACTCCTGCAGATCCCTAATATCGCTTGGGACCTTGTTCCACCAGGCCGGAACCAGGGCCGTAGAAGCTCTCGTCAAAGTCAGCTGGATATCTCTCAGGCCAGGGATCATCAGGAGGTTCCCCTTTGACAAACAGAGGGGTCTTGTAGGGCAATATGGGGAGATGCGATCCTGTAGATATGCAGGTCCAATACCACTAATGGCCTTAAAGGTTAACACCAATACTTTGAAAATGACCCGGAACTCAATTGGCAGCCAGTGTAGTTCTCTAAGAACTGGTTTTATGTGACCTTGACTGGCTGCCCCAGTAAGCAGTCTTGCGGCCACATTCTAAACAAGCTTTAATTTCTGGATCAAAGACAAAGACAGTGTAGAGTGAATTACAGCAGTCAGTTCTTGAAGTGACCATTTCATGGATTACTGAGGCAAGGTTGAGTTTAGAGTGATATGGCAGCAGCTGCCACATCTGTTTAAGATGGAAGAAAGCAGTCTGGATGGTCCGATTGATCTGGTTCTCCAGCGATAAGCTGGAGTCCAGGGCCATGCACAGACTGATGCAGCTAGTTGAACAGCTGCACCACCCAGGGTTGGCAGCCGGAAATCTACAGGTCTCTCCCCCCGATTGAGCTAGAGAACCTCTGTGTTTGCTGGATTTAACTTCAGTCTAATTGCTCTCAACTAGCCAGCCATGGCCTCCAAGCAGTGCTGGAGAGCCTCAGGGGCAGAGGCCGGTCGGCCCTCCATCATAAGAATGAGCTGGATGTCATCAGCATATTGATGGCACCCAAGCCCAAAGCTCTGTACCAGCAGAGCAAGGGGAGGCATGTAGATATTAAACAATGTGGGGGAGAGGATGGCCCCCTGCGGCTCTCCATATTCAATGTCATGCCGACTGGAGACCCCCAACCCCGACACTACCTGTGACCCCCGATCATGGAGAAAGAGGATCAGCCAGGAAAGCACTGATTCCCGTATCCCCGTGTCAGTGAGGCAATGGATCAAAAGGTACAATGTCAAACACTGCGGTCAGATCCAGCAAGACCAACAGCATCGACCTCTATCCTGCTGGACATGAAGCTCATCTACAATAGTGACCAACATGGTCTCCATCCCATGACCAGCACGGAAGCCAGACTAGAAGAGATTCAACACCTTTGCATCATCCAGAAAGATCTGAAGCTGCTCTGTAACCACTCTCTCAATTGCCTTACCCAGGAACGAAAGAGTTGAAACTGGGTGGTAATTGGCTAGATCCAATGAATCCTAACATGTTTTTTTCAAGAACGGGCAGGATGCACTGGTTATGCTGTGCTAAGTGGCATGGATAGAGGTGCCGAGTGACTTACCTTGGTAGCCAGCTGCTGCAGCATCCAAACACAAAAGCTGGCCCCTGCAGCTGCTGACCACAGCCAAAAATGCCCATGCTGACATGAAGGGAGGCATACCAGGCCTGTTCCCAGAATTCCTTTCCGACTATTATTATTATTATTATTATTATTATTATTATTATTATTATTATTATTATTATTATTATTATTGTTGTTGTTGTTGTTGTTGTTGTTGTTGTTGTTGTTGTTGTTGTTGTTGTTGTTGTTGTTGTAGTAGTAGTAGTAGTAGTAGTAGTAGTAGTAGTAGTAGTAGTAGTAGTAGTAGTAGTAGTAGATTTCACAGCTGCCAGATCTTTAACTGGTTGTTGGCCTTCATTACAATTCGAGCCTCACCCAGAGGCCTAGGAAGTTGTAATGTATCAGCATAGTATTCGTGCAGATCCCAGCAGGGCTGCCTTCTGAATTTGACAGATGTTAATTCTTGCCAATTCGAAGATGTTCTGCAAGTGCTGCCCTAGTGTTTTTGGGATGGTTTCAGCATGCCGCATTAACACTGGGACTACTCTCAGCTGGTTTTCTGTGCCAGACACTGAAGCCCCTCGATTTTCAAATCGCGGTATTCTAGTGACCTTCTCTCGTGTTCTTTTCAATGACCCTTGCTGTCACCGGGGACTACTGGTGGTCGAGCGATAGTCACTTTCTTGTCCTCGATCACGGGTGTGATGTCTTCGTTGTGGGATTGTGTTTCAACACTTTGTCCGGCTTTGGATTCGAAAGTCCCACAGGTGATCTTTGACCTTCTATATTTTCCATTACTTTCTCTGGATAATGTTCCTCACCCAGTTCTTTAGCTCGTTCTTATGTTGTAATTTTGCATAAAATTCCAGTGGGACTTCATCTTTGGCCACTGAGTTGTGGTTCTCTGTTTCTGTACTCAGTCTGGGCAATCTTTTTGCAGCAGCTGAGGACATGATCTATGCCAGTTTCATCAATAATAGCTTCCTTTGGCACAAGCTGCATTTTGCATCATCTGGAGGATTTTTTCGGGATTTTGGCCTTTGATCGAATTTTGTTCTGGATGGCTTGCCTCTACGCTAAAATCAGGGATCTCAGTTTCCTTTTTCAGAGATCCAGTTGTTAACCACAAGCCAGGTCTTTTCTTTCGCTTATCCACCTTTGTCCTTTTGATTTTTTCTCCAGAAATTCACCGTGCGGCAGTGCTTTGTTGTGCCAGCTTTCAGTCCCTCATTTTAATCACATTTTTTTCTGTATTCTTGTTTCTTGGTTTTCTGGCTTTGCAGCAAATGTCTGTTCTTCACTTCCTCAATCAATGCCTGTTCTTGACTTTCCTTCACATAATCGGCCAGTGCATGCTTCTCCTCTTCCACTGTTTGCTGTACTTGCAGTAAGCCCCTGCCTCCAGATCTCCGGGGAAGGTATAATCTATCAGTATCACTGTGTGGGTGTATTGTCATAAGCTTCCGAGTTTTTCAATCCAATGCTTCCAACTCAGCCTGTGTCCAGTTGATGATTCCCGCAGTGTACCTGATGACGGGTATGGCCCAGGTGTTGATGGCCTTGATGGTATTCCCGCTGTTTAATTTAGATTTTAAAATTTTCCTGACCCTCTGGGTGTACTCTCTGCTGACAACAGTCTTCACTTGCCCATGCTTGATGTTATCCAGCTGCAAAATGCCCAGGTATTTATAAGCGGCCTCCTGGTTGCACTTGATGAGTTGGCCATCAGGCATTTCAATCCCATCACTCTCGGTGATCTTGTCCCTCTTTATTGCCACAGTAGCACACTTTTCCAGGCCAAACTCCATTATTATTATTGTTATTGTTATTGTTATTGTTATTGTTATTGTTATTGTTATTGTTATTGTTATTGTTATTGTTATTGTTATTGTTATTGTTATTGTTATTGTTATTGTTTTTATTATTATTATTGTTGTTGTTGTTGTTGCTGCTGCTGCTGCTGCTTGCTTGCTTGCTTGCTTGCTTGCTTGCTTGCTTGTTTGTTTGACATAATACATTGCTCTCCCCCAAAGGGCTCAGAGCAGTGTACAAATACAAAATACAAAATCATTGAATAATATCATTAAAATAAATAAAATAAATAAAATCAGTAGCAGCAATACAAACCACCCACAATTTAATGGATGATCAATATGATTCAGATTTTTTGTGACTCCATAGACATATAGTTTAGCAATGCAACCATAGAACACTGTTGGTTTCCACTGTGGAGAAAGAACTTTCTTTTGCAGCCTAAAATAAAACTAACATGCAGAGTGCTAAAAAAGCAACCACACTGTGGCAGGAAAAAGCAGATGATGAGGGGCAGTCAGAGCAGAGGGGGATTTTCCCCCCTTCACTTAGAATCAATGAAGTGTTAGCTTCTCAGATTTTCCCCCACGTATCCTCACCATTACATGTCTTCTAGAGGAAGTGTCCAGTGAGATAAATAAGTAGAGAAGGGACTTGACTGATCTTATATTCATCCAGTACTCAAGGAAATAGATCAGCAATGAAGCTCAATATGGCAGCAATTCTGGCCATATCATTTCTTGGCATCTTCAATGAAGGCATTATCAGAGGTATGTTTTCAATTCAGATGAATTGCTATTTTTAGGTTTTAACAAACCCCGTGCCATGTATCTTTCTATTCCACTCAGATACATTTGGTGCCTTTCTCAGATGGAAGAGGCCCTTCTGATCCATAGAAAGCTCTTTGGACCAGAACAAGATTTCAAACTTGAACAAAGGAGCCAGAGGATAAACCCATAGTTTAATTTTGTTTTTGCCCAATCTGATGTGTCAGGAGCTAGAAAAAGAAGAAAAAGAAGTGTTTGGTTTTATAGCCCACCTATCTCTCCTGTGAGGAGACTCAAGGTGGCTTACAAACTCCTTTTTCTTCCTCCCCCTGCAACAGACACCTTGTGAGGCAGGTGGGACTGAGAGAGTTCTGAACAAACTGTGACTAGCCCAAGGTCACCCAGCAGGAATGTAGGAGTGGGGCAACAAATCTGATTCACCAGATAAGAGTCCACTGCTCATGTGGAGGAGTGGGGAATCAAACCCTGCTCTCCAGATTAGAGTTCACCTGCTCTTAACCATACATGCAATATCCAAATGCTGGCACATGCTATGTGTTATAGGTGTGTACCACTGGTTGTCAGGTGTCAGCCATGAATTTTCCACCAGGAACTTCTCAAGTGTGTGGGCCCCCAGGCCCCAACAGAGATTGGAACCACAGTATACTACTGTGTTTCCTGCCACACTACTTTCCTTGACCAGAAATTAACGAGAAATTACCCGGGGGACACTGTTTGTTCTATTGGTAGCTGCTGGGCTACATGTGCAAGTGCCAACAGGGCAAATAGCACCCCTGGGGCTATTTTAAGATGGGGAAATGAGGGGGAAGCTGAAGCCCCTTCTCCCCACTGCATGTCCCACTCCACACACCTGAGAACAGTTTCCTATATCAAACTTGCAAATGACTTCTGACTAAAAGTCCCCACAGTAGACATGTGCCTAGTTTTCCTTTGCATTCTGCTTGCAGGAAGATTCCTTTGCAGAATGCAGGAAGATTCCTTTGCAGAATGCAAAGGAATACTAGAAAGGATGGCAAGTTGGCATCATAGAAAGGATTCAAACATAGAAAGGATGGCAACAGATGTCTTCTTGATTTCCATGTATGCTGGGAACATTTGGATGTTGCATGTATGGAAGAGCTTCCTGAAAACTGTGGTCTGTGACTGGATCTTCCCAGGGTATTTAAAAGAACAGTTGCAGTTATGGTGGGCGCAAGTCAGTTTGAATATATATGAGGAGGTGGTGCCAAATCTGCAAAGAGTTTCATTGATTGTACATCATTTTGATTTCGTAACTGGTAAAAACACAGCTAATAATTGGTAGAATTCATTTTTAGAAACTAAGCAAAAGAAATATGATTGGCCTTCATGGCTGGCACCAGTATCTGGCAAGGCTAGGCAGCATCCTGGAACCTATAGCTGATTGAAGGGACTACTGAGATTCTTTTCCAATGTATGCACTAGATTGTTGAGGTGCTTCTCAGATATTGCTCCCTGCTGTATGGGTGCTATTTTTCTATGAGGCATTTTCTTGGTGGAGAGAGAAGGGTATACCGGAGACAGGTACACATGCATCACTACTGGTGGAAAGTGACAGCACTCAAAGACGATTGATGTTGACCCCGTAGGATTTTCAAAGTAAGAGAGAACAGATGTGGTTGGTCCTTGCCTCTGTCTGCATAAGAACCTGAGACTTCCTTGGGTGTTTCCCATCCCAGGACTGACCAGGACTGAACTGCTTAGATTCTAAGATCTGATGAATTTGGGCAAGCTTAGGCCATCCAGGTCAGTACTGGCCACTGGATAAGGGCATGAAGTGATCATAATGTGCCTGTTAACATCTGTGCAAGTAGTTCTTCATCAAATTACAGATAGTTGTACTCTTTTTCTATGCAGCTGCCTCCCTTATCTGATTGAGGCAATTGTGAATGCTGGGAAACGAATAGCCTTACAGAGGAAGGGCAGCCTTAATGTCTAGAATCCTGCAAGCAATGAACTGTGATTTACAGGATTATATTTATTGTACTATAAAAAAGCAGGAAAGGTGTTGGAGGAATATAGCTTGTAAGGCTGTCAGAGCTGGCTTCAAAAATTCTTGGAGGTGTTGCCTGGGGAGTCTAGAGTCTGAAGAGGGAAGGGATCTCAGTGGAGATGCAATGTCATTGGTTAGTTGTTAGGGTATACCATAAAGTCTGCCCTGTGTAGCTGCCATTTTCTTCCAGGGAACTGATCTCTCAGGTCTGGAGAATAGTTGTAATTCTGGGAGAGCTCTACACCCCACCTGAAGGATGATAACCCTGCTTGTATAGTTGTAACAACTGCACATGTTCTATCAACAACAAAAAACTTTCCACTGTTAATGTTTGGTATCACCCAATCACAGTGTGTACTTTTTGTTTTTAGGAAGTGTTGGTTCTCAGATGATGCCACGAGGCTCCTGTGTAGACTTGCAAACCAGAGAAATAAAGTTCAAAAGAATTTCTGATTTTGATGAGCAAGATACACCAATTAAAGCTGTGATGTAAGTATCTAGCATAGTCTTGAACTGTACACTATCCTTCAGATTTGGCAAATAACAGCTAGATCTGTAATGGTTGTATTGGCATATATACTCTTTGTCCTGAATAGGAGCAAGGTATGGTTTTGGCCACAGCTTCCATGAAAGGAAGGATGGTCAAGGAACATCATCTAGCCTTTGAGTACCTCATGCATTCTGGACAATATTGAAGAGATGGGTGGTTACTAGAGCTGAATTTTAGCAGTTTCTGCTATGGTACCTAGGCTTTTGCTTGGAATTCTCACTCACTCCCACCTCTGGGTGTGGCAATATGGAATTAGCTGATCACTTTCAGAGGCTGAGCATTTTGGGGGTTCCAACTTCTATTTCACCATACTGTCAAGCTTGTGGTAAGGTTTTTGTTAATTAAATAGGCCTACCGTATATACTTGTGTATAAGTTGAGGCACCTAATTTTACCACAAAAAACTGGGAAAACTTATTGACTCGCGTATAAGTCGAGGGTGGGAAATGCAGCAGCTACTGGTAAATTTCAAAAATAAAAATAGATACCAATAAAATTACATTAATTGAGGCATCAGTAAGTTAAATGTTTTTGAATTTTTATTTCAAAGAAAAACAGTAAACTTGCTCCGTAAGTGGGAAAGAGGGTCAACAAGAACAATATGGTATCAACAATAACTTTAAAAGTACAAAAACTTTAGCTTTTTTGTAAGGAAGGGTTTTAAACAATGGATCTTACAATAAAAACTGGAATGAACATGCCTGTCCGCTGTGACTCAAAACTACCCTGCTTTTTAAAAGAATAGTTCATTATTTTTAGTGTACATATTTTTAAGATTGCACATGGCAGTTGTCATTTTAGAAGGGACATTCACACAACCTGTCATAGGAGGAATGTTTATGTTAGCAGTACCAACATTTCAGAGTATCTTTAGGAGGCCCTCCTGGTGATACCACCCAGGTTTGGTGAAGTTTGGTTCAGGGGGTTCAAGTTATGGACCCTCAAAAAGGTAGCCCCATCTACTATTAGCTTCCATTGGAAACAATGGGGGATGGGAGCACCCAATTTGGGGATCCATAACTTTGGACCCCCTGAACCAAACATCACCAAACCTGGCTGGTATCAGCAAGAAATTATCCTGATGATGCCACCCAGGTTTAGTGAAGTTTGGTTCAGGGGGTCCAAAGTTATGGACCCTCAAAATGTAGCCCCATCTACTATTAGCTCTCATTGGAAACAATGGGGGCACCCCCTTTGGGGGTCCATAACTTTGGACCCCCTGAACCAAACTTTAGCAAACTTGGCTGGTATCATCAGGAGAGTCTCTTGAAAAATCCCTGAAATTTTGGTGCCACTAGCCTAAAAACTGCGCCCCCTGGCGGCCAACAAAGTAAAAACCCTAAAATATTTTTTTAAATACAGCTGACTCATGTATAATTCGAGGGGGGCTTTTTCAGCACAAAAAATGTGCTGAAAATTTGACTAATATGCGAGTATATATGGTAACAGTGGAAATGTTGTTTTGTCCACTTCATTTGGCTGAGCAACTGAGCAATTACATTGAGAACATAATAACAACGGGACCATCACACACTAGATAAGGATCTTCCAAATTATCTGAGCCACAGTCTTTAGTTCCTTAGTGAAATTCCTCTGAAGCAGTTAATTCCCACTTCAAGAGTTTTTGACTGAACTAGTTGTTCAGTGGATGACTCAGGTCTGGAAATCTGGGTCGCTACTGAATATCTGCAAAGTAGTGAGGAGAAAGTGTGCAGAAGAGGTGTTCACAGTGCTCACCATTTACCCCACATTTCCCTTGCCACAATAACTTTTTCTTGAAGCTGCAAAGATTTATCAGGAATCCCAGCGGAGAGATAAAGTTTGTAATGAAAAACAGGGAAGGGCTAAATACCCCTTTCCTGCCCATTACTTCTCTGCTGTACATCAAGCCAGAGGCCCCCCCCCCCCTGCAGAACATCTAGGGTCAGTAAATACACACTAATGCTTTCCTATGCCTCAATTCATATAGAAAGGGGGGCTTGTCATACAACACTTCAGCATGACTTTAAAAAAGGTTCAGGCTACAAGGGTCAGTGCTAACAGTCACAGACCAGGAAAGGGATTTGGGCGTCTTAGCTGATAGTTCCATGGGAATGTCAACTCAATGCATGGCAGCTGTGAAAAAGGCAAACTCTATGCTGGGGATAATTAGGAAAGGAGTTGATAATAAAACTGCAAGGATTGTCATGCCCTTATATAAAGCCGTGGTGTGACCGCACTTGGAGTACTGTGTCCAGTTCTGGTCGCCACATCTCAAAAAGGATATCAAAGGGATAGAAAAAGTGCAGAGAAGGGAAACAAGGATGATTGAAGGATTGGAGCACCTTCCTTATGAGGAGAGGCTGCAGCATTTGGGACTCTTTAGTTGGGAGAGGAGACGTCTGAGGGGGGATATGATTGAAGTCTATAAAATTATGCATGGGGTAGAAAATGTTGACAGAGAGAAATTTTCCCCTCTTTCTCACAATACTAGAACCAGGGGGCATTCATTGAAAATGCTGGGGAGAAGAATTAGGACTAATAAAAGGAAACACTTCTTCATGCAACGTGTGATTGGTGTTTGGAATATGCTGCCACAGGAGGTGGTGATGGCCACTAACCTGGATAGCTTTAAAAAGGGCTTGGACAGATTTATGGAGGAGAATTCGATCTCTGGCTACCAATCTTGATCCTCCTTGATCTCAGATTGCAAATGCCTTAGCAGACCAGGTGCTCAGCAGCAGCAGCAGCAGAAGACCATTGCTTTCACCTCCTGCATGTGAGCTCCCAAAGGCACCTGGTGGGCCACTGCGAGTAGCAGAGTACTGGACTAGATGGACTCTGGTCTGATCCAGCAGGCTAGTTCTTATGTTCTTATGTTCTTATGTTCTTAGAATTGTTCTTATTTTGTGCAGAACTTTTAAAAACTAAACAAAGGACAAACAGTGTCTTGCCTTTTCTCCTCTTGTAGATTTATAACCAAGAAGGGAATGCGAATCTGTGTGCCTCATGATCTCCCCTGGGTACAGACTACCATCAAGAGGTTGAAACAAAAACCAAAGCCTGGACTACCCAAAAGAAAGAATTCCTCGTCCAGACACAGAGCCAGCTCTACATTTAGACCTAAGGCCAGGTCTAGCTGATCAGATGCAATAGATGACGTTCTATCAAGAGCTACTGTGTTATTCTTGATAACAGTTGACTGAAAATAAAGTTTCTGAACTTAAGTAGCTTCAATGGAATCCATTCATCCACCAAGGCAGAGCTGACTGAATTATGACTAGTTAATGCTTCCTTTATTCATATTTACTTGAGTGTTTATTAATATTTAATTTAAAAAATCAGCTCCTTTGCTGGGGTAAAACTAAATACTAGTTAAAAAAAGCAGCCAAAGTGGTACTTTCTATCTTCTGCTTCAAACCTTCTCCTGCCCAAGAAAGGGAGTACCAACAAGAAATTAGTGGTTTTCACCTCTGTTCTTCAATATATACAATTGTCACCATTCTCTCTTAGGAGTATTAGTTTCTACTTACACTTTATTTCTGGCTGCCAGTGGCTTTCAGCAATTTAATCTAGTGTGTCTTACTAGATTTACTGAAGGAATTCTGTGATTACAGTAGAAATCATGGATATGTCATCATAAATGTTGTTTGAATGGAAGGAATCTTAGACTCCACAATAATTTGGGATTCCAGTCACGGAACAGTGGACAGGACTCTAGAGTATTTGTGATTTCATAATTGCCGAAGGAATCAATAGACTGTCAATTGATGTCTGTAATTCCTTTCTACTTTCTGTCAATGGAAGAGGTTCTGCCATTACTGCAAGACTCCTTGCATAGATGGAAATCTTTGCCATTAGAAGAATGGGGTCAACAGGTCCAAGCCTGTTGAACTTAAACATTTGATTGAACTGTAGTGTGTGTGTAAGCAGTTACACAAACACATTCTTAAAGAAGAATCTGTAAAGAAAGCAAGGGATCACTGTTTGGTGTGCTGGAATCCTGAACTCTGGTAATAATATGTGGTGATAATTTTACATGTCAATTGTTCGGCCATTGAGAATGAAAAAAAAGTTGTACAGCCATACTGGCCCACACAAATTCCCAAAACAAGATTGAAACCCTTATAATATCTTTTATTAGGACCAATCAAACGGACACAAAATGTTTTGCATGAGTTTTGTTCTTGTATGCAGAATGAGCCACCGATACTTCAGAGCCACAGTCTGGTCCTCCAGTCTGGCACAAGATCACTGGTCTCTTATTGCAGTGCATTGTTCTTCTGCAGTGTATCCTTTCCCCTTTATGGTTTCTGCATTGTATAAGCTAGGACTCTCATCTGTTTGAGAAACTTAAAAAAAACAAAACCAGTTTACTGACTTCCTAACAGTCCCATTACCTGGTTACAGCATACAACTGTAATTCCATACCGAACAGGAAGGAATTAAAGCGAAGGCTGCAACTACCTTTTTATTAATTAAAGGTGTTTTTTTTAACAAAATGGTTTCCTGTGCTCTTCCACTTTGCTCAGCTGGTGGTCTGTTTCTTCAGGGTAATGTGCATCCTGTTAGCCCAAGAGGCTACTCAGTGATGAGGAGTGTGTGCCTCAGATTGATCCCATCATTCTTAGATGGGATGAGCAAAGTATTACAATGCAATTTTCAATGCCTTGGTTGAAAGGAAGAGATGTACCAATACCAAGTATAGTTGGAAGAAATGTATGAGAATCTGTGCATATTTCTGCTTTCTGTTTAGTTCTTGGTTTTACAACAGAACTACCTAGGAGCTGCCTGTCAGTACCGAGCTTTATTTCCAAATCCAAATCCAAAACCTTTATTAGGCATAAAACCAGTGCCAAAAATTTCAAATACAATAAAAAGATCATTATTGCTCAACTTGCAGTACACAGAGTAAAAATATAGCAACAGCTTCTGAGATTTCAACATTAGAATTATTTAGAAGCTTGGCCATTTTTATTTTATCAGAAAGGAGCATAAATCCTGTTGGTAACACAGTTCTCAAATCGGTTCTGATGTTGTTGTATTTTGAACAATGAAGCAGAATATGAGAAAGTGTATCAGTTGTATCAGGACAAAATCGACAGCAACGCTCATTTTGTGGAATACCAGAGAAGCGACCTTGAAGATGTACTGACGGAAAAGAGTTACACCTTGCTCTAGTCATGACCCATCTGCAATTGTGATTAATAAGTTGTTGCAGGTATATAGCAGGGCTAGATTTCTGAGGGATAATCCCAAAGAATATTGGAGAGCAAGAGCTTTGCGCTTTGCTCAGGAGGAATTGGTACTCTTGATCAAATAATCTAATCTTTAAGCGATGGTAAATCTCCGGAGCGGTGAGCATTTGTAGGGCCTCCCAAGAGAAGCCCAAGGAAAAGATCTTTTTTTCAATATGTAGCCACCATTTTGAAAGCTGAAGCTCTCTCATTTCTAACTGGGACAAACTGTTAGGGTCAGTGCAGAAACAGAGACGCAGCCAAAACTTAAAAGTTACAACCCATGCCCTTGTTTCTAATAAATGTTGCCCTGATTCCAAACAAAGAACACCATAGGGGGAGCTTTATTTACTAAGAGTGCTTTTGAGGGAGTCTATACCTATGCACAGTCATAAACAAGCATCAGTTCTAGCCAGGCCACACTGGCCAAATTCTTCTTAATTTGGAAGAAAATCTTACCACGAGCTGCACAGAAACATCTACATGTGACACACATTGTCAGAGTTTGAAAAAGAGAATATAAGTTATTCCAAATTCTACTCGGAGAATCTGCTACTATCCTCAGTTCACACATAAATAAGGCAGGATTCAGCCCAAGCTATACATGCCCAACCAATCATAATTCTCTTTTAGAACAGAATAAAACCTAAATGAAATATATGCTGTTTTGTGGCTCTTTTACATTACAAAATCTACCACAGACTTGTGACAGTATGAGTAGTTATCAAAGCAAGGGTCAGACTTAAGTTTGAGAGACTCTGGTTCAGATCCCTATTTTGCCAGTCATATTTTCTCACCCTAACCTTCCTGATAAAATGATTGTTGTGGGGATAAAATGGAGGTGGGGAGAATGATGTAAGCCACTTCCTGAGTCATGCAGACCAAAGGGGATCTTCCTCTCTCAGGCAATAGTCACAAGAAGAAGACCCCCGAGGCAGTGGTGGGATTCAAATAATTTAACAACCGGTTCTGGTGGTGGTATTCAGATAATTTAACAACTGGTTGTTTACAAGCACCATTTTAACAACCAGTTCTGCCGAAGTGGTACGAACCTGCTGAATCCCACCACTGCCCTGAGGGTGAGCCATTTGAGTTGATCCATTCCACCTTGACACATTTTATCCAACTTTCTGGTAAATCATCCTAAACACAGGCAAGGTTTTTTTTCTGGTATTCGTTGAAATAAGTTGTGAAAAGAGACCCTTTAAATGTGGATTTCACTTTCAGATCAGCAGATGCAATCAATAGACGGAGTTCAAACAAGTAATATTTTATTGAAGGACTTGTTCAGGCCAGAGCTTTTCTTTCAAAGTTAATGCTAGCTAGCTTAAAACAAGTTAATGTGTGTATTATACACACACACACACACACACACACAGAGAGAGAGAGAGAGAGAGAGAGAGAGAATGAATAAATGAACAAACAAACAAACAAATAAGTAAATAAACAGAGCTCAATTTGACCAAAGTACCCTATTTAGATGGGACACCACTAAACAAGTCCAAGGTCACTAGCCACAAACAGACAATGGCAAACCTCCCCTGAATGTCTTGTGCCTTGAAAACCTACAGGATTGCCAAGTCGGCTGCTACTTGATGATAAAACAAACAGACAAAACAAAAGTTTAGGGTTCAGTCCTGGTGGTTAGTTTCAGCATATCTGTCAACATGTTGCAGAAGGAAATGGAACAGTCTGTTTTGTACCCCCACCAATTCTCACCCCAGCACTACTTTCCATATTGCTGAAGTCTCGTGTCTGCCTGCTGGACACTGAATTCATTTACTCTGATATAGCACATCCTGTATTGGTTTCTGCAGCTAGAAGCATAAATTCACCATAGGAATCATTTTAGACTGACCCAAAAAGATGAGCCTCTTCCATCAATGTCTTTGTAGTCTGAAACACACATGCACCCTGTCTTTCACAGGTCACTGAGAAAAGGGGCAAGAGTGTCCACCCATTTGTGAGATGGATGTCAGGAGGGAGAGGGGACACATCCTTATGGCCAAGAAACTGGGCCAGAATCCAGCATCAAACCATCCTGCACAGCTGACCAGAGTGACCATTGTGGTTTTAACAGGTCTTTATTCAAATTAGCAACAAGAACAATATACTCTACTAAATAGCTCCAGGTTGCAGCTGCAGCTACTTCTTTTCATAGTTCTTAACTCTGCCCCGCAACTCAAACTCCCTGTTAAATGCCCATACAACCAAACAGTACAGCAGAACTTTCTGGTTGCCTCAACTATGGATACATTTTCTTCTTCCTTCAGAGGGCAATTGGAAAGCAGGTCTGGCTACTTAATGCTGTAGTAATATCAGGCTCACTGTTGTATCCCTAACTGGTTAGGACCAACCAGCAAAGGCATAAATAAGAGGAAAAGAAAAATATCTGTGACGGAAAATGGGAACCATTATTGGTGAATCAGAACAGGTGAAATATCTTTCACTGTCCTAGCGCATACAATGACAATATGAAATGTGCTTCTGCAGAGTTTTTCTCTTGCACCTCTGAGGTTAAGGCGTAGGAATTCCTGGTCAGAGATCACTGGTTGCAGGAAAATTTGAGACTTGGAAAATCTCCTTGGAGAAAAAAGTCACCGAGGAAAGCACGTAATATTCCGTCACCATGATATAGGCAGCATGATTAACTGCTTACGTAAAACAATTATACAAGCAGATCATGGCTCAGAGTTGAATTAGATTCAGGGCTTGCAGCTATCAGTTGCACTTTGCTAGGGTGTTCCATGCCTGCTCTTTTCTATTCGTTGGTGCAATTAATACCTAAGCTCCTTAGGCCATTAGTAATGCTTCACTGCAGTAACTGGGCGTTGCATTTTTCCCAAGTCTTTTTCAGGAACAGAGAGAGAAAATTAGAATGTCCTTGGATTGCAACACACAAACTCTCTCACCGGAAAAATACACATTAGTTAATGTTTCTGGCTGACCAATAATTGTTAGGCATTTTCTGCCTGAAAGAGCCCAGGTTTTGTCAAACTAGAATGCCTATTACTTAGCTGATGCTGAAAATAACTAGATTTTATTGTCAGGGACTACAGAGTCCTAATTATTAGCAACTGGCTCAAAACTGCCAGACAGGAACTTCCTATTTGGATGAATCTACTCACACAGCTCTGATGTACTGGGCTTTCGAGAGGCAGAAAGTCAAGGAATAAAAGATTTCTCCCATCTATGACATTCAAAGGCATAGAGAAGAACTCCAGGGAGGCCTTAGTCCTCAAATGAGAGCATTATTTCCCTGCTGGGATCAAACTGGCAATGATCAAAAGGGGGCAAAGTGAGTTTTTGTACCACCAGAGGGCACATAGCTACTTACTTACCAAGAACAAGAGGAATTTGCATCTGTAAATCCTTTCGTTCACGTCATGTAAAAGAGCTATGATGTAGCCTGGTGTCTGTTGTCTTCTGTTTTTAGATTTTGTTTTGTATGAACACAACTGCCGGTGTAATGCTTAGAGTGTTCAAATCCCCACTCTGCCATGGAGGCCTGCTGCCTTGGGCTACTCACACACTTTTAGCTTAACCCAACTCACAGTGCTGTTGTGAGGATAAACTGGAGAAAGGGAGAATGTTGTAAGCCATTTTCTGTCCTCAAGGGGGGCAGGAGTGGGATATAAATGAGGGAATAAATAAATACATTCACAGAATGATGAGTTTCAGTAATGTGGAATTTAAAAAAAATGATTTTGTGGAACATCATGCCAAATTTGATTTGAGGGGGGGAAAAGGGTTTTGATCTTTCTAAGAAATATGGAATTAATATCAATACTGTATGTGGTTGAACCTCTTAGATGTGCTACCCTAGGTGCCTTTAACAAAACGAAGCAAATGAATTCATGCTTTAAACTCCCTCCCCACCCCACCCCCCAAAATCTGACATGTCTGCTAACAGAGACTCCACTCTGTAGATGACACTGTAAGGCTCATTCTGCACAGCAGATTTAAAATGAGTTGCAATCGTAAAAATGAATTCATTTCCCCTTTGTATAAATGCAAAATGAATTCATTTACAATGACTGCAACTTGTTATAAATCTGCTGTGCAGAATTCACCTAAGAAGATTCCTTCAGATAAATCATTCATGTGAGCTTAGATTTGTTATTAATAAAGAAGAAATCAAAGATGTCGAAATGTCCACATATTAGGGCTGTATGACAGCTACAAAGTTAATTAACAAAATGGAGAGGCAGAATATTAAAATTAGAAGGCCAAATAAAAGACTTTGTCATGCAATTTAGGCATAATCAAGCACTATGTCCCACAGATTTCAGTGGGAGGTTAACAAAAACCCATGTTGTGCCATGGAGCAAAGACTGAAGCCTTCTTCAATACTAACACAGTGGTGGCAAACCTATGGCACGAGTGCCAGAGGTGGCAGTCAGAGCCCTCTTTGTGGGCATGCATGACGTCGCCCCAGTTTGGCCACTCAGCAGTGGCATAGCGCCAAGGGGAAAAGTGGTGCGCGATGCACTGGGCACATGCCTCTGCGGGGCGTGGCAAGGGCATTCCAGGGGTGTGACGGGGGTGTTTCGGAGCATTCCGGGGACGTTCCAGGGCAGGGCGGGGACAGACGGGGGCATGGCAGAGGCGCAGGGCGCACACGTGCCCTGGACAAAGTTTCTCCTTGCTCAGCCATCTGAAAGGTATGCCATCACTGTATTAACAGACTTCCTTCAGTTTGTCTTTTAGATGGCTTTGTAGGAAAGGCTTCCTCAGGTAGGATACTGCCCATCATTTCATGCTTTTACTGAAATTAGTGGAATTTAAGAAACATAATTTTGGATGTTATCATTTTCTTGAATTTAATTTTGTGATTTTTTAACTTTGTGATATTTTTTCTTTGCTGTCAAGTTGCAGTTCACTTATGGTGACCTACATAGGTTTTTCAAGGCAAGATACTTTCGGGTAGTTTGCTATTTCCTGCAACCTAGAGCTTTTAGTGGTCTCCAAGGACGTAGGTAAGGGGGGGGGTTCTCGGGTTCAACCCCCCCAGTTGCATGTCCGAAGCTCTGCCCCCCGTTTGTGTTTTTTGTATTTTTAAAATGTTTTGGCCTGCAGGGGGTGAATTTTTAGGCTAGCAACACCAACATTTTAGGGATTTGTTGGGAGACTCTCCTGATTATACTACCCAGGTTTGGTAAGGTTTGGCCCAGGGGGTCCAAAATTATGGACGCCCAAAGTGGGTGCCCTCATCTCCCAGAGGGAGCTAATAGAAGATGGGGGCTACACCTTTGAGGGTCCATAACTTTGGACCCCCTGAACCAAACTTCACCAAACCTGGGTAGTATAATCAGGAGAGTCTCCGAAAGATACCCTGAAAGTTTGGTGCTGCTAGCTTAACAATTGTACCCCTGACAGCAGGCACCCCCCCAAATTTCCCCAGATTCTTCTTTTAAATCCACCCCCTTCAGCATGGATTTAAAGGCAGAATCTGAGGTCCCCAGTTTAAACATCGAAAGTGATGCTGTTTCAGGGTGGAGGAGAATCAACTTTATAAGCACTGAGGCCGGGGGTGGGGATTGGGGAGTTGTGGCCATGCCCCCAGGGGTGGATGGGGGCCTGGCCCCACCCTCTGAACCCCCCCCTCCAATTAAAAATCTATACCTACATCCCTGGTGGTCTCCCATCCAATTACTAACCAGGGCAGACCCTGATAAGTTTCTGAGATCTGATGAGCAAGCTAACCTGGAATAAACTGTATAGGTAAAACTGTTCAGGTGACTCAGTGGATAAAATGCCAGACTTCTACATTTGGATCAAATCTTTCATCTAGAGAGTCATAATTTATTAGCTTCAGTTTCCATCTACAAAGATGCTATTTAGAGGAAATAGGGAAAGGCAGTCAGTGAGAAGGGGAGGAACTGAGGTCAGTGAGGGACATGAATTATTGGTGTGGTTTTTTTTACTATTCTAGACTAAAAATGCAGCAGTGATGATGTCCCCATGTAGGTTTTTTTGAGGTAGTATGGTGGGCAGTTACCACCTGGCTGCCACAAAATGGTTGCCACAAGTGGTGAAGCTAGCCATATTATGTTTCCCACAACTTACCTTAAGTCATGTAGTGAAGATCCACGGTCTGTGGTCACAGATTCTGACAAAACAATGTTTTTTTAAAATCTGTACAGCCATTTTATCCTCATAATAGCCCCGTGAGGAAGGTCAGGCTGAAAATATGTGACTGGCCCAAGGTCAGCCAGCAAGTTGTCTTGGCAGGGTGGGGATTCGAAGCTGGATATGCCAGAATCTAGTCCTGCATCCTTATCACTGCATCACCACATCTGGTTCACACATATAATTCCTCCATATGAGCACTGACTGGAGCAGCTTTGAGCTTAGTGACAGAATTGCACGTTCCCAAGGCACCTGAATGTGGATTGCTGGAATGGAACATTGTGGCTTCCCATGGACTAGAATTCCAATCATTATAATTCAGCAAAGTTTATTCAAATAGGCAGCATGGTAAAACCATCTACAGAACTAAGTATGCCTTTCCATAGGATTAACTCTACACTGTGAGTCAAACTCAGGAAGGAGACTTCTAACTCTCGGGCTGCTCCTGCCCCTACCTGACAAACCAGTCCTGCTACAGCTGCTGCTTCACCCCACCTTCTGGATTGCAGTCCTTCTGTGTCACCATTCCCGCTGGTGCAGCAAAGCTAAATATAACCTCTGCAGAGGACACCCTATCTTTATTTAGCACTCCAAAAACCAGAGTTCAGGATGCAACTCCTGTCAAACCATTAATGAGTCCAGATGCAGCTAAGAAAGAAACTCATCCTCCATGCATTATCGGAGGCACCAATGACAGTGGAAGGGCATGCTGACGGTGCGACTGTGTCATTTCGCCTCCCATTTACACTAGATCTCATGGAATCTTTCAGTCTAGATTGATAAAATTTTACAGAGCTCTTCCCTATAGAAGGGAGACTCCCAGTTTAAAATGGCATGTGATGAGTCTCTCAGGTGGCCAGAGGTTCAAAGTCTGGCTGCCTAAAACACAGAGGCTGCTAATAAAAATCACTCTGTAAGATTAGTATGCATTATGGTGCTCTGATCTGATAGGCTAATTTTATCTCTCTCATATCTTTATACCCCCTCTTCCTGTCAGCAGTTCAGAGCTGCATATAGAGTTCTACATTTTCTCCTCATTACACAACTATGGGGTAGATTAGGCTGAGAAAGTGCAACTGACACAAAATCTCCTGAGAGATGTATACCCGAGGCTCATTCCGCACATGCAGAATAATGCACTTTCAAACTGCTTTCAATGCTCTTTAAAGCTGTGCGGAACAGCAAAATCCACTTGCAAACAGTTGTGAAAGTGGTTTGAAAACGCATTATTCTGCAAGTGCGGAAGGGGTCTAGAGTAGAGATTTGAACTCATGTTTTCTTAGTCTGACATTCTAACCACTATACCACACTGACATTCTTTTGTGGCTGTCTTTAATTGAAAGTGTTAGTAGTCCTGTCTTAAGGTTTGTCACTACTGCCCCACTGCCATCTATGTTTGGAATACCCACTACTAGTATCAGTACGCTGCCCCTCCACCTTCCACCACAAAAAAGGTTTCAAAATAGAGCAAATTATGACCACAAGATAAGGTTCATAGGGTGGTGGTGGTGGGGAATCTCAATCTGTTCTTGGTTTGTACAGTCACAAGACTGTACTGATCTGTTCTTAGCTTGTATGATCACAAGATAAGATTCATAATTTTTTTGGTGGGAAGAATCCTGATCTGTTCTTAGTTTGTACAACTGTGGTAGAATGAGAGGAAATGCCTCACACTATGGTCAGGGATAGAGAACAGAGGTTGATCAGGAAGCCTTTGGAATCTGGAACAGAAGTAAGAAACAGGATCCACCATACTGTTCAGACCCTTCTTGATGACTGCAGCAAACACTACAGGTACTTTCTTTCCTCTCCTCCCAACTCCAGCATGGTTTTTAAACTGCCATTGCATTCAAATCGTGAGAGCTAAAAAAAAAAGCAATAACGTTTTTCCTTCACCTTCTCCATTAACAGCGTGCACAATATATAAAAATATGTTTGAAGAGAAGGACTTTGTGCTGTCTTTGAACACGCTGCTAAATTACCAGACTTTAAAATATTTATTAAAAAAAAACTAACAAAAAGGAGTCTTGGGGCCCCTTAAAGAAAGACAAAATTATTGAACGATAAGCTGTTGTGTCCTTCAGTCCATGTCATTAGATGCAACAAGTTGAAATCTCAGTCAGCAGAAATATATACATAGCAGGTGGTCAAGAGTGTGCTAAAAGACCATTAAATGCAAGGGATATAGTTTATGAAACAGCTGTTCAAATATCACAGTACCATGGAATTGAGGAGTGGCACTGGATTTCACATAGTGAAACTCAAGGGATTTCCCCAGTATCCAGAGACTAAGGAAGACAATTTTCACATCACCCAGAGAAGACTCTGCATTCTCCCTCAAGCACCACCCTGCTCAGGCATCATGCCCCAAAACTATTGTCATTTGCCAAGACAGTTTTGGGAATCCTAGAGCCATCTTAGGCATATGTACCTCCTTCCAAGCCAATTGACTTCAGATGATTTAGAAGAGTGTAACTAGGGTTGCCAGCTCCAGGCTGAAAAATACTTGGAGATTCTGAGGGTGGGAACCAGAGGACAATGGTATTTGGGAGAGAAGAGACTTCAATGTGGTATAATGCAATTGAGTCCACCTTCAAACTGGCCATTTTATCCAGGTGAACTGAGAAGGGCAGGGTCCAAGAATGAGAGGGACCTCAGCAGCTATAAAGTCACAGATTCCCCATTCTGAAGCAGACCTTTTATCTAGATGAATTAATACCTTAATCTGGAGATCAGCTGTAATTCCAGGAGATCTCTAACTCCCATCTGGGATTTGGAAACCCTACATTTGATCCACACAGTTCAATCCATACATTTCAGAGTGGGACTCTCATGGAAATAACTTGTTTTTACGAAAGTTATCTTAATTTAGCATTCAACCTTAAATCTTAAAAATTATTTTTGGCAAGGTGGCAATATTGAATAGGGCGGTATATAAATAAAATATCTATCTATCCATCTATCCATCTATCCATCTAACCAAAGCTTACCTGTATGAACAACCTTACCTGTATGAACAGCCTGAACCTTTAACCATGAGGATCTTGGCACCATTTACATTAAATGCCTCCCTAATCTCAGTTGGGGCACCGAGGTCAACAGGGTGGTCTGCTTAGAGACCACTTTTATACAGTGGGGCTTACGCAGGACTATACTAGTGCTGCACATGGTGGAGTGAAGGCAAGAA
Organism: Sphaerodactylus townsendi; assembly: GCF_021028975.2. NCBI lineage: Eukaryota > Metazoa > Chordata > Lepidosauria > Squamata > Sphaerodactylidae > Sphaerodactylus > Sphaerodactylus townsendi. The sequence goes on along the minus strand of NC_059428.1, from coordinate 40,511,791 downwards.
ATTCATTCTGCGAAAATATGGTCAAATGCTACTATTGTAGCATAGTGCCGGAAATAGTCCTGTGCAATATCATTTCCCTGCCCACAAATATAGTGTTTACATTGGAGTTGATTGCTAAATACTCTTAGCATTGGCTTTGAGCAAGTTTGAGTAGACAACATGGCAAAAGAATTGTGTAGTTTCTCCATCTAGCAGCCAGATCGATTTTTAACACAGGAAGATTATTGTAATTCCCCCCACCCCCACTCTTTTCACCCTTGTTTTCTGATCATCTGGCAGTCAGAAAACTACTTGGCTTCTTGCATAGGTGTAATGAGCTTTAAATTTGCAACAAAGTCAAAGCCAGTTTGTATTGGCATGAATTGGACAGTATTGAGGCCAGTTCATTAATTTCTCTAAAGCACATCGAGAACTTTGGGTGAAACTTACAAAGGATTATGTAGGTGTCAGAAAGCACACAAGGAACACCTCCCCTGTACTTCATAGACCTTAATTAATGGATACTTGCTGATAGGTAAGTTTACACAATGGGGTACTCTCAGCATACTTTGATATACAATGTGGCTATTGTGCAAATGTCTTTCTTTACTGTTTTCATGTAACTACACCTCAAAGAGAATTGAAAATGCAACCCCAAATCCTAACTCCCAGACCATTTCCTGGTAGCTGGCGCTTTTCCTTGCAGAATTTCCAGCCCCAACTATTCGTTCTTGGCTCAAATTTTCCACTGCTCCCTGCAATTGTCTCTGTTCCGAAGGTGGGTTAAAAATACTACCCACATTCAGAATTCTTAACTGGCACCAATGGCACCTTTTTGAAACACCATCTTTGCAGAAGTGTTTCTCTACATGCCACGCAAGGCAGTGTTCAGTCTGTCTCTAAGTAAACAGCTCAAAGCATGATAATTCCAGATGGCCAGCTATGCTAGCTTGTAGCAGGAAAATAAAACAGGAGTTCATGGTAGGCCTGCCAACTTCCAGGTGGGGCCTAAAGAATTACAACTGATCTCAAGACTAGAGAGCAGTGACGAAGGGAGGGGGACAGTGGTGGGATCCAAAAATTTTAATAACAGGTTCCGATGGTGGTGGGATTCAAACAGTGGTGCCGCCTCACACACGCACCTCCAGTCCCTATTGGGCAGGGAGGTTGCTTTAATAACCCCTTCTCGGCACTCAGAAAAAATTAGTAACCACTTCTAGAGAAGTGGTGAGAACTGGTTGGATCCCACCTCTGGAGGGGGAACTGCGCCTGGTGCATGAACTGCCCGCGCACCCCTCCTGCCCTGACACACACACCCTGCCCCCCAAAATGCCCTGAAATGCCCCACCTCACCCCAACACACACCCCGCCCCCACGAGACTGTAATGGCAGTGCCTGGGGCGAGCCGCCCCGGACGGTCCCATTGCAGCTACGCCTCTGCTAGACAGATATCAGTTCCCCTGGAGAAAATGGCTGCTTCAGAGGGTGGACACTATGACTTTAACCCTGGCTGAAGTCCTTCCCATTCTTAGACCCTGCCCCCCCCCGCCCCGGTCTCCACTGCCCAGGAATTTCCCAACCCAGAGTTGAAACCCTAGCCCAGGAACGTTTTAAAGATTAGCAGTCTGTATTTTAGCACAGGCCTTCCTGAGTCAGAGTTCACCTCACTAAAAAGCCTTTGCAGGAATAAAACAGAACATTCTTTCATTTTCATTGCAATTGTTTGTGCACACTTCAGAGCTTTATTCCTGTTCATTAATTTCAATGGGTCTTGCTTTTATTGGGATATATTCTATTGTTGTAAGAGAGCTTACATTCCAAAGTAACACATCACATTGCATCAGTGGGAAAAGAAAGGTAGTGCTCCCTCGCTTACTTGTTCACACCTGCCTAGGAAGTGTCATGACTCCGTGGCAGAATGTTTGTTTGGAGTAGCCCAAGTCCTGAGTTCACTATTGGATGCTAATATTAAGGTAAGTAAGTGGTAAACATTGAGAATGTAAAGGTGATGGTGAACCAAGCATACCACATCTCTAACAAGCCTTTTCCCAAAATACCTTGCTCTCTCCGTCCCTCATTTGCCTCTATGTAACCAACGGAGGTTGACTCTGGCCCAGGGGATCTCCAGTTGTTAACTTCTAGGCTTGATTTAAGAATGGTGCTAGTAGGAAAGAAGAATTTATCCATGCAACTTTGCACATATTTGGCATCTTTAAGCTGGGCCCCCTGCATGTGCAGTCCTGCTACGCATGCATTGTCACTACAAGGTCGTAATGCCCAGCATGACTAACCGTTTCTGATGCACTGACAAGGAATGTGTAGGGGCTAAGAGCCCCATTTAAATAAGAAGCTGGATGTGTGCAATGTCATGCAACTGTCCTCACCAGCATCACATTTAAATCAATTCTGGGTTCTCAGCATCCCAGAAAGTCAAGGATTTTCATTCTTAAGTGCATCTTTTAGAGAGACTTCATTTTAGGACAAAGGACCCTAGGTCAGAGACAGATGAGTCCTATGGGCAGAACGGCCTGCTAGTTCAAGATGAACCGGCTGTTCTCATCTTAACTATTTTTCCACACCGCTCCAATAAAACATATCAGCTTACCTAATGTGTATCTCTTTATTTTGGGGGAACAGCATGGCAACGACTGTCAGGAGCTGTTCGGGCAGGAAGGGCGGGAGGGGGTCCGACTCATTGTCACCTGCCTCATGGGGTTATTGCTCTGCTCACTGTAGGTCAGCTGCTGAATGTGAAAGCTTCAGGGCCTGAGTGTTGACACAGTGACAGGCCGAGAAATTCCCTGACATCACCAACGGGATGGCAGTGCTGTCCTCAGGCCGACCTTCTTTCCTTTCTGTACTTCCACTCTCTGTAATCTGAGAAGGAAGGAGGCGGAGGGAAGCAGGGGCTGTGATTCATTACTGGAGCTGCTGGTGACTCACATTTTCAGCTGCAGTCTGAAACATACCAGGTTGTACTAGAGAGCCCGGGGGTTGCAGGAGTTTCTTCTTTTATGATATAAATAACAGAAAGGGCAACGTGGCAGCCTGTGTGGCTCATGCTGCCTTACTCTCTTCTGACCCACTGAATGTCTAAAAGCTGTTTTATTTGTTTGTTTACAGGCCACTGTTACATTTAACTGGCCCACAAGGCAAGTTACATTGCTTCAAATTGGCACAAAACAGAATAAGCATTTAAAATAAAGCAAAAAACATACAGCAAAGCCACAAATGTTTGCTTCCCCTAAGGAGCTATCTACAGAAGAGAGAGATTTTACTCTTTAGTGCAGCAAAGAGAGAAGGAGGCAGGTCTCCCTTGGGAGAGAATGCCATGCTATAGGGGCTGTGACTGGGAAGGCCCTGTCTTTGTGGTTACCAAGATGTCTTGACTGGTTGAAGCTACACAGTGGCTATTAATGCATGGTGAGGTTCCCTTGACTTCAAAGGGAATTGGTTGGAGAGTCTTTGTTTTGGGACATGTTCAACATTATTAAACACTGCCCTGTTTGCATTACCCATCATCTGGCTTTTTGCCTGTGTCGGTGGGGGATGGAGTGATGTTTTGAAGGTTCTCTATCATGCATGCATGCTTTAATTTTTAATATAATCTTTAATTTTTATAGTTAATCTTATAAACAGATTGACATAAAAAGGCAAAAAAGGCAAAAAAATCTTGAATACGGCATATGTATACTTTGCCAAACACTGATTGTCTTTTACAGTAAGAAGTGAGAGGGGAGTAATGGCAGTGTACAAACTGCAAAACAACAAAAGGACAATGTGAACTGCTGTTTGCTAAGCTTCCCAGGTTAATGATCATCTGTCTCTCAGTGTGCTGTAAACCCAAACGTCAACAGGCATTTCCTGATGTGGTCTGGAATCACTGATTGCTTATATATAAAACTACAAGGCTGGAGACAACTCAAGTTTGTTGATCAAATGGATGGGCAAATCGGGTGTTTGGACTAATCTTATAATTTTTACAATTTTTTTGGTATTAGTAGCGATCTATTGATATGGTTATTTAACTTTTTAAAATCTAAAGATATGCTGGATCAGGGAGGCCAAAGCAGCGGGAGGGAGTGTGTGCCTGTGGGGATAAGACTAGGTGGGCTGGCTGTGGACAGAGGGAAGAGGTCTGAGGCCAAGCTGTGCCCCCTGGCACATCTATCCTGCTCTGGTAGGAAAGGAAAATTAAAATTGTGCTATAAGTGGATTTGCTTTCCATGGAGAGAGTGAAATATGAAAGTGGGGTAGAGGAAATACATCTGTACAAGAAATCTTGCCACAGCAAATGTTCAACTCCACTGCTGCTGTGTCTGCAGCAAACACCTTGTGCCTAATTGGCCATGTGTCTACACTAAGGTGACCAGATGGTCACCTTTGTGAACCGGGACAGGCGGGTAGGCGGGCGGCCACGCGCGCATGCTGCAGGAGTGCACTGCCTTCTGGGGCGCTCCCTGTGACAGGGCGGGAAACGGGAGCGCCCCAGAAGGCCATGCGCTCCTGCGGCCACGCGCACGGGAGGCTGCCGCACTGCCTTGCGCCCCAGAAGGCAGTGCGGCAGCCTTCCAAAAATTGGGACACTTGAAAAAACCCGCGGGACGTGGGACAAATTGTTTTAAGGTGGGACTGTCCCACCAAAAGTGGGATGTCTGGTCAGCCTAGTCTACACTGCAGTATTACCCTCACACACTAAGTGCAAGCTGTCTCAGGACTTGGATAAAGCTCTTTTCCTGCTACCTCTAATGCTTTTTAAGTAAAAATGCTGAAGATGGATTCTGACCTCTTGGGAGCGCAAAACATGTACTCTGCTTTGTCCCCATCCCTTGATCGCAGGTCTTCTGATTACTGAGTTCAGTTTGTGTGATCTGGGAGCTGGAACATTACCACTTGAGACCAATGAGGCTTCTCTATACAACATCCTGGTTCTGGTCCAAGAGCACACAAATTGTACACAAGCTGAATCTGGCCCAGCTGGAACTGGACAAGAACCAATGCATAGAATACAGCTCACAGAAGCATAGAGCAGAGCATGTTCTCATGGTTATGGAAGAGCAGTTGGCTGAAAAAGAGCCAACCAAGAAATCTTCAGACAAGCCAAGGATATGGAGAGAATTAAGCTGGAGATTAACATTTTCTTGTTAGAGTCAAAGCTGGCAGGAAGGAAAATGGTGTGAGATCCTCCTGACAATAAAACCCTGGGAGAAGAATAATACTTTTCTCAACCATAAGCAGTCTCAAATTCCTTCCCTTCTTCTCCCCACAACAGACACCTTTTGAGATAAGTGGGACTGAAAGTATTCTAAGAGAACTGTGATCAGCCCAGGGTCACCCAGTAGGGAAAGAAACCCATTCACCAGATTAGACTCCACTGCTCATATGAGGAGTGGGGATTCAAATCCAGTTCTCCAGATTAGAGTCCACTGCTCTTAACCTCTACACCACACTGGAGAAAAGCTATATGCCAAACAAGGATCATAGAGACCCTGGAGCAGAGGTTCTTGTAATGTTGCTCTGGTCATACAGAATCATGTGATTCAAATACCTATTATGCATGGAATGCTTACCTCAAGGGTCTGCTCTGCACAATGGGCTTATAATGAGGTCTCTATTTACCCACAAGGGGGCAATCACTCCTTGCCACAGAGGTTTTCTGCAAAGAACTCTCAGTCCTGGTTATCTTAATTCCAGCCATCAACTAATTCTTAAAGGCACAGATTTCATTACAACTGGTAGTCAAAATTGCTGGATTAAGCCCTTGAAGCTGCACTTATATTAATATTACTGTTCTAAAAATACCCCCCCCCCCACCACAAGAAAGGGGCAAAACAATTCCCTGGACCACATGCTGCTAAAGAAGGCAACCATGTGCTTGAGCTGATATTCTCTCCCCCTCCTCCCCTCCCCTGTTCTGGCAACAAAGCAAATTAAAATCTTGCTAGATGTGGAAAGTGAAAGCAAGTCTTAAGGAAATTCATCCATACAAGAAATCTTGCCCGCAATGGACATTTGCCCCCATTGTGCAGCAGACACCTTGTACATAATCAGCCAAAGCAATACTGACAAAAGATCTGGGAAAACAAGAGAAAGAACTCTAATGACCTATTTGTGTTGGATACAAACTTCTTGAAGGAGAATGTACTGAACCAAATTCTGGTATCCATTCTATTACTAAAAACACCAAATTTCCTATTACTAAAAACACCAAAAACGAAACAAGTGGGTTGAGACCACGTTTTATATGTGCAGGACAATCCTTTATTCTTACTCAAACAGATCACTCATCAGAGTAAATGGCTGGCACCATAATAATGTTTTGCCACGGAAATACACTTTCTTGGGCTCCTATGGGTACATATTTGTTTGCAGAAACTATTTGGCCTCCATAATATGATGTCAGCAATGAAGATGTGACCAAGGACTATGAGAAGATAAAGTTCTAACCAACCACTGCTGCATTGCCTCCCTACTATTACCCAACTCTGCCCCCTCTCCTTTCCTTACACCATCCTTTCCACACAATGAATTTTTTCCATTGCTTACACAGTCAGCTACAAAACTACAAGTGTGACCCAGCATAGTTCTTCACACACTGCTATAGTACCTTCATAAACCTGTGATATTCATCCCTAAGGCAAAAGAGTGACTAAAAGGTGGTATCTTTCGACAGATAATGTGCTGTCATGTCACAATTTATGGTGACCCCATCCTCAGGGTGTTCCAGGCAAGAGACAAGCAGATGTGATTGCTATTGCCTTCCTTTGCATAGCAACTGCAATCTTCCTTGGTGTTTTTCCATCCAAGTACTGACTGTTGCCAGTCCTGCTTAGTCCCTAGGCCATGACAAGGTCAGGCTAAGCTGGGCTATTCAAGCTGCTTGCGAGTTTCTCCAGTGCACAACCCATTTTATTCAGTGTTATATGCTTACAAATACTTTTCACAACATTTTTTCAACATTCCAAATTATTCTCCCTGGAAATGATGTTTAGGATCACCATCTTCAGTCAGAGGTCTCCCTATTTAAAGCAGCTCCTGCTTCACCTGGCATTACTGAAACCAGCACCAATTAATTAATGCACTCATTTCCAGAACCAATTTCCTCTCAGCAATGGCAGGTTAAGCAGTATTACTGTTTTCTTGTTCTGATTTTTGCTTAATTGAGGTAACTGCATTTTAGGCTTTATTGAATATTAGTGAATGAAATAAAGAAAGTCAAGTCTTTTTTAAAAAGGAACCCAACTGTAAAGGGATCAAGCTTGGCCTGCATTGAGAGATTAAGGATTAGGTCTGCTGCAATTAGGACACACTGCTGTTCTACACAGCTATGCTGTACAATGGAAAGTCAAGTCCCTGATGAGTAGTGAGGAGTTGTGAGTTGGAGCTTTTTTGTTTTGTTTTGGTTGTCACAACCAGTTATTGCTCAGTTTCCTCTCTGAACTGGGAGCCTCTGAGAAGAAAGATAAAGTTGCTATACAAAAGCCTTAGCGAAGAAGATGGAGGCAGCTTGAGAAGAGAAGAGTCAGCCATTAACATAAAGCAGCTTTTTTAAAATGGAGAAGTAAAAGGTTAGGAAAGAATGGAAACAAATGAATTAGGCAAAAAAATGCTGAACAAAGTTCATTCAGAACAAAATTCATTCAAAACAAATGGGGGAAGGAACATAGGTGAATCAGTAATACTTTGTCCACACTGATGGAATGCAATGGCCCTTGGAACCAAAAACAATTGCCACAAGGCATGTTATTAGAAAGATGGGAGGAAACACCAGAAAACACAAATTTGCCATGGTTTAGCAGCTGTAGCATCCAAGTCTGTTACAACTGAGTAAATAAAGTATGAGATGGGATGCATAGGAAAAGCCTCACTACGTAGAATAAAGAACCTGATATTTGCAATTACAAAAAAGCAATTTGGCTGAATTAGGAGTCACAGTGCTGTAGAATCCAAAGCAAACTCCAAAGCAGACATTTTTAAAGGGAGCCCCTCCCTTATTTATTATTTAGTTTTCTATACCACCCTATCCCCAGGGGGCTCTCTCCCCTTCCTCCCAGAGTGGGTGAGCCACAACCAGATGATGAGCCCCTTTCCTCTCTCCCCTACCTACCCTTCCCCAGATGACAGACCGTCTTTACCTCCTCTTTGCCCCTAGGTTGGCTGGGCTATGACCATACAATGGGACACCGTCTCTCTCCCTCCCTTCTCCCAAGGTGGGTGGGCTACGACCAGATGATAGTCCCCCTTCCCCTCTCTGCCTCCCTTCCCCAGAGTGGGTAGGTCACAACCAGATGATGCCCCCTGCCCTGTCTTCCCTACCTTTCCTCCCCCCTGGGTAGGTGGGCCATAACCAGATAATGGGACCCCTTCCCCATCCCCCTTCCTTCCCCCCAGGCTCCATCTAAGGCTGGCATCACTAAACGAAGCTCAGTTTTGTCAGAAGCATCTAGGTTAGATTCACCTGTGACAGTTCATGTATCAGATGCATAGATGTGTCTGAAGTTCTGTACTAATAATTCAGTTTCCAGGAGTGTGGGGGCCTGATTTGAACTGCAGCCGTGGCCAGAGATGCCAGCCTTCAAGGGGGAACTGTGGATCCCCTGGAATTGCAGCTCATCTCCAGGCTACCAAGATCAGTTCCCCTGGAGAAAATAGGTACCTTGGAGAGTGGACTCTATGGCATTGTTCTCCACTGAGGACCCTGGCTTCCCGAAGCTCATTCTCCACATTTCCAAGAATTTCCCAACCTGGATCTGGCCACCCTAACCCCCTATTCCCACCGGTGGCCAGGGAGAGACCTGGCAACCCAAGGCTGAATGTATGTTCTCTCACTGGAGTTGTGTACTAGGAGAATGCTCAGCTATAAAGACAAGTTGGGTTTATGCTTGACTTTTGAAAGAGTTGCATTGTTGTTACTGTTTTTGGTATATTTTTTACTCTGTGTACTACAAGTTGTGCAATAATGACTTTCTCATTGTATTTGGAATTCTTGACACACACTGGTTTTATGCCTAATAAAGGTTTTGGATTGGATTGGATTAGTTACTGTTCTTAGGTATTTTACTGCTGTAAAATATCTTTGATGGTGTTTTACCTTTGATAGTGTTTATGATTTTGAAATGTTGACAGTATTATAATAGTTTTTATGAGTCTAATTATTGATGGCTGTCTTTTTTGCATAAGCAAATAACTTTCATGTGTTCTTCTATAAACCTATTAAATCTATTTAACTCAGTAGTAAAGATATACCTCAAAAATAAATTTTAGACTTTGGTAATTTGAGCACAGTACATAGTAACTAACTGAAGCAGCTGGCCTGCCAAAGAATTGCTCATGCCCTTTCTTTCATCCTCTGCAATGTGCATTTTCAAAGGTGCAATATCAGAAAGAAGGGAAGGTTGACAAGGACCCAAACAGCTCTAGCCGTCAAATATCTGAGCAATAACCTTTAGGCGGTATGCCATGGAGGGGGACTGTAGCACATAGAAAAAAGAGACTAAAGTCTTCCACTTATGCCATTTCCCCTGACCTGAAATAGTCCTGGAAGCTGCAGTTTTCCCCAGTGGAGAATATACTGTCTCCCCATGTTAGGGTAATGGTGACCAGGTGAGGTAGGGTGGCTAAAATCCCATCTTCCAGTGTGCCATGGCCCCAGTTCAAATCAGACCCCCACACACCTGGAAACGGAATTATTATTATGGAGCTCTAGGCACATGTCTGTGGACAGTTCATGTTTCTGCCACATGGACTATCAAAAGTGAATAAACTTCAGATGCTTCAGACAAAACTTAGCTTGTTATGGTGTGGCCAGATAAATATGCACAAAGATTTTTAGGCCTGAGGTGTTTGAGGTGAAAGAAACATGACAAAGAAAGAAACATGTGAAAGAATATGACAAAATGCAACAGGCCAGAGATTGCTGAAAACTGTGGAGGAGAAGGCTAGAGTATGGTACCCTGTAGGAGATTATTGGCTCACAAAGCTGTCTAGGCATATTGTGATTGCTGCTGTGAAACAGGCGAGAAGGCCAGGCAAAGTGGATGAAGTGGGCCTGCTTTTCATGTGCCACTGTTCTTGTATGTGAGTATGAGGTATCCTTGTTTGTATGAGTGGGTTACATGACTGCAGTGTACTCTGGGAGATGATACCCTTCTTTGGGGAAGTTGAAATTACACTGTGATGACAATGTCAACTGTGCCATCACGCACTCTTCTCTAATGGGAAAGGTTTCAAAAAGACACTTTGGTCTTTGCTGCACAGTACAAACAAGATGTCATCGGCATGTGTTTTAAAAAGCCACCTTCTCATTATTTGTCCAGACAACATGAACAAAAAAGGCATTAGAAGAGGAAGAGGCCCCATACACACCATTTCCTCCTGCTTGAGTTTAAAGCACTTGCTCCCAACACTTTACAGTGCTGCAGTGATTCTCCGTGCCTGCAGCCATTTGCTGAAGATTCCCCCAGAACGATTGCTCTGTAGGCTCCACTGCTGGGCGCCTTTTCAGCCCGACAAGAACATGGTTGTACTCAGCTGATCCTGCTAATTCCAGCAATATATAGTTTTCCCTTTTTTATTTTCGACAAGCTGTCTTTGAAGACATGCAGACACAATATGAAAATTGGCATGCATTCTGAAACCATGTCTGCGAATGGCAGGACAAGCTGAGTACAACCATGTAATTTTTGGGCTGAAAGGCGCCCAGCAGCAGAGCCTGCAGAGCAAACGTCCTGGGGAAATCTTCAGCCAATGGCTGCAGGCATGGAGAATCACTGCAGCACCATAAAATGTTGGGAGTGAACGGCGGAGGAAACTGTGAAGTGAGCTTTGATGGTTGGGTGATAAAAATAAGACCTCAGCTCCTGAGCACAGCAAGCAGGAGGCTACTTCAGGAGAAAAGGTCCACGTTTTAGCAATTTCAAAAAAGGCTCCTCGAGCTGATATAAGGCAACCCGAGGATGTATTGTGGAAAAAGCTGTGTGGAGTTCCTTTCCAAGACACCTTTTTTCCTTCCTCAGGATGTCTGATTTGTGCTGTGCAGAAAGGGCCTTTATGCTTCAATGGGCCCCTCTTGTGAGTTTGTGTTGCCACCAATCCTGGAGAAAGATATCCTGTATCTTTAACAGAGGCTTAATGTTTGGTAATGGGCAGTTGAAGTTTTTCATGGTATGGAGGTAAATAACATCATCTGTAGCCATATTGGTCTGCAGTAGAACACCTAGATTTGTGTCCAGTAGCACCTAAAACACCAACAATATTTTTAGAGTATAAGCTTTTGGGAATCACAACTCCCTTCATCAGGCATAAATTGGAACAGAGATTTCTGAGTTTTTATATCCCTGTCAGAAGGTGGGAGGGAACTTGTGGAGAAGGAACGCAGGTTGCAAAGATACAACGCACACTCTCATGGCTCCATTCTATTCAAGCTAAATTACAATGTGCATTGTACCTTTGCATCCTGAGTTCCTTCTTTGCAACACCTCTCCCACTGAGATATAAGGACTCAGAGATTTCCACTTCAATTTGTATCTGACAAAGGGAGTTTTAACTCTTTGAAGCTTAACCATGAGATTTTGTTGGTCTCTCATGTGCTACTGGACTTGAATCTAGCTGATCAGAGCTCGCTGCTCAAAGCATCCCTAAGAGACATGGGTCGCATCAAGTGTCCTCTAAAAGCTCTGGATTCTGAAAGTGCTACCAGTGCCAAATACTTAAGAGGCTGCCAATAAGCTTGTGTCTCTTGGCATCTCCGCAATGGACTGAAATAGCTGGAGACCTTTCTGTGGCCAGAAGCAAGCAAGATGAGAAAAGTCCCTGTTTCTAAATTTGAAGGTAAAGCAGTAAACAACAGGCAGATTGAATGCAAGTATACAGGAAGACATAATTAATCTCTCTCCCGGGGAATCTGTCACAGGGTGATGAGACAACATTTGTTATTCCTACCTAAGACTGGTATCAGCTTATTTTGAACTAACAATCACAATAATCTTTAATGGTACAAGTCACTGTTTCTAATGCAGTGGTATCAGAAGTGATGCTAAGCATACTAATAGCTACCTATTCAAGGATCTGAGGGAGTTGAAGAGACTGGACCCTCACATATTTGTGGGTCTCTCAATCCTTGGATAGGCAGCTTAATTTGTATCAGTAACATCTTGGAGTCGGTGCCTTTCTACTAAAGGTCGCATACTTACTGGGATATTTAACATGCATGCAGCTCACAGGTTGGATGCAGCCCTCCCTTTAAAGACAAACATTTATTTGCCCAAGAGCAGTTTACAAGATGCTTTCTGTTTTGTATAATATTCCAATCTCACACTTGTGACTTCAAATTGTTCTCATGCAACCTCTGACTAGGTTGAGAAAATAGTCCTTGGCCACCAGAATGCAGTTATTATTGTTCTTACCATAAAGAATTAGGAAAACAAGAAGATATGAGTCTCCCTAGAGTGAAATTCTCCCTTTCCTTCATTATGTGTGTGTAATTATTATATTCATTTAGCCTTTATTTGGCATAAACAGTATAAAAAGTATAAAATCACATCTAAATCGCATCAAAATACAAACTTGCAACATGTAACAAATTAAGTTGATTCATACATACTGTTGCTTGTGGGGTAATTATTATGCTTCCAGTGCAGTATTAGGGCCAAGGTCATGGTAGAGGTAAGTGAAAATAGCTCTTTTGTTTCACAGAAATAATTGCCTCCAAAAAACAAACATAAACCACACAAATCATCCTTTGCTGTAAATAAGGAAAGAAAGAAGTGAAAATTTACAATGGAAACTGTTCTATTGAAGTGAACACTCTTAAAAGGATGTGTGACCTTGCTTAGGATGGTACTGTTAGAAAATCAGTGAAAAGAATGGTTGAAGTCATGAGACCAGGAAGATTGCCAGCTAACATGATATTATGGTAATATGTACCCTGTTTGGTATTTTCTTAAGCTTCAGAGTCATAGCTAATCTTCCTTTCTAGGGAAGGTTTCAAAATGGAAAATGGGTGAATTCTCCATAGGCAGTTAACAGAAGATTCTATAACCATGCCTCCAAGATCAAGAGTAAATGTCTACTTGTCTATGAATTGTTAGCATCACAAACATATAAACTGAATAAGAACCATTATTCTGAGGTAAAATTTAAAATTTATACCATCCTCTCACAAGCAATATGCTCCTCAAATTACCCCTTTGAGTATCTTTCTATATTAATGCATAATTTGCAGAACAGGAATTTTTTTCAGGATCACCTAAGCATGATAAAGGAGATAGCATTGTTCAAAAACCCACCCTTAGCCAGGTCTATGCCCGGATTTATAGAGATGGACAGGCCCAGTGGGTGATTTTTGGAACTTTACCACGGTGAGGCACTAACCATCAGGTTTTTTTTAAAAAAAGGTCATTTCCCTGTTTGAAAAACAAGATCTCCTTCTGCAAATGAAACCTATCATGCCCCACATGTCTCACAAAAGTATATTTGTAGTCCTGATGGCGGCATGAATAACCAATGCACAACCACTATGTGCAATCTGGCGTCTGCAGCTGAGTCAAAGATCCAGTTCAGTTGCAAGTGTGCTTTCAGCTCTTGACTGCACTGCTGTATGAGCAGTTCTAAAGAACCACAATATCACATTGAGAATTCAGGGTTCTAAATACAGTGCAATAACTTTACCTGTGTTTTTGCAGTTGCTGCTGCTGTCAGGTATGGTGACTCTTTCCCTAACTTCCTCCAACATATACATTGTTAGTAATGCCAAGAAAATGTGTGTACAGAAGCATCAAAAGCGTTTAATGGCTGCTGGTGGTAGATATTTTATTTAACTACACCGTAAAGCTACACAGAAGCTGGAGAGAAACCATTTGGAAGGTGGGTATAGCCAGTGGTAGATGCTTACACTCAAATAATGTGAAAACAAAATGAAAAGTCCTTTTCATTTCAGAAATCATTATACAAAACAAATTAGAAAATCAACAACTTTAGCCAATATTAAATAAAAGCCTTTGTTCTTGTGCCTCACAGTCTGGTTTAGAGAGTTTAAGCTGAATTCAGAGGCAGGAGACAATTAAATATACAGGGAATGTTCCAAATCAGAAGAGCAAAACCAGTCTTGAAATTGCTCTTTTCTTTCCACCAATAGCTCTTTCTTTCCACCAATCACTAGTGCCTTGAGAAAAGATTGCTAGATTGTGATGGGCTTTGCTTGAATTAATTTTGTATTGTTTGAGACTCCAGGTTCCTTCTGGTACTTTGCAAATTACACAGCTGCTATGTGACAGACTTGTGTGAGAAAGTGTGATTCAGTTGCTATTTTTTGCAAGTGTGTGAATGTGTTGCCATTAGCTAGTCTGGGAGGTTTTCCCCAATCTTTCCTAATACTAGTGTTAGTCTGCCTTTAGTGCTAAATCTGTGTTCTCTGTAAATATGTTAGTATCACTGGCCATGTGTTACTGTAATCATTTGCAGTGCATACAAATACTGAGTTCTGGAATGTTAATGAGTCTGAGTATACACCTATTTCTGTTACTCATTACAGTGTGCATATATTTAAACTGTAAGATTTGAGTCCAGCAGCACCTTAGACTCTAACAAGATTCTCAGAGTAAAAGATCTCAATTTGAGAGTCAAGGGAAGCTTTTGTTGGTTGTTGTGGACTTTTCAGGCTGTGTGGCCATAGTCTGGTGTGTTACACACTGAGGTGTGTTACACACTGTGTTCAGTTACAGTGTGTAACACACTTCTCTCTGTGATAACACGTCTGAAGATGCCAGCCACAGATGCAGGCAAAACATTAGGAATAAGATCTACCAGACCATGGCCACACAGCCCAGAAAGCCCACAACAACCAGTATCTTAATTAAAGACCATTTAAAGCTGTAAAAGTGAACTGTGTCTGGAAACTAATTGGAGGCTTTGACTCTCAAAAGCTTACAAACTAAGCTGCTACAGGACTTGAATCAGTTGTTCCACTGCAGACAAACATGGGTACACTCTGGAAATATATTTAATCTGATTAGCAATAAGATCTATTATTTCACTAGTTGTTTTCACAAAGCATATACTCTCCTGGCTTTTTTAGAGTGCCAGACGCAAGCCCCTGTACCCACCATGGATATTGCCAGCAGTTCTTGGGTGCCAAATGCCTCCTTCTACCAGCCAGGTGAAACTGCCTGACTCCTGAAGGTGCCGCGTATCACATTTTCCTTTTGCTTGTTCTACAGCAAGACATTTGGTTGTCTCTGTAAAACTGAGACCCTCTGTCACATCTGTTGGAAATTTGACAGTCAGTAAGGTGTGGTACTCCTGATTACTCCTGATATATTCTAACTTAAAGAAAAACAAAGATCTCAACAGCTACACATTTGTTTTTGGAGGAAAATAGAACTGACCATTAATATGGAAAATTAATGCAATGGAATCCACTGAAATTTTGGAAACAAAAATGAAGACTCTGTACACCCATCACGAAGGAGATAAAAATCTGGGTGTATGTGTGTATACATATGTATATGTATATATATGTGTGCGTGCATGTGTATATGTGTGTGTATACATACATACATACATACATACATACATACATACATACATACATACATACATACATACACACAGACAGATTTTTATATATGTAAATTTTGCTTTAGCAGTAGAAATTGTCAAGATCCTTTTAAGAAAAAAAATATTGAACACTGCCCTGTAAAAATATTTCAGTTTGTTGCATTTAAGCCGTAAATAAAATGCAGAACACAAAATTTTCCAGTGCATCTGTGGCTCTTTTGCCCAATTCAGCATCTCTCTCCCCCACTTTGATAAAATAAAAGTTTGTACCATAAATGAATATTAAAGTTATAAATATTCTATAAAGACACAGAGAGAAATTACTAATAGTTTAGCTCAGCAGCTAATCTGGAACATTTTCTGTCACAAGCTGCTTGTTGGCTGAGTGAAATAAGGCAAGTGGAGCTAAGCAGAACAGAACAGCCTTTGAACAGGTTTCACACTTGACTAATTCATAACTCACAGAATAATTTTTCAATTATACCTTTCTCTTGTCAGGGTTTCTGAACTAACACTCTCTGGAGGACATCTAAGCCAAGTATTAAATTCTTTTTTCTATACGTGCAAAGGACAAAAGTGACCTACCCAGCAAGAGGACATAAAAGAATAATGGCTCACTAGAACTATTCAATTACAAGCAGTGATGAGCAAGTGCTGGGACTGCCAACCTCCAGGATCGGCTGGGATATCTCAAATAATTACATGCGCACCCTCATGCTACAGAGATCAGCCCCCCAAGACTCTAATCTCTAATCCGAAGAACCGTGTTTGAATCCCCACTCCTCCACATGAGTGGCAGAGACTTATTTGATGAATCAGATTTGCTTCTGCACTCCTACATTACATCTGGGTGACCTTGGGCTAGTCAGAGTTCTTCAGAACCCTCTCAGCCCAACCTGCCTTACAAGGTGTCTGTTGTGGGAAGAGGAAGGGAAGGAATTTGTCTAGGAGAGAAAGGAGGAGTATAAATCCAAACTCTTTTTCAAGACAAGTGGCTGTTTTGGAAAGTGGAAAATTCCAGGAAATTTGAGGGTGAAGCTTGGGTAGGATGGAATTTGGGGTGGAGAGCGAGCTCTGCAGAGATGTGATATCATAAAGTCTGCCCTCTAAAGCTGCCATTTGCTCTAGGGGAATAGATTTCTGTAATTTGGAGAGATTTCTACATCCCACCTAGAGGTTGGCAACTCCAGTCACATTTTGACATGTTAGGCCTACCAGATTCCTGGCAGCAGTAGCGAATTGAGGGGGACCAGAGGGGGCAGACAACCCAGGTGCCACTTTAAAATGTCACATAGGGTTGCACTGGGAAGATTTTCCCCATCCTCCCCCAAGCAGCAGCTCACCCACTCGCTCACCAGCTTCCCGTTGCTTGCCACTTGACCCACTTACCACTTGGTCCACCCATTGCCACTTGCTGCCCACTGTCCATTGCTGTTGTTTGCTGCTCACTGTCTGTTGTGCTGCCTGCCATTTCACCTGCCACCATCTGAGCCTACAGCTGCCTCTTTTGCAAGGAGCTGGAGATGAAGATTTCTTAAATCATCTGGTGCTAGCAAAGGAGCAGAGCACAGGGTGGGAAGCTAGTTCTTGCTTGGCTGTGCTCCAGCCTCCACTCACCCTGACAGGGGGCACCATTTTATAATGGTATGCCCCTGCCTGCCAGGGGAGATCCCCCACTGTGACTCCCATTTCCAGCCATTGCTCTAGTGGCTGGTTGGGGAAAAGGTTTAAAAATTACTGTTGGCTGATGGCATTACATCACTTGCACAGAAAATCTGGAAGTGATGTCAATCTACTGTAGGAACCACCAGAATTCTAGAAGTTTCTTTTGGAAGTGATGCAACATGATCAGTCTACAGCTCCCCCTCCAAATCTACCTCCCTGCCTAGATTCCCACCAGCTGACAATGTCTGGCAACCCTAGCATACATGGCAGTGGCATAGCGCCAACGAGGTGGGGGGCGATGCCCCGGGTGGAGCAGCAGCGGAGGCGTGGAGGGGCAGTGGAGGGGGTGTGGCGGGGATGTTCTGGGGCGGGGGGGTGGGGTGGGCTGCGCCATGTCAGGGGCACAGGGCATGCCCCAGGCACAGTTTCCCCCTCACTCCACCCCTGATACATGGTGAGCTAGTTGAGAACTGTTAAACAACAAGTATTCAGATAAGATACTTACAATGAACTTAGAAAGGTATAACTCTGCTTAGGACTCCACTGTCAGTTATGATTTAAGACAAGGGAAGTCATTACCTCTCTCAGCCAAAGTCTTCCCAACAGGTTATTACTGTGTTCAGTTACAATTGCTTATAAGGATTACTGAAAATCCAAAATCTCCAAAAGTCCTTCACTGATTGCTCTGAAATTTGGACACAATGTCCCATTCGACTCCACGTGTGTTTTTATAAATTCCTTTTGAATTTTGACACAATGTTGCGCCAGCCAAACAGGATGCATGCTTCTTCCTTTACATGCTGTTGGTAAATGGACCCTCAAAGGGGTGGCATGCAAGGGAAGTTATGGACCCTCAAGTTATGGATCCTCAAAGGGGTGGCATGCAAGGGAAGGGGAGGGAGGGAGGGGAGGGAGGGGTGGCATGCAAGGGAGGAGAGGGAGCGGGCCCAGCATCTGGACATGGCCCACCCACCCTAGTGGAGGGAGGGGAGGTGGAGGGGTGGCATGCAAGGGAGGGGAGGGAGGGGGAAGGGGGCCCGGCATCTGGACATGGCCCATCCACCCTAGCGGAGGGAGGAGATGGGGAGGGAGGGGGAAAGGTGTGCATGCAAAGGAATGGGAGGGAGTTAGGGGTGGCATGCACCAGATGGCATTTCACCAGATGAGCCACAGCAACGCGTGGCCGGGTACAGCTACCGTGTTTCCCTGAAAATAAGACAATGTCTTATATTAATTTTTGCTCCCAAAGATGCGCTATGTCTTATTTTCAGGGGATGTCTTATTTTTCTGTGTTCTGTTCGTCAGGCATGCTTCCAAACAAAAACTTTGCTATGTCTTACTTTCGGGGGATGCCTTATATTTCGCACTTCAGCAAAACCTCTACTACGTCTTATTTTCAGGGAATGTCTTATATTTGGAGAAACAGGGTAGTAATATATATAGAATATTTTGGACACTAATTTTGGACACTAATTGTTTTACAAATGTTTATGCATTTATATTAAATGGTGAATTTTCTGACAAATCATGCCACAACAGAAATAAATGAAGCAAATGGATTATGTGGGCTGTAGCTTTCTATTGCATACAAACTATTCCAAATCCACAGTAGTTGCTAGGAGGTGAGTCCATTTCAGGACTGGACCAAGCTCCACTACATTTAGTTCATTTCCTCACCAATATAGCTAAAATGTGCACAGGCTTACACCCAAGAGTACAGCTGTTTAATTAGGTGAGCACATCAGTTCATTTATGCAATAAACTGATATCCGGCTTATTTTCCTCCAGGGTCTTGTAGTGTCTGTATTTATTATGCTTCTATGTAATCTAATAATCTCTTTTCTTTCATAATAGTGTATACACTAACCTGCTTTCATAACAAAATTTTCTTTGGGGTTTTGGCTGATAGGGATAACCCAAATAAGAATGTATTATGTCCTTCTGACCTGTGTGTTTGCGAGGCTGCCTCCTCCATTGTACTTCAGCTTGATATTTGAGAACTGCCAAAAACTGTATCACAAGGAAAGAGCTGGTGTCATCTAAAGGTTAGAGTGGGTCAGCCTATCTGACCTGGAGAAAAATGTTTGTTCCTTTAAGCTTAATGGTATGCTATTTATCAGGTGTCTTTATTTTCCTCCATGCCATGAAAAGATTCAGCTTCCTATTTCCAAACATTAAACCACCATTAAGGTACAGGGCATTGCTATCTAGGCTTGTTGTTTCAAATGAGGATACGAGAGATCCAGGTTTAGATCTATAATTTACCATGGACGCTTGCTAGATGACCTTGGGCCAGTCACAGGCTTTTTCTGCACAGCACAAATAAAATGTTATCAGGACAGATATAAAGATATTTTGGGGTAGAATTCTGCACGTTTTTTCACCTGCAGTGTTTTGAAAACATTTTATTTGTGCTCAAAACAATTTTTTTCTGAAAACACTAAATGAGCAACTTTTTCTCTAAAACCGTTTTGAAAATGTTTCCTGCTTGCTGTGCAGAAAGCAGGAAATGTTTTATTTTTCCCACCCAGCTTTGAAGGTTCCACTTTCATTTTCTCCACAGCTCTCACCTACCATTTTGTACTGCTCCAGGGATTCTCTGTTTCTCCCGCCATTTGCTGAAGGTTTCCCATGGATGTTTCCGCTGTTTGCATTGTGGTCACCCAATAATTCAGTGTTTAAAGTACATGAATAAACTTAGTTTTGCCTGGTGATTCCGCACATATTTCATTTTCCTATTTTTTTTAATGAGGTGTCTTCGAGGCTACAAAGACACCATATGAGAATCACAGCCAATTCTCATATTGTCTTTTTGTAGCTTCAAAGACACCCCACTGAAAAAAAATGGAAAAATGAAACGTGCACAGAATTACCAGGCAAAACTAAGTTTATTCACGTACTTTAAATGCTGAAATAGTGGGTGGCTGCAATGCAAGCAGAGGAGACATGCATGGGAAACTTTCAGCAAATGATGGGAGGCACAGAGAACCCTGGAGCAGCACAAAATAGTGGGTAAGAACCATTTTTGGCTGAAATGCTTGATTTTCTCACACTATGCAGACAAAAAGAAGGTGAAAATAGTCATTTTTAAACTTTCAGGAAGGTGTTTTATTTGTGTTGTGCAGAAAAAGCCACAATCTCCCTGACTAACCTACCTCACAGGGTAATTACAGAGAAGACAAATGCATACAAATCAATATTTCACACTCCTACTGTCAGGATGTGGCCTGTCCTGGCCCTATCCTGTCATGTCTCCCAGCCAGGATGTGCGATCCTCTCTCTGGGACTGCATATTATTATCTCGTGAACTGCTTCTCCTTGGTTTTGCTTTCAGGCATGGGCTAATTTGCTCATTAGATACCAGCTGGCATTTGCTCCTCAAAGTGATGGGGAATATGGGTTGTTTTGGTCTGGTGAAGGCCGTGCCCTCTCCTTCCCATGAGACTGAAGGGGTGCTATTCCCCCTTGGGTACTGAGGGTACTGAGGGTGGTATTTTGTGGTGTGGAAGGGGCAAGGAGACGGGGTACAGTGCAAGTTGTTTTGGCGCTTAATCTTTAGTTTTGGCATGGAAGTCTAAATGCTTTATCCTGATGCTGTTTTCAATAAAGCAATTTTGTACAGTTGGAGAAGGCTTTCTCAACATCTGTTCCTTGATTGTAGAACTTCTTTCCACTCAAGAATCAGTAGCAGATTAATCCAAACATGTTTTAAAAGCACTGTGAATTTTTTTCCCTCTGGCCTAGTTTTACTCAGATCAGCTTGGAATGTGTTTTTATGAAGAGATGTTTTGTTCTTCTGAATTTTTAACATGTTCTTTTCCAATTATAATCCACAACAAGGGATGGGGATAGTTTTAAATCTGGGAATCAAGCCACTACCTTTCCTGGTTTGTGCTCAGCTCTGAATGAAATTTCTCCATCATGGTTGCGGTTCAGTATAATATGGGTTTAATATACAATTTGACTCATTTGAAATCAGTTTTGTTCCAGCATGTGGTTGATTTTAAATATCAGTCATACTGCAGTGCAAATTTGCCTATTCAAGAAGAAGAAGAGGAAGAGGAAGAGGAAGAGGAGGAAGAGGAGGAAGAGGAGGAAGAGGAGGAGGAGTTTGGATTTATATTCCCCCTTTCTCTCTTATAGGAGACTCAAAGGGGCTTACAATCTCCTTTCCTTTCCCCCCTCACAACAAATACCCTGTGAGGTGAGAGAGCTCTGAAAAGCTGTGACTAGCCCAAGGTCACCCAGCTGGCATGTGTGGGAGTGCATAGGCTAATCTGAATTCCCCAGATAAGCCTCCACAGCTCAAGCAGCAGAGCTGGGAATTGAACCCGGTTCCTCCAGATCAGAGCCACTACGCCACTGCTAATAATCAAAGAATAGTCAAAGAATCAAAGATCCCATACATATGACTGAAAAAATTGGGTGCGGCAACTGGGTTGATGGAGGAGATTGGTATCTCATCTTTCCAAACTGCCTCTAAAAGCTGAACCCTCACCTGATCTTGTTACACCATGCATATTACAGCCCTGGCCTCTGTCTGGTGGAACGCTCTCCCGCCAGCTGTTCGGGCCCTGCAGGACCTTGGTGAGTTCCACAGGGCCTGTAAAACTGAGCTGTTCTGCCAGGCTTTTGGAGAGGCTGGCTGTGGATTGGCTGCCCCCTGGTGAGGCCCCTGCTGTATGTTGTCATCTTTAGCAATGCCTCATATTGGTTCCATCTCTTGGCAGTGCTGCCCCTCCTGCCCTTGGGCCTGGGCGCCACCCATGTGGGATTTAAGTTGCCTCTGTTTTAGAATTTTTGTATGCTGCTATTGATTTTAAGAGTTGTAATTATTTTTTAATTGTTGTTAGATATTACATGTTGTAAACCGCCTAGAGCCCTTCAGGGATGAGGCGGTCTACGAAATCTAAATAAATAATAATAATAATATCCAGTATAGAGTTGGGCCTACTTTTTTGCTAAACAGTGTCTTCTAGGCATACTAAGAACTCTGACACAAACACATTTGTTAGGTGATATCCTTTTATTGTACCTATGTAAACAGATGGATCCTTTAAATGAGAAGCCTGTTTTTCCCCATAACATCATGATCCTGATCCATATGTGGGAACTGAAAAAAGTTGCAACTCATAGTTGACTGCTACCTACTCTGTGATGAGTGAATCAGTTACTTGGCGGGCAAACTGTTTTCTCAAAGACTCACATGCATCACTTTCCCCCCTTAAAGGTACAAGGGAAGGGAAATGAACACTCTATATGGGCAGAAGATAACCTTATCAATAAACACTGGAGGAGGAGGAGTTGTCCTGCTAGAAGGTGGGAGGTTTGACTGAGTGTATGGATTTGCCACTGACCAATCAGGGACATAGAAGGGTAACAGGCCTTCACAGTGATCAATAAGCAAACATGTTAGATCTTGGAATGGGTGTGGTCTGAGCTAGACTAATAGTGCGATCCTAAAGCAAGGTACCCCAAACTGAAGGTCTCAGCAACTGACTACATGGTCTAGAGAGGCTTAAGAAAAATTTGGAACTGAAAATAAGAAAGAGAGAGAGAGTCACGTTTCCATGCAGTGCTCCCAGGCAGCTAAATGAGAGGACTGTTGACACACAGATACAACGTACTGTCTGTATGGCACGATTTTTGTGGGAAACCAACATATGATTGACCCACAGGCAATTTTGGCACTCATATATAATAGCATCCAACTGCATGAGAATGTATCAGAGAAACAGGATTCTAAAAGATTACGGACTGTATCTGAAAAGAAATAGAAAAGATGGGAAGGGACTGCTAGAGGAAGGGAAGAAACTTCATTCCTAATGTTTAGTATGCAGTTGGCACAGAAACCCTCTTTCAGCGCCACGTAATTTAACTTTGTTTAGACGCAACACAATAAGTATGATGAACTCATCTATCTGATACTGTTGTTTTGCTCTAATTGCAGTCTGCTAGATATTTGGAAAGAAACCGCATCCCTCTCCTGTGCCCTTTTTGTTCTGGACTTCAGATGAAATCCAGGGCCTGCAGGACAGGAAATCTTACAAGTCCTTCTGGATCAACGACAACAGACACATCTCCTCCCATGTTTTGCATTTTGCAGATGTTATTTCTCATAATAATAAAAGGTGCCAAAGCCTTTCTATAGTTCAGGCCAAATGAACCTGGATCCTGTCAGCTTTCCGGCGCTTTACCAAGATGGAAGAACTGAGGGTGGTGCTGAAAAATGTAGGGAAGGAATGAAGCTGAGCAGAAAAAGGTTGAATGGGAGGAGACATCATGTTAATAGGGGTAAGAAGTTCATATTGTGAACAAAGAAGAGGGAGGATATTAGCTCGGGTTGCCAACTTTGAGTTAGGAGATTTGGAGCAGGGAATTGGAGCCTGGGGAGAGTGGTATCTGAGGAGAGGAAGGACCTCCTTGGGATAAAATGCCATATAATCCATCCTCCAAAGCAGCCATTTTCTCTGATCTGTAGTAAGGAGATCAGCTGTTAACTGCTGGAGATCTCCAGGCCTTATCTTGGGCTGGCAACTCTAGGTGTTACAGCAGAGCAGAAGTCACTGGGAAGATAGCTCTATGAGTTTTCTGAGGACAGGAAGCATCTGATGAGAGGCCAACAAAGTTTCTGGTCAAGCTGGTCTCACAGAACAAATGTTAAGATCATTTTCAACATTAGGGCCATGGCTCGCTGACAGAGCCCTCACTTCACCTGAAAACCTGAGGTTCATTGTCAAATCACCTCAGGCAGCAGATCTCTGCTATGTCCTGAGACACCCCCCTCCCCTCCCCAAAGCACATGCCAGGCAGAAGTGGCATTGACTCATTGGTCTATCTAGGCATAAGAATGACCTTTGCCATGGTAGGGTTGCCTGGCAGCCAAGTGAGAGACTGAGGACCAGGCAAGGACATTGTGGGGCAGCCTTCAGGTTGATATCATTTCTAGAAAACCTTGGAAGTGATATTGTTTCTCCATAGGAAACTCTATAGCAAAACAGTAGTTTCTGGCGATTCCTATAGAGGATTGGCATCATTTCTAGGGTTTTCTTGGAAGTGACATAACACCATAGGTCCAAGTGCCTTTTTTTTCCTCCTATCACTGCTCAAAGCAGAGTCAGAAACCAAGAGCAGGGGAAGGGAATTCTCCTCCCCAACAGGGGACTGCCAATCATCTGTTATCTGCACCATCTAATAGATACCAGCAACCTAGCACACAAACCAAAGAGGAGTGGTGGCAGAGAATGTGCTTTATGTGTAGATGGTCTCAGATTCAATTCTAGTTTCCATCTGAAGACTCTCAGACAGCAGGTATTGGGAAATACTTTTTTTCCGCCTTGTCTACATGTTATAGGGGACTCATCTACATTCTGCATATATGTGTGTATATCAGTCTTTGGATAGGAGACCATCAAAGAATACCAGGGTAATTACACAGAGGCATCCAATGGCAAACCAGACTTCTGAATGTCT
Organism: Sphaerodactylus townsendi; assembly: GCF_021028975.2. Lineage (NCBI taxonomy): Eukaryota > Metazoa > Chordata > Lepidosauria > Squamata > Sphaerodactylidae > Sphaerodactylus > Sphaerodactylus townsendi. Next base: position 40,487,119 of record NC_059428.1, on the reverse strand, counting down.
CTTGCTTTGAAAACTGTATAGGGTTTCCATAGTTGGTTGAGAATTGATGTCAAAAACGAAACAATCTGTTTTTTCAGGAAAGAGCCAACATGTATTCACTTTGCAACCGAAACCAGGGACCAGTACCAGGATAAATGTGAAATTTGTATCAAATTTTCAGCTGTAAATGCATGGGATGCCACATGAGAATTGTTCAATATTTGGACTGTACAAGTGTTCATTGTAACTTATGGAAAGGAGCCCTGTCTGAAGTCTTTGAGCTTCACTACTAGTCAATATATAGACAATACTGAGTTGGACCAGGGACCTTATTTGGTATAAGGCAGCTTCACAGGTTTTCAGAGTATCTCTACAGCAAAAGTTACATGGCAAGAGGTATAATAGTTCTAGTCCATCCACCCAGCTTGAGCCTCATACAATGCTTTGTTGTTTATTTTTTTAGATTTATATTTCCAAGGCCCTGGTGTGTCTTACAATTTACATTTTTATGTTTTTAAAAAGGCAAAGGAGAAAAGAAAAAAGAAATACATTTGTAGCAACTGGTGCTATACTGGTGTTCTGCCAATGTTTCATGAATGTTCTTTGTTAAATAATGCATCTCAGTGAATATCAACACATAAGCAAGCAAAGGAGTCTCCATGGCTGTGCTATAATACATCAAATGGTTCATCCCCTCACAGCTGCTGAGTGAATCAAAACAAAAGTTGTAACAGCTAGTGTGAATGAGAGACTGTCCAGGAGGTGGCTTCTTCAAGGCTCATCCAATTGTGGTCCAAACACAGAAAGGTGCCTGTCTGCAGAGGCCACTGGAAATTTTGGGTGGTGACCAACTCATGAGGAGTTAGCAAGTAAGGAATCCTGAGATGTGTATTGTAGTTACCTTGGATGACAATAAAGCTTGCATTTTACACGACATCTCCATTGGTGATAGCTTGCAAAATCTGTGAAATCTCTGTACTTGCTGCCCAATGGCTCAACCAATGTTTTCCCATGAAGCATAGTAACGACTGTTTGATTTGCTTCTAAGCAAACTGAAGAAAAAGTGGAATGCTAGAAACAGTGAAGGCACAGATGGAGGGAGAAGGAACTGCGTCTGGGGCACGACCTGCCTGTGCGCCCCCTGCCCCATCCCTGGGGAGGGGGCCCTGGGGGATGATTTACCACCCCACATGATGCCAATGGCATGCACCCAGGGCACAGCACCCCACCCCACTCCACCCCACCCTGTTGCAGCCTTGCCACTTTGAGGAGGGAAGAATGGAATAGGTGGAATTTTAAGAAAAATTTATTTACATATATCCCCTTCTCATTTTAAATGAGAAAAATATCTTTCCACTTACTGTTCTGCTTGCCAATGCCTAGTAATTCTGGAGGAGTCCAGGCTCATTCTGTTTCTATAACATTTCATTTTTATGTCCACCAAAGCACTGAGCAACAGAAAGCAATTCTAACAAAACCAGCCTTTCTCTCTGCACTCATGAACAACTTGAATATTTTGGCTTAATTTTTTTATGTTTAATTGCAACCCCCCAAAAACACAAAAGAGAAAAAAATAACAGAAATAACTATAATGATAGCAAGTCTAAGATAAGCATCTGTAAAAGGTTTCCAGATATATAAAAACATGTCCAGGAGCAATTGTCACATATAATGCCTTATACTCAAATGTATTAGCTTGTCTGTTTTGGATTTTGAGAATAATACATATATTAGATTATTAGCTGAAACAGAACAGCTTCACTTTCACCTTTCTGCTTTGGGATGATGATCCTTCCTTCACCCCAAGTTACAACAGATTTGCTTTGTCACTGTACCCAAGAAGGCCACCTTGCGAAAAGAAAAAAGTCGTTCTGTATTACACAGGATGTCAGATCTCACCTGTATGCACATCACTCAAGTCATTGATATTTAGTTTATGGTCAAGAAATTAATTATCTTCTTTTAGATTTCACTTGCAAGGAGGGCTAATGGTAGGTTAGACCAGGGGTCGGCAACCTTTACCACCCAAAGAGCCATTTGGACCCGTTTTCCACGGCCCCGAAGATCTACTGAGCCGGAGAGATGGCTCCACACAAAGCCAACTCCGGTTCAGCTCCTCCGTTCACCTTTCCTTCCAGTGCTGGGAGGCGGAGGTGCTGCCCGACGGAGCAGGCAGCTGCCTGCTCCGTGGGGCAGAGGGGGGATGGCAGAGAGGGGATGGTGGCTGCTATGGAGGGACGTGCCCATGCTACCCTCCAACCTTCATGGGTTGAAGGGCAGCATGGGCGTGTCCCTCCAGCCCTCCAGAGCAGCTCTGGAAGGAGAGGTGAGTGGAGGGGACGCAAAAAGCAGCGCCCTCATGCATGGAACCGCCTCTGGTTTTGCCTCTCCAGTCACCTTTCTTTCCAGTGCTGCTCTGGAGGGCTGGAGGGACACATCCACGCTATCCTCTGACTTCCAGGCCACGTGGAGCCGCAGTATAAGGCTGAAAGAGCCGCATGTGGCTCCAGAGCCGCGGGTTGCCAACCCCTGGGTTAGACTATCGCCCTATGGGGGGCAGAGGCATTAGAGTCTGCTTGGTCAACACTCCTGCCCTGCAGTCTTTTTGCCTCACAGACATGCTGTGCTTTGTTTCTACTACTCTGCTACCAGTCTGTGCCTTATTTGCCTTTCTATCCTTCATCCTTGCTATCTGCACACTGGAGAAAGCCAACAGGGGTGTCAGGGGCAGCTCAACAACCTGCCTGCACTACTGTCCACTCATCCCTTCGAGTCTTTTGAAGCAAGTGGTGGAACACAACAACCATTTTAAATGTCATGTCCAAAGGCAACGGGTACTGCTTCTGGGAGCCAGGATGTCTATATTTTAAGAAAGGAATCAAATGTGCAAAAAGTTTAAATGTACACCCAAATGAAATTATTACAGTAGGAAAAGAATCATTTGTCTGACAGAACTGATGGAAAAGGGGGGGAAAGCTATTTTTTCATAAGAAGTAAGCTTGTGTCTTGACCATGAAATTTCAGAAACTGGGTCTCGTTTGACATGATTAATGGTCTTCAATAATCCAAAGAAAAAGGGGGAAAATTACCTTTCCAACATACTAATAAAGGGTATACACAAGTATGAAGTGAAAATGAAAACATGGAAAACAGTGAAAATGGGGAAAAATTCAATAAATCCAACTGACACCTACAAAAATTTTAAAAACGAGATTGTAATGAAGAATGCACAAACAGAAAAATGCACATTACATCCAATATCTCATTAGTGATACAGTGTATTGACATGAAAACAATAAATCAAAGTGTATAAACACGATGGCATCAGTTAACCTCTACAATCAGACTATAAGTAGAAGGAATCAAACAAAATAAAATGGGACAAAATGAAAATGGAACAAGATCTGCTCAGTAGCGTAGTGCTAAAGGGACAGGGGGGTGCACAATGTACCAGGTGCGTGGAGTGCAGGAGCATAGCAGCGGTTTTCCGGGGGCATTTTGGGACAGGGGTGTGGTGGGGGTGCAGGGCACACACATGCTCTGGGCACAGCTCCCCCTCACTCTGGCCCTGCATCTGTTAACAAATCATTTACATGCACAATCTTCCTCAGATCCTGAATATATTAAGCTCAGCATGAGTTGAAAACTCTTTATAATGAGACCACCAGAAAATATATGATTTGTGAATATTCAATTTTCCGGAAAATCATGGTCTGAACTCCATATAGCCTTCCTTTTAGGGTTGCAGATCTATTGATAGGGCCTGCTTATCTCCTGGAATTACTACTGATCTCCAGACTACAGAGATCAGTTGTCTTGGAGAAAATGGCTATTTTGGAAAGTGGACTGTATGACATCATACCCCACTGAGGTTCCTCCTCTTCCCAAACCCTGCTTTTCCAAAATCCATCCCCAAATCTCTAGGAATTTCCCAACCTGAGGTTGGCAACCTTATTCCATAAAGAAAAATTGCCCCATAAAGAAAACTAGATGTCAGGGGAAAAGGTTCTAAGCTACCTTTCTCCCTGACATGCTAATTTTCTTCATGTAGGAAATTCTTTTGCATGGATAGAGTTCTTTTATGTGTGTCCTCACCTATGGTCTGCAGAACAGTTTAGACACAAGCATACCTCCTCATCTACTGTTTGTGAGATTAGGCTTCTGTGCAACAGAATGCAAAGTCATAGAGCAGATCATGGCTGAAATATTTCCATGACAAAACAGCACATTTGGGAGTGTTTTGTTTTAAAAACCGAATCTTGTGTTACAAATTAGAAGAAACTGGATGAGAGGAATAATCAAAAGTGGAAGTGCTTTTAATTTTACTCAGTTCTCTGTTGTACAGAAGAACATGTGCTTGATGACAAAAAGTGTGCAAGTGAGAAAGTGACCAGCGGAACAGCTGCTGCATCTCATGTAATTTTATTTTGTGCCTCCAGTTGAGAACATTAAATGCCTGAAATATTCTAAACAAAAAAAGTAAACAAGAGAGTCTCCCTTGTGCCAGTCACATAAACAGACTGACGTCTGCCTTCGTTTGCTCTCACTCCTCAATAAGAGAAACTGATACACCCACTAATTCCATTAGTGCCACCCAGACAGGCACCAGACATTCCATTTATAGCACAACCTCCCCGTCTTCTATCTCCTTTCTCCTTTAGCATCCACATATCTTCTGCTCAGAATTGATTTCTGTTGAGGGGTTTTCTCAGCACTAAAACGGCAGCATCAGATCACTGGGGGAAAGGCCATTCCTCCTACAGTGTGTGTGTATGTAGAATATGGTATGCAAGCATCATCGTGAACACCGATGTTGTGACATTGCAAACTGTATGTGTCAAAACTCCTCCACCACCAGCCCCCCCTTGTTGCAGGGTCACACTTGTCTCCATTGAAGGCAGTAGCAGCATCTTCAAACAATGTGCAGCTGGTTCTGCTAGCTACTCAGACCAGTAAGAGAGGCTGTCCCCGAAAACTGTCTAGAGGCACAAATAAGGATCTCCGATCCCTTTCTGGCTCACTGGCACAAGGAGACTTTCTTGTTGTTTTGTTTAGAATATTTTGGAATATTTAATGTCTCAACTGGAGGCACAAAATAAAATTAAAAACAATTAACACAGTGAAGGGAGGGACAAACAGCCAAAACCAGAGCCAAAAATATTGCATACCAGATCAGTTAACTTCAAACAGCTTGACTAAAAAGATCAGTCTTTAAGGCCCTTTTAGCAGGGCTATGATCTTGTATCTGGTAGTTGAATATAAGTAGTTGCTTCTATAGCTTAGGGCCACTATTTAAAAAATGCTCCTTCAGTGCTGGATCCCTGTGATTTTAAGTGCTAGATCCTTGTGAGTGGGAATATGCCTGTGATAAAAGATACTCCTTCAAATACCTTGAACCAAGACTTACTGTTGGATGGCAGTTCCTGGGTCCTCTATTCAACATCTTATTTTGGTCAAAGACTGGTAATGTGGTACAAGTTGAATCATTTATGGTATCCCTTAGTCATCATACCTTCTGTAGAATTGACTTCTCCGGATACTGTACCATTTTTAAGAAGAAATGTTAAATCTGTGGGGGCAATAAGCATCCTTGTTGTATACCTCTGATGGGGAAGCTAACAATCCTCTAACCAGAGAAAGTTATCTGAAGAACAGATTCTGGCAACCAGTCACTCTTGAAAATAGAAGTAACTTGTATTTATTATTTGATGTTGGGTTGCATATGAAATTTCACATTTGCCACCTATCAAAATGTGTCAAAAATACCAAGAAATCTAAAACACCAAGTTCTGACTTTTAGGTAAAATTTCACATTTTGAATTTATATTCAAAATTTAGATCTGAACATTTGCTTTCCAGATTACAACTTTTGTCAAATGTTGAACATTTTAAGTTCAGGAACAATGTGTATATTCCATCCTGATCAATGTCATTTATTATTTACAAGAGTGCCTGTAACATTCTAGGTTTCCCCAGGATATTTCTCTGCCTACTGACTCAACTGAAAAAAAAATACAATGAAAGTCAAGGGAAATGTTATGTTGGAAAAATATAAGAATGTTTGGATTTTTATGCCATCTCTTAGAATGCAGGGCTGTCTTTTCTGAGTGCGATGATCTAGCTGGAAAACGCCACTGATTTCATTATAGCTTCTACCTATTTAGAGAGATTAAAGTGGAAGAAGGGCAATACAAAACTATTCCCCCCTGTTTTCGACTGAGCTCTGACTTCATATGCATCTGGGTAACCATGGATATTACAGAAGCTGTGCATTTTTCACTATCTCCTTCACCACATGGAGTCCTTTACATCTGCATTTAGTTTTTCAATGCTACATAATTATGTTTAAAAGTGCCATTTAAGTAATTAGTCACAGCCATTCATTCCCACTATCTTGTTGACTTCCACATGATACCCATAAGACTTATTGTACCATAACATCTTGGAGATGTTCAGATATTGAGCACCACAAAATAATGAGTTCATTGAGCATCCTTATAGAACAGGCCTCCTATTGGTGGGTCATTTGCTAACAGAAACCTCTAATCTCTCAAGTGCTTCTGGTATACATCATGTTGCAAACTTCATTTCATCTCAGCCTAAAGGGGCAGTCTTGTACGCCAGTGTCTATACAGAAGTTCTATTGATTTCTACAAGAATTCACGCTGGTTCCAATATACTGAGTTTTCCAGAACTGATGCAAAAATTCAAGACCAAAGTCTTGAATTTCTAATATGCAGTGGCAGTTTAGGCAGATGGATTTATATAACATTCAGTTTTCCAAATGTCTCATTTTTGGAGGGGACATCATCACTCTGGACATCAAAGGCTGTTTCTGTGCGATGTCCACTAGGCCATAGTCATCTTTCCACCATGTCTAACCGCTTGTATCAGATAAAAGCAACAGGGGATGGTTCCAAAAGAGATTAATCTCTCTCTGTGCCTGTGTGATGTATCGAATTCAGCCTACATTATAAATGGAGAAACTGTGTTCCTCTTCAGTAGATTGGATTGGCTCAGTGCTATATATTGAGCTAAATATGTATTGCCTTGTCTTGCTTTTAGACTATACTCAGCTCTTGCTATTTGAAAGACTCTTCAGCATTCCACATAATGAGGCATACAGAAAGAACAGAACATTTTTATTTGCATGCACATGCATTAACTTCTCGGAAGTGCAGAACATTTAGGTCTTGTATAGAAAGGCTCTGATCTCTTCCAGCTTCTTTGTGCAGTCCTCAGGCATTCTACTACTGTGTCCTGCTGGACTCAATAGGACCAACTCCCAAGGAAGCATGGATCGGATTGTAGGCTATCATACTTTGGGTGCTGGCAGATATCAAGCTACAATGAATAGCTAGAGGGTCCACACTGCAATCTGAAATCAAAGCAGGATGGTTCTTATGGGGGGAGGGGAGAATGGGGAAGCTAATAGCCATTTACATACCTGATCAGCAGGCAAATGGCCCAGTCTGAGTGCAGTTCTGGTGCAGACAAGCTAATTTAGCCATGTCAGGAAGAAAGCTGTTCTGTGACATCAGCCTTGGAAAACTGAACTCTTGCAGGTTTTTGGTTTTCTGTACAGTAGCTGCTCCCATTGCTCATGTAAGCATCGGCCAAGCACGATCTATGACTCAACAGAGCTCCCCGGAGCCTTGGCAGACTTTTAGTAGAAGAGTGACTCAGCAGCCATGCCACCCCTTTTCAGCAGCAGCCTCCTATTTAATAATAAATAGAATCATAGAATCATAGAGTTGGAAGAGACCACAAGGGCCATCAAATCCAACCCTTTGCCATGCAGGAAATAGGGAAAGTGCATCCTTCCTTAAAAGATGTATGGTCGACCCCTCCTTGAAACAAGAACAGCTCAGTTTAGGTTGGGCCAGAATGCATTTTAAAATGATTCTCAGTCATTAGGGATGTTAACTAAAATAAGCAGGTTAAGAATAGAATTAGAGATTTTCATGAGAGTGATACCTAACAAAAAACAAAACAAAACACTGAAACAATACAGCTACCTAGAAAGAGAAGGGAAACTGCTAGGGAAAATGGATAGCCCTGGGAATAGCAGAGGCCACTGTGGAATGAGGTAAAGTACTCACTGGGGAAGGGAAATCTTGTCACCCCTGTTGGCTTCTAGTTTCTTTGCTGCTGTTAAGCAACCCCTGCTTCCTCCTAGGTTACTTTTCCCTTCCATACTTTTTAGTCTATATCTGCCCTGTCCCAAAACAGGGTGCTGAACCAAGAAAAAACAAGTACTAAGAAGAGTATCTAATGCTGGGGGTGGTTGGTTCTATGTTAGTAATATGTATGATGCACCAGTGAAAATATTGTTTCTTTTGACATTTCTACATGATTGTTTCCTTCCTTTTTGGACACTACTCTGGAAGCATAGGATATGAAAAAAAGCAGAATGCTACCAAAAGTGAAGGGACTTCAGTGACGAGATAGGGCAGCAGTCCCTCTGTGACACCAAACAGACAAGTGTCTTTGAAGCTCCCAAGACCCAATATGAGAACCAATTCTCATATTGTGTCTTCGTAGCTTCAAAAAGACACTTCATTAAAAAAAAATTGGGGAAAACGACACATGCACATCATTGGTCGGGAATACTAAGTTTATTTGTGTACTTTACAAGCTGAAATAGCGGCTGCCTGCAATGCAAACAGAGGAAACAGCCCTGGGAATAACTCATCTAATGGTGGGTAGCATGGTGAATCTCTGGAGAAGCAGAAAATGGTAGGTGTGAGCTGCGGAGAAACTGCAGTGGGAGCTTTAAACTCAGGCAGGAAAAATAAGATGTTTCCTGTTTTCTACACAGCAAGCAGGAAATATCTTCAACCCGTGTTGGGGGAAAAGATTGCTGGTTTTGCATTTCCAAAAAATCCTGGGTTGAGCAGAAAGAAAACATCCTGAGAACGTCTTCGGGGGAAAAGCTGCACGAACTTCCTTCCCAAAATTCTTCTTTTCACATTCCCAAGACATTTTATTTGGGTTGTGCAGAAAGCAACCAACCTCACAGTTGTTGTGAGGAGAAAATGAAGAGGGAGAAGAACAATGAAAACTGCTCTGGGTTCCCTTTGGGTATAAATGAAGCAATAAACAAATCAACAAACACCAGAAAGAACAGAACAGTTGTTGTTTATATAGAATCAAATAAAGCTATCCACAATCCGGTGAGCAGCAACATGATTGACATAAACAATGGTTGGGGAAAACCAATTTAGCAGCCCAGTTTTCTTCAGTTGCAAAACTGGACTGGCTAGTAAACACCTCTCTCAATGACATATCTGCTAAGTCTCTCTCTCTCTCTCTCTCTCTCTCTCTCTCTCTCTCTCTCTCTCTCTTTCTCTTTCTCTCTCTCTCTCTCACCTCTGATATTCTTTACTTCTGACAAATAGGAGCAAGATCTGAAGATTACCAAATGTCATCAATTTTTCTATTCAAATTAAATTTAATAACCATATTAACCAATAAGGCATTTTTGATTCAGATGCATTCAGATGCATTCAGATGCATAATGCTTCAAATTCTGTGTATGCCATGAACTCAGCCAAAAGTTGTAATCTCTCATCTGTCCCATTTGCAACATAGGATTGCTATAAAGGTTATTAGAAAACTGCTCTGAGCACTAGAAAAACTACATAAATGCTAAGTATTATAATTAACTATCAAAATTGGCTGGGGAAGTATATCAGAATCCAGCTTCCAATTCAGACCCAGAAACGTCCAATGCAATTGCTTAACTCTGGCATGGCATTTTACCTGCTTATGTCTTGTTTTGCCTTATTCATATAAATGATCCTTCTCTTTGGTATGCTTGGTGCTTTTCTGCCTTTTTGTTTGTGTCTTCATCCCATTTTCTCTGATCAGAGACTTAAAAAGATAAAATTGGCATTATCAGATAGCTCCATTTCACTTGGCATATTGCTCTACTTTCAGGGCAGGTATTTAATATCCGGAGGGTTGACATTCAAATTTGTAAAGTCACTTGGCATGCCCTCTTTGGTCTCTGGAATTGTTTATTGATTTCAAAATCACTTTCATTCATTACATCTGTTTGTTTTGGTACCCAGGCTGGTCATTCTATAGGATTTCACAGCCTGTTATCCCAAACACTGCTTCAAGAACTGCAGTCTCTTGCTACTGCTATTTTCCTGTTTGTTCTTGGCATTGACTGAGCAAACTAACTTCCATTTCGATATCCTTTTCTTCCATCTCTGTCCATGCAATTCTTCCAATTTCAGCTGAGCTCTACCTTCCAGTGAGTCACTTACAGATTCCAAAGACCATTGATTAAATCTGCCCAATTAAGATCTTTAGATCTTGACCCCATTTTAACCCAGTTCTGCAGGTTCTCTGTTTTTGTGCTTTTTAAAACCCTTGAGTATAAAACCAAGAAGCAATTTTAGAAACATTTAGAACAATTAGGAAAAGAAGGAATTTTCCTCTGTTATAGTCGTCCTCCTGCAAAAGGGGTTGCTCACAATACATTTGTGAATTGGTCCTAAAAACTTGTTCTCACTTTGCTTCACCACCTTCATCTAATCCCATCTTCTGCATAGTTGCTCCCATTTTCCCACAGAAGTAATTGTGCGTACATTAGAAACTTCAGAAACCCTGACTTTGCATTTCATTGTGGTGTAGTTGTTAGAGTGCTGGACTAAGACCTGAGAGATCCAGGTTTGAATCCTCACTGGGTTTCCTTGGGCCAATGATACATTCTTAGCCTAACCTACCTCACAGGGTCGTTGTGAGGACAAAATGGAAAGAGAGGGGAAAAGTGTAAGCTGGTTTGAGTCCCCATTGGAAGAAAAGGCTGTGTGTGTGTGTGTGTGTGTGTGTGTGTGTGTGTGTGAGAGAGAGAGAGAGAGAGAGAGAGAGAGAGAGAGAGAGAGAGAGAGAGCACGTGCACGCATGCATTGCTTGTGTGTAAGACACATTGCTGAACACATAAAGTTGCCTAATACCAAATTAGACCTGGTCACTCAAAGTCAGTATTGTATACCACGACTGGCAGCAGCGTTCCAGGGTCTCACACCAAGCTCCTTCACATCCCTGATCCTTTCAAATGGCGATGCTAGGAATTGAACCTGGAATCTTCTGCATAAAAAAACAGATATTATACCCATTTCCTTAAAAGGGGCCTTGTCCAATTCAAAAGGACTAAAGCCATCTTCTGTTTGCAAGGGCACTGATGGAACAGTATTTGTGCACGCTGCTAACAAAATGTAGCTTGCAAATTGTTGATCAGCCTGCTATATAATTTCAACTTTGCAGAATGTATATGTGACTTCAAATCTAGTTCAAGTACCCAAGGAGGTCAGTGGTTGATAGGGAACTGTCTAATTTCACATGGGAAACTGAGGTCAACAGGGCAAGAGATTGCTCTGCAGACCCATGGGCAGTTCCACCTGGGAGTGTTATTCCCATGGAAACCAACACAAGTGAGATGGGGTGATCTGATGATGTATTTTATCAATATGGACACACCTGACAACCTTCTGCTCTGAATCTGAAGATCAGTAGTAGATATACAAATGCCCCAGTCATGATTATGAATCACCTTGGTCCCCTTTTGAGGGCAGGGTGTATGTGAGAGAGATGAAACAAAAATATTTAAAGACCTATTCAAAGAATTATGATTCAAATGATTTACAGACCACTTCTGCATGCGTTTATTTGCATGCAGATCCTTCTGAGTGGGACTCATTCCCTTTAAAATTCACAGGATTATAGTGATCCTTCAAAATAATTATATTTATGATTACAGCCTTATTGGCATAAACTGGGATCATTCTTTTGAAGAGGAAGGGTGTTCTACATATGATGTGGGGGAAGTCTATATTTTTGGAAAGATTTTGTGTGTCTCCTGTATTTTTTGTCTGCAAGTCTTGACTGAAATTGCACTGAAGAAATCTATACAACATTAAAAAAACTGGGACTGTTTGAAAGAGATCAGCTGGAACCTCCTACTGTTGTGATAAATATTAGAAAACAGAAATAGATTTGTTTATTTAGAGCCAAGTGAGTGTGGAGGGCAGATCCCTTGAAATCTAATGACTTCTCCTGGGAGCTAGTTGATGTTCTGCCACAGTTCTCCATGTGCCAGGTACTCACTTCCTTTTAGCCAATTTGTAGTCTCACTGCTGTGACTCCCTGTCAGGGTATCTCATGTTACAAACTTCCAAACCAGTTCTCTACAGAGTTTATTGCTGGGAAATGCAAATTTGCCTCTCTCACACACACACTCTCTGAAACATTTTAATAAGTTCTTCTTTGTCTGTAATGCCACTAATAGTGCAATATTAAGGAGGACTACTTCAGTCTAAGCCCATTCCTTTCAATGGGCTTACACTGGAATAACTCTCTTTAGGGTTGCACTATGATTGTGCCTTAGACTTTCTGGAAAAAAAGTATCACTTTATGTAGATAAAATGACTGGTGAAAAAGACAGTTGGTAGCATCTAAAAAGATATTTAAAAGTATGCACACAGACAGATTCTTGACATTTTCCAACATTCCCTTGAATTTATAAGTGACAGCAAACTTAGCCCATGGCCAATTGTAAACTAGGATCATTCTACTGACTTCTTTGAAGCTATATAAAGAAGTTGTCTAAAATCATCTTGATGTCATCAAGTCATAATTATGTATGATCTCCAATGATGTTGTTAATATCTTGGAAATGAAACAGTGAAGTTGTTCAATCCAAACAATCCATACAAGCTTTGATTAAGACTTGGGAGATCAGACACCTAAGGGATTGTAAAGGAGGCTTAAGTCTCTACCCTAGCCTTATCTTGGAGAAAGCCCATACCTATTTAACAATACAACCAGAAATTGGCCGTATAAGAGGCACACTGTTGGTGGGGCAGAAGTACTCATGTTACAACCCTATGCAGTTTCTCTAGTCTTAATCCACTGGTTTCTACGCTCTTAAACTGGAGCACTTCTGTAGGACTGAAGTGCTGAGCTCTCTCCACCTTGAATTCTACCCCAACACCAATAACACAAGTGGCACAAATTTAAATACTCCCATTAACTCAGTTGGGGGGGGGGACTGTCCTTCCTGCCTCCTACCCCTCCTACACAGCCACAATAGAGATTCCAACACACTGTGCTCCCATATCTCAGAAGGTAGAGTGGGGATCTCTTTGACCTCATGTTATGAATACTTCAAATATCTGAGCAGGAACTCCATTCATTGAAACTTGCTACAGAAAGGGATCATTAAAAGAGAGAGAGAGAGAGAGAGGGAGGGAGGGAGGGAGGGAGCCAAGGCCAATAATAACATACTGATAACTCTTGGTTTCTCAGTGTTACACAAAAAGTTGCGGTCTACCCTTTTAGAGTGGGGAAATAGTGAAGGGCAGACCTTGCTTAACAAGAGGTGGGCAAGCTCAGAATCTTCTTGGTTGCTAACTTTCATGCAAAGTTGCTTAGGCAGGAAATTTGCCAAAGAATTTTTGTAAAAGTTTAACCGATTTTATTGAAAGAAAAATAATTATAATACAGGCTGGGAGAGAGGACTACTTATAGGGAGCAACATGGCCTCTGGTAATGCAAAGAGATCCTTAGTCATCTAATACAAAGGAGATCCTTGCCTCTCTGTGTAGCTAGAGGGACAGATAATAATTATTTTGTTTTTAATATAGTTTTGCTAGATATATAATGTTAGTAGAATTTTGGTTTTATTTTGATTTTCTGTAAAGTTTTCCTTCCTGCTGTAAAATGCATTACTAAGTCACAAGCTTGCTGAAACAAAAAGATTAGATTATGCTAAAGGTGGACCCAGAGAAACAGGATGCTGACAGTAAATGAATCAGGCAAACCCCTTCTGCATTTTTACATAGCCCCAAGTAATTGTCACATACACCAAGGACAACTATCCGGAGATGTTTCCTCATCAAAGATTAGACCTGGATGTCTCAGAAAAATGGCCCTTGATGGCCCTGCATTGTCACTGTATAATTCAATCTATGATGTAACCTCTAAAATTTACTATAAGAAATCTATACTTTTCTGTGTTCGGTGTGCCTTTTGCCAGGCTTGGCCATGCGTCGTGCCTGGTGCTCACCGAGCTGCTGAATTCACTTTTTACTGAACAAAACTCTGTTCAACTGCATTAAAAGTTTATGTTATTTTTCAATTGGAATTTTGTGGCTTCAGTTTTATTTGCTGCCAAGCTGAAATCACTGAAATCACTATTAAAGTTGCCCTGGCAGCAGGTAACATCTGGGGAGAAGACAAGGGGTGGCCATCAAGTTTAAGTGTTGAGTAATCAATCTAACGGGCTGAGTATTTGTCTTAGGTGGCTAAGCCTGGGAGTACCCGCAAGAGGGAAGGTAGCCAATTAAATTACAGCTGTAAAACAATGTCAATGCAAATAAGGTGGTCTTCAGAGAGAAGGTAGTTAGAGGAAGGAGCTAAGATTAGTACTGTGCTGGCAGGAATGCCTTGGAGGAAACACCTTACCATGTTTTTTGTCTTAGAGAAGATAATCGACCAGGGCTGGAGGCAGAAATGACTTCCACTGCAGGAGGTACTATTTCACCTTAATCCCTTCAGGAAGAGGGTAAGGCAGGTACTGTGCAAGACAAATATGGGGGAGGGCAAGTCCAGACAAGATTTCTGTCTTTGTGGGTACACTAGCCAATAGAGAGAATGGGTGCCCCATCTTGCTATTGCACTGCTAGGCATCCCAAGGTTTGGCAGGAAGGTTAGACTGGAAAACGGGATCAGTCGGGTAACATCTGAACATATTAGAACACTCCATTCTTCCAGCTCAGGGGACTGGCAATACCAACAAGCAAGGAAGGGTTTCCATGGCTCAGAGTTAGATGAATGTTTATTAGAAATACAAAGTTGCTGTTTATTGGCTTAACTACCCTTTCATCCTAAATATATGCCAGCAGTCTGCCAAAAATGGGGTAGAGGGTAGGTAAACACAGTGCAGAAAGGGTTGAGCCCTTGTAGATATGTTGGCATATCATTATGTTGCCAGTAAGATATCACAAAACCGCATATGCAACTGTGGAAAACAGGGAGTACAGCTACATTGTGCCTTAGAGTTTCATTGTGCCTTAGACCAGCCTCTCCAGTCCAACCACTGGCATGCAGTTTTTCTAACAGAATGGCATTTTGCTGTGCAAAAGTAGGGTTGTGGATTTCCACTGATTCCTCCTTCCACTGCAGTACACCCTCCCCCCGTTGCCCCCTTGCTGTTCCTAAGGGTTGGTTGACTGCTGCCCAGGACAAAATTTGATGAGACTTCTTACTGTGTCATGTGCGCAGGCTTGGTGAAGTGTTACTATTACTGAAGTGTCAGACATTAATAATAGTATCTGACTGTATAGCAAATGAAAAAAACTGAATTGCTTGACTATGCGAGTGAATAATTTATGTTGAAATATTTATGTGCATTAAAAAAAATTAGGGCCCTTCATAACATATACTACAGGCCCTATACTAGCCTAATCTGGCCTAGACATGAGGGTTTTGCACCATGCTGGTCTGTGACTGGCGGCTGCTGCTGGTGTTCTAAGGATTCCATGGCTGTTGCTGTGCTCACACATCTTTAGGGCTGGGATTCCCCCTTCCTTTCCTGATGTCTGTCTGCTGGGAGAGAATAGGATGTCAAATAGCTGCACTGGCATTGTACCAGCAGCAGCAGCGTTGCAGTGCTGAGAGTGATAGCGGAGCCAGAAGTGAAATTCCTCCACTTCTGGACTGTATTCGAATTAAAGGTTAAATCTGTTTTACTTTTCTGTGTTAGCTAGGTAGAAATCAATGGTATTAGCTAGGAAAATAGGATTTGTAAGTTTCTTTGTATTTGTGACTGTATGGAACCTCCTTAGCCCAAGGCAGAGAGCCATCTCCGCTCCACCTGGGCACATCCTATTCACGTGCAAAGGTTCCTGATGCACGCGGACAAAGGAAGACCTCAGTCGAAGCGCCACCCCAAGCCTAATCCCGCCAGCAGGCAGATAAGGAAGCTCTCGTCATCACCCTCTGCTTCCTGACCCCGGACACCTGGGGAAACCGGTATTGCTCTCGAGGAACCGACCCGACAGGCGGAGTGCAGTTCCGGAGAACGGTGCTGGTTGCAGTGGTTCGGAGATCGGAGGTCTTGTTTGGTCGGAGGTTGTGGACGCCCTCTGCAGGACAGGCAGACTGACCTGGCGGTGAATTGATCCGTGAGAGAGAGAGAGAGAGAGAGAGAGAGAGAGTTCCGTGTTAGCCATAAAGAAGGAACGGAGGGCCTCGGCATTAAGGGGTTAGTCCGGGAAGGACAAGAAAGAACCCAGGCCAGGTTTAAACCCAGCGTGTCCTTAGGCTCAGGAATTTGTCGAACGGGTGTCTGGTCCAGGAAGGACGGGAACAGAAGCCCAAGTCAGAGATCAGCGAGCAGAGTTGGTTAGAAAATGGGAGCCTGTGGGTCTAAGGATGGAAGCCCCAAGTCTCTCCCAGAATCCACCCCGTTAGCTTGCGTCCCAACCGGATAAGCAAATGCGCTTCCTGCAGTGTCTAGAGAGAAAGTTGGAGTCGCGGGTGCAAGGGCGAATGGACTAATTACAGTCTGTCCACTGCTCTTTACGTGACGGGCTCATTTAGTTGGCCAATCCTCCAGAATTTGTATCAAGTCCTAAGAAGTACTGGGTTAAAGAAGCAGGCTAAGACATTGAGAGGACCTTTATGGAGGCTCTACAGAAACCCCAAGAGTTATAGCTGTGTTCAGGGAACCAAAATTATAGTGTGGTGGAGCCAAGTCCAACGGAGTCAGTAGTTTTAGGCCGCCCCGATGATCCTGCTTCCCAGATGATCGGCTGACTTAGTAGCGCAAGCATGGCCCCAACCCCCCCACCGAAGGCATGAAACGGAAGCTCTCCAGCATTTGGACAGCAGGCTGCCGCTTCCCCCGAAGTGCGTCGCCGATGTATGGCTGGCCTCCGCTGGATGGTGCCCTCCGCCCTCCTCAGATGGGGACGGCCCTCCTTCTCGGGCTTCACGGCTCACGCCATCAACCTTCCCCAGAAGGGAGAGTCTGGCCCCTCAAATCCCAATTCGGGATTCAGGCTCCTCCGGACCTCCTCCCACGGGACCCCAGCTAACCGCTTAGCTCAGATGCTGGACGACGCGGGCTCCCAAGTTCAGGAGTTTGTAGTCTGCCCTCAGGAGGTCTCCAGGTCTGGCCTCCAGCTTGGTCTTCCCCACGGCCGGGCTGCCTCCCTCCACCGAGATGGTCGACAATTCTGCCTCTCCCATCCACCCCATTCATGTAACTCAGATAGCGGTAGCCGCTACCCGCAGCGGGTGCATGCCCTCCCAATCGCCTCCAGGTGGGGTCGAATCAAAAGGTACCAGCTGCATCGGCGTGGAGCATGTTTCCCATCCGCATTCTCAGATGGGAATGACCCCAACCGTGAACTTCGGGCCCCTTTGCGTTCCACGCTCCTTTACTGCCTTTGACGACTGTACAATTGAAAGAGAGGTGGTCGCCCGCATCACGCATCCCTTTAGCGATGACCCAACTTGTAGAGTCCATTTTGCTAATTCACTTGCCCACTTATGCTGATATTCAGCAACTACTGCCTCCTTTTGACCGGGAGAGAGGTTCTGCTTATTCAGGTGGCTGTAACCACACCCACAGGTAGGATGAATGCATCAGGAACATAAGAACATAAGAACTAGCCTGCTGGATCAGACCAGAGTCCATCTAGTCCAGCACTCTGCTACTCGCAGTGGCCCACCAGGTGCCTTTGGGAGCTCACATGCAGGAGGGAAAGCAATGGCCATGCTGCTGCCTCCCGAAAGCACCTGGTCTTAAGTTAAGGCATTTTGCAATCTCAGATCAAGGCAGAATCAAGATTGGTAGCCATAGATCGATCTTCTCCTCCATAAATCTGTCCAAGCCCTTTTAAAAGCTATCCAGGTTAGTGGCCATCACCACACCTCCTGTGGCAGCATATTCCAAAACACCAATCACACGCTAGCGTGAAGAAGTGTTTCCTATTAGTCCCAATTCTTCCCCCAGCATTTTCATGCCCTCTGGTTTCTAGTAGGTAGAGACAGAGAAAGAGAGAAAATTTCTCTCTGTCAACATTTTCTACCCCATGCATAATTTTATAGACTTCAATCATATCCCCCCTCAGACGTCTTCTCTCCAAACTAAAGAGTCCCAAACGCTGAAGCCTCTCCTCATAAGGAAGGTGCTCCAGCCCCTCAATCATCCTCGCTAAGCCCTTCTGTACTTTTCTATCTCTTCAATATCCTTTTGAGATGTGGGCTTACCAGAACTGAACACAGTACTCCAAGCGGCCACCACGGCTTTATATAAGGGCAGGCATGACAATCCTTGCAGTTTTATTATCAACTCCTTTCCTAATTATCCCCAGCATAGAGTTTGCCTTTCACAGCTGCCATGCATTGAGTGGACATTCCCATGGAACTAATATCAACTAAGACGCCTAAATCCCTTTCCTGGTCTGTGACTGATAGCACTGACCCCTGCAGCGTTGTATGTGAAGTTTGGATTTTTGCCCCTATGGCATCACTTTACATTTTGCTACATTGAACTGCATTGCCATTTCTGAGCCCACTCACCTAATTTATCAAGGTCCTTTGAGCTCTTTCAAGCAATCCTTTTGTGGTTCTCACCATCCTACATAATTTGTATCATCTGCAAACTTACACCACGCTACCTACCCTACTTCCAGGTCATTTATGAATAGGGTTAAAAGGAGCACTGGTCCCAAATTAATGATCCTTGGGACACTACACTTCTCCATTGTGAGAACTTCCCATTTATACCACCCTTGTTTCCTGTTCCTCAACCAGTTTTTAATCCATAGGAGGATTTCCTTATTCCTTCATGAGTTTTCAACAGTCTCTGGTGAGGAACTTGTTTCAAAAGCCTTTGGAAATCCAAGTAGACAATGTCCACTGGTTCCTCTTATCCACATGCCTGTTTACACCCTCAAAGAACTCTAGTAAGTTTAAAGACAGGACTTATTTCCTCTGCAAAAGCCATGCTGACTCTTCAGCAGGTCTTGCTTTTCTACATGTTTATAATTCTTATCTTTAATGATATATACACAGCCACTAATTTGTACTAATTTACCAGGAACAGATGTCAAACTGACTGGCTCTGTAATTTCCTCAGTCCCCCCCTGCAGACCCTTTCTTAAAGATTGGTGTGACATTACATCTTCCAGTCTTCAGGAATGAACCTGATTTAGGGATAAGCATATTGTTTTAGAGAACATCAGCAATCATGCTTGGAGCCTCTTTAAGAACTCTTGGATGAATGCAATCTGGGCCAGGGATTTGGTAGCATTTAGTTTAGTCAATGGCTGCCAGAACTTTCCTCTTTGTCTACCATTATCTCGCTAGTTCCTCGGATTCACCTCCATAGAAGCTTGGTTCAGGTGCAGGAATTTTCCTCACCTCCTCTGGGTGAAGACAGATGCAAAGAATCTCATTCAGCTTCTCTGCAACTTCCTGTCATCTTTAGCACACCTTTTGTTCCTTCATCATCTAACTGGCCTACCGTATTTCCTTAGCTGGCTTCCTGCTTCATGTATTTACAAACCACCATGTTGGTCTTGATGTTCGCAGCCATGCCCTCATAATCCTTTTTTTTGCCTCCTACAGCTAACTCTGGCTTCTCTTTGCCACCATTTGTGTTCTCTCTGGTATTCTTCATCAGTTGGGTTGGACTTCCATTTTCTAAAATATATCTTTTTTCCTAATAATTTCCTCAACCTCCCTTGTTAACCATGGTGGCTTTCTTTTGACTGCACTGCCTTTCCTAACCTGTGGAACACTTTCCAGCTGAGCTTAACACTGGGTGTGTTTTTAAATAACCTCCAAGCATCTTGGACATTTTGACTCTCTTGATTTTCCCTTTCAGCTTCAAGCACTATCCCCTCATCTTTGGAGAATTTCCCTTTCTGAAGTGCAAATGTAACTTATTTAGGTAGCGTCACTGTCTGCATGCAGAGATACTTAGAATCTGGCTGTGGTCGCTGTTCCTATCGCTCAACAACACTGACTTCCCCGCACCAGGTCCTGGGTCCCATAATTAGATCTAGGATCACCTCTCCTGGTTGGTTCTACAACCATCTGGGTTTGGGTTTTCACAGTCATTTAGCATATCCAGGAATGTTCTCTCCTTACCATGACCTGAACATGCATTTTCCAGTTTTATGGGGATAGTTAAAATCACCATTACCAATTTACATTTTGCTTTGTTGGCCTCTAATTTTTTTTTCCATCTCAGAATCCTCTTGTGCTTGGTCAGGGACGAAGAATATACCCTAATGTTAAACTGTGCTGCACCCCTGGTATTGATATCCACAGTGCTTCTGTAGAGGAATCAGCTCCCCTGCATTGTCTATTTTATGTGACACTATGCTCTCTTTGATGTAGCCACCCCACCCCAATACTCTGTCCTATCCTTCCTGTAGAGCCTGTAACCTGGGATAACAGCATCCCACTGGTTCTCCCTCATTCCACCATGTCTCCTGTGATGCCCACTTATATCAATGTCCTCCTTCAAAACTCTGTACTCCAGTTCCCCATTTTAGGATCTAATGCTTTACTATTAGCATAGAGACACTTGTATACTCTGTCTCTGTCCCTAACCTGGGATTTCTATATGTGTTTTGCCCTCCAGCCTTTTACATATGCTCCTCGCTAGAAGGTGGTTGATTTAGAAAACCTCCCTCTCTGTCTGCATCTCCATGGACTCTGTATTCGAACCGAAGTCACCTCAGCTCCTGTCGGCTTTCCCCAAGGATCAGTTTAAAAGCTGTTCTGCCACCTTTTAATGTTGAGCTGCCAGCAGCTCGGTTCCTCTTCTTGGTTAAGATGAAGCTCCCTTTTGTACAGGCCTGCCTTATCCCAAAAAGGTTCCCCAGTTCCTGACAAATCTGAAACCCTCTGCCTTTACACCACCTTCATCCACGATTGAGACCTCTGTATCTCCGGCTTGCCTAGCTCGCCTCTGGGTACAAGGTGGAACAGGTAGCATTTCGAGAATGCCACCTGTGGGGTCCTGGATTTTAACCTGTTTCCTAGCAGCCTAAATTTAGCTTCCCAGAACCTCCTTCCTGGCTGCATTTCCCAATGTCATTGGTACCAATGTGGGACCACCACTGCTGACTCCACCCCAGCACTGTCTAACAGCCTCCATCTAGACGGTTAAAGGACATCCTCGGCGAACCTTCGCATCTCAGTAGGTGTCACCATGCTTCTGTCACAAACTCCAACTCTCTATATTCCTGATGATCGAATCACCCACCAAGGAGCCCCCACTTCCGTAGGGGGTATCCTCAGTGCTAGAGGATATCTGACCCCCAGCTAAGGAAGGGGTCCCATCTAAGTGTGGCATCTTCACCCTCCTTCAGACTGGCACCCTCTGGTCACCCAGACTTTCATTCTCCAGACATCTGAAGAGATGTCACGCTGGGAGTGGGACCCGCCAGTCCCTGAAAGCCTTGTTTGTTGCCCTCTCTGCCTCTGCTTCTCCAAGCCTGCCACCTTGGCTCAAGAGAACGGACACGCTCCTTGAGTGCCAGGAGCTTCATTGCAGCGAGGGCACACCTCCACGACTTCTGGTCCTAGTGGCAGATAGTCATACATGTGACACTCAGTGCAAAACACTGGGTGCTCTCCCCATCCCCTGCTGGCTTCCTGCCTTCATATCTATTTTTTTGTTTGATATTCAACACTGACGATTTTAATTAGTGCCTCTCTCTAAGGTTTCTATACCTTCTACTATCCCTAAAATATGTTCTTATTTAGTAACACCTGCGCTGGCCAGGCCAAGTTCCATTAACTGACAAGATTTAAAATTTGGAGTAGCTCCCACCCTTTCAGCAGCCTCCACCTCAGCAGCCCCACCCCTTCAGCAGCCTTACCAATCAGCAGCCCCACCCCTTCAGCAGCCTCCACCAATCAGCAGCCCCAGGACAAGGAGAAAAAAGAGAAACCCTGTTTAAAATACACTATTTAAAAGCAAGAGTGTGCTTTGAGAAAAGCCCCTCTGTAAGGAAAAAAGCAGAGCTAACTCAGCCCTTTCTGGAAGACTCCAGCCCTTGTTTCTGGCCCACTGCTGTTCTCTCCTCTGCTCCTCTCCTCTGCTATTCCAGAGACTAACTGACAAGATTTAAAATTTAAGATTTAAAAGGAAGGAGCGCACTCGGCCACGCTGGCTGAGGTGTTTCCCCCCCGAAGTTAGACCCAGGGTGGGATGTGAACAAGTAGAGGCAGACCGATAAACTGGGGAACTATCGGCGCTTTATGATTTCGGTCTCAAAATGGCGCTCTATCGCCGCCATGATCTGTCCAAACTCCATCAGTTGGCCTAGAATAAGGATGAGTCTCCCCGTCACTTTATGGGAAACGAGATTCGCTCCGAAAGTGTCAAATGGATGATGCGGATCCCACTGACCCAGCTCCACTTCCGATCAATAGCTTGTTCATTGGTGGGAGCCCGGATATCAGGAAGAAGTTGAATCGGATCCCTGATAATACCCTTTAAGGATCCAAGGATCTCCTGGAAAACGCCAATAATGTGTATTTTGAGCCGGAAGAGATGGCACAGGATGGCGAGAAGGCGAAGGAATCGCTTACCGCCAGCTAGTGGGAGCCTTACAGGCCGTAAAATAACCGACCCTTGAATCATCTTATGGGAATGGTCCCAGGATTTCCCCATATGCTCCTACGCACTCCTGCCTTAGAGCAGATCTGTGAAGCAGCAGGAAGTAGTGGGAGCCCTACGGGCTACCACGGGTGGGAATCGAGATTTTGGTAGGAACTTCGGGTTACCAGGGACTCTCCCGCAGCCCGCCACCGCTCCACGCACTTCTTTTAGATAAAGATCAGTGCAAAGAGCAGCCGCTTGGGCCATGGTGGCCACTTCATGCCTGTGAGTGGCGCTGCCAGGGCTGGTACCGGAGGGGTCGCCAGTCTCAACCGGCAACGACACCGAGCAACCCCGCCCAGTTTTCAGGCCCCAGTCTCCTTATTTCAACCCCTCAATGCAATCTCCCCGAACCTCCAGACAGCCTGTCCCTTTTCCAGGCACGGGAACCCCCCCATGGAGTGGGTGCCCGGACTCCGAGGCCGGAGTAGCCAGGCAGGCTCTGGAATCTTTGGGGTTTCAATGTCCCAGCTGCCTCCCTCCCCGGGTTGAGAGCGCCTCCCGCACGCCTGAAGCCGCTCTTCCCCAAAGACCAGCAACGGGCGGCTCAGCGGGAGTCTTGCCGCCTTCACTTTGGTGATCTTTACCCAGCCCGATGCTGAGGGTGATCGCCAGCCCTTCCTCGATGTCCCTGTTCCGTCTCCTGGATCCCTTGATGTGGTTGTTGTAATCTCTCAGCCCTCACCAGCTCCCCGGAGGCCGCCTGCTTCCAACGTGCCTCACCCGTGTTCCCCGTCCCCCTCTGGAAATAGCCCCTATGTTTGATGCCCCTCCACAAGTTGCCTGGCCCTCCTCCAGTGCCTCTGAACATATGCAAGGTTTTCTTCCTGAGCCTGCTTCTTTCCCCTGCTCCCACGGATGGTTCATCCACCCCTCGGTAGACCTGGACGCGACTCGTGCCGGTGTCGGAGTCGTGATAGACACCTCTGCGTTCATTGGCCGAGGGCTACTGCCTCAGGCAACTCCTGGTCACCTCGGGCTGCCCTGTCTCCCTCCAACCCGATTTTCCCAGTCCTGGTGGGGGGCCGCTCTATACCCATGTTGGTTGATACGGGGTCAGCTTGCATTCTGTTCTAAATTCTACCGCCCACGCTTCCCACGCATCGGGAGGAGGTGCGTGTCGTGGGTGCGGGTGGCGCAGGGATGCTTGTTCCCTCACTGGCCTCCAACCCCTGCCTCCGCCGGGCCCGGTGGCGTTTCCAGAGCACCTCTCCTCAACATGGAGGATTGCCCGGTCTCACTTTTGGGCCGCGACCTGCTCTGGAAATTGAACGCCTCCCTTTCATTTTCCCACTCTGGCTGCTCGTTGACTCTGGGACCTGAATTGGGGGGATTTCGGCCCTCGTCAGCCCTGCCCTGGCTGCCCCCGTCACGGAATCAGTCCTCTGGACTGCAGACCCGGCTCCTACTCCTGATGTGCCACCCGCCGGTGTCTGCATGACTCCAAGTGCCCACTCAGCGCGGCACAGACTGCGTTCCTTGGCTCAAACGGTGTGTCGGAGTTTGCGACCTGCCCCCGCTCACCCTTTGAGTTTGGGAATGATGTCATGTCCCCCCCTCTTTACACCCCGCTCCGTGAAATACGCGGGGCGATAGTTGCCCACTGTATGCTCGCTACGTGTAGGACGGTGGCCTCTGAGCATGTGTGGATTTCCCAACCTGTTTTGACTTCAGCCCCGTCCCTCCCGTTGCCTTGGGCTGGCCCTGTCTCCCCTGCTACTGTCGGTTCACTCTCTGACTCCACACTTGAGGTCACCAAGCCCCCCTGCTTTGCCCTGTGTTCCCAAGCCCCATTTTCATGTGCGCTGAGGACAACCGGCGTGGCGGATTCTAGTCTGTGGGACGTGGCCTCTAGTATTCAGGCCCCCACTGCCCTTGTTCTGGGGGCGCACTCGAGCCTTGTTTTCCTGCTGGCCCGGCGACGGTTTCCCCTCGTGGCCCTCATGGTTTGGGTCGGCTTGCCGCTCTCCCCGGCCTGGCGGGTGCGGGTGGATGGTTTGGCTCCCCGCCTCCCTTTTGCCTCCTCTGTGCCCTCGCCTCCTTGCTCCTTTTGCGTCCTCTGGCTTTTTGGGATTTTTGCATTTCGTGGTTCGGTGCTCCTGGGCCCTTGGGTTGTATCTGAGATATTGCCTCCAGAGGCAGAGTCCAGACCGCATTTAAAATGGATGCAATATCTCAGATCCAACCAGCCAGTTTTTTTCTTTTCCTGCCTTTTCAGAGACACCGCAGAGTCTCGGCATACGACTTTATGCCTTTGGACTCCCCAGCTAATTCTTAGACAAGGGACTGGTGGCTGTGCGTCCCCTACTGGGACGAGATTTCAAGGCTGACACTGCTCGACTGGCTAAACCCCAGCACTCGTGCCTCAGCCCTAAGGTGGAGCCTCCTTGTTCACGCAATTAGCTCCACCGACTCTGAACAAAGCTCCGCATGTCCGCAATGCACTAGGGATAGTGCCACAACCGCTGCCGAAAACCATCCAAGGGAAAGGGGGAACTGGTTTCAGGGTCCCACTAGAACTTAAAGTGGGGAGGGTTCAAGCATATGCTGTTTCTTTTACTTGGGTGGATACTCCTACTCAAGTTTGGTCAGGAAAACCTCACCAGCATTGGACCTTATTTTTCCACACGGCAAATCTGTGGTTCCTCGCTCTGTTTCTGGCTACTCTTGTTTTGGCTCAGTTCTACAAGCTCCTGTTCAGGCTGGCCTCACCCACCATAAAGGGGTGCAGTATCATGGAAGGGAAGGGGAACACGCCGGGTGGGGTTGGTTGGTCTGCTTTCTGTTCAGACTAACCCTCTATGGGGTTTCTATGGGTTTCATTCTTTCGTTTCACACCCATGGGCGGGAGGACCCTAGCAGGGTCCCTCCCTAAAAACCATGTACAGTTGGACTATTTACATATCAACACATTTACAGTTAAAAGACCAGTCCTACTGTGCAATATGCTGCGCGAGGGCAGCATGCAGGACAATGACGGTTCCCAAGAATTCTGCATATGTCTAGCTTGGGAACTTTGAGTCTTTGCCCCCTCCTGCGAGCATATTCACAGACACGGTGGACACCATTAAAACTACAATCGGAAACCGGTTACGACACCGCCACTGGACACCCTCACGGCCCATGCCACCTCCGGGCGAAAACGCCTGCTGGGACTTGAGAACCCTGTTGTGAATTCATCCTTTCGTCTGTAATTAGCTATGCATACCCATGATTCTGTAGCCCAGCCCTTGGGTTTGGTAGGTAAGGTCCAGACACCGGGTGGAGCCTGCTTACGCCACGCCATTGATTGCTCGCCGCAGGTTTACTTTTCTTGCCGCGGCGGGTTTCAGCCCCATTCTGACACCCTCTCCCTTCTCGGGCTTGTTTGCCGGCTTTACCCTTTACATTGTATGTTTCTCAGCTTAATGCTTTAAGTGTTTTCCTCCTATGTAGCTGTTGTTCAGCAGTTACATGGGAGGTCTCCAGGCACTTTACACCCTCGGGGCTGCAAATTATGGACTTTGGGCGGCCCGGTGCGTACTTGGACCTGGTTTAGAGTTCTGACAGCAATAGATCTGGACGCTTTTGCGCTCATGCTCTCACAGCTTGGGATGTTTTTTTTTGTTTCGAGAAGGTCGCGACCTGGGATCGATGCTGCTCGCCTCTGGTGATGGGAGCAGCAAAGATGCCATTGACCTACGTCATTGCCAAGATGTGAAGAGCGGTGCCATGCCTGTTGACAGCCACCCCGGCTCCAGAAGTAACTAAGGGGGGAGCTGCCTCCATTGATGTCTGGATTTTCATCCACCATTCCGTGTACGGTGATCCCGTACTCGGTCTCTACAGGACGTCAGAGGATTCCATCGAAGCGCAAGCCAGATTCCCTGGACTGAAGCTGCTGTGTGTGTGCGCAGGGTTTTGTGCCAACTATGATCACCAACCGTCTCCTGTGCGAGATCCAGCTGTGTTCCGAATGGACCCTCGCTTTCTACTACAGATCCTCACATCAAGATTTCCATCCTGGGGCCTGACGCCCCTGCCTTCCGTGTCGCCTCCACCCAGCTCTTTTGGTCTCTCTGGTTGTCAAATTCCAAGCGCCTCCGCCTGCTAATTCGGAACGTTTCGAAAGGTGCCTGGACTACCCCCTTGTTCCTTTGCCAATTGGGTTTCTGTGTCTGGTTCCCCTGATTTACTAGTGTGTTTTTGATGCTCTGTTTTGTATGTGTATGATATGTTCTTAAAGGTCCCAATGCTCCCCGCTGTCTGCCAAGAGCCTGTCGTGCTCCTCGCATCTCTGGACTACCCAGTGCATCCAGGGCCCCCTCCCCCGTATTCCCAGAATTGTGCAATTGTCTGGGCATTCATGCCATGATGGCCATGGCATGAAAGCCCAGAAAGGGGGGAAATGATAGCGGAGCCAGAAGTGAAATTCCTCCACTTCTGGACTGTATTCGAATGAAAGGTTAAATCTGTTTTACTTTTCTGTGTTAGCTAGGTAGAAATCAATGGTATTAGCTAGGAAAATAGGATTTGTAAGTTTCTTTGTATTTGTGACTGTATGGAACCTCCTTAGCCCAAGGCAGAGAGCCATCTCCGCTCCACCTGGGCACATCCTATTCACGTGCAAAGGTTCCTGATGCACGCGGACAGTATGAAGACATTCCTAGTCGAAGCTGCCGCCTGCCTAATCCCGTCAGCAGGCAGATAAGGAAGCTCTCGTCATCACCCTCTGCTTCCTGACCCCGGACACCTGGGGAAACCTTTTGTGTTTTCCCGCCAGTGGACACGTCATCGCTTCGCCCTACTCTGGCACGAAACTCAAGAAGGGAATGCTTGTCGAACTCTGATTGGTTCCTGCATGTGGCAAATGTATGATTGGTGGTTCTGAATTCTGTTAATGAATGGTGGTGGGCTGTCTTTGATTTCTCCCGGGCTCCCGACGGGAGAAAGTGTACTTAAGGTGTTGTAAGGCTGCTAGGCAGCGCAGTTGTTGTGCGGAGCGGAGGTGCTGACACTTAGGTCAGCATCTCAATAAATCACTTTATTTTACCCAAGCCGTGTCGGGTCTTGCTTGGGTTCCTGGGCGCTGCCGAGAGCGGGATACTCTAGAGCAAGGAAAGTGTTACCCTGAGCAGCGCGGTAACAAGAGCTTGTAATAGGCTTTAAACCTCTTGCTTGTAGATTAATGAATGGCCGTTTCTGTGGGTCTGATTCTGATCTCATTAGTGCTAATTTTCCATTGGGTTAACGCTACTGAATGAAATTACGTTCCATTAATTTCCAATTAATTTTATTCTGTTCAAGTGAAATGACTCCTGAT
The DNA here is from genome assembly GCF_021028975.2 of Sphaerodactylus townsendi. Classification (NCBI taxonomy): domain Eukaryota; kingdom Metazoa; phylum Chordata; class Lepidosauria; order Squamata; family Sphaerodactylidae; genus Sphaerodactylus; species Sphaerodactylus townsendi. The sequence continues at coordinate 40,459,127 of NC_059428.1, read as the reverse complement.
TCTTTTTGTATTCGTATCAAGGGGACAATCAGTTTCTGTTTATTTTATAGGAGCTTATGCTCACTCATAGCCTCTTATCTTCAAGTCTCCCAGGCTACAAAGTGATCATGATCCATTCTTGAATCTTATAGCTATTTAAAAAATTAATCTGCATGTCAGAGTGTCCTTTCAAGTACCACATAGCCTTGGTGTTGCTGCAGTCTCTCTAGAGACATGAAATCCATGAGTTATTCCCATTCCCATTGGAAGAGAGACAAGCATTTTACATAATATATTTTTAAGCTTCAGTTGCTTTCCTGGCTGTTACCGCTGAGCTTCTTCTAGTTTATCTTCATAGTTGTTTCTGTATATATTCCCCCCTTCCCCATGGAACACAATGCACACCCATATTTTTTTGGAGCTTGCACATGGAGCCAGCATGATATGATTAAGAGTGTCAGACTCTATCTAATCTGGAGAACTTGGTTCAGTTTCCCACTCTTCCACATGAAGACTTCTAGATAACTTTAGGTCAGGTTCTCTCAGAATTCTCTCAGCCCACACAGAGGCAGGCAATGGCAAACCACCTCTTAATGACTCTTGTCTTGAAAAGCAGTCATAGGTCATCTGCGAGTTGATGCCACTTTCCACCACCACCAAATGAATGCAGCTCATGGGGCTCCCAGGACTTTCTTCTTCAAACAGTGACCTTTTCCACACAAGCCAAATCAAATGTTTTGAGGCATGGAGTTCTGCGTGGTTTCTAGCCCAAAATGTTTTATTTCCTGCCTCAACATGTTTTATTTGCATACTATTCCCAAATGATTCTTTTTTGAAAATGGATTTCTGGAAGTGTTTCTTTTGTGGAACTGTTTTCATTTGCTATGTGTTGTATCTGTTTAAAACATTTCCCATGTCTCTGTAGTCCCTGGATTTCCTCACCAGTACCATTTTCTGAGCTTATGCCTGCAATCTTGTGTTGTATTTTGGTCTTTTTAAAAACAACAACAAGGGGATTGTGTCTATGTATCTATGTAGACATGACCCCTACAGGCTTTGAATGAGGCTTTGAAGCCTTGTAGCATTGGATCTACAGATCTGTTAAAGATGGTGACTAGGAAGCATTTTTGAGCAGGTGGGTGTGGATGAGTGGGGTTTTGGAAAATATCTGAAAACAAAAAGACACATTCATAAGTATGAAAATACGGTGTCCATAATATTCAAATGTTCTTATAATGTATGAGAAATTGATTTATAGCAAATGTTTGCAGGTAGCTCGATACAAATATCTAGTATATAGATTAAAGACTACGTTCAGTGTCTGATGTTTCATTTTGTTGGTGTATGAAACATATACATTTAAGAACATATGAATATTAAGTCCACAAGAATTTGTAAACCTGAGAAAGTTCATCTTGTTTATTATACACCTTTTTACTTTACTAATTATACACATTAATTAATATGCTATACATGTGTTTTTTCTTGTCTTTGAATGGTACAGCTGTGAATTGAGGTATTTGTTTACCTCCAGGTAGGTAGGGAGAGCTTCTGGTATTGCAAACTAATCTCTAGACCAGGGGTAGGGAACCTTTAACACTCAAAGAGCCATTTGGACCCGTTTTCCACGGGAAAAGAAAACATTTGGAGCCGCAAATAATTTTTGACATTTAAAATAAAGATAACACTGTATATATTGGGGTTTTTTACCTTTTACTCCGCTCATTCTCAGAAGCGCATGGATGCATCCGCCCTGCTGCCTCACAATCGGGCGGCAAGAGGGAAGCCGGCATTATGTGCCCGCCCTGCTGCAGGGCGGACAAGGATGGGGAAGCCGTGGCTCGGCCTCACCAGCCAGGAAAGCACCACCCCGCCGAACAGGGCTGGCGAGAGGGGGAAGCCTCGCTGCACAGCCCAGCCGCCGTGGCAATTGGTGCGCTTTGCCCTGCTACCTGCAGGTGTGGGCGGCGGCGATGGGTTGGCGGCTCGGCTCGTGGAGCCGCATTGCAAGGGCAGAAGAGCCGCATGCAGATCTCGAGCCACAGGTTCCATATCCCTGCTCGAGACCATAGAGTAGGGTGACCATCCGTCTGACATTTTCGCTGACACTCACGCTTTTGTGTAGAGTGTCCCGCCTCCCGCTAGCTTATGCCATTGTCCCGGATTATTATGGACAATGGCCCGCAGTAGCACACTGCCGAAGGGCGCCTCTTCAGTTGAACAGGAAGCGCTTCAGGTTGCGCGGCCGCAGTGTTTTCGGGCTTCCTGTTTCTGACTGGGGAGCTGCCGCTAAAGCAGTTGCCTTTAAAGCGCAGCGTTTGCCGCCATCACTCTGTCACAGGGCGACAAACGGGTAAAGCTGCAGAAGTCTGCACTCCTGGCGGGCCGCACTCCGGCAAGCATGCCGCCAAGAGCCACTTCCTGCCCCGGTCGGAAAGGTGACCATCTGGTCACCTTTACCATAGAGATCTATGGAGAAAACAGCTGATTCAATGAAATACCGTAGTATTTTATGCTGATGAGATCTCCCCCCTCTTTTTACTCCTCTCTACCCAGCTCTACCCCTGTCTCCAGGAATTTCCCAACCCAGAGATGTCATCCTTAACACCCTCTTTCCTCTTTATGTATTTGAGTCACATTCTAAAAAGAAGACTTCCTCAAGACCCCCCTTGGAGATGCAATCCGAAAAGGAGAGAACCCATCACTCTTTTAGTAGGAATGCAAGCCATCGATTGGGGATGAAATGTATTTATTATTAAGTAGCTCTCTTTCTGTACAATTTATGAGGATTTATTTATATCTTTCATTTCCCATCAGCATCAACATCTCTCCTTGCTCTGGCAATAGAAGCCCATCAATAAAACAACATAAGTGGGCACTTCTGAACAACTGAACTCCATCAAAGACATCCAATACATTTGGCAGTGCTCAGTCATGACCATGAGACCTATCAGTGAACAGCTATATATCTGTGTGAGGTGCCTTGTTTCAATTCTGTTTCACCTGCCTGTTATAAAACATAGGAAATAGTATAGATTAAACTATCCATGATGTCGCATTATGATGAAAAGTTGAAACCATGGCTATTTGTTTTCCTCATATTGTTTTTTTATTTTTATAATTGTCCTATTGGACTGTTTATTTGATGTGTTATGCTGTCTGATTACATTGTTTTATATCATGTGATCCATCATGAGTCTCAAGGAAAAAAGTAAACAACCAGATAAAAGCCAGAATGAGCAGATGCTCTATATCCACAAGATCTTACAATAACTTTGGCCTGTGTTCTCAACCACAATATTGGCTGATCAGTACTGGGTCATCACCAGGTAGACATTCTCCTTTCCCATTTTCTCCTTCCTCCCATGGTTTGCCTGCATGCATCCACACAGCTGCATTGTGAGGATAAAATGGAGGAGAGGGGAACAGACAGGGTACAAACCAGGTGAAGAAAAAAAGATGATGAACCAGGAGGAGAGAATAGTTCTCAGTGAAATTACTGTTCCAGCATTGAGCATGATAAGAAGGAGACACTCTTGTTCACGCACAGATAATTAGCTCCCTCTGTTCTATGTCTTGTTTGCTTCTGCCACCAAAGTGTGTCCTAGCCAGGAGCCTTCTCCTCAAGGAAACCCTGGAGTAACAGAAAAACTGCAGAAGCTTAGAAGAGAAACATGCCTGCAGATTCTCAGCATTTCGAGGTTAAAACAAAGGTTTGATAAGCATTGGAATGTAGCAATCACTCAAAACTGCAGGTCAGAAAAGTATTTGCTGTGGCTTCTTTACACATGTAGTTTTATTTATCCCTCATGCTGGAAGAGAATGTTTTTACTGTACAATCAGTGTTCTCTTCCCTTTTCAGTGAGACTAACATTGTCATCTTAAGCAAAGTTGCACCCACTGACTTCAATGAATTATAGTCTACTTAGGATGGCTATGTAAATGAGGTCATAAATCTTGCACATTTCAGGCATGATTCCTCCCAATTTTGACTCGAAGCTTACACATTTGTAAAATCTCACAATAGTGTGCAGCAGTGGTTAGAGTGCCCAAAATGGACTTACAAGGTCCAAATCTTCATCCACCCATCAACCTCACTGGGTGACCTTACGCTAGACAGAGGGGTTTGATCCATACTAGTTTTCTGTGACTGCAAGCCTTTGCTCCCCAAATAATATTTTTTCTCGCTCTCCATTCTTGTAGCAGCCTCAGATCTTGTTCCTCCTGGGGAACAGGGAATTTGGGGATACTGGAAACACCAGCGTGGATTTAACTGATTATGTCTAAACATAACTTACCTTCAGCATTGTTGGGAGAGTAAAATGGACAAAATGGACAGGAAGCGCCCCAGAAGGCATTCTCAAGTGCAGCCGCGGTGCCTTCTGGGCGCTCGTCTTCTACCTGGGAAGCGCAAAGCGTTTTCAAAAGGCAGCGTGCTCGACGTCGAAGGCCGCTGTTTTCGTGCCGGTGTTCCTCGGCAGAAGAGCGCCTCCATGAAGGCACGCGGCTGCTCGCGAGTGCTCTCTGGGGCACTTCGTCTTCTGCCCGGGCGCCCGTGCAAAGGCCAAAAGGCAGCGTGCTCCAATGGACAAAAGTGGAACCATGGAAGTTATGTAGACCTCTTTGGTAAGGTGACCAGAATTAAAAAGCGGGAATGCGCGCTGCCAAGACGCTACAGCGCAATAGCGCGCCTCGGTTGGAGACAGGGAAGTTTCCAGAAGGCACTGGCAGCGTCGCAGTTTTCCTGCCTCTGTCTTCAGCCGAGGCCGACGCAAAAGGCGCCTTTTGCACGGCGCTCCCTGGGCAGAAGACAGGGAAGTGCCCCAGAAAGCACATTTCCCAACCCGGGACATTATTGAAGCCCGGCGGGACGCGGGACACGTCACGCAAAAGCGTGAGTGTCCCGCGAAAAGCGTGACGGATGGTCACCTTACTCTTTGGTGAAAGGGGGGAAGCAATATAATAGACAGAGGATATACCAGCCGGTTGAAATCCACTTCAACCCATCTCTTCCAGTGCACACCAGACTTCAGCCAGCGCAGGAAACCTGGTTTCACAATCTCTATTGGCTACCATCTTATTATTTCCAAGCAAAGCAAACTCTTTCATCATATATTTCATCACAGGACATATTTTTCCAGAACTGTAATAATTGTGGCTGCTCTCCTTTGGAATCTTTCTGCTGGCTCTGTGTCTTTTTCAAAAATGTTGGTAACTAGAACAGGTTTCAGGATTCCAGCCAAGGCCTTAGCAATGCCAAAAGTGAATGGGAAAATTACATCCTGTCACAACCTTATTCATTTAAACTGTCAATTAAGCCAATTCAGTGTGGTGCTTGCTAACTTGGAATTTCTAAGTCGCATTATTGTTTTCAACTGCAGCTCCTAAACTTTTTCACATATGGTAGGTGTTGGCTTTTCAAGTACCGGTAACACTTTTCAAGTAACACTTTTGTGCTCATCATTTTTATCTTATCTAGCCCACTAGTTTTGTTAATACAAAGACCATCATACTTTCCTTTAGCTTTCCTTACTAAGAACTCATATGTTCCAAACAATGCTAGAAACAGATCAGAGTCACTACTAGATTTTACATTTTTAAAGGAAAACCAGGTCTTGCGTCCTTATCTTACAAGCCTTTGGTGCAACTTGAAATCTTTTTGTATCCCTCTTTCCTGCCTTTTTTTGCTTAACATTCAATCTGAAAAAAATCTGCTAAATTTAAAAGCTATATTGTGACACTTCAGTTCCTCATATTAAATGTATAATCTGGGGGGGGGGGGTGTTGTTGGATTAAAAAAAATCAACACCATTGCCTGCCATTTTTATATCATTATATGCAAGATCTTGCCTATTTATTTCTGCTCGTTTCCCAAATTTTGGATTATGATTTAACCTCCAAAGGGCAGGAATCCCTCCATATTTAAAAGTTTCCCAAGTGAATTAAGAGATAACTTTGGAGGGTTTATTATATTTACCAATTCTATATCCTGGACCCAGCCCTGGAAATATGAGATAACCATTCCTACTGAGTTGCACTGTTAGTATTATTTCTATACCATAACAGTACTATGTATACAATGTGCTTTCAGCGTTGGAGACTACCAATTACTCCTGTTGATTTGCTGAAGTCACTTTCATCATTACATTGACAGTAAACTTATGGCCCTAGGCTCCAACCACTGGTATGATGGTCATAATACTATTGGGGCATCTGATCGTCTTTAAGAAACTCCAGCATTTCTCTAAAAACAGGGACCAGCACTATGACAGCAGCTGTGCATAATGGGATGATATTACAAGAGACAATAAATAGAAAACTCGTCTTGGTATCACAGTATATCTAGTAAAACAGGCAAACTAATACCGTCCAGGTTTTCTCTATCCTTTAATTTTATAGGGCAAATTCTACAGGTCATTTTGAGAACTCCTGCAGATGCCAGTGGCTGTGACTAGCAGAAACGCAGAACTGATATCTCAAGTACACTCTGCAGATGTTCAAACCATACAAAGCAACGTAGAAACAAGTAGAAGACAGCAAGTCTTTTCTGTGCCTTTTTCAGGGCTCTAGACAAAGTGGCACTGCAGCAGACAAGGCACAACTGTTCAAAGAGACAGAAAGGAGCCAAATGTGAAGTGAGCAGCGGGAGCTGGCAGGGGACTAGAGTGAGATAAAGTCTCCAATACAGCTAGTCTCTTCTGAAACAAGGAACCTTTTGTGAACAAACTGCAGCTCTTAGGCAGTATCAGAATGTTTCATTTGCTCCTCACAGGGGCTTCTGTAATTCTATCACTTGCCAATTAATGCAAACTCTGTTCTTTCCATAAATATGTGCTTGATCATTGCATCACTGCTAAGTAACTGCTCGGTTTCTGTAAAGTGAAAGTCCCTCGTCCCCGTTTCATAGGTAAACAAGAAGAGCCCTGCTGGATCAGATCTGGCAAACATCCTGTTTCCCACAGAGGCCAATCAGATGTCCTGGAAAGTGCCCAGCAGGAACACAGAAACCAAAGGCACCACCCTTGGTGTCCTAGAAACAGCCTTTCGAGGGCACACTGCCTTTGAACATGAAGGTTCTAGTCAGCTGCCATGGCTAATAACCATTAACCGTCCCATTCTCCATGAATTTGTCTATTTATTTAGAATCATGCAATCACATAGGAGACAGTGTTCAAGAATGAATTGGAGTAATTAGGCCTGACATGAAGCTGTGAAGATGTTTTTGACCCTCAAGATGTGCTCTAAGAGCCTGTGTGTATTGTTTGCCCAATGGACCTTTTATCACAATTGCATGTGATGAGGTATACAACACTGTAGGAATTGCAGTTAGTAAACATTTCCATACAAAGAATCAACTCATACCTATAATGTCCAACAATAACATTTGTTTTGACTAGAGGTAATCTGCTGTCAGCTTTAATCAAAGATTTGCCTACATACCTGGTTCTTCTTAACCCTAAAAGGGGGGGGGGTTACTGACACCCAGGTAGGTCATGAATAATGGGTTAATACCAGTGGTGGGATTCAGCAGGTTTGCACCACTTCGGCAGAACCGGTTGTAAAAATGGTGCTTGTAAACAACCAGTTTTTAAATTATTTGAATCCCACCACTGGAACCGGTTGTTAAATTATTTGAATCCCACCGCTGGCCAATACCTCAAAATGATTTGTTGGATTTTTTGGCTTATAAATAAGTATTGCAAGGAACCCACAATTCTTTCATGTGGTGTAAAGTGCTTGGGGATAAGATGTTGGAACAAAAAAAACCCCCGTGTTTATGCCTAAAAATGAGATGTGTTATAAGGCCTAAGTCTACATATACTACAAAGTAAACCTACATATCAGTACTTTTATCATGATGATTTACTGAACAACCACCTTGTAAAGTTCACTTTTGAACACTTTCAAGTGGATGGGAAGGATGTTGTTGTTATTCTGCTGAACTTATTAGTTTGTTTGAGACTTGCTTGCTTGGCCTCATAAAATGGAGTGTAGCTATGCTACAGGGGTGATATCTACAAGCAATTCGATTCATCTTTTATCATTGAATTATAACAGAATCTTGCTTTACTTCTATAAAATATTTGGTAACACAATCTGTATGAATTCCTGGATGGCAATTAGTGCATGCACAAGCGTAGCTGAATACACAAAGACTGCTAAGTCACCACATTATTTGAGTTGATCATTTATTTATGGTAACAGTTCATAATGTACTTGTACATACTGAATTTACTAAAGATGTCCTAATACAGTCATTGAGAGCAAATTGCTGAGTATCTCCAAATCTTTGGACTCTCAAGTATCTTAAGTGTTAGATTTAACAGAACAATGTATCACTGATGTTAAGTTTCTGTCCAAACCTTTCATCTTTTTCACTATAGCTGTCTCCGGCATCTGATATACCTAATAGATTCACCTGTCCCATGTTCAAGCTTACAGTTACAAATGCCTTTCCCCACAATGTTTACAGCTCCGGTATTCTCACTCAATATGGGCCTGTGATTACAAGAGAGGGCAGAGAAATGCTTGACATTTACAAAGGGACAATCTGACATTCCTTCATTTATTTATTTATTTATTTATTTATTTATTTATTTATTTATTTCGATTTATTATACCGCCCCATCCCCGTAGGGCTCTGGGCGGTGTACAATACAATGCACATATACAGATAAAAATGCACGTATACAAGTAAAATAACTAAAACCATTAAAAGCAGCAGTAAAATAAAAACTAGTAGAAAGATTAAAACTAACACGCAATGGCGTCCGACAGATCCATTTCCAAACCCTCTTTCAGGGGAAGATCAGCAAACCCCAGATGGCAAAGGCACTGATGTAAAGGCCATGGGGGGGGGGGCACCATCAACGGCTGGATCCTCCAAAGGCCTGGCGGAACAACTCCGTCTTACAGGCCCTGCGGAATTCAGTAAGGTCCCGCAGGGCCCGGACAGCTGGTGGGAGAGTGTTCCACCAGGCTGGGGCCAGAGCTGTAAAAGCCCTGGCCCGTGTGGAGGCCAGCCGTATCATCGAGGGGCCAGGGACCACCAGTAGATTGGCCTCCGCAGAGCGAAGAGGCCGTATAGGGACATGTGGGGCGATGCGGTCCCAGGCCGCGTAAGGCCTTAAAGGTCAGCACCAACACCTTGAAGATGATTCGGAACTCTACTGGGAGCCAATGCAGCTGGCGCAGCACAGGCTGGATATGATCCCAGGTGGCACTGCCTGTAAGCAGACGCGCAGCTGCATTTTGGACCAGTTTTAACCTCCGAATCAGACGCAAGGGGAGGCCCGCGTAGAGCGAGTTACAATAGTCTAGTCTGGAGATGACCGTTGCATGGATCACTGTGGCCAGATCGGTCTGGGAGAGAAAGGGGGCCAGCCACCGGGCCTGGCGAAGGTGGAAGAAAGCAACCCGGGTTATATGGGCCACCTGGGTCTCCATTGATAGAGACGAATCCAGGTGGACCCCCAGGTTGCGTACGGAGGGGGTCGGTGCCAATGTGACCCCCTCCCACACCGGCGGCTGAAACATAATGAAGGCGCTAGGCCATCGGAGGTTACTTCATTGGTATCATCTGGATTTTAGACACAGAAATAATTTGAGAAGTAAGACTAATGCAGGGTGATACGCAATTTTAACTCCAGAGTCAATGCTAGTCAGCATTTTTCTGTATAAGGTATCATATTTGTCTGCGTCACAAAACTGTGCAGTAGAAGAAATCTCTGCTCCCTTGCAATCACAGCTGTAGACTGTTGTAAGGTTTCAGGGACCTTTTGGTCCTTTGTGTAAGTTAGATGCAGTTGGCAAAAAATAGTATGACATTAAACTGCAGATATACAGATAAGCTACAAGCAAAAACAACAACAACCCCAACCCTACAATATTTAAGTTCTAATCAGGAAGCATCTAGAAACTGCAAATAAGCCACAAATAAAAACATTCAAGGGAATTGATAGTCCACAGTTTTCTTCAAGTGCGCATCCACATGGTTGCTTTCTATACTCCCAAGTTTGGTATTGTAGCACAGAGGCAGGAGTGTGGCAGGTATCCCTAGAAACTATGGCTACCTCAAATGTTTCAAGGTAAGCAGGTCATGCTTTGACTACTATGACTGTCTACCAGCCAAGTTTTGACCCTGCCTGGATTAAACTTGTCCACCAAATCCTTAGTGGTGGAAGCAGATCTATAGGGATGGGCGGAGGAGGTTAAGCAAAACAGGGAGGAGCAGCGGGTCTATGAGAAGCAACAAGAGGCTGCAGAGGGGCCCAACCTTGTTCCTGGGGCACTGCACTGTACTATCCCATGCTACATGCCAGGAATGACTTCATAAAATGGGCCAGGCCTTCTTCAGCAGCCAAATAATCCTTTGAGGGTTAGCTTCTTGCTCACAACCAGAGGACACAGTGTGGAACAAACCAGAAGGTGTTCAAGTATCCCTACTAGAAACTCAGGAAAGAATATCTCTGCACTGGAACTAGGAAGGAAGTCATCATGGATTGTGTCCACCAGATTTATAGAGGGGAAGGGAAGCACATGAAGCTTATGTTCTCTGGAAATTATGAGAACTGATTCAGAAATCTGATCTCTAAAGAAAGGCCATATGGATGTGCCTCTAGAATGCAAAGTAAATTTGGATGCAGTGTGATGCTTACAACTCTGCCAAAAAGCTGGTGCCTGAATACACTGTCTCGCCTACTGTTTTCATTTCACCCTTCTCTTGTTTCATCCCCCTCCCCAAGTGTAGTATATAATCAATGCCTCTACAGATTTTGAAACTGACAGTCAAAATCTGTCATCCTGCACACAATAAACTTCCACTGGCGATCTCTGAAAAAAGAAAGAGGAAATAAGTTTTAATTAGTTGTGAGTGATAGTGAGCTCAAGACTGATAACAATACAGTCTGAAATAGGAGTCTTTATTTTGGATGCCTGTTTTATTCAGCTGCTAAAACGGCTATCCATATGGAACAACCACAATACATTCTGTAGCCCAGTGACTTCCCAATATGGTGCTCTTGCACACTCTGACACCTGCTGATGCGTTTTCTGGCACCCACCTCCTTCTTTAAAACAAAGAACAAGTTCTGGTATTCTTCCATTTAACTGGAGTAAGGGATGCTTAAGAAGAGCTCAGATGACGTCACCTTTATGTCTTTAGAAAGCCACTGTTTGGAATGGCTGCCTCTATCATAGGAGCATGTTCTTAGGATACCTGTCTTGAAACCTGCTAACATTTTGTGGAACCTCTGATGATCTACAAGTAGACCAAGCTTGTATGGCAGCCTTTTGTGATTGGTCTCACTCTTCCATGGCCATTGTTTTATTGTAGCGCCCACTGCCTGTTCTCAAAATTCCCAAAGTGCTCATAGGTTTAGCAAGGCTGAATCCTTCCTACAGCCTTTTGCCTGAGTGAAATTTCCATATTGCTCTGAGTGAGAAAGGGGTAAAGGTAGTCCACTGTAAAAGCATCAGATCATTACTGACTCAAGGGGGGATGTCACATCATGACATTTCTAAACAATGGGATTTTCCAAACAAGTTATTTTAAATGTTTTGTTTTCAATCTGTCATGTTTAAAAACCCTTTTATGACTATTCTTTTGGCTGAAACGTTTCCAACCTGCCTTTCCTTGCAGTGTGGTATTCTTTAAATGTTTTAACTGTCCCACTAAAAAGCTGGCCCATTTCCCTGTGCTTTCACACAATGTCCCCCTCAGAGCCTGGCCCACCATTTTTTCCATGTCTCTCATCTCACTCCTTTTTGCCCTTTTGGTTTTAATCACTTTGGGCATTTTTTTGGGCATATTTTTGGCTGTTTTTCTCACTCCTCTCCCCATTCACATTTTTGGCTGTTTTTCTCACTCCTCTCCCCATTCACATTTTGCCTTCCATGTGGATAAAATTACTCATGAGTAGACCCATGCTTACAGGAAATACCACTTCAATTGCCTTTATTCCTGCAGTTTCTCTTATCCACTGGTAAATTTACTCATGAGTAAACCCACAGTTAAATGAAGCGCTGATTCAACAGATTGATAAGGCATCGACTCAATGGATCAGCAAAAAAAATTTGAAATGCTTGGAGGAGGTGAGTGTAGATGAACATCGCAGTAAAGGAGGGATCAAAAACATTCTGGAGATGTTGTAAACGATTTGTGCGGGAAAGGCCCATGTTTACGGAGTGGTTTCCTGTTGCCTTCCACAGTCATCTGCACTTTACCTCTAGCAATCTGAGTACTCGTTTTACCGACCTCCAAAAGATGGAAGGCTGAGTCAACCTTGAGCCAGCTACCTGAAACCGACTTGTGTTGGGTTCGAACTCAGGTCACAAACAGAGCTTTGACTGTAGCATACCGCTCTGCACAGTGGGGTAGGTTGTTTCAGTATGGAGACTGTGCCTTCCATGGCCATAGTTCCTGCATCCCTGTATTTATGTGCATGTGTAAAGTGCTGTCGAGTTGCAGTTATATTATAGAGACACCAGTGAGATTTTCAAGGCAAGTGATTAAGCAATTCTGATTTGCTATTGCTTTCCTTGGCAGAGCCTTCTTTCGAGGTCTCCTTTCCAAGTACTGACCCAGTGTACCTTCCATGATCTGACAAGATCAGGCTATACTATACCATTCTGCATCTCTTCCTGTATTTATAGCCTGAATGAAACGTGAGGCTAGCAAGGTAAAAGCTCCCCTCTGTGGGAATTTGTACTTCTTCAGCATGCTGCATAGTTGCCTTGTATTGGACAGAACTCTGTGCAAATGCAAAGTGAATGTTTTCCCTCCACCAGCATCACATTCAAATCCAGCTCCAGCCTATCTTGTGGCTTAAGAGGGAAAAAATCGTGCTACAAAAGGCCACCTACAACACTAGAGGAAATATGAATCTGACCTCTCCACACCCGAAAAGGTTGTAGTCGCTCCACGGATATAGTAGTCATAGGTATACATCATCATGTCGATATCTTCCCCATAATGCCCTGGATGTTCTGTTGTCAACCTTTTAAATGGAGAAAAATGTCAGTTTAACAAAAGTTCTGTAGAAAAAGTGGGGGATGGGAATCAATATGAATTAATTTTTTTTCGGAGTCCATGAACTTTGCTCCTGCTCAGAGTAAGATTGTTCACAATTTTAGCAGAAGCTTGATATTTCTCTCCCCATGCCTATCTGAACAGAAGAGTGAATTCAGTTGCCAGTGACCTAGAGAGAGGGCTGTATATTCTGTGATGCCTGGGAGCAGAATTTAGTTATGGGTTTAGAATTCAAAATAAATTTCAACAGAGATAGATGTAAGATACTACACTTAGGCAGAAAAAAAAATGAAATGAACAGATATAAGATGGGTGACACCTGGCTTAACAGTGGTCCATGTAAAAGGGATCTGGGAGTCTTAGATGACCACAAATTGAACATGAGTCAGCAGTGTGTTGTGGCAGCCAAGAAAGCTAATGCAATTCTGGGATGCATCAATAGGAGTATAGTGTCTAGACTGAGGGATGTAATAGTACCACTCCATTTTGCATTGGTCAAACCTCACCCAGAAATACTGTATCCAGCACAATTCAAGAAGGATAGTGACAAGCTGAAACAGGTCCAGAGGAGGGCATCCAAAGGGGTAAACATCTTGTGTTTATAACTGAAAACTTCTCTTCCTGTTTAGTTCTCTGAGCTCTCATGAGTTTGTTTCACAAACCATGCCACTGTACATCTTAGCTGTGCAAGTGCAAAAGTAGGTAGACAGTGGCCGTTTCCCCACTTCAGAAGTGAAAGTGGAGGCAGACCGGGCTTGTTGTTGAGTGCGGGTTAATGCTCCCCACTGCAGTTTGTCCATTAGGGGAACTCACCTTTCTGCTGCAGTTTTTTAGATGCAGCACTCCCCACGGCCCCGCTTTCGGCAGCGATCGGCAGTGCGGGCCTCTATTACGATTGGTTGGAGTCCCGTTTTGGAGGCTAAACCTTTTTAATTTTTTTTAATTTTTCCTTCCTGGGATCAACGTGGAAACGTTGCCACATGCACACGTCATCACAAAGCTGCCCAATGAGATTTCCCTGCTTTTGGTGCTGGCTTTTGATTGGCCAGCACGTTGTGGCGCGAAAATTTGCTGAACTTCCTGGTTGTTCGCTTGTGGCTTCATGATCACCCTGGGGACAGAAACTGTGGGGATTCATTGTGGTGTGTTTTGAGTAAACCTAAATAACAGTGGGACCAGTGTATCAGAATCATGCTGCTTTCAGCCCAAACAGAAAAAACTTGTCCAGTCAAAACTCAGCCCCAATTCCTTCATAGACGATTTTTTTCTTTAAAAAAAATTTAGTTGTCCCTAGCGAGATTAGAACTGATGAGCTTTCACATTGCAGCACAAGCAGACAGAAGGCTGCATTACCTAGTTAAGCCACAGAAACTCTAATATCAGATAGGGATAAATACTAGGCTTTCAGTGAGTGTTCCCTTGCGTTGCTATATAGATGACTCTACGTTGCAAATACACGTCAATCTCTGTTCCCCAAAATAAAAAAAAGGCTGCGCGCTTGCACAGCTTCCTTATTGGGCAAAAGACTCCACACCACTACCAGGGGTGGGAAACTCAAACCTGGAGTCCCCCCCCCCCAACTTCCTCACTGCCCTGTGCTCTGTGCGGGGTTTTCCAAAAGGCGCTGTTCTGAACAGGAACAGAAATGATGCGTGCTGAGGGGTCGCCAGAGCGGTAGAATTGGGGCGGCTGCGTTGTCGCCACTCCTGTAGTGGGGAGTGCCGTTGGACCCCGCCTTACTTGGAGCAAGTAACACGCAACAAAAGGTGAGTGGGGAAACGGCCAGTGTTTCTAAACAGGAAAGCAAGTAATCCAGTTGCTAAATTCATAACGAAATTTGAGCTATTCTGTTTTAGTTCAAAGCAGATTCCAGTATAGAATTTACTATAGGTCAAACTATGGTAAGACAAAGGATTGATTTCCCAACATATTATTATATTACTATAGGATTGATTTCCCAACATATTATTTCTTAAAACTAGCAGAAGAGGTCCAGATCAGGTCACAAGACTAGGAGGACGTGATCTCCCTGTACCATTTTCCCCATAGACTCTTGCCCAGGCTGTGCTTGGGGGCATGGAGCCAGGCATATGATTTGTGTCCATTTGATGTTTGATTTAAGTCCACGTTATGTGAGAGAGTGTGAAATGAAGGAGCAAATGAGGAAACATGGGACAAAACTAATACAAGGAGGCATGATTTTCTCATCTCTTGTTCATTGGAAGACATTTTTGAGCATAAATAAACTAACACACATAAAGAAAGTCTCTTGGATGTAGTGGCTAGAAAATCAAAGACAAGAACTGTAGACAAGAACCCTCCACTCAGTCATGAACTTCACTACATGACCTGGTTTCCTCACTTGTTGCGAGGAAAAAATAGAGGAGGTAGAATTACATATGTCATTCTGAGATAAAAATGTGATACAGAGGTAACAGTAGATTTAAACCCAAATACATTCCAGAATAATGTTGACTGATTTCACTTGGATTCAGTTTTGCATTTTCTCTACTGTTGTATTTAATGATGCCCTGTTCCGCATTCAGTCTTACATACCAGACTAGCCAATTACATAGTTAAACTGAATCTTGTCTTTGGAAGGTGCTTGTCTTATGGGACTTGAAAGCTCAAAGCAATTGAACCCAAGCAAAGGTGGTTTGTCATTGCCTTTCCTTGACTATCTCCCATCCAACTACTAATCCTACTTATCTTTTGAGATCTGAAAAGTTTGGGCTAGATCATGCCACCTTTCCTCCCAAAATGAATTTATTGTGAGCTTACCAACATGAATACGGACATTTCCGACCATAGCGGCAACAATAAAATTGCCATTCCCGATCCAGTACAGATGGAAAATATTGGCTCTGGAATCCTGCCACCAGTCCATTGTTTGAACACGTCTGATACCTGGAGGGAAAAAATAAAATTAAAAACACAAACTTAAAAAGAAGAGCTGGTAGCTAGAAGCACTTTCTTGTGGTACACGGAATAAAGCTATCTTCCAAAGCAGTACTGGAGTCATGCTTGCTTTGCTAGACTGCTGTTCCCTTGATTCTATGAAGCTGACTTCCTTTATGACAGCTGTTAGCAAGGAAACACACATACCCCTTAGGAAGTAGAATTTGCAGCTATATGTGCTTAGTTAGCACACCAGAAGCCCATAGTCCAAGTGGATGTTTTGCTGGCATGCCTTATACAGGTGGCAGCCCTTCATCAAGAGATGGTTTAAGAGTGCCAGCTTACACATGTGAGTACTTTTGCCCATCAATGTCCTATTTAAATCAGACCTGATATACATACACTAAGAAAATTATCAATATGCCAGCCTCCATTGCTAATGGTTCCAATACAGTGGTTACTAAAGTGGTCTTGCAGCTGAGGGAGGAGGCTTACAACAGGCTGTTGTGGGTTTCCCAGGTGTATGGTCATGGTCTGGTACTTTCAACAGTACAGTGTTTTTACAAGTCTTCCATGGACGGCAGCAGTGCAATCCAGAGTTGCACCTTCTGAAGCCCATAAACTCCAAAGGACTTAGAAGGTTATAGCTTCATCTAGGATTGCACTTTAACTGTATTAGCACAAGTAGCATTACTGAATCATCTGGTTCAGCTTGGAAGTTCAAGTATCTTAAGTTTTTTTCCACACTCAAGACAAAACTTCAATTGTTCTTCCTGTTCATGTCAATAATATTGTGTACAAATATTACTGTTAAATGTTATGTCTATTTTGTATCAATTGTGTATAAACATGGCATAAAAAGTATAAAAGGTACATAGTATAATGCCATAATAGTGACTTCAAAGTAGGGAAAACATGGGAAATTTGCCAAGGAAAATGGGTGGGGTGCCTACTGGTCTTCTTAGCCATCCTTGAACATGAAAAGAAACACACACACAATCACAACATTTTTGTACATTCCCTACTTACAATATAAGCAGGGGCCACCTACAACACTTGAAAAACTACTGGCAAAATTTCACATAAGCAAACATCCCTGGATACTGTCTTTCAAACCAGAACAGACAAACTAATTCCGCAATTCTTATGAAAGCCAAGCCATAAAATTATTTAAAGACTACAGTTTCATTCTGGTTTCATTTGATTTTTCTCTTACATTCAGTTATGCTGTAATACAACCATAAATAGAATTAATTAACTTGACCTTTGCTTGCTCCATCAATGAAAAAAATAGCTTAAAATAGTAGAAGGGGAAATGTTGAAACCTGTGTGAGAATTTGACTTGAAGCGTAGCACTAAAAGACATCCCAAAAACCCCAATTACTCATTAGGATTTTTTTCCAGATTTTTAGCAACTAAAGGAGAAGGGAGGTGATTTTAGGGTTCCGGTTTTGTGTTGGGAACTTCCTGGAGATTTGGGCACAGAACCTGAGGTGGGAGTTAGAGCAGGGAGGTTCCTCAGCAGGGTATAATTTCTGGTTTTGCTTCTGTGTTGCTAAAAAGTTCAGTTGCTCTCTTCTGCAGTGTGTGTGTGTAAAGGGCCATCAAATCGCAGCTGACATGGCAACCCAGTGGGGTTTTTAAGGCAAGAGACTAACAGAGATGGTTTACCATTGCTTTTCTATGTACTCCTGGACCTCCTTGATGGTCTCCCATCCAAATCCTAGTCAGGGTCAACCCTGCTTAGCTTCTCATATCTGATGAGATCAAGCTAACCCAAGCTACCTTGAGCAGGGCCTTTTCTGCATTACAGACAAAAAAGGAAAACATCAAAAGTGTTGTCTACCAAAAAAATGGAAAAATATGCTTTCAGCACATACTTTGTGCATAATAATCTAGTTTTAAAAGTATTGTTTCTGTAGGAAAATGTGGATATACATTTTCTGAGTTTAGAAGAGCAGCTGGGGATAGGATCAAGATTCAGGTGTACAATCTGCCTGAATAGGACTTTGCAGTCCTCTCTCATTTTAATGTTCTTTGTTGTCGTTTTTCAGGAAAAGATTCTTCTTTCTTTTCAAAGACACAAGCTCCAGATTTCCTTTCAGCAAAGGAATTGGCAGCTCCCAACTCTTGCAAACCATTTTCTAATGCCCAAAAAGTGCATCTGTCTTAACGCAGCCAAGAGACATACACAAATATAAGCACTATTGTTAGCAGATGTGAAAATGTTTCTTTGGGTTCAATCAATGTTTTTACACTGAGCAAATGTGCCAAGGACTTCTAGAGGGACAGGATACCTTATCTACTTAATTAAGGCCTTTCCGCTTGCAGTCTCAAGTCAGGTTACAATGCTATTTAACATACATATGAAATAAAGGAAATAAAATCCACATAACCAAAACATATTAGAGATCAAACATCTTAGCCATACAAACTACACCTTTGGAAAGGCTCTTCTAAATAATTCTGCCTTGAAGTAGGGCCAAAATGCCGACAAGATGGTGACCTTCCTGACATAAATGAATGGTTGTGATTTCCTCACAACCAGCAGAAACCTGTAGAAGCCTTTCACTCCCAAATTTATCTGTATTTTATTAACTGATAAAACTGAAGTTTTGAATTTTTAACCTATACAGCATGCAGTATATCTGAAGATGTCAGATGTTTAGCTAGTGCCTCTGAGCACTGTTGAGAGTTTCATAGTCTTTTGAGCCTTTTGAAGGTGCAAGTTCCTGTTCCAATGCTGAACCATTGGCTGTTACAGCATCCATGAGTCATGGGTCCCACAGCCTTCTGAAAAACTGCAAATGTGCATGAACAGAAAGCAAGCTGAGAGCACAGTGAACAAATGCATAGGAGATAGCAACTGGTAGAATGGCAGCTGTCACCAACAAATCATCGTGACTACTCCTTGGGACATCTGTCGGCTTCATCCTTCAGATGATCCTCTAAGAGTTTAAGTCATCAGATGGTGACCTCCAGCTTTGTCATACTGGCATAAAGACAATAATTACTGATTTTTAAAGAATTATGCATTATTGAAAACTGAGGTCAAGCTAAGCAAGATCTCAAGAGGAATCCATGCTGCAGGAGCAATTTCTACGTCAGTGATCTCCTTTTGGAGCCCTTTCTATTACTGACAAGCCAACTAGTCATTTTTAAAGAGTTCTCTTCTGTCACTCAGCATGAACAGACTCCTGAGTCCATTTCTGAATCTTGCAAATTGTATAAACTCTTCACTTTATTAATGAGTTCATTTAATATGATGACTTCAAGAAGTTTTAAAAATCTGATGAGATGAAAAAGATGAGTACCTGACAGTAGAACCATCTTGACAGAGGTATTGACAGAGAGACAGATGTGCTTATCAACACATTATCTTGGTTCAAAATGCTTTGTTGTTATTTTAACATCAATGTTATTTGTGGCAGTAAATATATAAATGAGAAAGTCAAGAATCTTGCAGCCTCTCTGACAGGTCTCTAGAATTCACTGGTGTTCAATTATATTCATTAAGATAAAAGGCTAGAAGGATGTATGCAATAAGAGCATTAAGTTAGAGCTAGAGAGATCTGAGGTCAAATTTCTACTCTGCTGTCAAGCATACTGACTGATCTGGGGTCAATCACTAACCTACTGCATCAATAGTGAAAATAAAATGTGTAATTCCCTCAACTTCTTGGAGGAGCTGTGATAAAAAAATTAACATATGAAATTGCCAGTTTTAAAAAAATTGATAACTTGGAGTCTTTGGATTCGAATGATTAAAATTGCAATCTTTTTAGAAACAAGCAGCCCTCATTGTGAAACACACTCTGTGCTGAGCAAAGCTTTCCACTGTTGAAATTTTGGCCAGAGAGTGGGGATTGTTGCTTCAGAGAAGTGAAATGGATATGATAGAATTAGCATTGTCCTTTGTATATAAACTTTTTTATTTGCGGAGATGGGGGGATGGGGAGAGATTGATCAAACTGATCCTGTAATTTGTTCTGAAGTTTTCTGTCTAGACTTGCCTATTCCAGAAATATTTATATAACTCAATAATTCAGTGTGTACATCATGGACAATGGCAGCTCTATTTTAGTCAGTTCTCTCAAGAAACTAGTGTTTGTTTCCAGCGAATGTTCTTGAGCTGCTTGAGAAAAACAAGTAAGACACGTGAGAAAGAATTGGAGGTGAATTCACCAATGGCCATTGCATGCATGAGGACCTGAGAAGCCACCAGCTAATGCGGTGATGGCTTCATCCATAGAAATTAGTACTGGAATTGTGTCACTGTTCCTCACTAAGTTGTTCATAACCACTTTAAAAGACCATTATATCATTACATGCCTTTCTGTTATTGCTACAAGCATTACTAATATTAACCTTGGTGCAAGATAAGATTCCCCCCTCCCATATCATCTAAACTTAGTTTAAACTGGGTGTCCTACCATTCCAATCCAGCTCTGTTGATATCTTCCCACCAGCATTCTGTTTGCTCTCCAAGGTTTTGTGGCGTTGGCATACAGGCATAGTTCCATCGTCGGTCTGAGCCTTCTTTTTTGCTGAAGGTGCTCCTCACAGCAACAATCACTTGCCCAGGAGGACACTGGAAGTTGAAACCCTGCCGATACACATTGACCCATTCATCATTGTCCCTGTATTCATTGTGGGGGTAATAATTTCCCGCATAGTCCTCGTACTGGCCCCAGGCCACCGTGAGCAATGGCAGGAACACACTGAGAAGCACAAGGTCCATGTTGCTTGTGTTTCTGGCCGTAAAACACCCCACTGGGTTGTTGTGCTGGCTTTTTTATATTGTCTAACATTTGGATTCCAGATGTGGAATATCCAGCTCCAAACGCTATGTGTCATTCTTTAGCAAAACATCTCTGTTCTAAAGAGTTGGCCGCAGATACATTCTGTTCGTTTTTAAGGTGGAATTTTACACTCATTCTTTACATCATAAGAACAGGGATTTCCTAGGACTGTAAACAATTACAATCCCCAGTGCCCTTATGTAAAAGTGATATATCACATATGTGTACACAGTAGCTAAGGGAAGGGGCAGGGGGAGAATTGCCATGCCAGAGGGCTTCCAGGCAGAGCAGGGAGGCAGCTAAAAGAAAGAAAAAACCACAGCAGTCTGGAAGCCCTCTAAGCTTAGGTGGAAACCAACCAAAGTTGGCTTCGTCCTTAGGAATGCACTGGCTCCCCCCTTTCCACACACACACACTGGCATCCGGTTAAGACACCAGCATGGCTGGCACAAAGGAGGGCTTGGTCATTTAAAGACTCAGATCTTCCCTCCTCCAGTGACGTCTGCCTTTCCGTTTATAGGCCAGGGCTGACCTCCGCCCTGGCCTAGGCAATTGCAGCCAATTCTGCTCCACTAACCCACCCCGAGCGGCAATCACAGCCCATGGTGATTCACAGCTGTCTTTGTTCTCTCCACCTGAGGGATGCCCCTCATGCTGGTGGAAAGACCAAATGCATTGGCACAGCCCAGTGCCACTACCACACCCCATTGCTCCCCCAACTGGATTGCACTGCATGATGCAGCCCTATACACAAATAAACTAGCTAATAAAACAATACAATAATCTGCAATCCTATTCCCATTATAAAAGTGGCTTCCTGAACAATTCCATTTTACTGCAGTCCTGCTCCCCTTATAAAAATGACCTCTTGAGCAATTCTACCTTGAATACATTCTGTTTCAAGGCAACAGTTCTGTTGTGGATATAAAGTGGTAGGGGGAAATAATTGAAGTTGAAGTTATACATTATACAAACTAGAGAGAAGTATTGCCAGCTCTCAGAGTATAATCTGCATAGAACCTTTGATGGGGATGCGGTTGGCCCACGCTTTTTTTGCCATTCAGAACTGCCATTGGAAAGTACTGTTCATTACAGATGATTTCTGAGGTTGAAACAGACAATAGTTTTCAAGGAAGAGATTGCTGTCAGTGATAGAAACATAGGTTTCTTTTTACCTACTAGTCAAATAAGTTTTGTGGGTGTTTTTTTTAAAGATACAAAATTCTGCACAACATAATTGCTGGAGCTGAAAATGAGATGAGTGTATACAACTGTTACATGATGAGCAGCAATTGCTTTTTAAAACCATCTTCAAACAATTTCTCACAGAGAAATGGAATTACTTCTTAGATCTGATTCAGTGTCTTGTCTTTGCAGAAAGTAAGGTTCAGCCTTTCTCTTTTCAGCTTGAGGTAACCAGACTGCAGTTTCTGATACTACAGATACTAGTTGTGAAAGACCCAAAAGTAGTGGCAACAGAGACCATGTTTGCAGTATATATTTCTTTTGTTCCACTGTCAGAACTGGTTGAATAGGTTTTGTAGGTTTTTGAAATGTTAGAGACCCTGCAAATCCTTGAACAGAAACAGATGCATACCGCAGACATGTCTCACAACACATTCAGCTTTCTGGAAAACATAACATCTGCCAAGTGGCTCAGTGATAGATTATGCCCTTTGTCTATTGAAAGCCATGCAAATGATCTCTTCATGAGACCATGGATAGCCCCTGCTGGTAAGAACAGACAATCATTAGTAGACCAGTGATTTAAGCAGCTGTATGTATTCACAGATATGTTGCCAGTTTATTAGAAGGCAAGTTTTGCTTCCACTGCTATAAAATGTCCACAATGCAGACATAACTTTATAACTCATGCACATGTTGCCCAATACTAATGGTTTATCTGTCAGGTGCTAGAGAGAGAGAGGCTGACTGCCAGGAGAAAGAATGGGGAACCATGAGGGAAGGCATACTATAAATGTTTTAATGAATAAAAATAACTAAATAAAAGGAAAGACGCCTAAAAGATCAAACCACACCTGATGATGGAGTTCTGTGCTTGCAACTGCAGATGTGTAATTTGTGGGGGTGGGTATGGTTTAGATCAAGATAGTGGCATTAGGGGGTTGACTCTGCTCCTGTGCTGTTTCTCCAATCAGAAATCCCTCAGACTATCTTCAGTCATGGTGGGGAAGAAGGGGGTTTCATACTGTGCAAATCTTCTTTCTCAAAGTTATCTGTAGTTTTGCCTTGATAGTCTGTGTCACATGGTAACTGTGATCATGCAATCATTTTTTTTCTGACAGTATGAATTCTCCAAACTGCTTAATTAGTCCTACCATGAACACATCCTAAATTTTCCAGAGAGAATTGTGAAGGCCCATCTGGATTATCCACAACAAAACAAAGGCCAAGCTATTGAAGGGAGAGCTAAAGCTGAAATTACATCCAAATGGGGTCTTCCATCGCCATAACGTTGACTTTTAAGTGTCACATAGCAGGCTATAAATGTTGCCATTCCTCAGTATTTTAATGTATTAAATTTGATCTAATGTGTCATTGGCCCAGTAATCCACAGGGGGAGATTTCCAGTGCTGTAAGATAATTTGCTCAATAATTGAGGCTATCCTTTGAATCCATAATACTTGATGTTTGGAAAGTGCCCACAGAGATGACATACATAGTCTAGGAATAGGTTACTAGCAATGAGGTACAAATATAATTGACAATGTAAGTAATCTGAGATGTAGCATCTTACTAGTATTGTACATTCTTTCTACCCATATTGGCCTGTGTTTATGCAGTTCTTACTTTCCTATTTTGTTGATGGGCTGTGTTGGTGAAGAGAGTGGGAAAGAGTTAGAGTGGTAGGGTTACATTAAGTTTATTGTTATTTTTACTATCCTATGTGGAGAAACAATGTAAAATCTTCCTGGGAAAAATTGATCTTGCTATAAAAGCTCTTGAAATTATACACATTATCTTGTTCTGAGAAAAGCTCATTTTGTTCACATTTAAGGAATCAAATATCCAAACAGGACAAAACATATTCTGAAATTGCATGCAGCTGCTGAGAACTGGGAACCTCTGATCTGTTGCGAGATGAATGGTGACGGAGACAGAGAATGCAGTTTGGTGCGAGAGGGCTGTGCAGAATCTCTTCTCTCAAGAGGCTCTGACACCCGTTCATTTAAGGGATTTAGTGGGCAGGGAAAACAATGGAAGGGCAGGGTCTTCAGGCAAAGGTTGCAACATTGATATTAGGAATGCACGTAGCCACAGCGGAGCCAAGAAAGTCTGCAAGTCAACAGATTCTGTCCAATACACATTCACCCCGGGGGAGACAGGTGGCCACAAGGACATTGGGATGCCAGCTCCGGGCCAGAAGTGTGCTCGACTGGGGGGAAACTGCCTCCAGACGCCCATGTTTTCCCCACACTAACTGAAGATACTCCTGAGGGTCAGAAGATGCTTGTGAATGACAGAGAACCTGTGGGGAAGGGGGACTCTTGCAGTAGGGAGGGCAAGCAGAAGCAGTTATGTAGATCAAAATCTTTAAATCCAATAACATTGCTAAGCAAGCTCTAAGTTTCTTATCCCTGACCTGAATAACCAGGCTAACCCAATTTTGCCAGATCTTGGGTTGACTCTGGTCAGTATTTAGATGGGAGACCAACAAGTAATGCCAGGGTCTGTATTCAGAAGCAGGCATCAGGAAACTACATCTGAGTGCCTCTTGCCTTGAAAACACTATGGGGTTGCCGAACCTTGGCTGCAACTGATGGCTAAAAAAAAGTTTGTTAAGAGTTTTCTGTTGTGGATTGCCACAAAAATGTCCCTGATGTGGGTTCCTGAACTTATTCTAGTAGACATCTGATCTGAGATAAACTACATTACTGAACAGAGTAAAAGAGAAGGAACATTGTTAAAAATATCTGATTGTACATTTGAATTAAAGAAAGATAAGCTGAAAAGAGGCAGAAATCAATAAAGATAAATGTAGAAACTGAGGCATGTCAGTTTGAGAGCAGCTTGAACTATATTCCCTTACAAATACTAAAACCAAAGAACTTAACTGAAAAAAACCCCAATGTGTTCTGATATTGGCAATTTCATACATATATGTCAGCTAAACATTTCAGGTAGGAAAGGCAGTGAGTATTACTAAGTATAGCCTTTTTCATGTATTTTAGTTTTTGTATGTTGTCCTTGTGAGCCTTTTTGTGGTTTTAAAAATAAATAGACGTTGGTGTGGTCCATTTTATCAGCAAATACTATCTAGGGATGCCAACTCCCATTTGGCAAATACCTGTAGATTTGTCGGATAGAGTATGGAGAGGGCAGGGTTTGGAGTGGGGAGGAACCTCAATATGGTGCAGCTGGGAGAAATTGGGTGGGGGGGGGAGGCAAGTAAACAAAGAACAGGAGACATGGGATGAATCTTCCCCCAAGAGTTCTTTTAGGTCCCCCCCTCTTGTTATCTGCTATTATTATACTACTTTTATGGCACTGCACTTTTATGGCATTGAGGTTCAGGCTTGCCTAGCAGTAAAGTGGCTTACCTAATAGGGTGAGGTAAGTTTTGCCACCTCTTCTTTACACAGCCCCAGCAATCTGAGCCTCCTTTTCATTGATTACCATTTTTTCCTTGTTCATGCCATTTCAAATGATACCTTCTCCACTCTTCTCCTAATCCTTATTGGCACAATTTACTCCAAAATTAAATACTTTTAGGTCCCATTGATCTCCGTGAAATTACTGAGCACATAAAAGTTTTGTTTCTCAACAGGACTGAAAAGAGCTGGACTTTAACTAGATAGCAGCCCATTGCTGATGGTACTGTGCCTGGCATGGCCAATCCCAGAAGCAGGAGGTTTTCAGTAAAGAAGAGGAGGAGGAGGAGGAGGAGACAGAGTTTGGATTTATACCCCACCTTTCTCTCCTGTAAGGAGACTCAGGGTGGCTTACAAGCTCCTTTCCCTTCTTCTCCCCAGCAGACACCTTGTGGTGTTGGTGGGGCTGAGAGAGTTCTGAAAAACTGTCTAGCCCAAGGTCACCCAGCAGGAATGTAGGTGTGGGGAAATAAATCTGGTTCACAA
This sequence comes from Sphaerodactylus townsendi, assembly GCF_021028975.2. Taxonomy (NCBI): domain Eukaryota; kingdom Metazoa; phylum Chordata; class Lepidosauria; order Squamata; family Sphaerodactylidae; genus Sphaerodactylus; species Sphaerodactylus townsendi. The sequence goes on along the minus strand of NC_059428.1, from coordinate 40,433,319 downwards.
GATAAGTCTCTGCCACTCAGGAGGAGGAGTGGGGAATCAAACCTGGTTCTCCAGATTAGAATCCACCTGCTCTTAACCACTATACCATTGCTGACTCTGCACTGGGAAACCCATTTTTCAATGTGGCATGAGTTCATCATTCCACTCTTTCCTGTTTTGTACTTTAATCCTTGCTGCTGCTCCTTGGCCACATTCCCCAGCCTCCTGTTTGGCATGGGTATGATGGGGGAAATAACTGATGAACATAATAGAGTTTGCTTTTCTTGTGAAGCGGATGGCCAATGTGCTTCCACATACACTTGCCAAATTGGCTCCATCTGCTTCAAGTGGGCAAAGTTCCTCCATTTCATTCATTGCGTATTTGCTGTTTCTCTCCTCCACTCAAGATGGTTTTGTCTTATCTGTCTTTGTAAAGATATATTCAGGGATCATGACAGCATCCTTGAGGTTGCGCAGCGCAGTGGTGCCAGAAGCCAAAATGGCAAGGACAGGGTGTTTAATTTGGAGCTCTCATACAAGCCAGAGAGCAAAATTCTCTTTTTTGGCACATGCCACTCATTAACGTTACCATGCTTGATGTAGTGTTGTCACAACTCAGTTTCTAAAATCCTGATTAATTCAGGTCTTGTTCCATGGCAGGCAATACTCTCAAAGCATTGACTTAATATTCTTGTTCTGAAAATGACCAGGTGTTATGTTCAGCACAAGAACTCTATTGGCTTATTTATTACGGAGTTTTATTTGAAAAACAACAGCAATAACATCCCTCTTTATGTCATTCTAGGATGTTCAGAAAATTTTCCCCAGAAAAGTTGATGTGAATAACCCATTTCTCATACATGTTTACAGCCCATCTATCAAGAAGTTATTGGGTTAGCTCACGTTGTGTTACTGTGAATGTTTGCTGAGCAGTTTGTCTTGCATGTGAACAGCTTGAACCTGTCCTACACATAAAAGCATTAGCATTAGCCTGCCACCACCTGTTGTTTGAAGATGGAATGATTATGATCACAGAAAAATCAAAGATTACACAGGCGTGAACGAGTTTTTTTCTTACTAGTTCATTGCCTGAGTCTGTCTAACATGCTGATAGCTGCTAAGCTGTCCAGATCTACAGCAGTTTATGCATTCCTGTTCCTGCATAGCCTCATGAGGGTTGTCGTTTGCCCCCAGCCACCGCCCAATCTTTCCAAAAAGAATGTTTAACAAACAACTGTGCAGGGGTAATAAAATGGCACTAATCTACCATCCTGGAGTTTAAGCTGGGTGGTAAAAAGTAACAGGGCTTTTGGGGAGGTCAGCCATTGAGGGTGCCGTCATCTGTACTTCTGATATTCCATTTTTGGAGCCCACATTTGTTGTGTAGCCGCCCTGATGAGCTGTGATGTGGAATTTGAAATATTTTTAGAGTTAATGTTGGAGTGTTTGTTTCAGAATGGTTTTAGCGGAGACTTAAATTTAAATTGTGTTTTTATGGACTTGTATGCCTCCCAGAGCCCTTCGGGGACGGGAACGTATATCAAAACTAACAAATAAATATAAATAAATAAAAATGAGATATGCTGATCTAGCCCTTATCTTGCCTGTAGGACACAGTCCTCAAACATGGCATGTTCACTCAGCAATCATGTTTGCTGCAAAGGTCTCAGCATACATTGTTTTAAATGAGCTGTTCAAAAATTAACAACAGGATTTGAGTTCAAGAGAAACCACAAGGGTTTTAAGTTAAACTTCAAACCTTGTAACATTTGCAGTAGCTCTATAAACCTTATAAACATCTGCAGTAACTCTACACTAATATAAAAGATTCTACTTAAAACAACACCAGATTATTAACCAAATCCCAGGTCACCAGCCTTATTTCCCATGTTGTCCTCGTGAACTTGAGAAGAAGAAGAAGCAACTGTGACCTCTTAACTGAAGAACATATGCCATATCCTCTGCACATGTTCTGATGGACTACACGTGTATACATCAGTGGGGTGAAAGTGTTTATGTAACCTCTAACTGTGGGTTCTGTGGGGCAGAACTTGGAATGAGTTTGCAACAACAAATTTTAAAAACAAAATGGTTTACTTTCTTAACATATAACATCAACATGTAACACTTCAAGGTCCTGTTCAGGTTGCATTTTCAAGTCCTTATATTTACAGTCTACTGATACTGCCAAGTCCAATTCTTCTTTGCAAGTGGGTTGGCTCCTGAAGACTTGATGGGCTTGATGAACGGGATTCAACATGATGAAGGTTTCCAGAGAACTCTCACCCATTACAACCACAAAAAGAAGCCCTGAAACAATAAATTCCAACATTTACAACATAGCAAAAATAAACAACTACCTTCCCAGTAGTTCCAAATCTGGGTCAACCCATTCTGAGCATGGGGGTTACATTCACATAGGAGGAGAAGCCTCTTCTCTATGTGCATGAGAACTGACTTCAGAGTGGCACTGATTTCTAACTAAAAGCCTCTGTTGAAAACAAATATGAAATATAATGTGTAGTTAGACTTGCTATGTGTCTCTCAGGGTGCAAACAGACATGACATAGTTCATCTATCCATATTCAAACGGCAGAGAACTATCACGTAGTATTTACAGGGGTGGTCATTTTGATGAAAGTAAATACTATAATTGTATTTTATGAGCTGCAATTTCTGAAATTGCAGAAAGGGGCAACATGGGTATATATTTTACATTAAAGCAAGAAATGCATGCTATACTTTATTGAAATGGAGAAGGTCTCTGAAGAGCTACCACATGATAGCAATCATTTATAATATTTTTGGCACATGTTGATCATATCTAGCAAATCTGGTAATTTATCACCTTTAAAAAATCTTCAAATCTGGCTTGTTGGACAAATCCAGGTGGAGGAAACTGGACTGCTTCAATGAGTACATTCAGATTGACTCATGTCTCTTTCCTGGACCCAGCACTGCACCGTGCCCATTCACTGGGGCATCAGCAGGAGGACTTCTAAGTGTCAGTCTAAACATAATATTTGGGCTGATGTATTCACACATGCTGACAAATTTACAAATAAAGCAGGGCAGGAGGTTAATTTCTCTGCAATAAAACAAAGTGTCATCAAAGAAAGCTATAACTTACCCACCTTCTGCTCTTTTCTTCCAGCCCTCTTCCTTTCCAGTGTTGGAGTCTGGCAAGGGGTAAATATTGAAAGCACAGAGTACAGTGAAGTTTAGGGGAAGAGGAGGCAATATTTAGTCCCCTTTGACCAGATGTTCCATTTAAAAAAATAGCTTTCCCACATCTGTAGTTTCAACAGAAATAGACGACCACCTATAGAAATAAACACCAATCTCAGGCATGTTTTTTTAAAAAAAAACCCTCATGCAACATTGTGGGCCCTTCCCCACTTACCTTTTCCCGAGGGCTGCTGCCCGCAATTCCGAGCGCGCAGCATCCCTGGCGCGCGCTCGGGCTTCCCCACGACCCCGCGCTCTGCGCGGGGTCATCAAAAGGCGCCCTTTGAAAGAGCGCCAGGGATACCGCGCGCTAAGGGGCGCGACAGCAGCAGCGTCGGGGCGGCTGCGCTGTCGCCGCCCCTCTCAGTGGGGAGCGCCGAGGGACCCCGCGCTACTCTCCTCGAGTAGCGCGGGGCTTAGGGTAAGTGGGGAAGGGCCCTGTGAGATAGGTTAGGCTGAGAGAATGACCACTTCAAGGTCACCAAGTTAAACTTAATAGCTGAGCTGAGATTTGAACTTTGGACAAACCTGGCATGTATCCTATCCTCCTCCAGCCCAAACAGCCTTTCACCAAGACGCTTTCCACTTAAGTTGGAGGAAGGTTATTTCTTTCTTTGTTTATAATTTGATTTAGTCTGTTCTTCCCTTTGACAGACTCAGGGCAGCTTACAACAATAAATTAAGGATTAAAATGCACAACTATAGGCAACATAAAATCTTTCATTGGGGGGAATGAATAAAGAAAGAGGGGAAGAAAAGGGGGAAAGAAGGGGAAAGGGAAGCACTCATTAGTGTCCTGTGACAATCCAGTCCAAAACCCTGAACCAACTGGGCAAGGGGGTGCATATAGATGTTAAACAGCATCGGGGAGAGGCTCACTCCTTGTAGGATGCCATGCACCAATGAATATTGTGATAATGTCCTCTTCCCTAATGCCATCCTCTGTCCCTAGCCTTGAAGAAATGAGACCAGCCATTGTAAGGTTCTCCCATGTATCCCAGCGCGAGCAAGGTGGTAAGTCAATAGATCAGAATTGACTACATTGAACACTGCTGTCAGATTAAGTAGTAACAGCAACGCTGCCCTGCCCTGCCCTGCTCCAGTTGTCTCTGGAGATCGTCTGTGAGGGTGTCCTGAGCTGTCTCTGTTCTGTGGCCTGGATGGAAGCTGAGTTGAAATGGGTCCAATACGGATGTGTCCAGCAAATCCAGCAAATTCTGGAACTTTCCTCAGCTGCTCTCTCTACTTCCTTATCCAGGAATGAAAGATGGAATACTGTGCAGTAGTTGGCTGGATCAACAGGATCCAAAGATGGTTTCTTCAAGAGTGGCCTTACTACTGCTATTTCAATCCACCTGGAAAGATGCCTGAAGACAGTGACAGGTTGATTATGTCTCTCAGGGGCCCGCACACTGTTTCCATTGGCTTTCACTAGCCAAGATGGGCACAGATCCAAGGAGCAAGTGGTAGGTTTCACAGCTGCCAGGATCCTGTAACTATCAGACTGGGAGAGATGGCTGAATTGATCCAAGATCAGACCTGAAGATGGTCAAGGGATCTCTAGTTTACTAATTTAATCAGGGTTGATGGGGAGGTCTTGGAAGAGAGACAGGCCACTAGCCAGGGACATTTAATATTTTCTGTCTACCAAATTTCACAGTTGGTGCTGTATCTTTCCATTGAGGGAAGGTGGACTAAATAGGCTTCAGACATTTCAGTATAAAAACATCACAGAGATGAAACTGAATACGTTGAACCATGTAAAGAAACAATCTGGATGTCAATGCAGTATGCCATGGTGTGGTATAAAGTGAAGGCAGTGTAATGACAGATAGATTTATTTGGGTCTGTACGGGAGCTGCATCCACTGAAGTCACCTCTTTCTCCTTTGTCTCATACAAAGTAATGTGGGAAATTTATGCTGCTGTGTCTGGCTGCATAACTCATGACCTGTGGTCTGACCAGAGTTGCTAGTACGGTGGCTGCACTGTTTTAAATTTTGTTTAAATAACCAAGAGGAATAGGCAGCACGAGATATGATGCTCTCTTAAGGCTGTCCTACTTACTCTCACACAGGGTGGCTGGCTTACAGGACCTATCTACTCATTACTCATAAACATATATAAAACAACAATAACCTTCTGCCCAACCCACCCCACAAAAATGCTTCACGAGGAGGGAATTTTGAGAGATAATGGAAAATCATACTTGAAATTTGTGTGTGTGTGTGTGTGTGTGTGTGTGTGTGTGTTGCAGTCATTTTTTCTGTACCAAATTACCCCCCTCAAATGGCTTCCATTTCCCACAGGATTCCAAACATGGAGAGGAGAGAGAAGCTTGGGGGCGATTTGGAGAAGAGAAGCTGCTTTTCTGCTGATATTCATGGCTTTCCACTCCCTGAAAATAGTTGGTGGGGTTCAGTTTCATGTTTGTATGTCAAAATTGAATGTAAATTAGGCTTTCTGATGGGGATGAGTCACTGTCTGGGTGAGGAGGGAACAACCAATGTAGGCTTTTTCAGGTAATAATGTACTTCTACATTTGTGACAGCAAACGGAATTTGCATAGAATAATCAGTTTGCATAGATTGTTGTATGCTCACATTGCTCATCTGTCCTCAGTATCTCAGAATTCACCCAGTTGCCGTGCAGGTGGTATACTGAAGTGAAGATGCAGAACTCTTCTACCAAATTATTTCACTTCAGTGCTTACTCAGCCCTCTTTCTGCTATCGACTTTTTAGAGTAACACAGTGGCATTTTCCCCATGGCCAATATATCCTGGGAAAAGGAAGTGAACCATCCCGGTTTGGGGCATGAATTCCGCATGGCTTCTGGGTCTAACTCGGGCCTGCCCCGTAAGATTTTCCTTATCCCGCGCCTTTCAAAAAACAATGAAATTGGGGGTTCTTTTAAAAAACCACACCAATCCCACTCCCATGCAAACACCATGGAAGATGGACCGGTTTATTTTTCCCACCTTGCCAGCTGCAGCCAATCAGAACAGTGGAAAAACGGGACAGTTCACACATGCGCGGCAACATTGGCGAGGAAAATGAAACAAAACTGGGAGCCATCTGTAATCACCTGGAGTTCTTCCTCCCAACTTGAATGTGCTGTCGGGCTGCTGTGTAGAGGGAAGAACTGAGATGGAAACATCCCGGTATGTATGATCCCAGTTATCCCACAGGATATTTTGGTTGTGGGGAAAATGCCACTGCTTTTTGTGTAAGAGGATTGAGAAAGAAAGAAAAATCTTACATTTTGTCCAAGAAGTTGGTGTGCACTAGGCTTGGAGATTTGGGTGCACCAAATCCCAGATTTGGCCCAAATCTGGGCACATTCGGGCCAAAATCAGCCCAAATATGTCCTGCCAAATACAAATGAACCTTTTTGATATTTCTTCCTTTTGAGGGTCCATAACTCTGGACCCCCTGAAGCAAACTTCACCCATCTCAGGTGGTATCATCAGGACAGTCTCTGGATGAGACCCTGAAATTTTGGTGCTGGTAGCTTTAACAATGCATTCCCAACAGGCACCCTATGAAATTTGCCCAGATTCTCTACTCTGCTCTGCAGTGTCTTGGCTCCAATGTGGAATTTCTGAGTGTGTAAGCAGGCTGTACATATTTGAAGATAGAGGCACCAGACTTTCAATGTGGCTCCAGGAGACCCTCCTGGTAATAGCATCCAGTCTTGGTGAACTTTGCTTCTGGGGGTTCAATTTTATGGGTCCCCAAAAGGCATATTTTGTTTTCCCACTCCTACACATGAAGCCTGCTGGCTGAGTTCTCTGAGAACTCTCTCAACCCGCCTCCCCCCTGCCCCCAGAAGCAAAGTTCACCAAGACTGGATGCTATTACCAGGATGGCCTCCTGGAGCCACCTTGAAAGTCTGGTGTCTCTATCTTCAAAAATGTGCAGCCTGCCCAGAAATTCCACATTGGGTACAATGGACCCACTGCAGAGCACAGAATCTGCCAGGCTCTTCAGCAAGTTCTATGGTGGGAAAAATTAATTAACTTTTCCCACCACAGACTTCAATGGGGCTTTCTGTTATGCCCAGCTGGCTCTGTGCTGGAGATTTGGGGGAAGGGCTCTTGGGGGGTGGGTTGTTCTGGGTAGAGGCATCTAATTTTCTGCAGGTCTGCTGGTGTGAGTCTCCTGAAAGGAACCAGCCAACTTTGATAAGTTTGCTTGGGAGGAACAAATGCTGAGGGCACCCAGTTGAAGGTGAACCTGATGCCAACAGAATGAGTGCCCAGACATCCTAACTTTAGCAAGACTCACATTGCTTCTGGGTCATGTCAGAAGTAGCATCATTGAACTGGGGATGGTGATCACTCCTCAATATGTAAATTGCCACCTCATGTATTTCCTGCCAGTTGGCAGGTCATTGTAAAGGATTCAATGGTGTTGATGGTGAAGTAACCTTGAGTGCATTCCACAGCCCGGGCGATGGGCCAGATGCATCGGCGGAGACTTTATCTTTGCGCGGGAGATGAAGTCTCCGTTCCCATGGGAATCAGGAAGGGGGGATGGGGTGAATGGTATTATAACCTGTGCTTCTGGCGGGAAGTGTCATTCCTGCCACTGCGTGTACTTGAGCTTTCTAAGATGTCTTAATAAATGGACTTTCATTACCAAAGCCTTTTATTTCTGCGTCTATGGAATTCCTTACATTGTGGCAGGAAACTTAATTCATCTATATTCTTGTGCTGTGGACCTCTTGTCTTGCGATGGAGAGGTTGAATATTACTGCGGAAGGTGCGGTAGCCCCCAAAGAGGGCTCCGACCTTTCCCTTCTGGATCTAGAGAAACCGGCAGGCGAACGGGCCTCGCTGGTGGCTCTTTCCCGTCCTCGTATCAGCACGAGTCTTCCTTTACTCCGTTGGAACGAGGGACGTGACGACGACGATGGGGACTTCCATGAGTCGTTTGGGGCGCTGTCCATGGATCGAGCACCTGTGGAACGGATCTCTACCCGTTCGTGTGGATTACAAACCTCAGATGCAACCTGTCATGGAGGGAGACGGGCTTGACCACCTTTCATCGGCAACCCAGGAATCCATTGAACGATTCCTGGACTCGTATTTTGGTGATGCTCCCAAGGAACCACCGTGGCACAGCACTGGGGCCCGTCCAAAGGACACCGGGACTCAACCGGGAATTGGGAGGGGTATCCGTACCGCTTCCCAATCGGACCCCCCCCATCCCGGTCCGGCGACCGCACCTGAGGTGCCTCGGGGAGCCACCGGGGGCTACGGCGGCTACGGTGCTTCCGAGGGCTCGCTTCCTGATGACGACGAGTCTGAAGAAAGCCTGCATTCCCAGCCGGACCGGTTTCCTCTCCCATCGAAGACTGGGATGAGGAAGTAGGGCGACTTCGAGATGCCCAAAGCGGCATGGAACCGTGAAGCGCCAGCTATGGGAGGAGGAACGGGCACAGTTGCAGCAAGAGCGCGAATCCCTGCAGAGGGACCGGGAACAGCTTAGCGCGAAAGAAGTCCAGCTCGAGTTGGACCGTGCCAAAGACGCGCTCCAACGGCAATACGCCCAGAATCTGTCAGTCCATGATAAAGTCCTGGAACAGTCCAGACTGGATTTACAACGGCAACGCGAAAGCGTTCAGGCTCTGCGCACGCAAAGTGAACTCACTGAAGCCCTTAAGGGGGAGGAACTGCTGAAATGAGGGCGAGAAAAAGCTGCGTTGCATGCGCACCAAGATGCATTGGCTCGCAAGGAGAGGGAGCTGGCTGCGTTGGAGAGGGAGCTAAGGAGGCAGCAGACCAGAGGGCCGCAAGTTGGAACCTATGCTGTTACTGATCATGCCGGTGCCAGAGGGGCCACGTACCTGGGTCCTGCCACCCAAATGCCAGTGGCACCGCCAGCGATTCCAGCCTGTACAACAGCCGCCTGCCCAACCTGCTCAGCCAGCGCAACCACCTCCCCAGCAGGCGCCAAGAGCCGTCGAACGGGGCTGCTTTCGGCCCCCGATACCAGCCCGTTTTGATGGGACCGCTTCCAACTTCCCTACTTCATCTTGCAACTCAATGCCCACTTGGAAGACTATGATGATCTCTACCCGGTCTGAGCAGCGAAAAAATACGGGACATCGGCTCCAGTCCTAGATGGGGCGGCAGCCGACTGGTTCGTGACTGTTTTGGATTTACAGGATGAGGACTCCCGCACAGTGCCCGCATTCCTCCAAGCTTTGAGAGCGCGCTTTCAAGATCCAGGCGCCGAGAATGAAGCCATCACCATCAAAACCATCCAGCAAGGCAACCGCCCGTTTGCAGAATTTGTCCGTGAATTTCGTGCGGCGGCTGCTTTCGACTTCCTCCTGAGTGGCCTGAACGCATGAGATGCGAATACTTCTCGGATGCTGTGGATAGCAAGCTACGATGAAACTGTGTTTTTAATCCGGGTTCCTCGTACCATTGCAGATTGGATCCAGTTGGGGTCTCAAGTGGCGTCGTTTGGAATACGCTCGTCAAAGAGGCCGCCCTCGCCCGAAAACCACTACCGTGCCTTCACCAAAGTCAAGCCCAGCCGGCTTCTACGAAACCACCTCTGAACGCCGTCGCCGACTTGGGTTGTGTCTTTACTGCGGAGGGCCAGGTCATCTAATAACTGTCCCAAGAAGCAAAACCAACCGCTCCAGCTCAGCGTACTCCGTCTGACAAACTACCATGCAGGTCAGGGCCGCCTCCCACTGGCTGCGTCTAAAGCGGTGACGGCTGACCCAGAGGAGGGGGAAGCAGCTGTCTGTCTTTCTTCAGCCCCCATGGACATGGGCCCGACTCCTGACGCGGTGAGTGAAGGCAGCGCTCCCATTACTGTTCAAGCATTTCTGGCCAACCCCGCTAAACACACTCGCATTATAGCCTCGGCCCTTGTGGATTCGGCTGCTCCCACTGCTTAATGCGGCCCCATTTGGGTGGCAGAGGAGCTAGGTCTGGACCGAATTCCCCTGGCTAAGCCCATACCATTCACCCAAATGGACGGCAGCCCCCTCGGAAACGAAGGACCGGCCCAATTCAAAACACAGCGGTTCTCCTCCGTCGCCGACCATTGGGAGAAAATTAGTTTCATTTTAAGCCAGTGGCCAAACACTCCATAGTTTTGGGCATGCCTTGGTTGTTGTTACATGAACCAAAATTCATTTTGGAAAGAAAGGATCCTAGAATTCACTGACCCTCCCTGCGGTGAACACATGAATTGGGAAGAAATCCAACGTCTCCTGACACTTCCCCCTCTCTGGCTTCCTCAGTGATTGCTCCCGATTCTATTGACATCCCGCCTGCATATCAAGATCTAGCCAGAGTTTTTCAGGAGCAGGAATGCGATCAATTGCCACCCCACAGGGACACTGACTGTAAAATTGTTATACAACCAGGGGCGCAACTGCCCAAGGGTAGAATCTACCGCATGAGTCCTAATGAGGAGAAGGAACCGTGCTTTCTTAGACAAGAACCTTGCTCGCGGTTTCATCACGGCGGGCTACCAAACACACACACGCTGCTCCGTTTTGTTTTGTCAAAAGAAAGATGGGTCTTTACGGCTTTGCACAGATTATCGAGGTCTCAATGCGGTCTCCCTGTCCAATAAATATCCTTTGCCTTTGATCAAGGACCTTTTAGATGCACTCGGCAAAGGACGCATTTTTACTAAATTAGACTTAAGAGAAGCTTACTACAGAGTCAGAATTGCTGAAGGATATGAACACCTGACTGCATTTAATACAAAGTTTGGACAGTTTGAATATTTAATAATGCCATTCGGGTTAAGTGGGGCCCCCGGAGCTTTCATGGCCCTTATCAACGAAGTTCTCCATGATTTACTGTACAAGGGAGTTGTTGTATATTTAGATGACGTTTTAATTTACTCGCAAACTATAGAAGAGCATGAAATGTTGGTCCGAGAGGTATTGAAACGCTTGCTTGACAACTCTCTCTTTGCCAAACTCTCCAAATGCTGTTTTCATCAGACCTCCATTGACTATTTGGGTTACCGGATCGCCCGAGGGCTTAAAAATGGATCCTGCTAAAATTGATGCAGTCCTCCAATGGCCTGCCCCACCAACATAAAGAACTCCAGTCGTTTCTTGGTTTTGCTAATTTCTATCGTGATTTTATACCCCAATTTGCTGAACTGACTCTCCCTCTCACAGACCTCTTACGCACTAAGGGTAAAGATTCACTGTCCGCCAAGCCCGGGGCCCCCCTTCTCTGGTCTGAGGAATGTCAAACAGCCTTTCAACTATTAAAATCTCGTTTACCACCGAACCTATCCTAAAGCACCCCGACCCAGATCTCCCGTTTGTAGTTCACGTGGACGCCTCGGACAAAGCTCTCGGGGCAGCCCTGTTGCAGAAAAATAAAGATGGTAGACTGGTTCCGTGTGCTTATTTGTCTAAAAAATTCTCTGGTGCCGAACTCAACTGGACTGTGGGAGACACGGAGACTGCGGCCATCAAAGCAGCCCACTCCACTTGGCGCCCCTGGCTGGAGGGGGCTAAGCACCCTTTTCAAGTTTGGTCGGATCATAAAAACCTGGCAGCTCTTTCCACCCCTCAAGATGTCCATAAAACAACCGTTGGGCCGATTTCTTTTCTCGTTTCTCATTTACAGTCCATTTCTTTCCTGGGAAAACCAACAAACTGGCTGACGCGGCTCTGGCATCTACCGAGGGGGGTGGAGCTGCCTTGCCCGACATTCCACGCACCCGTTCTTTCCCCCTCCCAGTTGGGGTTGGCTGTCACCCGTTCTCAAAGCGTCCGCCTCCCCGCCACCCCGTTCCCAGTCGTCTCTCCTTTCCTGCGGGAATTGGAGGAGGCGGAATGCGTGAACCCCAGCGGCTGAAGGGGACTCCCAATTCGCGTTTGGAGAATGGAGTTTGGCGGCGGGGGGAATGTTGATGCGATGCCTCCCTCCGCAAGCAAGTTCTGAAGCTTGCCGCGATGCCCTCGTTCAGCTGGACATTTTGGCTTCTTGAAAACTCTGCACTTAGCCCGCCGGCAGTTCTGGTGGCCGCGCAATGCTTGTAAAGACATTGAGACTTACATTAAAGGCTGCTCGGTTTGTGCAGAAGCCAAACCCATCGGGAAAGCCCCATGGACTGTTGAAACCTCTCCCGGTAGCTTCCCGCCCTTGGGAAGTCATCTCCATGGATTTCATTACAGATTTGCCCGAAAGTCACGGCAACACGGTTTTATGGGTGGTGGTAGACTTATTCTCTAAGCAAGCCCATTTTATTCCATGTGCTTCCATCCCCTCTGCTCCTAAGTTGGCACGGCTGTTTATTCAACATGTTTACCGTCTCCACTCCGCCCCCGTTAAGGTGGTCTCCGACCGCGGCCCCCAATTCATCTCAAAGTTCTGGAAGCGTTTTTGGGATTGTTGGGAGCCGCCCGACGTCGCCGCCCTACCGCGTTCAAAGTGGCCGGCGAAGGCGGAGAGGACGAACAGAACCCTAGAGCAATATTTACGTTGTTACACCAACTACCACCAAGACAATTGGTGCGAGCTTATTCCGTTTGCGGAGTACGCCTACAACAATGCGGTTCATAGTAGTACAAAGAAACCCCCCTTTGAAATTGTGTCTGGTCGCTCCTTCCCGCCGTTACCACAACTACCGCAGCAGCGTTGGACCCCCAGAATTCCAACAATGGATTTCATCCCTAGCGAGGGATGGAAGTCGGTCCAGACCGGCACAGCAAGCAAAAGGACTCCCAAAACTGCAAGCGGATAAACACCGCTCAGATTTCCCTCTGCGTGTGGGCTCCTGGGTGTATTTCTCTACGAAAAAACTCAGAGACGTGCATAAATTTTCCAAACTTGGCAAAGATTTGTGGGACCTTTTCAAATTACTAAAGTGATTAATGATGTCACTGCCCGCTTAGATTTGCCTAACTCTCTTAGTAACATCCATCCTGTCTTCCATTCCAGCTTGCTCAGGCTCCAGCTTCCGATGCCTGCTTACGACCGCGGGAGAGGCCCTCCGACTATTATTGATGGCCACAAGCACTCTACGAAGTGGCTATCCTGGACTCTTTCGGCACACTGTAGCCGTACAATATTTAGTTTCTTGGGTGGGATATTCCTGTGGGTATAATCAATGGGTTTATTCGAAGCGGTGAAGCCCCCACCCTTATTTCTGCTTTCCACCCGTGCCTTTCCGCATAAACCTGGGGAGGGGTCTTCTTTAGGGGAGGCAGAGTGTAAAGGATTCAATGTAGGTGTTGATGGTAGAAGTAACCTTGAGTGCATTCCACAGCCGAGGCGATGGGCCAGATGCATCGGCCGGAGACTTTATCTTCTTGGCGGAGATGAAGTCTCGTTCCCAGGGAATCAGGAAGGGGGGATGGGGTGAATGGTATTATAACCTGTGCTTCTGGCGGGAAGTGTCATTCCTGCCACTGCGTGTACTTGAGCTTTCTAAGATGTCTTAATAAATGGACTTTCATTACCAAAGCCTTTTATTTCTGCGTCTATGGAATTCCTTACAGTCATGACCCTAGTTTGCTCAGGCAGTGATCCTTGAGGGAGTCACTGTTCAAATCAGGGGCAGGTCGACTATTAAGATCATCTTGAAAAGACTCAGTGGGCTGCTGAGGTACCCTTTATGCAAGGGCCCAGCCCCAAGTAAGGGACAATCCTCATCCCATGAAGGATTGCCAGTTCTCCTGCTGGAAAAAGAGACCTCTTTGCAACCCATCATTTTGCCACCAGTGCTTGAAGTGTTGATGGAAGAAAGTGCAGGGGGATTGGGGTGTGCATTGGCATTGTGTCAATATGCTGATGTCACTTGTGGTCAGAGGCGTACCTAGGCAAACTGGAGCCCCGGGCAACACCTGAGTTTGATGCCCCCACCCACGGGCGGCCAACCTCTCCCACGGTAACCAAACAATGATTTTTTCCACCAGGTTGTTTCAAAGTCACCATCACATTATAGAACATGCCCCAACTCACAAATCTGAACACTGTAGAAATATTTTTTGAAAACATTTTCAAAATGCTTTCGAAATGTTTTATTACTGCTATGAAAATATTTTATGGTGTTGTATCCAATCCTCCCAATTGGGGAAAACAGCATCACTTTCAATGTTATTTAAACAGGGGACCCCAGATTCTCCCTTTAAGGTGAATTTAAAAGGAGAATCTGGGCTCCCTAGTTTAAACAAGTGATGCTGGAATCCATCCCCAAACAGCATTATTTTCAGTGGTGTTTAAACTAGGGAGCCCAGATTCTCCTTTTAAATCCACCCCCTTCCTGCCAATGCTTGTTTTCTTTCTTTCTTTCTTTCTTTTATTCTCTCAATGCCTAAAAAAGGTTATTATTATTATTATTATTAAATTCATCCCCTTAGGCATAGATTTAAAAGGAGAATCTGGGGTCCCCAGTTTAAACGACATTGAAAGTGATGCTCTTTTGGGGGTGGATTCTTCCCCCACCCTGAAACAGCATCACTTTCAATGTTTAAACTGGGGACCTCAGATTCTCCTTTTAAATCTATGCCTAAGGGGATGAATTTAATAATAATAATAATAATAACCTTTTTTAGGCATTGAGAGAATAAAAGAAAGAAAGAAAGAAAACAAGCATTGGCAGGAAGGGGGTGGATTTAAAAGGAGAATCTGGGGAAATTTGTGGGGTGCCTGCTGTCAGGGGTGCAATTATTAAGATAGCAGCACCAAAATTTCAGAATATCTTTGTGATACCCTACTGATGATACCACCCAGGTTTGGTGAAGTTTGGTTCAGGGAGTCCAAAGTTGTAGCCCTCATCTCCTATTAGCTCCCATTGGAAACAATGGAGGATGGGGCACTCCCTTTGGGAGTCCATAACTTTGGACTCCCTAAACCAAACATCACCAAACCTGGGTGATATTGTCAGGAGAGTCGTCCAAAGAATCCCTGAAATTTTGGTGCTGCTAGCCTAAAAACTGCGCCCCCTGCAGGCCAAAAATGGAAAAAAACACTGAAAATACAAAAAATCCCACAAACGAACCTACGCCCCCCCCCCACAAGGTTGCGCCCAGGGCAACTGCCCACTTTGCCCAATGGGAGGAACGCCTCTGCTTGTGGTAAAACCCAAAAGCCATGTCATAGATTCACAGTGATTTGCAAATACTCTATGGTTTCACCAGAGAGGCTTCTGTACCTCCTTATTGCCAGATGCAGCCTGGCCCCTACCCACCCAGCCTGACCCCAAGGTGGGCAGGAGTTGGGGACAGGGACAAACTGGAGGCTCTGCTCTTCTTCCCTTCACCTGTCAGGAGTGGATCTTTTTCCAGAGCTATTTCTGCCTCCTCTTAGTTTTATGGGCATACTGTGTACTCAGATATGTCCTTGCTTCCATCTAATGGCATGCTGCAGGAGAGGTCTTAAATGTTGGGATGATCCTCTTTCCTAAAATAAAATCCCTGCACATAGAAAACCAGATCTCAGGAAGAAAAATTCTAACTGAACCTTCTCCCTGACTTGTTCACTGCTATACATACATTTTTGTTTTCAGTGTTGGAGCATTCCATCATACATGGACCTGCCAAACACTAGGTTTAGCATTGTGACTTTTGAGAATGAGGCCACTAGTTACTCATTGATTAAAAAAAAATAACTTCTGAATTCTCGTTTCTTGTTCCTCCTTAAAGTTTCAGTACACATTCACTTTTAACTTCAAATCATTCTGCTGGCAGGCTGCCTGGGTTTTCTTTGGCTTGCTTTATCCTCTGGATTACTGCCACATGGAATATGTTCGCTACTTCAGTTTCTCACACAAGGGACATGGAAAATGTGGCTCATGTAAGATCATGACAAAACTCAGAGTGCTCTTCAGTCCAGTCTATCCCTTTGTACTTTGTGCTTTTTCAAAGAGGCAACTTTTCTGCTTGAGCAAAGATCACCCAACTGCCTGTCTTCCAAGAACTACAGCTAAAATTAACTGGATAATGTTTAAGATGGCGAAAGTGTCAGGGACCCCACCTTCACTCACTGGTTGCCAAGAGGCCAGATATTCCAACAATGGTTGGACTGTCCCGTTGATTCTGCTGCATCACTGTGCCATCGGCCTTGTTAGCTGGTCCAGTAAAGCTGCCAGGGGCAGAAACATCAAAGTTGGAGCAGGGCAATAATGTTAGCTCCCCAAGGAAGCCCCCAGCATCAAGATGAAAGGGCAGAGAGTTCATGAGACTTGCTAGCAGCATTTAAAGGGATGGGATGGAACACAAAGGATGATATTTATTATTTATTTATTATTGGGTTTTGTATACCGCCCTACCCCCGAAGGGCTCTGGGCGGTGAACAACATAAATCACATATATACAATAACCATTAAATACATTAAAACAATTTAAAATGCAGCGATCAGTAACAAACAATGTCCGCAATAACCTCATTAAAACCCTCCCAAAAGGGGGGAGAAACTGGTCCCATAGGTGATAAGGGACCCAGAAATGAAGAAGAGGAAGAGGAGGGGGCACAAGAGTCATGATGGCACAAGAGATGAACTAGGAGCTGGAGGAAGAAAGGGTGTTGGTAAAGTCCTTTCAAGTCTGAATCCTGGCTAGGGAGTCATAGAGAGTTAATCTCCTATTCATGCGCCCCCCACCCAAAACCTGCTTTGTGTACATTTCCACTATGCCTCATGTAGTGTCCTGCCCCAGAATTTTGACAATCATCTATTGATTGTATTTTGCTATTATTATTTAATTTTGTTTCATACCACAACTGCCAGTTCTTGAGCTAGTTGTTGGCCTTTCATTACAATTAGAGCCTCACCCAGAGGTCTAGGACAATGTATCAACACAATATTCATGCAGATCCCAGCAGGGCTATCTTCTGAATTTGACGATTCTCACTTTTCAGATTGTGGTATTTAGAGAGTTTCTCATGTTCTTTTTCATTGACCCTGCTGTCACCAGATATTGCTATGTTGATGATAGTCACTTTCAATTCAATTCAATTCACTTTCAATTTCAACTCAAGTACCACTCTAGTGTTTTTGGAATGGCGCACTGGAATGGCGCCAATTACCACTGGGACAACCTCAGCTGGTTTTGCCATAGTAACTGAATCTCAGTTTTCAAATTATGGTATTTAGAGAGTTTCTCATGTTCTTTTTCATTGACCCTGCTGTCACCAGATATTGCTATGTTGATGGTCACTTTCCTGTCTTCAGTCACTGCCTTGTCTGGTATATTATTATTATTATTATTTAATTTTGTTTAATACCACAGCTGCCAGTTTTTTAGCTGATTGTTGGCCTTTTATTACAATTCGAGCCTCACCTAGAGGCGTAGGACATTGTAATGTATCAGTGTAGTATTAACGTGGATCCCTTCTGATTTGGTACTTGACCTGGAGCCAGTGCAGCTGGCAAAGCACAGGTGTTGTATGTTGTAGCCAACCTGACCTGTAGCACTGCGGAGGGTGAGAGAATGGTCTTTCTCCCAGAATGTTGCCCTGTCAGAACAGGGCAACCTAGCAAAACAGTGCCCTGAAACGTAGGAGTCTGTTTTGATTCAGAAACTCCATATTGGCACTGTATCTGAACTTGTGGGCAAGAATGCCTAAGGACAACCCCCCGACCTCATGCCTGGTACATACTCAGGAAATAACATTTGAATATGAACAATAACACACCTGGGTGAGACCAGTTCTCTTTTGTCTATATTTGTTAAATCTTTCCTGTGACTCATCCCCTCCTTGTAACCATCTATGTTGTAACACCCATTAAGGGTGTTTTGTCCAATAGCCAGCAAAACCCATTAAGGTCAGCCATTAGGTCAAATGGTCTGACACTCAAGACCATTACTCACCTTGGAACAGCAGGAAAAATCCTTTCTTAAAGGATTTCCTTGGCCCCATGTTTTGGCCTATAAAAGCCCACCTCAGACCCCAGTCAGTTGTTCAATATTATCATACCACCATGGTGTTCAATAATATTGCTCCATCAATGCTGATCATCTAGAACTTAATGCTGGCCATTAGGTCTCTGCTTCCTGGACATTCACTACAAGATAAATATAATCTTTGATATCCCATCCCTTCTCTCTCTATATATCCAAAACCTATCTTTTACCTCTCAATTATATCCAAGGAAACCTTGTATGTGTGTGTTTTTACCCCAGTAATTGTGTGATTGTAAGATTTTATTTTATTCCATTTGTTATTTTCTTAATAAAATCCTTTTAAAAAGAAATTTATGTTCTCTGCTGGTTTCTTAGTGAGCTGAAACCCGTATATATAGGCAATAGATGGCAGACAGACTGACGGACGGTAGATGGACGGATAGATAGACGGACGGTAGACGGACGGATAGACAGACGGACGGTAGACGGACGGATAGACAGACAGACGGTAGACGGATGGACAGACAGACGGACAGACAGACGGACAGACAGACGGACAGACAGATAGATAGATAGATAGCAATCAAGTTATCCACGCTCGTCAAACGACACTAAGTGACCTTGTGCTCTGTAGCTAATTTCCCCAACCAAAGATGGTCATTGCGTTCCACCATTTTGGGTAACAGTGTGCCTTCCATGGAGCCCCATGTAAAAATACAAGCCACTGCATTCTGCACCAGTTGGAGTTTCCAGATTAGGTTCAAAGGAAGCACTACACAGAGCAAGTTACAGTAATCTACTGGAAGTGATGCATAGATCACTATGGCTAGATCAATGCAGAAGAAACATGGAACTAATTGCTGAGCATGGTAGAGATGATTAAATGCTGTCCTGGCAGTATTAATGACCTGGTCCATCAATGAAAAAAAGGAAACCAGGGTCCATTCTACACAACACAAACAAGACGTTCTGTGGACACAAGAAAAGGCGTCTTGGGGGAAAATTCCAGTCAGCTTTTTCCCTCAGGATGCCTTATTTCAGCTCAAGGTGTCTTTGAAGAATGTTCACACTAAAGTGTGCACCTTTCCCTCAGAAGTTGTCTGCAAGTCAACTTCTGCCTGGCTTTGTGGAGCTCAGGAGCTCAAAAGGGATCTTATTTTTCCCACCCGACCATAAAGCTCTCTGGTCAGTTTCACCTTCAGCTTGCACCCAACGTTTTGTGTGCTGCTGAAGGGATTCTCCCTGCCTACTGCTGAACATTGGCCCAGGACATTTGTTCTGCAGGCTCTGAGTCTAGGCATATTTTCAGCCCAAAGAGTACATAGTTGTACTCAGCTCTTCCTGCCAATTTCAGCAATATATAGTTTTTCTTTTTTTATTTTAGAGGAGCTGTATTCGAAGATATGCCACCATGCACATGAGAATCGTGGCTGATTCTCATCTGCTTATCTTCAAATACAGTTTCTCCAAAATTTAAAAAAATCAGGAAAACTGAAGTTCACCTCCACACAACTAACATGATGCAGTAGGTCTGTAAGATCTTAGAATCATGGAAATTTTTTATAAAGTAGTAAAAAGTCAGCTATCTCAATATGAAAAAAAGCTTGACAATATAGTAAATGCTCTGTATTAAAGACCTCCCCTTCAAATGAACCTGTGCTATGGTGTCTTTTCTGAAGTATTCATTTCTTTTAAACCTGAACAAATCTCTTCAAGGTTTATTCGTAATTTTGGAAATCTTTGACTTTCCAATGTGATTTGTTGCTGAGAAACTGAGCTAATGCAAGTGGACCTGTCATACTTAGCAATATAAAGTTTTTTTTTCTCAAAAACACAAAATGCCTCATAAGCCTTATAAGTTTTATGATTCAGACAGAAAAGTTCCTATTGATGTTTGAAAGATGGGTCATATCAAATCATGACAACAAAGGCATCAGTTACAGCTTTCTGTCTCTCAGGAAAATATAGAACTAGAAGAGAGGCAAAATATGTTTATGACATCAAGCTAGAATGTGCAAAGGTAAGCATGATGGCCAGCGAGGGTGGCTCATATTGCTGAGACAATTGCCTATCTGAGATACAGTTTCAAAAATATCAGCACTATTCAGTGGATTCATCTTGACCTTCCTCAGATAAGATCACATAATGTCAGCAGTGTTTTCTATGTCATCCTTACAACTTGAATCATATACCCATTTAAAACCCAGCCAGCCTTTCTTTAAAGACTCCAAATATCTTGGCAAATATATACGTGTTACTTTCCCTCTTAGGAGCTCTGCTAATTCTCCTGGGTATTAGGTCAAGGCATCTTCAAATGCTTAGAAGGCATTAACGCCACCCCCACCATGGAGCAATAGCAGTGTACTTCAGAGGTTCTGCTGTCTACTATTACAGTGGAGAAACCAATCCATCTTCTGAACATCACATTGTAATTAATGCACCATTGTAAAATAGGAATAAAGGAACAATTTGCACGTTAACCTTTTCCCCATTTTTTTCTGATGTTCAGCTTACAAGGTTTAATGTTGAATGTGACTCAGGTTTACCACATCTGTTTTTTCTGCTGTTTCCATCTCCCTTCTTCGACCCAATTGCCCTGTTTGCATGCAGTTGTTTGAGCCACATTATACTTCATGGGCTGTACATGCCAATGAACCGTCATTTTATGTCAACTATCATCTTTTCCTTTGTACTTTTTTTGTAATTGAGCTCTAATGAAACAGTGCAGTATCACTAATTTTTGAAGTGGTGACCATGCTATGTCACCTGTTAGCAAACTATTGATTACAGTGCTTTCCTGCCAGAACTAACATTTCTTCATTGGCTGATAATTGTTTTCAAATTACTCACTAATTGAAGTGAATTCTGTTTGACACTTGTTTTAAAGAAGCCATTTTGCAAACTGGATTGTGATTCCTGCACTAATGAGGGCATATCTCTACCAGAAAGCCATGGGTCCAGAGCAATCACTGCTGACCACATTACATGTCCTCAGAAACTTTGCCTCAGAAATTCCACAATTAAGGTAACTGTGCTTACCCATCACAGTACTAGCCATGACATACCCCACTTAGCTTCTGAGGCCTGATCTCAAGCCATGGGTTGCCATTTTCTGACTGCCAATCATGTCCCATTCATGTGTGAGACCTCAGTCCCAGAATAAAGCAATCTGTAGATTTAAAACTATAGACTTTATTGGTGATCAAGGCATAACGAGAGATAGACGATGTTAGCATGGCCTTCATCCCCTGCCTTATGAAATATTGGATTTTCATATTATTTCTTACACTGTGTGCTTTAAAATGCCACTTTCCATGTTTGTATGTGTAGGTAGCAGAGTGTCCATCTAAAAACAGGCCAAAGACAAAAGGCCTGTTTGCAAAATTAAATTAGTGCTTGAGTTACTCCAGGCAATCAAATCTGGAAGCCTCATTAACCATGGGCATATCTTGGTTACCATACCCCACTAAAGATGTTGTGACACAATGGATCCCAGAGAACTCCTTGATACTAGATGTTATATTTAATCTGCTTTTGAGAAACTATTTCCTCAACAATTGCTCCTTCCATGCATTTCCTCAACCTCTAGATACGATCTCCCTAACAATCAATCTCTTCCTGATTCACTCAAGCCTCAGCCAAATCTGAATACTCTAGGCAGAGACTTTTAGAAGCATCTCTGCATAAACCATTCAAGGTTTCACTGATATAATCTAGGACCAATTGACCTCATTGTCCCGGGAAGTAGAAACGATAGAGCTGCTAATTAGCTCAACCGCGCAAGTCCAGCAAGGAAACCCCAAGCAGTTGCAGAGAAACTAAACCTAAGTTTGAATTTCCCACCTTACCTGTGCAAGGGGATATAAAAATACTGCACATTGAGCCTCAGTGCTCAATACTAGCCTGAACCTCTCTTGGTCACATTGGGTTAAGATGCGATATATCATCCTTCGCTTGGGTCCCTATGCTGGCATAGAGATCCTTGCCTTCTTCTGGAACTTCTCTGCAGATTTTAGGTAACGTAGAAGTCCCCTGCTTCCCCTCCTACTCTATCATCCAAAATCTATCTCTTCCTCACTGTTTATATACTTAGGAACTGTGTGTACGAGCCTTAACGTCTCACTGTATGATTGCTTGCAACCAAAACTTATATAAAAATATTTAAACAATTTGGTCTCTTTTGCATTCTCTGTAGAACGTTTCAAAAGCTAATTCTGGTATAGCTGTCTAAAAGATCCCACCTAGCCTGCCTCTCGCACTGCCCAAGCTGAGTTATTTTCTCCATTGCTACTTCAAAAATATATTCATAACTGTTAAGCTAGGTAACAACGATTTCTGAGGATACATGGCAAGGCATGGCAAATCTTAAATCCCCACAGCCTTGGACTGCCCCTGCCTGGCCAAGTTGCTGCAGCTGCACATCGAAACAAAGGAAACAATACAGTGATTCAATTACAAAACGTTAACAAAAAAGGCAGGAACCATCACATCTAGGAGGGCCATGGTCCTTCCTGGTTATCAGTCTGATGCTAAGGAAGGGAGTGGGGGAACAGACGAGTTGGCGCCTAGCCCAAGGCCAATGGCCCTCTAAAAGGAGGGTGGGTCCCCCTCCTCCCAACACCAGTCAGGGCCCGTCCTGACATCATGTCCCATGATTTTCTCTTAGTAACACAAACAAGCACGAGAACATTCATGGCTTCACAGCAAACACAGAAATTGGGAGAAGGGGCACAGATTTGCACCTGATGTACATGAAGCATGCTTCTTGCAATCCTGAGGGACCATGTACTAGGAAAGGGTTCATTGTTCTTTTGCTGCTGCCATCAGCTACATCTACAAGCTTCTGCCTACAAAATAGCTCCAACTCTGAAGCTTTTGCGACCAGCAACATAGACAGAAGAAGCCGCATGGGATGCACAACTACAATTTAAGGAAATGCTCTGCCTCCTATACACAGACATAAAAGGGGGGAATAGAAGTTCAAGCAAAGTATGAAGGAGCTTTTCCTGCAGTCCACAATCTAAAGCAAGGAGAAATCACTTTAAAAACAGGTTTTGTGGAAAGGGAGGAAGAAAAATGAGAAAGAAGGGGGAGTGATTTCATTGCTGCAATCAATGCTGGGAGTGATTACTCATAGTGGAGACATTTGTGGACACGATTTTAAATTGCCAGTGAAGAAGAGTTGCAAGCAGGTAAAAAAAAATCCCTGTGTAAGCCACTCAGGGACAACACAGGGGAAAGGCATTGAAAACTCAGTGTTGAAGGATAAGGGCCACAGTGTTGAACGATAAGGGGCCTATTCCATCATACTAATGGTTAGTAACCTCCTAGTCATAAAAGGCCACAATCAAATTTGATTGCCCTCTAGTATGATTCAAGGAGATGCAGTTAGGACACAAATAAATTCAAGTTAGGTCTCCTTTTCTGTATGCATTGATTGAATTATAATTTTATATGTACACCATTCTCAAGAAATATTTATATTTTTCCCATACACCTGGACTACTTCAGAGCAGGAGCATACCACCCAAGGGGAATATATGCAATCAAATGTCCCTGGGCTGCAGCCATTTAGTCATGTGCCCCCCCCCCCCGAAAATCGCCCCCTATGCCCCTGCTCCTTCCCCCTGGGCCTATCCACTGACTTCAAGACCTGGTGCAAAAAAAGTTGTTTGGTCATGGTGGGGGAGGGTGGCTGCCCATATCAGCGGGGAGGGGGCCCGTAAAACTTGATTTTGCACCAGGCTACATTTTTCCTAGATACGCTTCTGCTTCAGAGGTCTATGATATTGCCAGAAGGTAAGAAAATGGATGCATGCGATTCTGGTCATGTGTTCAGGAACAAATGCTCTCAAGGTCATTCCGTTCAATTACTTTGTTTACATGGAAATCTTATAAAAAGATAATCAGTGCCGGTTAGAAAGCAGAGAGTTCTACCAGGCAGGGAGGGGAGGGACACAGAAAACAGTTCCTGCATGCCAGGCTACAAGAAGAAGAAGAAGAGTTTGGATTTATATTCCCCCTTTCTCTCCTGCAGGAGACTCAAAGGGCCTTACAATCTCCTTGCCCTTCCCCCCTCACAACAAACACCCTGTGAGGTAGGTGGGGCTGAGAGAGCTCCGAGAAGCTGTGACTAGCCCCAGGTCACCCAGCTGGCATGTGTGGGAGTGTACAGGCTAATCTGAATTCCCCAGATAAGCCTCCACAGCTCAGGCAGCAGAGCTGGGAATCAAACCCGGTTCCTCCAGATTAGATACACGAGCTCTTAACCTCCTACACCACTGCTGCTCTTCTTAACCTCCTACGCCACTGCTCAACTTACTTGTCTTCCTTGACAGGGAAAGATTCAACTGGAAACAGCAGGCCAAGTTTCTGTGTTTTATTTTCCAGAAGGTCCAGTATTTCTCTCAAAGGGCCTGCAGACAATAATTAGCCATGGCCACTGAGCTCATAATCAGTTTCTATGCAATTACTTATGGACAAGTATTATAGGCAGAAACTACTAGCTTAGCCTGTATAGTTTCAGCTACTCACATGCTTTCTAAGCAATACTTAGTGCTCTACTTATTTTGTTTGTATTCTGTATGCTTGCTCATGTGTATGTTTGCATAGGGAGGATGCTACAGAGGAGGACAGCAGTGGAGAATGAGAGTCAAACTGTAATATCATTGAAAATGCAAAATCCTTATGTCTCACAAGTGAAAGTCCATGACTCATTATGGGTAAATTTCCAGGAGATACAGTGTTATCTCCTTCAACCTCAGCAGTTCTGACACTCAGCTACAGCAAGCAGAATATTCTCTTGCTTCATTTATTTCTCTTTCAATAAGAGGCGCTAAGATATTATTTGAGTGGCATGCCATCTATGGTAACTATGCATGCCTAGCTCAAACATAATTCTAGAGGGAAGAAAGATCTTGTCTTCAGATTTTCTGCTCTGGTCACAATCACTTACTATTAGTATTTACAAATAGTTCATAAGTTGCCTGGCATCCCAAGGGAGAGAAACAAGGCAGACAGGAAATAAAATTGTCACATGATTCTTTAATTTAAAAAAATTGATATAATTTTTAAATGGGGTGAAATTGGGTTATTTATAAACTGTTGATCCCAATTAGCAAGTGTCAAGAGTATCTGACAATGTGTAAAGAAATCAGCAGGAAGAATATTATTTGAAAAATAAGATATATGGTATTAATTCTAATCCTTTTGATCCAAGGTTCATCCATAGTTCATTTCACATGAGAAGTTGTTTTGGTTACTTAGCAGTCAAAGTGTTCTGCCACAATGCCAGTCCTTTATCCTTACTACTTGAATGTGAATAGATACAATTCACCACTCTTATCTCTGCTCTAGGAAGGGAGTTTCAAGTTCTAAGTTCTATCTGCCCATCTCTTGGTGGTTAACCAATGATAATTGAAAATGAACTTCTGTGCCTTTACTATATAGCTAAAAGACTTGTATTACAACATTGGAGAGATAAATGCCCACCTCCTGTAAATCAGTCGGCTGAGGACCTTACAACTTTATCAGTATTGGCATTCACAGGGCTTAGAAAGATGATTTGGAGGAGTGAAGATTTCTCAGAAAGGCTATCTCTGGCATATGAAGGTGAATCTAAGCAGCCAAGAAAATAGCAATACATTGTTGAGACCCAAAGTTTAACAAATTCAGCTTCTCTAAATGTAGTAGTAATATTCTCAGAATCAGGGTTAGTTCACACAACTGATTTTATATCTATCACAATCCTCTTGGATACATCACAATTCTCCTTGGATACATGTTCTGGAGGAGATATGTACAGACAACATTTTGAGCTGTGCATCAGCATAGTTACTCCACAATATTTAAAGAATGTATATGATTCTGTGCCACATTTAGGCCTGTTTTTGACATGGTCGTGTCTAGAAACTACAGGTCTCTTCTGACAATTAGTCTAAGCAATGTGCCTGACCTAATTAGGATGCAAATATGGCAAGACAAAATGGTGGTCAAGGTGACTTTTCGCAGAAAGCAGAACAGCCACCTATGTTTAAAGGACCATGGATTTAGTGTGCCTAGATCAGAGTGTTCCCAGAGTTTTCACAGGTATGCAGCTGAACACTCTTAAGACAACTTGTGTCACTGAAGCTTAATGGCATTCACAGGGCTTAGAAAGATGATTTGGAGGAGTGAAGATTTCACAGAGAGGTTATCTCTGGCATATGAAGGTGAATCTGAGCAGCTAAGAAAATAGCAATACATTATTGAGACCCAAAGTTTAACAAATTCAGCTTCTCTAAATGTAGTAGTAATATTCTCAGAATCAGGGTTGGTTCACACAACTGATTTTGTATCTATCACAATCCTCTTTGGATACATCATAGTTCTCCTTGGATACATGTTCTGGAGGAGATATATAATTTATTAATTGAAGAACTTCTGGAGATTACTTTTAGTCCTGTTCCAAAGTTGTCCATCCATATAGAAGATAAGAGCATATAACCCAATTGTGAGGAAAACTTTAAGGGGATTTCTGTTGCTTATTTCCAGTTCTGTGTCTATGAGTCTATGATTCAAACTGCTCTTGTGACTATGTATGTATGTATGTATGTATGTATGTATGTATGTATGTATGTATGTATGTATGTATGTATGTATTTATTTATTTATTTATTTATTTATTTATTTATTTATTTATTTATTTATCTATCTATCTATCTATCTATTGGATTTCTATACTGTTCTTCCCTTTCCAGGCTAAGGGCAGTTTCCAACATTTATAAAATATCATAATAAATACAATATAAATAATTAAAATCTTAAAATCTAAATCTAAAAACTGACACATAATACTTAAAACATAGAAATTCAGCAATGTATTCTACTCTTATCTAAATTTAGAACCTCCATCTTCCTGATGACATCTACAGTGGAATTCAGGTATGGGCAATAGCAAGAGAGAACAATAGGGAAGGAAATGACACATGAGTAAGGAGGAAAGAAGGGAAGCAATACTGGGGGAAGGAAAAATGGAAAGGGGAAGTGGAAAAAATGAAGGGAGGTATAGGGTGGGGAGGGAAGGGGGAGGGGTGATATGGTTAATATTACCATAGCTGTCTCAACCATATGCCAAGTGGAACAGCTCCATCTGACACTAAATCCCGCAGGGCCCTGGTTTTCCCAGACAGAGTATTCCATCAAGTAGTAACCAGGGCCAAAAAAGCCCTAGCCCTGGATGATGATAGCCAAATTTCTCTCAGGATCACCAGCAGATTTTCATTTGCCAATCATAACAATCTTCGAGGGACATATTGGGAGAGGCAGGCCTATAAATAGGCAGCCCCCAGACTGTTTACAGTTTTAAAGATTAATATCAAACATTAAACCTGATCCGGTACTCCACCTGGAGTCAATCCAGTTGGTAAAAGACCAGTTGAATATGTGCATGCAATGGGGTCCCATATGGACTCGTACTGTGGCATTCTGCACCAACTGGAATTTCTGATCAGCATCAAGGCTAGCCCTGTATAGATTCAGTAGTCTAACCTAGAGGCAGGGGCATACCGCCCTAGGAACATGGGGACACCCATGTTCCCAGGCACATGCCTTTCGGTTACATGGGGTGCCGGACGCCCCCATGTGACCGATTGGCATGCACCCCAGCTGCAGGCCACCAAGGTCCACCCCCCAGGAGCTGGCCTGTATGGAGGTGGGGGAGGGGCTCAGCAGCAGGCAGCCTGGGCCATCCACTGCCACTGAGGGAGCATGGATTGGGAGTGTAGCCCCGTCCCTGAGCCCACCTCTACCCCATACAGGAAAGCCAGCTTTTGAAAGCTTTCAAAAGCCAGCTTTCCTGCATGGAGGCTAAGGGGGTGTTCAGGGGTGTGGCCTTGCCTCCCCCCATGCCAGCTGCAATTTGGCTTTTTTTTGTGATTTGGGCATACTGAATTGCCAAGCCTAGTTTTCTCTTATATAAAATGTGGCACAAGCCTGCCCTATTTTGCCCTTATTGTCCATAACAGCTCTGAAATCTTTAAATAAAAGCATTATAAGAGATCAGAACATACAAGTCATAAAAATAAAATATGAAACTTATAAACTAACAGCTTATGCAAATGACCAACAGGGGAAATTTTAAGTTTCTTACTGTTTACCTTTCTTTAAAATGCACTTTAATTATGCTGACCTTTAGGATAATTTGATTCTGACAAGCAGTGGACTTAGAAGGACATATCTGGCAAGGTGGCACTGTTAGTATCTTGGTGTGTTAGCTTACATACTGCTGCAAACATGCATTGCTCTATCCTGGGTCAGTAAGAATCAGAAAAATGTAGTTCCTATGGTGACCATTGTCCCCAGATATTGACATAAGTGTGCATAGCTGTATCCATGACATTGAAACCCATGGGATCTTCATTTCCCATGGTTATTCATTAGTGCATCAGTGGGGTTAGTACTTAGAGACAGCATGTAGAAATTAACCAGGTTCTATGGTAGACATCTGCCACAATCTGTTCCTGTATACAGGTAAGCAAGTAAAGGTGGATGGTGTTGATAGGGAGTGCTGGCACTGGAGTGCTGTGATACAGGTCCAGTCTATACGAGACTGCATAGTCCATACAGATGCAGATTGAAGTAATTATCCCGTGGAGCTTTGCTCCATTGATTCCCCTCCCCCCCCCAGCTTTATAGCAGTATCATTTGACAGTTGTTACTTTGCCAATTTCCTCCCAGCTTTCCCCATGTTTTTTTTTTCAGAACGCCTTTGTACTAATGTTTCAGGAAGGAACACACCTGAACATTTTTTTTGTGCTATACAATACATTGCCCTTCTTTTTTTCCAAATAAATGTATTTCCAACATTGACATATACATCAACAATCAAGCTAATAACACAACATAAATGATCAGACTCCAAGTGCTTCCATGCCTCACTTCATTGCTGCCTCACTTTTTTCCTAAACTGCTGCTGTTTTCTCCGGCAGTGACAGCCTTTTTTTAAAAAAAAAATATCTTGATATACTGCTGTAGCCAGCAACCATAAACTGAGTTTCTCGTGGTGGGGGGTTAGTTTTGTTTTATGATAGAATAGTATGCTTAGCTATTAAAGTTCATTTTTTCTCTTTAATGTGATGACTACTAACAGGTACTTCTGAGCCAATCACCCCCCTTCCCCCCCAAAAGTGGGATCAATGAATTGAATCACCAAACAGAAGAGGGGAAGAAGACTCAAACCCATGCATGCCTATCTCTTTCTTTTGCACACAAACACAGTCCCTGATTTTCTGAGAGACCAGAGAATCTCAGAGAGGCTGGAAATGGGAGGGGATCCCTGGTGGTAGTGGTAGCAACAGTACACTGAATTTCAATCCAAGTGGGTGTGGGGAAAGGTTTCCCATATCCAGACATTACGGGTTTGGAAAGCAAGACAGGAGGGTGGGTTATGGCATTGTGTTTGTGTATCTGTGAAAGCATAGAACCAGGTCCTCTCTTCTCCTGTTTTAATAGGGGCCCCAGCTTGGTGTTTTTTTAAAGGGGTGTTGGGCTGTTTAAAAATATGGCCTCATATCTAGAAAAACTTTCTATCATCCTGGGAACATCACCTCACATTATCTCACTGTTTCAATATTACACCAATGCAAAAGAAAAAAATGTTTTCACGGGGAACAATACATTGTCATCTCTGCAGTGATGAAAGTTCTGACAACTAAAATGCAATCTTTCAACAGATCATGTGCAAAGGAAAGCCCAACTCACCAACTTTTAAGAAGCAGAAGAAAGCAGCCATTCAGGGAATAGACTTGTGAGAACAATTTAGGTTAGCTACAGAGAAAATACAGAACAAATGTTTTATGTGGAAATGGCCTAGATTGCAGAACGTCTAGAAGATATTATTGGAGGAATTAACAGTTATGCTGTGGCAGATGTTGCATTCTGTTATGTTATAAATGCACACAAAAAGTCAGTTCTTTTCCAAACAATATAACAATTACAATGATTAAATGACAAAGAAAAAGGGAAGCATACACATCAATGAGATGACAAACCACATTCTGCTTTATTTTCTGCAAAAACTGGGTCAGTTGGTAAAATTAGCCACATTCTAATTTCCAAACTCATGTTCAGTTTTATGAGCAAGTCATCCAACTTTCTGAAAACACTGAGTATCTGCACATTCCATTGGCTTCAATGACATCACTACTTCATTCTCACTAAATTACAGAAAATGAATGTGAGTACTGTTTTCACCGATAATAGTGAGCATACAACACCCTTTAAAACCCACATCTTTCCTCAGGGTGCCTTACAGCCCAATTCAGACTGCTTGGTGTCACCTCCAAAGGACTTCTACATGGCACAAGAAGCCCAAAACAAAAAAACCCCAAACCTCAGTCAGCCAAAATCCCCCATAGGGAATAATGGACATACCCCATGAAAAACGTGACATTGTGTCTCCAGCTAGCTGCATCAGCGCACCAAGGGGGTGGGGGGACGGCAGTGAACTCCACTCCTTGACCTGTCCCCAGAATACCCCCAGTCACCGGCAGCAGCAGCTTCCGGGTCAGGCGCCGCAGGTCCACATGGCACCCCCCTCTGCTGGCACATTTTGGGCGATTCCCACTGGAAATTAAATCTAGATAAAACCAAGTTTAAAAATAAACTGCACCTTTTCATCGGGGTTTCAACCTCCCTACTGCAGCATGTATTCAGCGAAGACTTGTAGGCCTATCTCGGGTTCCAGAAATACAGCAATCCCCTCTACAAATTGATCTCAGTTTTGTGTCTCTCCTGATTGACTGGCATGCTGTGTTGGGGTGGGTCCTCCCCCCCCCCAAATAATGTGATCACGTCATGACACCATGACATCATGATGTTAGAATGTAACACATCCAAGGAAATTCTTCCAAGATACTTGCAACCTGAGGATCACTCATTTGCAAGGCTAAACTTTTAAGCATTTAGGTAAATAAGCAGGTTTTCGCTCGTTTGGAAGGGTGAACAACTAATCATTTAAGCAGCTGCTCGATCTCCTATGGCAACAGCTGACTGGTTCATGTCTCCTCGCGCATGCACTCGCCAACCCCAAAGGCAAAATCAAAACCCAGGAAATGTTGTGCGCGCACCGCTCAGCACCCACCGATCTTAAAACCCTGACTTTATGCACGTAGCATGTGAGTGATGTTATATAGACATACAAATATTGTCCCACAAGTTTCAAAATCATGCAGTTATTTACAGAGTGATGTTGCTATTTCAATTCAGACACTGTTACAAGATTTGGACAAGTTTCTCAGTCCCTGGTAAGAGGTTACAAATAACTTAATTTACAGAACGTTTTAAATACAGTCAGTTTTTCTTAGAAATCTATCATTCCAGCCAGGTCCGTCTGCGCACCTTCTGATGCTAGAGTTATTAGAATTCCTTCACCTTTAGATAGCTTGAGAGCATACATTTATGCTGAAGTAAAATCTTAGCAGTTGGACCTAACACCAAACTAAGGATAATCTATCATATGATTATTCCTTCCTCACATGAATTAAGATTAGGATTTTCCCTTCTGTCACTCAGAAAAAAATCTCCCTCATGGGTACTGACTGAATTAGAAGCCTCACTGCCTCTCCCCTTCAGCATATCTTTCCTAAAGATAACCAATGTCCCACAGGTATATCTGTGTTAAGTTGGAAGAGAACACAGAGCAGACCAGCCACATCTGTTTTATAATCCCCTCAGAAAGCAAAGTTTTCAGCAAAGAGCCAAAGTTGTTCACTCAGCCTTTGCCTCTCTAAAAACTCTCTTCTATCTCTATTATCTATTCAAATTAACTACTAACTGATTAGCTGGCACTCTCTCCTCTAGCCAATCAAAAGCCATCTCTGTTTTATGCTTATATAGTGAACTCTTTATATTCATGTTGGCTCTGCTTAGGTACACTTTAACAAAGTCCTGGAATCTGTCACACCAGCCATAACACAGGGTTCTGCAAATCAAAATAATTGCAGGAAAATCTTACTTTAAAAAAGTAATGTATGATGAGAGAAAACCCCAAGTGCCATACATGGGAGAGCAGTCAGCAGTGATGGCAGCAAACATGAGGAGGGGACTAGGAATAATAGGGGAGAGCTGTAGCCAGTGGAGGATGTTGGAACTCCTGCTAGCAGTGAGCAGGGGGGAAGTGAGAGCCTGTGGCAAGGATGAGAGAGGGGAATAGGATTTCTCCTTGACCATAATTTCTTCCTGGTCACTTATTTGTCAAGTATAACTTTCTAAAAATTGATTCCAGTATGTTGTGCGTCCCATGCTACAGAACAATGCAGTTTGAACTTTTTGTCCAATATAACAATGTAATTTGAAATGGAGCCCCACGTTTTCTAACGTGCATAAGGGGCTCCTGTTCTGAGAGCAATCCTTATTCATGTCAACAGAGCATGACTGCTGTGCCCGCAGAATGCTTGGCATGTCAGAGCTACCTTTTCCATTGAAATGAGTGCAGAAAACATTGCCTGTTGCAGTGAAGGATGTAAGCTGAAGCCTGTTATCAACAAAGAATCACTGGGTAAGGGCAATGAACTCTTCCCACCAATCAGATGTAGCTGCTGAAGTACAATCAGTAATAAGTACTTCAGCAACTAAAGTGGCATGCTAAACATGGTCAGTGAAACTGCGAGGTTTCCCTCTTCCTTGCTTGCCATAGAAAAACATTGCTTTTCTGCTAGGAAATAACAACACAGGGTCATGCAGCCCTTCCTTACTTTCAAATCTAATGAATGTTACATAAGATTGAGTATAAAAGGCCACAAAATACACCACTATAATTATATTCTCACATGAATTGCCTCTGTTCTGCAAGTGAGGAATCTGAGCCTGGAAACTGAGAAACGGTTAACACGATAATAAAGGATAAAATCCAATTCAGAACCTCTTTCTGCAATAACATTAATGGTTGCACTTCTGATTGCTCCAGATACCTAGAGACTTTGCTGCATACTGTCCTGATAATCTCAGAGTTATCATTTTAATGTTTTACTCTAGGTCATTCTTATTGCTGAGGAAACCATCCAGCAAGAAAATCTCGTCACTTTAAAATGTTCCCTTTGAGATTTGTTAGTTGGTGCTATAGTCTTTGTTACAAAGAGGTATTTTGTTCTCTGAGTAGTATGACTAATCCTACCCTATATAATACATTGATATGCTAATTGACCTCATGACAAACCCTCAACCAATGGGTGTGCAAGAGACTGTCCGGTGTACCCACTGGTTGAGAGTTCATCTTTGTGCTCAAAAGTGACTGAGAAAAGCCCTGCAAAGCCATACTGGGCCTGCCAACTGCCTTTCCCTCCCTGTCTGCTTTCCAAATTCCCGCATGCTGTCTCCCTGGCCCGCCAAAAGCCCTCCCACTTCCCACACACCCTCTCCCCACCACCAGACCAAGCCTCAGCTGGCGGCACAACTGCAGCAAAAATTAAAGGAGGAGCCGGAGAGAGGAGATGAAAGACTTAAAACATCTCCTGCCTGCTTTTGTTTGCATAGGCAAGCAAGAGATGTCTTCAACCTGTCTTCAGGATAATGATTGTTAGATTGGTGATTTCTGAAAAACCCGTGCTGAGAGACATATAACATCTTGAGGACATCTAGGGGGAGAGAACTGTGTGAATGTCTTCCCCAAAACACTTTTTATAACATCCTCAAGATGCTATATTTCTGCTGTGCAGAAAAGACCACTGTGAAATTTGACTGTGAAATTTGTGTTGGATTGAGAACTGTGGCTTTTTCTGCACAGCACAAATAAATGACTTGAGGATGTTAAAAGCATTTTGGGGTTCACAGTCACACAGCTTTTCTCCCCAGACATCCTCAGGATGTTTTATTTTTACTTGACATACTTGAAAAACTAGCAACCCCCCCCCCCTCCCCAAGACAGGTTGAAGACATTTCCTGCTTACAGAAAATGTCTTATTTTCCCCGATCAAATTTAAAGCTCTTATTTTTGGTTATTCCGCAACTTGCACTTGCCATTTTCTGCTGCTCCAGGGATTCTCTGTGCTGCCCACCCTTATCTGTTCCCAGGGCTGTTTCCTCTGCTTGCAGCTCTTCTGCCTGCCGTTTTTGTCTAAAAAGTACATGAATAAAGTTAGTTTTTACTCCTGATTTGGCGCACACATTTTTTCCTGTTTTTGTTTTGAGGGAGACGTCTTTGAAGCTATGAAAAATTAAACTATGTGCGTATCCATGCAACGATCACCTCCAGACTTGATTATTGCAACTCACATTACGCTGGCCTGCCTTTGGCCATGATCCAAAAAGTTAAGCTAGTCCAACATGTGGCAGCCAGACTCCTTATGGGAATGTCAAGCCGGGACCAGATTACTCCAATCCTGTGCCATCTCCATTGGCTGCCCATCGAGTTCCGGGTAATTTTCAAGGTGCTGGTCTTAGCCTTTAAGGCTATGAATGGCCTTGAGCCTGTATACTTGAGGGACCGCATCTCCCTGTACCGCCCCACTAGGACCCTCCAATCTTCAGAGGAGTACCTATTAGTAGTCCCTGGCCCAAAACACATCCAGCTGATCTCCACTAGGGCCAGGGCCTTTACGACCCTGGCCCCCCTCTGGTGGAACAGGCTCCCTAGAGAGACCAGGGCCCTGCGGGACTTACTGAGTTTCCCTAGGGCCCACAAAACGAACCTGTTCCGCCAGGCATTTGGCCAGCCGGGTTGAGTATGGTTACATCGTCATGGCCTCTGGTGGGGTGGGATTTTTATTGCCATCTAAACTGTTTTGTATTTTATTCTGGTTTTTTAGATCGTATATTGTGGTAGTTTTTAATTAATATTTATATTGTTGAGTTTTATCGTGTTGTAAGCCACCCTGAGCCCTTCAGGGGAGGGCAGCCAATAAATTGAAAGTATTAAATAAGTAAGTAAGTATTAAGTAAGTAAGTAAGTAAGTAAGTAAGTAAGTAAGTAAGTAAGTAAGTAAGTAAGTAAGTAAGTAAGTAAATATTGATAATTCTCATATCATGTCTTCATAGCTTTGAAGACAGCTCCCTCAAAACAAAAGCAAAAAGGAAAAAGGAAAAATGACACATGCACCAAAACGGCAGTAAAAAATAACTTTATTAATGTACTTTTTAGACAGAAATGGCAGGCAGATGAACTGCAAGCAGAGGAAACTTTCTGCATATGGTGGGCGGCATGCAGAATCCTGAAGTAGCAGAAAATGGAGGGCATGAGCTGCTCACAAAACAAAAGCAAGAGCTTTAACAGTGGGGGTGGGAGGTAGGTAAAAAACAGTGGGGTGCAAAGCTTAATTTGTCCGTACTATGCAGACAAAAAAAGCTGAAACAGTTATTTTAAAAACTTCTGCAAGATGTTTTGTGTGTATTGTATGGAAAAAAAACCTGTATTATCCTGAGAGGATTTTGTTCAGTGGAACTGTATTATGTTTATCACTTTGAGATTTATGCCATATGAGAGAATCTGACATCATTATGTTTTGAAGAAGCTTCGTTAAGTTAAATACTGCTATTTGAAGTGACATCAAAGTACACCCAAGTGATGAAATACTTTTCATTTTTGTATAGGATTTATTAAATTTGTTCAGGTTTTGGGGGGGGGTGTTGAAGTTAGACAGCTGTGTTTGCTGCAAACCATTCTTAGTGCAGTTTTGATTTATGCATGTTATTAACTTGTTCCACTGACCCTCAATTAATTTAGTAACTTTGAGACTTACAGGCAGGATATAAAAACCTGTTCTTCTTGTTCTTCACTAGGAAGAGGAGGAGAACTCAAATAAGGCAGAACTTCATTTCCTCCCCTTCTGAGGTCATGGGGCTGGCCCAAGGGCCAGGCAGTTAAGCCTGGAATGCACTCTTCATAGGTCATTCTAGAAGACTGTCAATCACTAATTTTCCCTTCTCTCTCTCTCTCATGTATAAATATTTGTGCAGCTCACTTTAGAATTTGAGATTAAACATACAGTATTTGTAAAACATGCAAATTAGAGGC
Source organism: Sphaerodactylus townsendi (assembly GCF_021028975.2). NCBI lineage: Eukaryota > Metazoa > Chordata > Lepidosauria > Squamata > Sphaerodactylidae > Sphaerodactylus > Sphaerodactylus townsendi. The sequence goes on along the minus strand of NC_059428.1, from coordinate 40,397,275 downwards.
ACGTACCTTGGATAGTAGGAGACTGGTACAGTATTTATGTATCAGAAAATTTGAATGTTTTCAAATACCCCATTAGTGGGTTTAAAAGGAAGTGATGCATGTGTTATGGGGGAGGGGAATAACCACAACAACCAAACAGCAAAAAATACCCCACCATGACTCAATCAAGACTCAATTAAGCATTGTTTCAGTGTGACTGAAACTGGAGGAATTGCTCACACATTTGATAATAAAATAATATACTCTAAAGGTTTATAACTGGAAATGTTTAATCTTAGATAATACGTTTTAAGGAAGGTGACTGACTTGGTAAAGTAATATAGATTATATCTTTCTACAAGGCTTTATACAAGGGGAGCGGGAGCAAGGGGGCTTTCAGAGCCCCAAAGCAGCCAGGTTCCTTGCCGCCAGGTTGCTCTGGGCTCTAAAAACCCCCAGGGGAGGGACTTTTAGAGCCCCAGAGCAGCTGGGCATGATCAGGCCTCCTCCAAAGGCCATGCTGCCAGCCCAGAGGCCTGTGGTCCACTCTCCAATGCCAGAGAAAGGCCTCTCCCAGGCCACACAGCCAGCCCCCAGGTGTGTGGCCCACTGTAAGGCTGGCCATCTCTGGTGGCCAGCTGGTGAAAGAAGCCCAGCCCCTTTGGTGGGTGGATGGGCGGGCGGCCCGGCAGCCCACGGGCCAAGCCACAGCCAGCGCCTTCCCTCGCCTCCCCCAGTAGCGCAAAGGTGGAGAGGTAGAGGAAAAGGCCCCGGCTGGGCTAGCTACATTCCTCCACAGCAGCCAGGTAAGTGAGCCGTGGGGTCATGGCAGGGGGGAGCGCATGGAAGGGGATGGAAGGGTGGGGGGGTGAACTGGTAGATAAATTAATAGAATCCCACCACTGCTTATACCCCAAACATCTTGTTTGTCTCTAAGGTATTACTGGCCTTGAATCTAGCTGTTCTACTGAAGACCAACATGGCTGCATTCTGGAATCATCATGGGATCTGTAAGCATGATTACTAAAACTTTGAAGGCTAGCAAAACACCATATCTAAAATCAAAATAGCCTATTCTAACCATTAGTCAAAATTGCATTGATTATTTAACATACTCTCTCCCTTAGGTCCAAAGTCCCCTGAGGTGGCCAGCAAAAACTGAAAATTCAGCTGACATTCAAATGTATAATAAAAGATATTTTATCCATGTATAATAAAAAGATATTAACAAACAAGTTTTTATTAGGATTGATATAATCTATGTACTGGAAAATTAATAGAAATGAATAGCTTCTGCTTTCTCCCTGAGCAGCACCTGCCATGAGTTTGCTATACATTTGGTCAGAGCTGCTAAATGGCTGTCAGCAAAGCAAAGGTTTTTTGTTTTTGAAAAGCCAGCCTAAACTTTCCTCATCTGGTCTACATAATCGGGTTAATTTGGCTATCCCTTTGAACAATGGAAAATTGCCTGAATACTTAAACGCGTATTGTTCTCAGTGAAACACAATGTTCAGCTACTTTGGTTGCCTTAGAAACATTCACATCTAAAAATACAAATGACACAATCTACAAAATAAATGGCTATGTAATAAAATATGCTACAGGAGAAAATGCTTCCCTGTTCGTGACCCTATGCCACTGCCAAATAATTGACCTGGGGCAATTCGTGTAGGCAGATGGAAAATATGTGGGAAATGAACTAGGCATGAGATGAACCTGTGGGACATCTGCAGCCAAGGCATACCTGTGTCCATAAATTCTTATTAGAATCTAGATTTTAAGCTTAAGCATAAGCATTTTATTGTCATTGTGCACGCACAACGAAATTTATTGCATGACAGTAAGATTCTAGTCCTCATGTTTTCTGAAATTACTTTGCAAACACTATTTTAAAAGCCTAAAAAAGGAAGCAAGTTTAAAAAGGCCTATAGATATTTTTTCTGTAGTCACATTTTCTAACCTCATGTCAAGATTTGTCAAGACAGAGCAGTTTATCTTTTTCTCATTAAGGAAAGGGAATTCCCTAAATGTATTGCCAACTCCAGGGTGGAAAATTCCTGGCAGTCTTACACAGGGGGTATTACAAAAGACCCGGCATTCCCCCCCTTGCACTGTTCTCCTGAACTGAGCAACCCAGGGAGGTTACTATTTGGCTACTAGGGAGATGTACATGAACTGTTGTCTAGATATAAGTTTTTCCAGTGGGACAAATAGTAGCTCACTGGCAAGGGCATATCTGTAAAAAAAAAATAAAGGGCACTGCAGAAAATGGCACCTACTGGCTTATGCCCCCCCCCCCCCACTTCACATGGAGTTTAAAGTTGGTGCACCATTCAACGCTGGACCAGGCTAGGCCAAGTTCAGCTTTAAACAGCAGGCATTCTTTGGAAAGTAGGTATATTAACACATAATTAAACTGATTTATTTGGCTACCCCCTCCCTAAAAGAACAGTAATCTTCTCACTAACTGGAATAACACTGAATAAACTAATAACACTGGAATAACACTGAATAAAGTAATAAACATTTATTTCTAAAGGCAAACTTATTTTTAAATGATGCCATTGTTAAAAGAATCCTACCCCAAAAAGTAAGAGATGTTGGTATCTATATATATAAAAAGCTAACAGTGACTTTGTTAGTCACTCCCTAATGCCGAAACGGCTGGACGGATCGCCCCCAAATTTTCACATGACGTTCCTCCCTGTTGTGGGCAGGTAATCAGACCTTCAAATCGCCAAAAGTCCATACCTGAGCCAGGTAAAACGTCTTTTTCCTGGCGCACCAGCCCATGAAGCTGTTTGTGTTTAACTGTCACCCTTAGAATGTTCGTGCAGCCTGTCTGTCTGTGGCCTGAGGGATTGGTATGAGGGCTCAGAATGTTCGTACAGATGGGCAGAGATGAGCAGTGAAAACAGTAAATAGGTAACACTGTTAGGTAATACGACTGGAAGTGAAACACATACATACTTTGCCGTGTGAGACACCAGGTGGGGTTCCCCCCCTCACACGCAAGTAACTTTCACTCTCTGTGCCTCACCCACTGCTACCACATAACACACATACTTTCATACACATCAAGCTCATCCTCACACACATCACTCTGCCCTCCCTCACATCCAACCACCACTTACCCACTTCCTCACCCATATTCGCCACAGCTCTCTTTTACTAAAAGCGAGCTGGAGTTTGCCTTTTTCTTCTAAGAAAATCTGCAGGGTGGGGGCGAACCAACACTACTGGCTCCGCTTCTTTTGCACGTGGCCCTTTAAGAATCCAGGGAGCTGGCCTCGATCTGAGCACCTCACCACCCTGCCTCTGCTGCCTGACTGGGATAGCCTCCTTGCCCCAGTTCTGCCGACTGTGCATGTCAACCAGCCTCATGGACAGCGGGATTCACACTCTGGACAGTTCCGTTGTGGAATGGAAAGGGTTACTTTATACTAAAAAAACCAGACACCATCATATAACAATGTGAATTGAAAAGGGAAAGAGGGATTCCATTTGACCACCCCAAAAGGCTATGCTGTGGATCATTGGACCTGCATGGACATCTGTATGGGTTGCAGACTGTGATGAGAAGGACAATTGCCACAGCAACGAGTGGCCGGGCCCCGCTAGTATTAAATTAAAACTGGCTGTGTGATCAAATTGATTAAATAATCCTGCCAGGTCTTCCACCCACCCAAACCTTTTGTCAAATCAAAACAAAGAATTATACTCTTGAAAGAACTGTGACTAGCCCAAGGTCACCCAGCAGGTCACCCAGTAGTAGGAATGCAGAAACAAAACTGATTCACCAGATAAGACTCCGCTGCTCATGTGAAGGAGTGGGGAATCATACCAGTGGTATAGCACCCATGGGACACGGGGCAGATGCCCCGGGTGGAGCAGCAGTGGAGGCATGGCTGGGCCATTGAGGGGGTGTTCCAGGGACGTTCCAGGGTGGAGCAGGGGTGGGTGACATTGCATCAGGGGCGCCATAACTGAATTTTGATTAACAGTCAATTGGTAGCATGTGGAGTGACAAAAGCAACCCAAAAAGTGGACTGGTCAAAGTAGATCATGTGGCAAGCAGAGAACTCTATAACATTTTAGTAACTAGGCTTTGGCTCCTTTCTGTAGGCTATATTCCCTTTTCTGTATCCATGTTTAATTGTTAACAATTTTGCTTCAACAGCCTTACTTAACAGGAGACCAAGCTACCTTAAATCCTTCAAATACATCCAGTTGCCATCTTGCCACTAGTATGCCAACACATATTTTCCAGCTTCAGTAAAATTATATGCATGTCATTAAGTTTCTGATTGCGTACTGAAGCTGAAAAATATATATGCCACCCTAATCACTCAAAATAGCAACTGTCTGTATCAAAATAATTCTGCATAAAGTGATCTCCCTATACATGTGATTGGATCACCAAAATGTTAACAGCAGCGTATATGAATATATTATTTATTTATAATATCAAGCTGAAAAAAGTTACTTGTCATGCCCCTACTCATATGACAGGAACTCTTATGTTAAACAAGAAGAAAACACTATTACAGCCCTATCCAAAGGGCTCTGGTGGCTGGGAATGGCATTGCTGCCTCACTGCCATGCTGCACTTAGATGGTTTTCGGGTGGCATGGGGATGCAAAGAAAAAGAAAAATTACCTGGCCAATTGAAAAGTCCTCAATTGTCCAAAATGGAGCTATGCCAATCCCACGAATGCCCTGGCTCCCATGCCAGCATCCAATTGGCTCCAAGGTAGCCCCCTATTTTGGGTTTCACCACCACTGAGCTTTGGGGTGGCCAGACGCTGTCGACTTTGCCTTCTCCACTGGCACAGGTACCCATGCTGCAAAGATGCTAGTGCGAACCTGCACCACATCAAAGTGGCAATTGCCCCCCGCCTTTGGATTGGGCCATTAGATACATTTTTGCCAGTATAAAAGTAATTCATAACGATGGATGAATTATGCACTGATGTTGTAAATTATGTTACCCCCCCCTCCCTAAAAGAACAGTAATCTTCTCACTAATTGGAATAACACTGAATAAACTAATAACACCGGAATAACACTGAATAAAGTAATAAACATTTTATTTCTAAAGGCAAACTTATTTTTAAATGATGCCATTGTTAAGAGATTCCTACCCCAAAAAGTAAGAGATGTTGGTATATTAAATTAAAACTGGCTGTGTGATCAAAGTAATTAAAAAATCCATATGGATTGCCAGGTCTTCCACCCACCCAAACCTTTTATCAAATCAAAACAAAAAACTATACTCTTGAAAGACAGCAGAAATGGAAAAACATAGGCCCCTGTAAAGCCTGTTCTTCAGTACTGCCAAATGGGTTTTTGATTAACACTTCCATCAATTTGGCAACATGATTAAAACGCTACCAATTTTAAATTGGTATGAAATGTAAGCTAGAGTTGGAATCTCATTTTTGTGTCTTTCCTTCCAAGAGTTGTTTGTCACAAATTGGAGACACAGGGAATGTGACATGTTGCTTATGCCAAGTCTGATCTCATAACATATCACTGCATAGGAATCAGTAGTGTCAAAAATGTGACACCACAAGGAACCCTTAAGTCAAAACAGATCAGAGGATACAAATGTTTGTTCAAATTTCTCTGTGGAGAAACTGATTGAATCAAAGACCCTATTCTGAGTGGTGATGGTTAAAACATAAGAGTTGTGGACCCACAAGGAACCACTATGGGGTAAACAGTCAAGAAATCTGTTACCTTACAGATTTTTCAATTTTTCAACATGATCTGTGAGCCCATGAAAATATAGCAGACTATGTGGTAGAGCTGTGTTGCCTTGTTGAATCCAGAAGCAGTTTTAGTGGCCCATTATGCATGAGACACTTACCTCAAGGCTCTTAGCTGCACAGTGGGTCTGCAGTGTGGTCTCCTTGAGTTTCTCTGTTTACATGCAAGGAGGCATTCACTGCCTGTCCCATAGCTGCTTGCTGAAGTCTCAATGAGCCTCTGCTTTTCCTGGTTCTCTTTACTCTGCCCAGATCTCATCATCTATAGTTGCAAGATACAGGGCTTTGTTAAAGCCCTTTAAATTGCAGTTTACCGATATTGTAGCCCCTTTCCAAAAATAACCCCCCAAAAGAAAGAGGCAGAACAATTCCCTGGGGTACATACTGCCAAAGGAGGGTGCCATGTCCCAAAACTGATATCTCTTCCCCTCCCCAGGCTCTTCACATACACATACTTCCTGGTTTTCAAATGCAATTAAAGACAGAGATTTTGCAGTGATTCTCTGTTGCATTGATATATCGACACATCAATACAATAAATAACAAAAACTGAAGCGATAATAAATCTGAAAAGGGGGAAGGGAAGAGGTATGCACAGGAGTGTGAGGGACTGGGAGGGACAGGTGGTGGACGAAGGGATGATGTACAAGGCAAAGCTATGTTCACAGGCAAATCTCCTCTGCTCTGGTAGCAAAGAAAATTAAAGTTGCTCTTAAAGTGTTCTTGCTTGGCACAGGGAGAATGGGAATTGAAAGCGAGAAATATATCTGTAGAAGAAGAAGAATAAATACATCTGCAGAAGAAGTCTTGTGCGATGACATTCACCCCTGCTGCACAGCAGACACGTGGTGCATAATGAGCCAGTGATTCTGAAGTTCTGGCCGAAATCACTGCTTAACCCATGCCAGGGCTAGGGCCAAGGCCAAGCAATGGCAAATCCTCGCTCTATGTGAGATGGGTGGAAGCTCCTGTCCCTGCTAAAAGTTAGCTGCCCAGGCCTAGATGGGACAGTATGAGTAGCTGCAACCAAGCCAGCTGATTGAGCCCTAAATGTCCTAGCCAGCTGCTCATGCCTCTCAGCCACCACTCATGCCTGTCCTTCTTTCCCACATTTATTGGCTGCAGTCAATGCCCTGATTTCCCATTGACTAAAAGCACTCCTAGCTGAATATTGTGAATGTGGGCAGTTCCTGGATGGCTTGCTACAAGGCTAACTCATGTGTGGAATTAAGGAAAAGACAAAGCAGTGGCGGCACTTTCCTGAGCTGAATTTGACCTCTTCTGCTTCACAACAGCTGGCATTAACATCTGAAATAGCTTCCTCTAATGTCAGAGACATTTCCAACATGCACATCACTAATGTCCATGTACTTCAACTGCACCAAGGATAAGATTATTTATTTATTTATTGGTTTCATATGCTGTCCTTCCCCTTACAGGCACAGGACAGCTTTTAATAATAACATGGATACAATAAAATATATTAAAATTTAAAAGCACAATTTGGCTCTTATGGTGATTAAGCTATCATAAAATAAGAGGGCAGCAATTAACCAATGTCCAACCTAAAAACTTAAAAGCTAAGAAGTAAAGAGGAGGGAGTCCAATGATGGCAAACTGTAATGGCCTTAACCATGTGCCTGGTGGAACTCTTTTTTTCTTTTTTACAGGCCCTGCAGAACTGCATCAGATTCTGAGTATCACTAGACAGAGCATTTAACCAGGTTGGGAACCAGCAAGAAAAGATACTGGCTTTCGTTGAGATATCCAACCAGATATCTTTTGGGATGGAAGGTCTTTGCTCATTGATCATAACAAGCAAATACAGAGCAAAAATGGAGGCTCACATCTTCAGCAACTGGATTACACACATTGAGTAATGCATATGCATGTTTAAGCTGTGGAGGGCAACATAAGCAAAGTGAATGTAGACTGAGGAGTACTTAGTGTCATATCTGCAAGAAGAAGGTTCACACAGAAAGTTCGCTAGTCAAGGGTTAATTCCAAGGAACAGATGGTGGGGAGAAGCATCCAGCTTCAAACTGCCCATAATTGAACAATTTATTCCCTGAGCAAGAGGCCCAAACATTTTACTCCATTCAACATGTTCATGCTGTAGTGTTTCAATGTCCAGAAATGACTGCAGGGAGAAAGTGAATGGAATGAAATGGTCAGAAGTTTGGAAGTTAACTATGGGCGAGATTCACCCATCAAAGACAACAAAGCACTTTTACAGCTATTCCAGCCCCATCCTTCCAAACTACAGAGCTGCAGAGATCAAAATGTCACCTCCATGACTACAATAGGTAGGGCAATGGCAGGGGGATCCTCCCTGACTGTGAATGGCGTGGTGGAAAGGAGGGAAATAAAGTGCCTCCTGCCTGGTTGTTCATACAGGAGTGGCTCCAACCTGGGTTTTTGCTAAAGAATTTTTCAAAAATCCCAGATTCAGGGAAATAAAACAGGGCAGGTTCATTTTGGGGATGGAACGTGTACAAAGTCGTCCCCCCAAACAGTTTGTATTATGTCCAACACCCATTACATTTGCCCTGTGCAGAATCCACCAAAGAGCTCATACTGTCCTTCCTGTTATACTAGAAGAGCCAGCAGCTGAGCTTCCACAGGTATTTCCTGAGGACTGAAAATGGCTGTGGAAAAATTAAATAATTTGTAAGCAAGAAGTGAAGACCGCAATGACTACAGCATTCTAAATGAAATGATGTTTGCATATTTGGTGCCCCATTGCATAATTCTTCTGAAAAATCTATCAAGCAGTGTGGCGATTCACACTGCGATCCCAGATTCCTGAAGGAGGAAGTTTATTGGAACTTGTTTCTTTTCTGTAGTTTCCTTCCAGTGCAGTTCCAACCAGAGTTACACTCTTCTCTGACTATTAACTTCAGTGGGCTTAGAAGGGTGTTATGTCTGTTTAGGATTGTACTGCAAGTCACGATTAACAATAATAAGCACCTGAAATAAGCTAGCCTCTGGTCTTAATTGTATTGTGGAATGATTGCTCCCACACGTCACAGCTTGAGCATACAAAATGCAAGTGCGAGAATTTAAAATTATGCATGTAAAGGTTGGGAAATGATGTGGATGGGTGAGGCATTTTCCCAGCAGGCAAGCTTCAGTTTGATGCTTGCGAGAGTCAGAGTCATGTAGCAATTACTAGAATCATGGTAGCAATTACTAGAAGGGCAGCAAGGGAATTAAGATGCCATCATACACAGAACAAAATTCAAGTCCACTGGCACCTTAAAAGCCAAAAGCCAAAAAAGCTTTTTTGAGTCAAAGTTCACTTTGATTCATGAACATTTATACCCAGGAAATTTTTGTCAGCCTTTAAAGTGCTACTGGACTCAAATATTGCTCTACTACTACTGAGTGACTCGGGTGTCCACCTGATAGTCAATGAAGTCAATCGTCTGAGAAGATAAAAACTCTTCTTAGTGTGATGTTGTAATTTCTATTTATCTAAATTATTTATATACCATCTATCTTGTCTGATATCAGGCACCTAGGGCAGCTAACAACAAATACCAGAACAAACCATTCTTTAATTACTATTGAATTGTAATTAAACAAAATCAATTACTACCAGCACAATAATACAACAGTATAAAATACCAAGAACACATACATTCCAGATATCACCCTGGTAGAAGTACAACAAAAGCAAGCAACTATCATACCTCGAAGACTTTCCTAAAAATGAAAGGTTTTTTCCTTGCCTTTGGAAAGAGAGAAGAGGCCTCATTAAATTGCCTGTGATGGAAATTCCACAGATGTGGTGCCACCATCAAAAAAGACCCTGTTCTACCCCATTTCACAAGATGCTGAGGTCATCAGATAATGATGACCAGTTGCATTCCTGTGGAGATAAGAAGATTTAGGTGTTCTGGTTCCAGGCCATTTAAGGTTTTATAGATCACTATCAGCACTGCCGTTTGATCCAGAAACCCAATTGGTAACCAAAGAAGTTGTTGGCTCAAAAGAGAAATACTTTTGTTGTTTCCATCTCCTATTATTACTGCTGCCACATAGGTAGTTTCTGAACATTCCTTAAAGGCAGTCCCATGAGAAGAGAACTGCGGCACAATAATAGGGAACATACAGTCTCTGTATCTTGGGAGAGGGAGCACCTAGCATGCCAGACAAAATTAAGGTCCCTTCCACACATACAGAATTATGCACTTTTAAATCAACTTTCCACAATTGTTTGCAAGTGGATTTTGTATTCCACACAGCTACAAAATGCACTGAAAGTACATTATTCTACACATGCAGAAGGGGTCTAACAGCACACATTTCTGGCCTCAACCTTGATCTGGACATTAGAAGCAAGGCTGGGTTTAGGAAAATCCCACTGTACAAGACTTAAGCCATCCCCTCATCAAATCTTTCTGTTGTTTGAGGCCTGGAAAATGACATTCTGAGAATGGAAGTACTAACTAGGGATACAAAAGCGCTCACAACTTCAGTTCCTATCCTGTTCTCTGATCACCAGCAAGGAGTCAATTTTTCTAGGATAGATCTAGACCGTCTCATCCCATATGTCCCAAGTAGGCCTCTGTGGTTGGCAGAGGCCAACTTACTGACAATCCCCGGCCCCTCCATGATGCGGCTGGCCTCCACCCTGGCCAGGGCTTTTACGGCCCTGGCCCCTGCCTGGTGGAACATGCTTCCATCTGACGTGCAGGCCCTGCGGGCCCTTGGTGAATTCCGCAGGGCCTGTAAAACCGTCCTGTTCCACCAGGCTTTTGGGGAGGCCGGCTGTGGATTCCCTCCCCCAGATGCCCCCATGCTGAGTGCCACACCACTTTGGGCACATTTGGTATAACATCTTGTCAGCACGGCCTGTTCCCTCCCGGCCTTTGGATCGGGTGCCACCATTTTTATACTGTATGCTGCAATGGTTTTACATGTCTTATAGATCTGATTATGAATTTTAATGTATTATGTATTGCTGTATTTGTATTATTGTATTTACATTTACTGTACACCACCCAGAGCCCTTCGGGGGTGGGCGGTTTCCAAATCAAACAAATACATCTGATTGTTGATTGGCCCAATGTTGTCTTTTTGACAAGCTGTTTAATTGCATTCTTCCTAACAGTGCAGTACAGTGCAATTGACTTTTCTTGCAGCAATGGGCACGATTTTCCTTGCCATGCCACTGAAAGGCTTTCTGAGTTTTCTTCTTAGTCAATAATTGCTATTGGGCTATTGCAAACTAAGGTAGCAACAATGTATTACCATGATTGCTGAAATTTTGGCTTTCATTAAAAAATAAGTCTCTAGCCTTTCCCACTGCAGAGTTATAAAGGTTTGGTAACCAGCTATAAAGGGAAATGTGCTGAGTATACCTTTTCCCTTTTAAGTCTACAAGGGCAGGTGTTAGAGACTTACTGAAAAAAAAGCTAAGAGTTCAGTGATCATGGCATCACATTGTTCAAATCTAAGCTGAGAACTCTGCAACATTAATTACCAGCAGGGTTGCCAGGAATTGACTAGAGATCTTCTGGGGTTACGTTTAATCTCCAAGTGACAGACATCAGTTCACCTGGAGAAACTGGCCACTTTGAAAGGTGGGCTCTATGCATTGTACCCCATTGAAGTCTCTCCCCTCCCCAAACCCTGCCATCCTGAGGCTCTACTTCCAAAATCTCCCATCCTACAGCTAGCAACCCTAATTCCTAGTGGTTTAAGGAGGGGAATCCTCAAAGAGTGGTGGACAGCAGGTAAATATGCAGAGAAAATGGGGGCTTGCTGTGTAGATGCAGCTATATTTTAAAAGCTATATTAAAAAACCTACTCTTTGATGTTCATCTAAGCAATCATGACAGAACATGCAGTGGTTTTGGGGGGCAGTGGGACTCGACTAATATAAACCTGTTCAACAGATGTTTGAACCTCAGAACATTTGCTGAGAATTTATCAGGATAAATGGCCATCTCACAGCTCACAGCTCATTTGAACAGGGTGTACCATACATGTTCAAATGAGCATTGCAGCATCCCTAGTGTTAATTTTGTGGAAGATTACAGAATCCTCTAGAGCAAAAGAGAAACAAAGTGCACATTTGTTAAACAACTATGGCCCTTTATGCATGCAGTGCTTATCCCACAGCTGTTAGCTTAGCAGTGGGTTTTTCTTGCATTTTTTTGTTTAAAGGGATTCTTTTGCTGTGAAGTGTTCTCAGCCAAGCCAAGTAGAGCCACCATTTTACCCACCCATTCTCTCAACCATCTCCCCAGTTGGGGAGGTTGCACTCTGCTGCCTGTATATGTGTGTGTGTGTGTGTGTGCGCGCGCGCGCACACACACACACCACCTTGGGTCTATCATTATTTTGCTAGACAATGTAGATTTCATGGATTTTCATTTTTAAAAGCTCTTTCAATCACCCTGAAGAGTGGTAGGAACTGCTGTTGGCTGGACCTGATGCATGATGTCTTTCTTTGCTTTCCCTTTGAAGGGAGAGGAAAAGTCATGTTTTCAGAGATTTTGGAAACCACAGAGATTCTCTGTTCTGAGGTGTAGTGAGTTCAGTAGCAGGGAAAACGTGTGTTATGGAGAATGCAACCTGAAAGGAATGTACACTCAGTGCTAAGGAAATCACAAGGGCATAAATGGTCTGCATGTTTGTTTCACAAGAAAAGAATGAAACATTTGAAATGCTGAGTATGTTATTGTGGCCTAACTTTCCATGAAAATGATAGCCAGTAGTTAATTAAACATACACACTAAGTTGATAAAATGTGATTCCCTCAAGAGCCAGCACAGCTGGTATAAAGCCTGCAGCTAAACTAGTTGTCAAAGGAAATCTTTCTTCCATCTCTCTTATGTATCTCCTTTCATTTTCTTGCAATTAAGTATTTTCTTGGTCATAGAGAGAAGAGAAATGATAGGTCTCATGGGTTTATTTTGGATGGTTCAATAAACAAGCATGGCCTTTTCCTCCATTTTCCCACACTTGCATAGCTTTTAACAAACAGTTTTTAAATAAACTGGGATGCTTCAGAGACACCATGTCTCTAGCAGCCAGAAAATAACATAGTAATTTGTTTTGCATAAGGTAGGCTATTGTTTGTTCTAGCTTGAAATTTAGCAACCTTGTAACATTTAGAATTACTTACCATGCTGACCTTCAAGTTGTCAAGTTTGTGCACCCTCAGAGAACCTTTATGGTTTAAGGATTAAAATGTTGGAATAGGACTGGGAAGATAACAGTTCAAATCCCTGCTCAGCTGTGAAACTCATTGAGTGACCTTAGTCACTATTCCACAGGATTAGCGAAGTCACAAAGTCCATTTTATGTGAGCAAAATGGAGGAAGGGAGAACCTTGAGAAAGGTGGGATTAAAATTTAATAGACAGATATGATGGAGACTTCACAACATGGAATGCAGAAACTTGTACCAAGTAGTTGCATATGTTACAGTTGGAGATTTTTTGGAGAGGCAACTTCAAGCAACTTCTTTGTATCCTGTTTGTGGGTCCACAAATAAAGACTACTAGAATGATCTTCAGTAGGAAGAAAAGCTAAGAATCTAAAACTTTTATGTGATCTTAGGACACATCTACAAATAATCAGTATCTTATCACTGCCAAATTGGTATGGCTGCTTATATATCTTGTTTTATTGTTGTATTGTTTTTATCTGGCTATGTTGATGTTCGCCGCCCTAAGCCCTGTTGGGAAAGGCGGGATATAAATTTAAAAATAAATAAAATAATAAATAAATGTAAGGGAATCTCTTCATATTGGAAATTCTATTAGGTCTGCATCTCTTCCTGTCCTTCTAGTCTGAATGTGAGGGGTTTGTTTTGCACTTTCAGTTGATCCGGCTGTCCTTACTTGCTGCACAGATGCCTGCTCCTCAGTCCTCATGTTTATTCTTAGTCACTTGAACAGACTGCATTGCCAGTCCTTCCACGATTGCAGTGCCTGCTGATACAGGCACCAAGGTTGTGAAAATCCCTCCCAGGAAAACTTACCTAGTATCAAATCTGACATATTTTAACAGGACAGGCAAATCTGTGTTTTTTCTCACAAATCTTTGGGGGAAATATTTATCACATCATCTTTGTATGTGTGTTGTGCTTTAAGGCTATTCTGAAATAAACTTTTTAAAGCTTTTTTTTTAAGCTGCTGGGTTTTGATGTGCTAAAATACTTGGTGGTGGTAGTAGCATGAGAAGTCATGATATTTATTGTTTGTAGTCAAAGTCCATTACAATCTTAAGCTGAATTAACAATTCATAAACTACAGTGAAAGAACAATAAAAATGAATCACATTTAAAATAGTGTAGGGCAAGATAAAGATGTCCTGATCCAAAAACACAGATCAGGCTATGGCAAATTAGGGCCCAAGCACAACTTTAGTTCAAATTCTCATAGCAGCCAATGTAAACAATGAAGATATCCTTTCTCCTTCCCTCCATACCAGCGCCAATGGTGGTGTTCCCAGGGGTGGGACTGACCTTAGTCAGCATCGTCAGGCCTTCTAGCCTGGAAACATGCCCTTTTGCTGGTGTCAGCTTCGGCCAGTAAAAATGCAACCATAGCCCATTGAACTGCATAGAGCCCTTTCAGTGCAGCAGGTAAGGTTAGTTTTTATTTTAATTTGTCACATCACCAGGAACTTCTGTGGTGATGGCCACCTGTGCCAACCCCCTCTGCCACCCAACTAACCACCACCACCACCACTACTCCCCACACACACGAATGAACGAATTGGTCTGTAAAGTTCTACCAGAGTGCCACTGCTTTCTTCCTTGGGGAAAGTTAAATGTAACCCATCGGTGCAGATTAAGTTTTCCCAATGCAGCAAATCAATAGCATATGGCAATCCCAGACCTTGGTTGCCAATTAGATCCAGGGATATCTAATGTAGTGTATCATGTAGGTAGGTCCTCATTTAAGCAACACTGCTATGATATTGTTCCATATATCAGCAGAATTAAAGTGCAGGATTAAAATCAATAGCCAAACTCTATTAAGCAGGTTCCATTACCTTTAAACCATGCTCCTAACATTATATGAATTAAGCACTTATTTTTCCCTATATAGTACATGATTTGTAAACTTTGTAGCCTATCATCTGCTCACAGTCCAGAACACTGAAATGAAAGACATTACTGTTAGGGAGATAGCTGTGATAGGAAGATTTATGATGAATCTTTTTCACTAAACAGCATTTTAATTGACAAAAAAGTTTTCCCAGGGCACCAAATCTTGCAGCCTGCTTTACCACTTCTCTGTTTGCTTTGAGCTTTTTGTTTATTATGCCAAGGAAAATTCAAAGCTGGAAACTGTCCCCGTAGTCCATAGTTGTGCAGTCCATCCTGTCATTTCAGGCTTGTGACAATTAATTACTGTCTCATTCTACTCATGCGAACCAAGCCACGGCATTGGTTGTGGCAAGTGATTAAGCAATACCAGCACGTTGATGCTAGCAAAAAGAGAAGTGGCTGGAAAGGAAGTAGGACACAATATTTAGGTGAAGAGGGAAGAAGTAAGCTCGTAGTGGGGGTGGAGGACCCCTGCCCCCAGGTGCCATTGCCTGTTGCTACTTCAAGCTGTGGCAGGTGACTTGTTCTTAATGCAGTCTTATGTTCTTATCAGAAGTTTATGCTGGAAGTGACAAAGGATAGCTCTAGAAATCACTGTTTCCAGCAATTCCTAGAGCTACCCTGTCTCACTTCCAGTAAGAACATCTGCTAAGCACATGAGGGTTCATTTTTTAAAAAAAATATATCTCCCATGATGCCATGCCCCACCCTAACCTCCCACTGGTTGCCAGGCATTGCCTAGCAACTCTAGGAAAAAGAAAGAATACCTGCTGCATCCTGTTGGCTATCATATAGCACCACTGTTTGTACTTCTAATGAAATGGAAATTATTCTGTTTGTTCAATACCCCTTTCATGTCACTTGTACTGATCCCATTGACAGAGAAGGGCTGCCTACACATCAAATAAATACATAGAATGGCTAATCAATTAAAAATGCAGCAGTTCTTTGGCAGGTCCAATCATGATGTGGCGTCACACATTGGTGGTGTGGTTGCATGCTGAAACAAGGCTGAGAGGTCATTTTCTGAGTATAATTGGTCTTTCTCTCTCAGAAATCAGGGGAGTTGCCCACACTATTCTACATGCAAAAACAGGACAGGTAAAATGGGAACAGGTTTCCCTGAACAAATTATTTATGTAAACAGCATGGAGAAAAGAAATCCCCACCTCTCAACTATTAGTTACTTTGAGCATGGGTTTCTTCTTTCATAGAGTACAAGAAAACTGGCATATTAAACCTGAGTCAACAAATGGCTGTTATTGCTTTCTCCTGTGCTGGTTTCTTGCCAGTACTGAACCAAGATTGTTGGGATTCTTCCACAGCCATAGCAAGGGGAAACTGCGCCCAGGGCCCTGTGTGTGTGCCCTGTGCCCCTATCATGCCCCCGCCTGCCCCTGCCATACCCTGGAATGCCCCAGAATGCCCATGCACCACCCATGCACCGGTGTGCGCCCAGTTCGAGATGCCTTATCCAGCCCCCTGGGCGCTATACCACTAGGTTCTTCTCATGGGAATTTGAAGAAGGGAAAAGAGAAAAAGAAAAGCACTTAAGTGGTGCTTGTCCTTCATCTCTGTATGGCCTAGTGCAGGAAGCAGTTAGGTGCAATAAGGACATATACACAGTTCATGAGAGTAGAGATGATTCCCAGAGGCCTCTCCAGGGGAGTCAGGTGCCTGCCCAGAACAGTTGTGGACTTCCTTTGTTTGCCCCGAGCATTGCTTATAGAGGGGGAGAAGAACCAGCCCACCCCCAAAACCCTCCTGCTGTACTTGTAGCACTGAAAGAAAAAAGTGATGCAAGGGAGTTTGCTTATAGAAAAGATCTGCTGTGATGTCATGGAGATCAGTGATTTTCTCTGATGCCGCCCGCCAAGGCTTCAAGGCAGTTTTTTTTCTCTGAATGACTTTCAGCTGAATGTGCAGAATGCATTTAAAAAAGGAATAAGGCTCTAATTGCTAAGCATTTGATGGTAGCCATCTTGATCAACTGGGAACATTGGGGCAGCATTACTCTAATAATTTAGCCACTAATCTGGTCTCAAAGATCTGGTACCAACAACACTTCCAGTCCTCTCTACAGACAAGACAAGCTTCTACATGATGTTTATAGTAATGTGGAGTGGAATAGATTTACCCTGTAAAATTCTATGGCCCATAATTTGTAGTATATTTTTAAATTGCATAAATATTCCAATTAGCCCAATTTTATATTATCTTTTAATGATGTATTTTATGTAGTTAAATCAGTGCAATAAGTTTAGTTTTGATAGGACAGAATTGTTCATATTTTAAACCACCATTTCACTTCATTTTCATTTCACATTTCATTTATATCCCCCACCCCACCCCAGAAGGCTCAGGGCGGCAAACAACAGTAGTGAACAAACAATAAAGCACAGCATAAACAGCAACAACAATAAATCATAATACAATATCAACAGCATAATAATGCATCACAATGATATACTATAAACAATAACCAATTGTATCAGCTAACCCCCCAAATCACAGTTCCCACAATTACAAAAACTAAAATACAGTGAACTAGCATAGAGTCTGCTCCATCAACCCTCCCCAAACAGTCCCTGAACGGGTGGTGCCCTTCGGCTGCTGCCCAAGTCAGCTGCCTTGGGCTGCTGGTGAACTCCTGTTGTAGCTGCCAGATCCCACCCCCTGCAGGTGTTTCCAATTGGGTGGGTGGGGAAGGACTCTCACTCCTTCCCATTGGCAGCAGGTGGCAGCTCACCTGGTGGACTTCTGCTTGGCTGGCAGGCAGGCAGGCAAACCAACAGGGAGGATCTGTCCCAGGCAGGGCTGAACAGGCTGGCTGAACAGGCTGGCCATCACCCCCAATTTCCAATTTTCCCCTAGAAACAAACATTTCTTTCCATGGCTTTAAAATTTCCAGAAATTTCACATCTCTCGTTTGTAAAACTACAAATCTGTAGCGATTGTGACAAGTAAACTGATGAGGTATGATTCACCAACTGAAGGCTTCAGTTTAGTGTCCTCCATACACAGGCAGACAGGCAGACAGATAGACAGATTGATCAGGAAACAGATGGGAAACCAAAGTCCTCTGCAATTATGAATATTCTTCCATACCACTATTTTTCCTGATTTTTAACATGATGCTAACGTGATTTTTGAAAATGATGTTTATATTCCACCTTCCTTCAAACAACCAAGGATAGCAAGCATGGAATTATTTCATTTTATGTTCACAAAATTCAGTGAGGTTGGGGTAGAAGGTAATATGCTCTTAAAAGTTGGTAAGACAGGAATTCTTTGTGTGTTGATCTCTAGTTTTCATTGTTTAGTAATGTGTTTTTAAGATGCAGTTTTATTATGTATGTTTTTGAGAACAAACTTGGTGGCTTTTATGAGAACCTAAAGGCATGGTACAACATTTTGTAAATACATAAATAAATAAATAAAATTTGGACTGAATTCAGTTAATAAATGCACTAAGTGGCCCTTTCTGAACAGCACAAATAAGATGGGCAATAGTTTCTGGGTGGACACAAGGAAGTATATCTTTACTCACTGAGTATTTAAATTGTGGGATTCACTGTCAGTGGATGTCGTGATGGCCATGGACACAGATGGCTTTAAAATGGGGCCCCACGTGTACTGGATGAAATATGTGGCACAGCAGGGCAAATAGGGTCCTCCATGGCCCGTTAAATTCAGGAAAATGGAATAGGTGGGAAGTTCCTTTCCCCTGAGCTGTACTTGCAAGCCAAATCCATCCCCATAGCACATAGGAAGTTAGTTCATCAGTATACATGACATAAGTTGGAACAGTGGATTCCTACCTAATTTGTGTCACACATATGATCTAGTTTTTCCCATAGTTAAGAATCTTTGGTAAGGAGACTGGTCAAAAGTCTTTTGGGAATATATTATGTCTACTGGATCTCCCTTGCCCACATACTCAAAGAACTCTAGAAAAATTGTTGAGGCACAACTTCTCTTTGGGGAATCCATACAGATTTTCTCTCAGCAGGCTTTGTTCCCCTCTGTGCTTCATAAATCTATATTTAATTATAGTTTCTAGTAATTTTCTTGGTAAAGAGTTGGGCTCTAATTCCTTAGGTCTCCTATAGACCTTTTTTTTAAAAAAATGGGTGTGGCATTTGCCTTTTTTCAATATTCTGGTATGGAAGCCACTTTTAGTCATTCATTTATTGACTTTATTTCTATCCCACTGTTCTCTCCTATGGAAACCCAAACAGGCTTACATTATTTTCCTTTCCTCCATTTTATCCTCATAACAACCTTGTGAAGTAGGTTAGCCCAATAGTATGTGTCTGGCCCAGATCCTAGTTTGACACTTTAACTGCTACACCTCGCTAGTTACTGTTACAAGTTACTAGTTAGTAGATTTGCAAACTACAGCTTGTTCAGAAGCCCTTCCCCTTGTGACACCCTGGCCACAGAGACAGAAATATAGGGAGGACATTCGCCTACATGAAGGGTATATGAGGCTCAAATAGGTGGCTTTGGCAGCAGCCCTGGCTCTAGGATACCTTACATGGGATGAGGGCTATCCCTTACTTGGCCACAGTTGGGGGCAATGATTTTAGAGACCCACCATGGACTTTTGTCCGATCCTGGGTGCCTTTTCAGCCCCCAAAGTACATAGTGGTATTCAGCTGGTCCTGCTGATGTTGGCAATATATCCCAGGCTGCCCTGGTTGAAAGAATCTATTCTTACAGGAACCACAGTATGTTGATAAAGCGAGGTAAACCCTCCTGCCCTTATTCTGCAGACAGTGTATTTTTTTCAGACCAGTTCTAATAATAGAAGGGAGCTGGGCTAGAAGAAAAATGGTTAAAATAACGAAGCACTTCCAGATAAGCAGGGAGAAAGGGCTAGAGTTAGCTACTCTGGCTTGCATGCGTCATTTTTTTTTGTAACAACAAAACTAAACCTCTCTTTAGCTCTGCTTTACATGTGAGGGAGCAGATATGAATAAATACACTTGAATGTATTTATTTAAAATATTTATAACCTGCTTATATCTCATTTTACTTTTTAAAATAGTGCTTGAACAACAGTATCTGCAGTTTAGTAACTGTGATAACTAATAATTATGCCACCTAGTGACTAAACCATAGAATGATTCTTTACACAGTGGTGATTCTTTACACAGTGGTGAATGAATTTCAATATTGTCTACCCAATGCTTTTCAATGGGCAGCACACATGTCTTCCGAGTGGCTAAGATTCTCTTATGTGTGTCAGCATAGCTACAAAGACAGCACCTCAAAAAGATTTTAAAGGAAAACTATATATTGCCAGAATCGACAGGATCAGCTGAGTACAATACTTTTGAGGCAGAAAAAGCATCCAGGATCAGCATCTGCAGAGCAAACATCCTGGGGCAGCCTTCACCAAATGGCTGTGGAGGGAATCCCTTCAGCAGCACCCAAAATTCAGGCACAAGCTGAGGGTGAAATTGACCAGAGAGCAAAAGGACCAGGTGGGAACAATAAGATATCTCCTGAGCCATGCTTTCTGCACAGCCAGGCAGGAGACATCTTGCAGGCGGCTTAGGGGGGAAAGGTGCATGTAACATATACAAGCACTTAGACTTATACAGTTAATGGAATGTGCAGAGCCCAAAGGATTAATTCCATAGGATTGGCTGTGAGAGCTGCACAGTATTATGGAGCCTGTGGACAAAGAGTTCTGGAATACAAAAGGAAAGAATTCTGTTGTGAGAGCCAGAGTAAATGGTAGCTCTGAGGTAACTGTTCTCTGGAAGCAAAGGACCAGTTCAGATTGGGCTGTGTTTCTTTCAAAATTAAATACGTAGGCCTCCACATTATCTCCTTTTTGATACTTTGGAAATCTTTTTGTATCTACTGAAGGCATTTTTACATTGCTGAGGGGGTTGGGTAATTCTGCCCTCAGTTGCATCTCTTGCATTCTTAAGGGAAACATTTATCTTTCATAAGCTAACTTGTCTTGTCTTTCTTTTTCTTTCTCCTCTCTTTCCTTCTCTTCCAACACAATTCTGGCTAACTGCTCCTTTTCCTCAGCCTGAATTTTGGCTCAGCTTCTTTCTCTGTCTCTAATTTGGCTTTCTCAGCTTTGTTGCTAATTTGGCAGCTTCTACTTTTGCGATCTCAAACTTAAATTTCATCATTTCTAATTCCTGATTACTTTTTTCCTTAGGTGAGGTGGTCTCGGTGGCTGCCCCAGCCCCCTTTGTCTCTACCCTTCTTGGTATGGCCATTCCTGACAGAATTTGTGTGTGTGTGTGTGTTTCAATAAAACAAAATAAAAGCTTTATTATGTAGTTAATTAAAAGTTGTGGGAATATTCTTAGTGGGTTTTGTTTTCATATCATGACACTGCCACCAATTTGCCTGGTCAGAGAGAGAGAGAGAGAGAGAGAGAGAGAGCCTCTCTCACACACAAGCATCTGCCAACTGTCTGTGCCTGGAGGGAAATTTTTCCCTCCAAAATTTGTAACTAACAGAACAGCTTTGGCTGAGCAACTTTTATAGTCAGAACAAAATTTTTAGTAGTAACATGGAGAGGATGTTTTAGAGTTCATATTTCTCTTTCAGTTTTCCCACATATATTTTTTTGAAGAAGATGTCTAAAAAGTTTTAAGCTGCTCTTCCAGGACACTTAGGCCGTTTCCGCACGGCCCATAAACGATGGCCTGGGGGTGGTAAAAACGCAGCCCCCAGGCCGCCGTTCGCACAGGCGCCGCTGCTGCGTTGCAGCAGTGGCGACCTGAATGCGCTTCCCTCCCCGTGGCGGCCAGCTGTCACCTAAACAACAACCTCTTTAAAAGGTTGTTGTTAGGAAGGAGTTTTCCTCGGGCGATGCTGCCTCAAGGCCGCCGAGGAAGCGCCGTGCTTCCTCGTTTTACTCGTGTCTGCGAGCAAAGTTGCTGCCGTTGAGTTCTCGCCTCACACTGTCCTCCCAATCGGAGGGCAGCGTGGGCCCCGACGGCCAGCAGGCTTAATTTCGGTGACATCGCGGAGTAGAACGGAGGAGGTCTTAAGAGCCGTTCGGCGGAGCTCTTCCCGCGGCGCAAACTCATATCTGCTCGCGACGCTTTGCGTTAGTGCGGCTTACGCACGCCAGCACTCTTGGCGGCGCAATTAAGAAACGATGAGGCCGCGGCGGAAACGGCCGTATCTGTTAGACAGGGCAGTTTCTCTGAAAGAAAACTTAAATAACCTGTTACCTTTCTGTCACAAACTAAATAAAGATATGGCACCAGAGGTTTATAAAGTTGAATCCAGAAATTGACAGATTTTATTTACAGAAAGCAGTTTAAAAGAGATAAACTAGCAAAGAATTAAGGAGAAAAAATATATAGCTAGATTTAGAGAGGCTACTATGTATAAGGTTTTGTTTAGTAACTTATTCGTGCCATCCTGGTGATACTGTCACTTTGACAAAATAAATCTGTTACTTAAGTATAGTTGTTACAGAGTTTTGTTAGGCTATCTAGCCCCTTTTCTCAAGAAGTTGCTCAACCAAAGCTGTTCTGTTAGTTACAAATTTTGGAGGGAAAAATCTTATTTTTTTCCCCTTAGATACATATTACACACACACAGTTCCTGGGACACTAACACTAAGACAAACTCTCCCTTAGAGTGTCTCTCTCATAGAAGGATGGCTGCTCACCTCGAGGAAGATCCAGTTCTCTCTATATAACTCCCCTTTTCTCAGAAACTTCACTGATTCATGTCTGAGTGGTGTTCTCAGAGAAAAAAATAACCAAACCACCAGTGTTTTTAATCAGTGTTACTGTGTTATGTTTAACTCCAGAAATTCATATACAGATTTCTTTACTGAAGTCTGCTCCTCCTGGCACAGCCCACTCTGAACTGGCCCTCCACTTCCAGAGAACTGTTACCTCAGAGTTACTGTTCACTCTGGCTCTTATAACAGAACTTTTTTTTCAGAACTTCCTGTCTTCAAGTTCTATAATGCTGTGCAGCTGTCACAATCAATCCCATGGAGTTCTAAATTAATCCCTTGGGATCTAAACATTCCATTGAGTGTATAGGCCTGAGTGCTTGTATGCATTACAGTAAACCTTAAAGCATTCTCAAAAAAAGATGCCATAAGCTTAAATAATGCATCTAGAGGATATCTTGGGGGAAAAGCTGCAAGGAATTTCTTCCCAAGACACCTTTTTAAGGTCCTCAGGAATCTTATTTGTGCTGTGCAGAACAGACCATAGTTGATCATGAGAAAGGTTTCTGCCTGAGAACCTAGAGAGCCACTGCTTGTTGTTGTAGGCAATACAGAATTTGACAGACAACTGGTCTGATTCAGTATGGGAGATTCATTTTTTTAAGCATAATCCCATTTTATGTAATCTGGAGTAATAAAGCAAAGAAGTGCTGGAAGAAGTCCCTGGAACTGGAGCTGTGTGCCACCATTTGTTTTAATGTCCTTTTAAGCATATAGATCTTTTGAGACTGATAACTGAGCAGCTGCTTGCTGCACAATGTCAGCGAGTTAAGATTGTCTGTAATGAAGTCTATTAGGATACATCATGTATATTACTATTTCACTTCATATATCTCATCAGCTATTCTCCTAAGTGCTCTTAGGAATGTCCCTTGGCAGACTTGCTGCTCCTGTTCTATTTTCTTATCTGAAGGCATCATTTTTGTCATAGAACAAAAATTGCTTAAGATGTGATTGCTAAAGTGACTCCAATAAAGACAGTAAATGTTGGCAGGAACTAACCAGTGAGAACAGAGCCTCTTTTGTGAGGAATTCCTACAGGGAAGTTTCTTTAATGTCATATAACTCCCCCCTCCTTCATCTTTAATCTCTGCACTCAGGCTGTTTCTTTTTTGTCATTCAACACATTCATAATCAGGAGCCAAAATGTGTGTTTAAACTTCAGTGTTTCCAGTCACTGAGATTCGATTACTCACTCTGCAAATTGCCAAATGACAAAATAGCCTGCAGGAAAATTAGGAACAAAAATGTAGGCAAAAATAAAATATGATGTGAAGAATTTATATGATGGGGGGGGGTTGTTCCTCCATTTTTTGTGGCATACCAACACAAAAGAAAAAAAGAAAGCAGGGCAAAGAGGAGGACCTGTATTAGGGTTGCTAGCCTCCAGGTAGGGTTTGGCCTCACAATTTATGTATTCAGTAGTAATTCCCAAAATTAGAACTATAAAATTATTTCCCCTAGATAAAATGATGCCTTTGAAAGGTGGACTCTGTGACATCATATTTGTGCTGAGCTCCCTTCCTTCCTCAAATTCTGTCCTTCCAGGCAGTATCCCCAAAATCTACAGGAATTTCCTGAGCAATACTAGTATCCCATCACTCTGCTCAGCAGAGTTTGAAGACTTCTGTCAGCCTGAACAGCCTTTCATCAACTTAGGTGGGTTTCCACAGGAAGAAGAACCACTTATTAATGATCCATATGGTATAGAGTATATAGGTTGGGTATACATCCTGATTTTCTGTGTGGCTTGAACCAGAGAGTCTTGGATTCAAATCCCAACTCAGCCAAAGATCACTAAGGCCCCTTCTGCACATGCAGAATAATGCACTTTCAATCTACTTTCAATGTGCACTTCAAAGCTGTGCGGAATAGCAAAATCCACTTGCAAACAATTGTGAAGGTGGACTGAAAGTGCATTATTCTGAATGTGCAGAAGGGACCTAAGTGAGTTTGGACCATCTTTCCACCCAGTTGCCTGTTATAATGTGGACACAAAAACTACACTGATCTTTTTATAACGAAGTTCACCTTGTTCACCTTGATCATCTGGAATCTCAAATGAGTATTTCTATGTTGTTCTGCATTATTCTGGAAGGAAACTTTAGGAATACTAGAAAAACAAATTGAACTTTACAAAATAAAAATTTTACTATAGTGGTTGTTTGTCTATATTACATCTTTCCCCTTTGATTTAATCAATAAAATAATGATGTTATTGACACAACCCATCAATACATCTCAGTCATACAAGCATTTTTCATCCAACTTGCAATGTAGTAGGTACCCCTAGCAGTGGCAGTGGATTGGCTGCTGTACAAGCCCAGTCTTTTCAACTGGTATATTCATAGGCCAGCAAGACCATTTATGGTGATGCCGTCCATGGCACTGCTTGCATTTCTTTAACTAATGAAATGCAAGTTTGTGAACAAAGCTAACAGTACATTTGCACTTATATCTGCCCATGAAATTTCTGCACTTGAAAGATAGCAATAAATCTTCCAGGATGAGCTGTGAATCATTGACAGTTGTGCTCATATGGATTGCTCAGTCAACTTTTATGAAAATTTGTATGCCCTCAATATGACTGTCCCACAGGTTTTGATGATGAGGGGGCATTTGAAAGATATGAAAATGTTTGGAGAGATCTAGACAATTAAGTAAATCACTATACAGCTTTTTTAAAAAGAGCTTTTTAAATGCATATTAGCGTACTCATTAATAAACAGCAACTATTTTAAGAGAGTCCTTTATTCCATACTCATTTTCAGAACAAGGCATTTGCTTTAAAATAGTCTGCTACTGTATATCAGCAGGCAAATTCACTGACGGCACGTGAAAAAAAGTAATGTGTTTTCAAGTTAAAAAAGGCACTGTGACAGCAGAAGATCAAAATAACAATGACTGTGATCAAGCATGAAAAAAAGTGAAATAGACTGGAAGACAGGGAGTTTTATTTTTGCAAATTCACTGTGGTAATTTTTGCATTAAAATACAAACATAATGAAAATCCAGAACAGCACTATGCATAAAATAAAATCTTATTGGTTTCTTTGTCCCATAGTCTTCCTAGCAGTATAACATTGCTCCAGTTCCATCAGGAAAACTCACGTCAGAAATGACTGCGTATACCAGAACATCTGACATTACATCTAATTGCCTATTATTATCAAATAATGCTTTAATTTTTTCTTAAGTAAATCATACAGAAATTACAAAAAAAAAACCCCACTCATTTCTACAGTAATTGAACATCCTAGAAAGGCTTTTTAACAGTGAGATTATTGTGCTTAGAAACATCTTGCATTGTTTTTCTTTAGCATGTAATCAATGGACATCTATTTGATAGTGCTGGTATGTTACTACAGAAGATAAGAAAGGTCACTTCTTTAATCCAACCTACATTCATCAATTCAATTTAAGCCTTTGATATATTTTGTAAGTGTTTTGTGGCCCCTACAATTAATACTTATTCAGCAAACTACCTACTTCTTGCAATCTTTTCAACTCCATCTCAACTTTTTGTTTAATTTCAAAAAGTACAAATCTAGGTTTTAAATAATGACATAACATTTATTCTTTCAGTACTAGTAATGCATGTAATATTCGTGCTGGGGATTATTAGGAGAGGAATTGAAAATAGAACAGTCAATATTATGCAAGTGTATATCTATGGTGAGGCCTTATGGTTACTTATCTGCAAAGGATATTGCAGAGTTGGCGAAAGTTCAGATGAGAACAACTAAGATGATTCAGGAAAGACTTCTGAGTCTGGGACTTCTCAGCTTAGAAAAACAACAACTGGGGGCACAATAGAGGTTTAAAAATTATGGATAGGGTGAAAAAGTGGATAGAAGGAACTTTTTTCTTATTTCACGACATGTTTGTGAAATTGTTTGTCCGCAGATTGACCAACATCTGAAAAGTCATCCCTCCTTTAAGACATTAATATATTTTTCATTCAGCTCTGGACAGGAGCACCCACACTATTATCTTTTTAAAATCTTCCTTACGTAACATTATCCTTATCACTCACAGTTAAGGGTTAGTAGCATTTTACAGAACTGTTCCCAGGTTTACTGTTGTGCATAAACTGTGCAAGAGTCCCCAACATCTCTCAGTAGCTACAAGTGCTCATCCAATAAAACTCACTGCCCTTCTCCATTCTTTTCTCTGAACAGATTTGTACATAGATCTCCAATTTTGTCACCAGGGCTGGATTCAGATCACATACCATACTCCAATATGTGCACAAACATGACTTGCTTCCACACTCATGCCTTCCTCCTCCTAACTCTCCCCTCCCTTCTCATGCAGAGTGCAAATAAGGATTCCTGGTTGGAAGCATAGCCTGGTTGGTTCCCAGTAGCATATGAATTCAAGCATTTAGGTGAACTGGAGTGTGTTTCTTGCCCACAAGCCAAGATGCTAAACCATGGCTTAATCTGGTTACAACATTTTGTGAGGTGTGCATGAACTCCAGTTCAGCTGGATGCTTATATATTAGTAGATCCCAGGAAACTGAAGTGTGTCTCCAGGTGAGAACCCCAGGTGAAATTTACATGCATGAGCTCATTTATAAAGTATGTTTTGTTCAGCTTGATTACAAACAAGCTATAACACCAGAGTTCTGGTGGACACTTCAAGAATGCACGTGAGACAAAATAAAACTGGCAAACTGGAACTTATCCTTGTGGTTGCTTATATATGTTGAAGCTCTTGTCTTACAGAGTTGTGGTGGGATGGGATTAGGATCGATCCAAGGTAAGGTATTAGAGGTGTTTAGAAAAAGCTGGAACACAACTATGCAGAAACAAAAGGGTATATCTAAATTACTTCAAAGAGATGAGGATAAATTTGGAAAAACCTTATGCTTATTAAAGGAAAGAGGAATATAAATGGGATTGATAAATGAAATACATAGTACTCATTCTGAAAAGCTTCTGTGAGGCTGAAGTCCAGTGGCATGAAGTATGATGGACATGAAATATAAGCAACCCAAAAGAGGTGGATGGCAGCCAGAGATAGGGTCTTCCATCTTGCTTGGTCCAAACCTTGTTGTCCTAATCAAAGCTTTTGCTGTTGTTGTTACCCAGGTTTTTAATTGATGAGTTCCATATTTCTGAAACTGTTTTTATGGTCTGCTTCTATCCTGAGGACTGTTTTACGGAACTTATTTTAGGTTTTTGAATCTTGATGTTTTTTGGTTTTTATTTTTTACTGTTTTTATTGCCTGTTTTATTGTTTTTTACTGTTATTAATAGTTTGCTTTCATGACTTTTTAATATTGATAATGTTGTTTTAATTATTTTATTGTATTTTTGTGAGCTTTTTTATGCATTTCCTCCAGGGCAAAGAAACCAAAAGGATTTTTTTCTTGTTCTGTATTTTCATCTATGTCTCTCTAAAGTTTCTCACAGCTGTCAAAGGGATTAACAAAGGGGAAAGGACAGAGAAAATATATACAAACAACCTGTCAAGCAAGACTGTATTGACAAAACTGAACAAAACTGAACAAACTCAGCTGTTTTTCAGCTACTTCCTTGATGGGTCTAACAATTGATTCATTCAAGGACTAGTTAGTGAGAAAGGGTAATGGTGTTACCATAGAAAGAACAACCCCTTAAAATATCGAATGTGCATTTGGGTGAAAACAAACATAATATGAGAAAACAGTGGGATGTATAGTACCAACAGTTGCTGATATTATTCTGGGATATTTTAAATAGCAGACTATGAAACAAGAAATATAAACTACAGATTAATAATACCATCAAGAATACTTATAGCACAAAATGGGAATAAGCCAAATACACCAAATATAGAACAATGGTAAACAAACGGCCCCATCCAAAGGGGGGGGGGCACGAATCTGCCTGTGGAAGCGATGCATGGCCTCTACGGCAGATTTGCCCTCCCTGGGGCACTTGCCCTGCGGGACTGGTGAAACAGCTGGCATGCAGCCACTGCGGTGCTCCCCAAGGGTCACTGTGCCCCTGTCACTGCCATACTAGGGGCAGCTTGACGGTGTATCTGGGAAGGATCCACCTTTGGTTGGCTCCCTCCAGAAGTGAGGAAGGCAAACTTTTGCCATGATTAACATTGGTGCTGGCGACAATTGCTTAAGGGTTGAGATATGAATTTGCTCCAGGAAGAAGGGCTGAAAGACGCAAAGGCTATTCCTAAGGAGTAACAAATATCTGTTAACCAGAGGTAGCAGGGAGTCACCATTATACTTCTGAGGCCTTCTGAGGTTTGTGTTCCCTCAAGATGTGTACCTTGTGCCTTTAATTCACTGCTCATAATGTTACCACCCCAAGCTGACTGATCTCCTGACTAGTTTCCTTTCGGGCATGCTGCCAGATCAGTTCTGTAGAGCTCTTGAATCTATTTTAATTGTGTTTATTTGTACGGCACTGCTTTAAACACTGCAGGGGTGTGTGTATGCCTTTCTGTTTTTTACAGTGCCCTTTGGTTTTACATTGCCTTTTGTTCCCACCATATTGTTCATTTATTCGAGTTCCTTTTGTTCCTTGTACCAAGGCTGTGTGAATAGGCTGTTTTTCACACAAGGGAAAAAACCCTCAGTAAACAAGATTGCTTTTTAAAGAGAAATCTACACTATACATACACAAAGATTCCACCCCTTCAGGCATTTTGTACAAACTGTATTATCAAGAGTTAAAAATGATGACTGAAACAAAAGACAAGGAAGCATAGAAATGCTGGTGAGGGAGAGAGATACAGTAAAGCGGTTCCAGGCAGCAAGCACTTTCAAATAAGTGATTGAGAGATTTCTGTCAAGGGCATCTTTTAAGCTTGGCACTGAATAGGTGGAGTCTAAGATGCCAGAAAAGATAAAAGACAGTGTTGTGAGGAAAAATAGTGAACAACTCCTTTTTTATTGCTTTGTTTTTGCTTTACTGATAACTAAATGTCAGTTTTCATGATGGAACTAATTGTGCGACTGTATAATGCATTTCCTATGTAGCTCCCCCCCCCCCCAAAAAAAAACTACAGGGATCAGTTCCCTGAAGAAAATGGATTTATTTGAGAGTGAGGTTGATTGTAATGTATCCCACTGGGGTTCCTATCCTCACCATATTTCTTCCTCCAATATCCAGGAGCTTCCCAACCTAGATCTGGCAGGTATGGGAGTTGGTGAGAGGCTGGCAACCCTAGACTTACTAACAACCCAGCTATACCTTTATCAGGCTGTAACTTTCTAGGGCTCATTCTGCACATGCAGAATAATGCACTTTCAAACTGCTTTCAGTGCTCTTTGAAGCTGTGCGGAATAGCAAAATTCCCTTGCAAACAGTTGTTAAAGTGGTTTGAAAATGCATTATTTTGCCTGTGCGGAAGGGGCCTAGGTTACTCGGGCTACATCCATAGATCATTGGATATTGTTGTAAATCAGTTATTTGCGACTGGATTATCTACTGAAAAAAAATCCAGTTATAAATGGTTGCTATAGCACAACAATATGCAGCAATGTAAGGATGCAGTCCCTAGGGTCTTTGCTCTGGCCTTGGTGGTCATGTTATTACATTTTTATCTTACCTTTCTTTAAAGCAGCTTAGCATATAAGATTCTCCCCTTCATTTTATCCTCCCAACAAAGCACGAAGTCCAGTGCTGAATAAAGAAACCAAGTAGAGATTGAAGAGTTAAACATTTTCTTTCTTTCCTGTACAGCCCTGGGGCAAATTGAGGCTGTATGTGCCTGATGTCTGCATTTTATGGAAAGGAATTGGACACAAATCTCAGCTGTTTTAGCCTCTGGGCAAATCACTGCCTTTCAGTCTACCCTAAAAAATTTTCTCTGACCTATATGGAATAAGAGAAGGGTAGGTTACAGTTTACTAATCCATAATATTCATGATTTCTTCAGTCATTACAATGCATTCTTTGGCCCTTTCTGTGTACATGAAGAGAAACCCAGAAGCAAGCACTGTTGACAACTGGATTTCTTCCAAGTTAGAGGACTGTCAAGGGCACAAAGATATACCTTGGCATCAGCAAGTCTGAAAAGTTGCTGGGAGAAGCAACTCTGAATCAGCGCACACCTGCTTCTGTTTTCATCATCTTGGTAACCTGCACTTTTTACTCAACACTTTCAGAATACGAAGCAGAAATCCAGTTGTGAAAATCTTATTTGATAGGACCAAATTTTAATATGTTACAGGGTCAGAATTCCCATTTCAAACAATGCAAGTACTTTGTTAACTGCTTATTTCATTCACAGTCAAAATTATTTCCTGGTGTGTGAACTTTTCTGCGTTGGAAACTTTTCTGTGTTGGTTCATTTTGGAACGGCAATCTGAAAAGATTTTCAAACCAATGACTCTATGTTGGTACACACAACATATTTGCATGAATACAATATGGCTTTTGAGTAAATAGATATAAACAGTTCACTACAGTTGGGAACAGGTAATGTTTCAGGAAGAAAAATATTCTCCTTTTTTTTCCTGGAATGGATGTGGAAAAAATTCTAACTAGCCTTGATTGGTCTGTCCCACATCACTGAGGCATCCTCCTCCTCCTTAAATTCATCCTCTGTCCAGTACCCCTTTTTCCTGAGATCAAAGTCCAGTAACGTCTTCTCTGCACAGACCTTAAGCTTCTTGGTGTGCCTCAGACTATACCTGGCACAAATGGGCTATGTTTTCCTTTGCTACACCAAGAACATTTGTCATAACCTTTAATGGGGTTTAAGGCACATGCATTTCCTTAGGGAAGAGATATTAATGGGGTTTTAAGATATATTGTATTTTTAATTTTGGAAATGTAAAACGCTTTGAGCCACACAAGGGAAGATGAGATATATTAATAAATAAACCAAATGCCACCATGAGCATATGTAACCTCAGCTTGTGGGTTCTGTGGGGCAGAACTTGCAATGAGTTTGCAACAACAAATTTTAAAAACAAAATGGTTTACTTTCTTAACATATAACATCAAACATCAACATTTAACATCACACTTCAAGGTCCTGTTCAGGTTGCATTTTCAAGTCCTTATATTTACAGTCTACTTATACTGCCAAGTCCAATTCTTCTTTGCAAGTGGATTGGCTCCTGAAGACTCCAAGGGCTTGATGAACAGGATTCAACATGATGAAGGTTTCCAGGAGAACTCTCACCCATTACAAACACAAAAAACCCTTAACAAGGTGTTAAGGACTTATACAAACCAAGGTCCGAGTCTGGTAGCCTTGTCTCCTCAAAACTACATGAGCTCTGCAGCCTTCTGCTGCTTTGAGTCTCCACCCCTTTCTGGGTCAACCCATTCTGAGCATGGGGGTTACACATACATTTGTGTTCCAGCAGGAAGAGCCTGCACAATAGTTCTACCTTACCTTTAACCTTTAATAATGTCATTCACATTTTTTGCACATGAGCTAGTAGATATTTTTCACATGAGCTGGTGATAGGCACAAGTTCTCATTCCTTATCTAAACTCTGTCCTCTTTCAGGTGATACTGAAACTAGGGCACCTATTTTTTTCTTCTTTCTCCTCTTCTCCCCCCGCCTCCATCACGTTACAGCCAACTGATGGCAACCCCATACATAAACTGGTCTCTCTCCTCCCTTTCCCCTTCCCTTTCCCCCCGTCTTTCTTTTTCTCTTACTCTCTTTGCTTTATCTCCTTTCCCCCCTCCCATTTCTCCTTCTCCCTTCCCTTTTATTTTTCTTCTTGTTAGACTTACAAACAAACAAATAAATATGCCCCCAGCCATTTATTTTTGGGTCTCCTATTTGTGTCTCTTCTGCAGTCTACATTGCACAACATTGAAGGTGCCATGCTTTTATGGAGAAGAAACATAATTCCATAATTTTAATTGAACTGATTTTATATTAACTAAAAGTGATTTTATTATTAATGGCTGTATTATAGATTGCAATATGTTGAAAGCTGCCCTGAGCCCAACTCAGCCAGGGGAGAGCAGAGAACAAATTGAATAAAATAAAATAAAGACCAGAAACATTCAGAGGTGGTTTACTATTGCCTGTCTCTGCACAGTGACCTTGATAATTCTTGGTTGACTCCCATTTTAATACTGACCAGGGCCAACCCAGAAAATTAAGGACTTTCTCCTTAATATTGTACAATACCAGATCAGTGAGGAAAAATACTGTATTCCAGTCTGGGTTGTTGGGGAAGGAGAAAATTAATGGATAGAATAGACATTCTACTGGCCATGTACTTCCCAGTGGATAACCTGTCCAATGTGATAAAGTTGGCCTTGGTGCTGAAAAAACTAGACTGGGGGACTTCAACAGCCTTGAAATCACATAAGAACCATGTCTATACACCCCTGATGCCCCCATAAATCAATCATTGTCTCAAGCCACCTTCCCTTGAACATTCAGAGTGGAAGTTATCTGTCCACTACTACAAAAGTCATTGCTACAAGCAAATTTTCACCCATTCTCTAAACTGTCCTTTCTGTGCAAGTGATTGAAAGCGGTTGTAGACCAACTTTGGGTCTTTCTGGGTAACTCATATGATGTAGACGCTTTTCAATCTGGTTTCAGGCTGGAGTATGGGATGAAGACAGCACCATTTAGTTAATGATTTCTACACACACATATGCATGCATGCATACACACAAGGGCCATGCCTATTTGTTGCTCCTACTGGATTTATCAGCAGCGTTTACTACAGTGGACTATGCTGAGACACTGGGAGGCAGAAGTAGACATCAAGGGTTCAGTCTGGCTTCAGACTGAAGTTTGGAACAGATACTTTTCTGGTCACCTTGGTTGATGACCTGAAAACTAGATGGGGAAATGTGACTTCCAGTTATCCAGACCGCTGGCACTTCATTTCAAAAACATGGCAGAGTTGTTCTTAAGTTAACTTCTAGGGGGAAACCAACATAAGCTAGAAAGCCCCAATTCAGAATAATTCATTCCAAAGGAATAGTGTGGTAAATTCTTGTGAAAATATTAGTGTGAGAGAGCTATAACTTGAGAATGAGAGATGAACTGTAAAGCAGGAACACGTGAGAAGAGCTGAGGGCCAAGAAAGGCCAGATACTTTTAGAGAAGGAAATTAGGAAGAGGTACCTGTATGCCAAAGCTAGAAGTCTCCAAGTCAAAGTCAGGGAGCCAGAGTGCTTAGTGTTAAATGAAAATGTAGCATTCAAAGTGGACATTTGAGAAACTTGGTGGAATGGAGATAAGCAGTGGGACACAGTTATCCCTGGATATAAATTCTATAAGCAGGACAAGGAGGGACGTGTTGGTGGTAATGTTATGTCAAAAAGAGCATAGACTCAAGTAACCTAGAAAACATTATGGGAAGAAACTTTCTATGGAACTACTATGGATGGGGATACAGGGCCATGAGGCAGATTCTGCATGGGCCAAAAACAGTGGTGTGAAAATGGTGTAAAATGGTTTAAAAGGGTTTACACCGTCTTCACACCACTGTTTTTGGCCCATGCGGAATCTGCCTAAGAGTTGTTTAAAAGTGGGGATGTAATCTCACCCTCCTGATCTAAACCAGGGCCTGTTCCGCACGGGCCAAAAACAGCACCCCAGGCACAGTAAAAACACTGTTCCTGGGGCACTGTTTGCACAGCTGCCACCTCCAAAAAGCCTCCGTGCTTTTTCCCTGCAACAGGTGGGAAAACGCTGTTTTCGAAACTCGTTAAATAAGCAAGTTTTTAAGAAAACAGCATTGTGCAACTGGTGCTGTGCAAACGGCACTGAGTCGAGGATGGTGCTTTTTGCTGCCTCCATTTTGTTGCTCAACTTACCTTCCCTCCCCACGCAGCTCCACGAGGATGAGGAGACACGCCTCCTGGTCTCCGACTCTGAGGTGTTGGCATGGCCACAGGGGCATGTCCCCTCGTCCCTGCAGAGCTGCACAGGGAAGAGAAGGTAAGTTTCACAACAAAACAGAGGTGCCTGCATACGAAAGCACCTCCACAGGCTGCAGTATCACTTATACTGGTGGGCTGCTGCTTCACAGGCCTGTGCGGAACGGGCCCAGGAAGCAGATCTTGAGATGAAGAGGTTAAAAGAGAAATGAGCAAAGAGGAGAATGCTTTAAGTCTTGGCAAGAGCCTACAATAAAGGGTAGAGATCCCAGCCTTCAATATATGAGCCTGCTAATGGATATCAATCTTACAGGTTCAGTAGTTTCCATTAGCCGCTCCCAGCTACCCCAGAAAGAGCTGATAATTTGCTCCAGCCTTTAACCATGTTCATATGAAAAGTTTTGCATCCTGTTCTCAGCTCCGCCTTTGCCCTGAGGAACTTGTTTTGTTCTTAAGTGTGGTATATTTTGAACACTCTGAATTATCAGAATGAAGACACCCAGATACAAATCCTGACGAAAGCTGGAAGCTCCTTGGATAACTTTGGGCAATTTTTTTTTCAGACTGACCCATCTCACATGGCAGTTTTGAGGCTAAATGGAAGGTTTTATGTGTGTTGACTTCCACTTCCTTTGAGACTTTCCCAAACTGTGAGAGTATCTGACCTATATTGGCCTTCTTGCTGAAAAAGAAATCTAAGGGATTTGTACTATGAATGAACGTTTAGTGCTGATTTTACATTTGCATGGCAACTCTGATTGACTCAAGAGCTTCTTTAAACATTGTGTGAAAATGTTCCAGTTGTTTTATTACAGCATGATCTTTTGCAAATGACACCCAGCTTCAGCAGTACTTCAGGGAGTATGATTGCTTAATTGTTACTGGACTTCAGCAGATAAATCTTGTGTGGCAATAAAAAAGGCTTGTCTTTGATTTCATAGATAACCAAGTCAGTACAACATTTTCAGCAAAGAATTACCTGTTCTTGGCTGGGCTAAAGTCTGTTAAGAATTGGCTTGGTATCAATTATGTTGTTAATGATTTTTTAAATTGTACTGAACTTGCTGGCCTAGTAGATAAACTTCAGTTCCTATGACGATAGGAAAATAACTGTTCAGCTTAATAGACTAATTTGCACTTTTGTTGGTTTTCTTCTTCTTCTGCTTATTATTATTACTTTTAATTGTTATAGATATGAATAAACAGAACAGAAAAAAACAGAATCAAAACAGTTCTGAAGGGAGAAAGATAAAATTATACTTAGAAGATTATCCAAAGATCCATAAACAATTACTGATCAGGGTTACTATGAACAATAAAAATGATATAATAATGATGATGATAAAATTATGTTTATCATAGCAATCTAATAAAAATAATAAAATCTATATGCAATATCAGATTAAGCTGACAATGTTCAGTGACGCTGAACAGTGCTATAATAGAAATTAAAAATAAGAAAAAAACACTAATGCGTATTTGCTATGATAAATTTGTATAAATTTTCTCACATAAAAATGAGTTGACATAGTATTTTCTTTCATAATGTTATTGTTTATCTACTTCCCCTTTTCACTTTAATATATCATGAAGATTAATGTTTATTTATGTATTTAATTTCAGTGATATCCTTCACAATTCAACTTTCAAGGCTAATATGAAAAATATACTTTCTATTTATCCTGAAATTCTTTGATTGGTTGCTTAATCACAAAGTTAATTAACTTTGCCATTATTGCTTATTCCACTAATTTATTTTCCCAATTCTCTCAGCTTGGGCATTCATCTGCTTTCCATTTTGTCACAAATACTACTCTGGCTCAGTTATCTTATACTGAAACAGTTCTTTTGAGATTTTTGGAATATTTTTGGCAACATGCTTAGTAACATAGTTTGGCACTCATAGCAAATTTGATTTTTTAAAATTTCTGACTTTCTCCATAATTTTCATTCCAAATTTTTTCCAAATGTTCTGCCCATCTATCATATATGGTAAAAAGAACCATCCACTTCTTTACATTTCCAACATTTTTCTTTGTAATCCTTGATATCCATTGGAGTGATGTACCACTGATAAAACATCTTTTACCAGTTTTCTCATAATGTTTGGCTGGCTGTAAATTTTATATCTTTTGTCCATAAGCCCTCTCATTTCTGATCAGTGGCCCTGGGCTAAATGAACTCAGTAGTAGTATTCACAGAACAACATTCCAGGTTTGTATCATGTCCCTAGATCTTTGTTTTTGTTTCAGAAACTATTCGCACCAGGGACACCCTGGCAAGCACACATCCAACTGGTACTCTACCAGCTACATTGATTCTGGGTGGAGCACTGAATCAGGTTAAAGTTTCTGGTATTGACCTTTAAAGCTTTCAACTGTCTGGGACAGTTGTATCTGTGGGACTGCCACTCCTACTATGTCACCCAAAGAGCCCAACATTCAGCAAATGACAACTTACGGTCCTGCTGTCCTCAACCAGGACCAGGATCATTTGGAATGCTCTGTTAAGTAAGAGCTGGTCCCTGCAGGATCTGTTACAATTCTGCAGGGCCCATAAGACAGAGATGTTCCTCCAGGCCTATGGTTGAGGGCAGCAACATATATTATATAATCTGGCCTCCTCTTCCTCTTCCCCTTCCCTTCCTTTTTCCTTTAGTCTTCCCTTTCCTTACTGTTGTCCTTTCCCTTTTTTCTCCTTCCCCATCTGAAGGTATGAGTGATAGACCTTGGGGTGGGAAGGGCACTTTTATGAATATTTTATCCCCCAGAGGGAATGTATGGTGCCAGAGATTACACTGTATGTTATTATTGTTTTAATATTGTTTTATTGTAAGCTGCCCTGAGTCCATTGGGAAGGGTGGCCTAAAAGTTGAATAAATCAATCCAACCCACCCATGCACCCCAGCTTGCCCGCGGCATAGCAGTGGTAAATTTAGACCTCAGAAATGATGTAATTATGTCATCATTGGAGACACTCTGGTATTTGGCCAAAACACGATGATAAAAACAGCTTCTACCATAGAGTTTTTTTCCCAGATACCAGACTATCTTCCACAATACTGGTGATGTGAAGATGTCACTTTCAGAAGTCACGTTGGCTCCAGCTGCACTCTGCATCTGGTAATTCCCTTTCCACTCCACATCCTCCATCAGTTACCAAGGAGATCTGGCAACCCAGTTATGTAAGCATTTGGGTAAACAGCAGTATGTTACCTTTTCTACTATTTTAAAACAGAATTATAGTTTGCAAAAATTAACCCAAAAGTACTAGAATATTCAGGTCAGGGCACTGCAATGTCCACAAGGGGAAGTGCAGCATAATAATAGGAGGACACTATTTTTATTTCCTTAATATGTATTATCCTTTGATTTTAATTTTATTTACCTTATTCTGATCTATGACTGTAATAAAGACTCAATGGCTATTTTTATTCCCAAATTCAACCCCTAATTGCCTTTCTTGCTACTCTTTCTTTCAATTAATGGCAATTTACGTTTCATCCATTCTCTCATCTCCCATTAAATCATTGCATTTGCTCATTCCTGTCATTAGGTAGAAAGTATAGTGATTAGTAATTAGGAGCAGCAGTAGTGTAGTGGTTAAGAGCAGGTCTGGAGGAATCAGGTTTGATTCCTTGCTCTGCCGCCTGAGCTGTGGAGGCTTATCTGGGAAATTCAGATTAGCTGGTGCACTCCAGCACATGCCAGCTGGGTGACCTTGGGCTAGTCACAGTTCTTCGGAGTTCTATCAGCCCCACCTACCTCACAGGGTGTTTGTTGTGAGGGGGGAAGGGAACGGAGTTTGTAAGCCCCTTTGAGTCTCCTATGGGAGAGAAAGGGGGGATATAAATCCAACTCTTCTTCTTCTTCTTCTGGTGCATTCCACACAACAAAAACAAAACATTTTGAAGTTGAAATATAAAATGTTTCCTGTAAGAATTCCACACACAGTTTTTCTTTGTCAAAATGTTTGGAACTTTTTTTCTTAGAACGTTTTATTTCGAAAATTGTTAAACTAGCAGCTTTCCCCCTGGAACATTTTTAAAACATTCCCTGCTCACTGTGCAGAATGCAGGAAACATTTTTATTTTTCCTGCCTGATTTAGAATCTATCACTTTCATTTTTGCAGCCAATTCTCATATTATGTCTTCATAGCTTCCAAGACACCTCATTGAAAAAAAGACATGTGCACAGAATCAGAAGGCAAAAATAACTTTATTCATGCACTTTACACATTGAAACAGTGGATGACGGCGCTGCAAGCAGACGAAATATCTTTGGGAAACTTAGAAAATGGCAAACAGCACTGAGGATCTCAAGTGGCAGAAAATGGAGGGCAGGATGTATATATAGGGCTGTTCACCTATGGTGGTTTCAATAGCATTTGAGCTTCCTAGTCAGGATAAGTCACAGCTGACTTATCACCACCCAGTAGGGTTTTCAAGGCAGGATACTTGCCACCTTCTGCAAAGCAACCCTGGTATTCCTTGGTGGTCTTTCATTCAAGTACTAGCCAGGACAGACCCTTCTTAGCCTCTGAGATCTGTCAAGATCAGACTAGCTTGGGCCATCCAAGTCAAGGCCCATTTTACAGTAGTGCCAATTACTTCTCGTAGGCAGCACTCAGAAGATAGGGCTGAGAAACCTCTGATTACACCTTGATTATTGTTCTATGAAGTGCTGCTAGTTCATGCATCCTATATTGCTTATAGATGAAAGAGCAGATTGTTCACCAGCCATGCGATCCTAGGTCATGGTTACTATTGCAAGTTATGTTACAACCATAACATGCAAGAAGGATGGCCACTGGACCAGACCCTGGAGTTTTGTTCCTTCCCTCATGATTCCGATAGACTGCAGATGCGTAGCAAGGGAGGAAAGCGCCCGATGCACTGGTGCGTCCTCTGCCCCATCCTGCCCCGGAACACCCCCACCCCCACCCCCCTCACCACACCCCCACAGAGGTGTGTGCCCGGTGCGTCGCGCACCCCCCGCCGCTTGGAACTATGCCTCTGATAGACTGTGACTTATTTTTAAATGAAAAAGGAAAGCAAAATACTTTTTGTATATTTAAAGAAAATACAGACTTTTAAAAAGTTGCTGTAGTAGTCCAGGATTTTGAGGCAATTAGCCAGTAGGGCTGTTTTAAAAAATCATTTGCTTTCTCTGTTGGTAGCTTAGTTTGGCAGCTTGATCCATTTTGTTGACTGATTTCAGCAATAAGCTTAGTCAGCCACTTTGTTTTAATTTTAATTCAATTTTAATAGATTCTTTTGATTTCCTCTTAATAGTTTTAATTCAATGTATTGTCGAAGGCTTTCACGGTTGGATCGATAGTTGTAGCTGTATGGCCGTGTTCTAGCAGAACACGGCCATACAGCCTGGAAACCACACAGCACCCTAGTTTTAATTCAGTTTTTAATAGTTGCCTCTTGATTTCAAAATTTCAGTTCACTGTACTTTTTTATTTCTTTCATGAATCAAATGAATTTTTCAGAGTTGGAAATCTTTCATGAAAGAACTTGCTGGGAAATCAGACACCAGTCCTGATCCCACAAATAAAAAGAATAAGGTGATGCTGAATTAGATAGGAAAACATTTTAATGTCCATGCTGGCTCATATGGTGTGGCTGTTCTGAAATGGTTATTTTTGCACAACCACTATTTATTTATTTATTTATTTATTTATTTATTTATTTAATTGGATTTTTATACCGCCCCATCCCCGAAGTGAAATAAAGAGCTTTGTTCAGTTTTGTTCTTGCTTTATTAAATTTTCTCTTGATAAGAACATAAGAACTAGCCTGCTGGATCAGACTAGAGTCCATCTAATCCAGCACTCTGCTACTCACAGTGGCCCACCAGGTGCCTTTGGGAGCTCACATGCAGGATGTGAAAGCAATGGCCTTCTGCTGCTGCTGCTCCTGAGCACCTGGTCTGCTAAGGCATTTGCAATCTGAGATCAAGGAGGATCAAGATTGGTAGCCATAGAGCGACTTCTCCTCCATAAATCTGTCCAAGCCCTTTTTAAAGCTATCCGGGTTAGTGGCTATCACCCACCTCCTGATGAAATGGTTATCTAGTGAAACTCAACACAGACATAAATAGCAGAGAGACATGAATGCGAAAAGCTTTGAGAATGAGATCGATGTCAAATAAGGTGTAGCAGGGCATTGCCAGAGCCATTTTTTACATGCATTTGTAGTGAATTTTCCTTCCATAAGGTCAGCCACAGTTTTTAGTGCCTGTTCACAGAGGTTGTACAGATTACAGAGGTGAAAAATAGTCATCATGACTTATCCGCAGTTGCAGCAATAATATAATGGTGCCATTTTATCTCAGTTACCATTTCTTCTTGTTTGAATGTAATGAATTTGTCAATGCATCCTAGAATTTTAACTGAGAGTACCAATCTCTGTACAAGGTTTCATGTGTTTTACCCAGAGGCATAGCTAGGGAAAATGGAGTCCAGTGCAAAATTTTAGTTTTCCATGGGAGGGTGCTCCCCCCATGGGTGGCCACTGTGATGCCAAATAGCATCACTTTCAATGGTGTTTCAACTAGGGAGCTTAGATTCTCCTTTTAAATCCACCTTAAAGGGACAATCTGGGGTCCCCAGTTAAAACAACATTGAAAGTGATGCTGTTTTGGGGTGGATTATCCCCCACCCTGAAACAGCTTCACTTTCAATGTTTAAACTGGGGACCTCAGATTCTCCCTTTAAATCCATGCTGAAGGGGGTGGATTTAAAAGGAGAATCTGGAGAAATTTGGGGGGTGCCTGCTGTCAGGGGTGCAATTGTTATGCTAGCAGCACCAAAATTTCAGGATATCTTTAGGAGACTCTCCTAATGATACCACCCAGGTTTGGTGAAGTTTGGTTCCGGGGGTCAAAAGTTATGGACCCTCAAAGTTATAGCCCCCATCTCCTATTAGTTCAAATTGGAAACAATGGGGGATGAGGGCACCCCTGTTGGGAGTCCATAACTTTGAACTCCCTGAATCAAACCTCATCAAGGCTGGGTGGTATCATCAGGAGAGTCTACCAAAAAATCCCTGAAATTTTGGTGCTGCCAGCCTAAAAACTGTCTCCCCTGCAGGCCAAAAACTGAAAAAATACTAAAAATACAAAAAAAACACCAACAAACCAAATTTTTTTGCGTCCCCCCCAAGTGCACACCCGGTGCAACGCACACACACCATCTCCATGGTAGCTCTGCCTCTGGTTTTACCTGTAAACAGGTTTCAAGTGTTTTCTGCTCTGAGGCGAGCCCAGCTCCTTCGCACTGGAAATGACAGGCATATTCAGTTCTTATTACAAGGCTCATGGCTTCTGCTATACTTCAGGTGGACTTTTCCATTATTTTAATTATTTAAAGTGTCATTTGAGTGCTGATGCATTTAAACTGCTTTGGACCCCGGTTACTGAAATCTGTATCAATCTGCGTAGTCTTTTGTATCTGCATTAGAAATTCACCTTCACCTTCAGAAGCTGAACAAGCTGGTTGGTGCACCAGCTTTATTAGATCTTGTTTTTGTCAACAGATGGAAACTCTATAATGCTCATCAAAATATAATAACATCTTGCTGCAATACAATCACTTATTTTCTTAAAGTCATAATTGCATCTTCTGCAATATGACTTTCTGAACCTCTACTAACACAGATTTGTACAGAATTTCATCCTTTTGACTGTTTACCTTCAGGGATTTTTAAAAAATTCTGTGCTTCTGTTTTTCTATTACCTGGGTAATGTGCAAAGCTGTTAGCTGCCTGTTTCCTCAGCAACTGAATATGCGCAAAACAAGAAGCGCTGAATGGGGCCAGTGAATTGAGTGCACATCTCTTCTTGTTTATTCATAATATAAGGTATTGAGTGCTGATGTGGTAGGGTGGATAGAATGCTGGACTGTGATCCTGGGAGACCATGGAAGTTTACTGGACTACCTGGGACTAGTCACATTCTTCCAGCCTAACCTATCTCTGAAGGGTGTTTTGCAAAAATATAGGAGAGAAAGTTATTGCGAATCCCAGTTTGGGAGGAAAGCAGAATATAAAAAATGCAAATATATGAGCCTGATTTGGAAGTAAGTCTATTTTCCAGTGCTTTCCTTCCCTTTCTGTTCCATCTTCACATTTGTAAACATCACCATTGTCCAAATGCTGCCACAAAGCACCAGTGCTTTGCCTGTGACCCTGGAAGACTGCATTGAACTTTCCACCAATGGGAGCAAGGGAACAAAACAAGATAATCTAAGACTTATTCTGAACCTAATTTGAAGTGTCCAACATCCAATTACCTTCAGAACTCGCAAAGAGGTCGGTTGCAGTCTAAGCTGCAAACAGAAACAAAACTGCAGAAGAAAAGGTTGTGGAGATAAAGGAATTTTTTAAAGTAACTTGTTAGGAGGCAGGGAATAACTATCGAGTCACTTGAAGAAGATGTAGAACAAGATGCTGAATGCAAGGGAGAGGTAATAGCATTTATGTGTTGCAGCCAATTAAGTTTAAACCAGTATTGATTCAAAATCATGATCAGCTGGTATAAAGAGGGGTCTTTTGACACCTTGAAAGATGAGGTTTAGATCCCAAGGAGTATTTCTGTAAGAGAAGGGATTCCTTTCTGCCTCTCACTACTGTCTTCCTTTCTGCCTCTCACAGGAGAGCCAGCATGTTTTAGTGGTTAAGAGCAGTTGGATTCTAATCTGGAGAACCAGGTTTGATTCCCTGCTCCTCCACATGAGTGGCAGACTATTATCTGGTGAACCACATTTGTTTCCTCACTCCTACATTCCATGTGGGTTAGTCACAGTTCGTTTAGAACTCTCTCAGCCTACAGGGTGTCTGTTGTGTGGAGAGGAAAGGAAATGAGTTTGTAAGGCACCTTGAGTTTCCTTGCAGGATTGAAGGGCAGGGTAAATATTCAAACTCCTCTTCTTCTGAAGTATACCTTGAAATCAT
Organism: Sphaerodactylus townsendi; assembly: GCF_021028975.2. Lineage (NCBI taxonomy): Eukaryota > Metazoa > Chordata > Lepidosauria > Squamata > Sphaerodactylidae > Sphaerodactylus > Sphaerodactylus townsendi. The sequence goes on along the minus strand of NC_059428.1, from coordinate 40,353,908 downwards.
CAGGTATTCTTCACAGGCACTTCTGGGAAACATCCAAGACTTGGCTCTAGGTTCCAACAAACTAAAGGACTCCACAAACCACCACTACTAATTCTTAAAGATTTTAGTGGTGAGGAAAAGGAGATTTCTGGTAGGTAAACCCTTCGCAAAGTTTTAAGATCCACATTTCAGATTCAGTGTTTTTTAAAAAGAAGTGAATGTTAATAGTTTTGCAGATTTCAGCTTTTTTTGCTCAACCAAAATAAGATGTCCCAGGGACATCTTTAAAAAACCGTCTACTCATTTTTTGTCCAGACAGCATGGGCAAAAATAAAACATTTGAGGAGAAAGCAGGTCCCCCTGTCACCATGCATTTTATTGTTGCTAACCGATTTATTAAATTTCTATTTTCATTTTCCCCTGCCCACCATTTTCTGCCACTTAACTGCTCTGAGTAGCCTGACATTTGCTGAAGATCCCCTGGGATGTTTTCTCTGCAGGCATTGAGGCCACTCACCTTGTTAGTCAATAATGTACACGATTGAATTCAGCTTTTCCCACTGATTTCAGCAATGTATACTTTTCCCTTATTAAAATTTTCGATGACGTATCTTTGAAGCTACAATGACTCCAAGTAAAACTTGTCATGGATTTTCATTTCAAGTCCTCATAGCTTTAAAAACACATCATCATTTTTTAAATAAATGCTTAAATAAAAGGTTGGACTGGAAAAATAAAATGCTTCCTTGTCCTGCACAGGCATGGGGAAATGGGGTGGCAACGACTTGGGGTGGGGTGGGGGCAAGATTGCTACTTTAGTGTTTTCTAAAAAAACTGGGTTGAGCAGAAATAAAATGTCCTTGAGACGTCGGGGGGGGGCTGTGTGAACTTCCTCCCCAAAATGCTTTTTTAAACATCCTCAAGATGTTTTGTTTGTGCTGTGCAGAAAGGACCTTCTTTATACCTTATACCAAATATTCAGAGTAATGGCTCAGGGTCAAATTAGATGTTATGTCTGCTATGACTTGTGTCGGGATTCTCAGACCTGTTTTACAGACAGGTGTGATGTCAAGAAATGAATGTTTCTAAGCATTCACACTGTGAAACCCGAGCATGCATAAAGGACAAACTTCAGCCTTTCCCCGCAACACTATCTTCCCAGGCAATGGCAAGTTGGGCAAGTGGGCCAATTTGCACTGCTATGGGCTACACCAAAAGGAAGGTAAATAGCTCCCTGTGCTGCCATTTATGCTTGGGAAAGCAAGGGGGGGGGGAGAGAATCTCTTTATCTCCTCATACCACACTCCTTAGCCAGATGAGACTCCACAGCACTTGAAAACATTAATTCCCCCACGTCACATCTGACTGTAAAACAGGTTGGGGGAACCAACTTGTGGCAGACATTAAGTCTAGTTTGGTCACCAAAGTACAGAACCAGTGAGTTAGACAGGGATACAAAGGATAATGACGTCTTCTCCAAAGGGGCTTAACTAGACAAGGTCTGTGATTTGTTCTTCCCAGGAAAATAGTATGTGTGGCCTCGGCAGGAATCAAGGATGAGGACAAGGAGAGATGTGGTTTATCCTTCCAATCCAGTACCATTTTTAATCATTTGGATTCTACTGTTTTTACACATTACATATTATACAGATTACATCTGGAATCCCCACCCTGAGTCTGAGATAGGTTTGCCAATCTCCAGGCAGTAGCTGGATACCCCTCACTATTACAGCTGAGCACCAGCCAACAGAGATTAGTTCACCTGAAGAAAATGGCTACTTTTGAAGGTGAACTCTATGGTATTATATTCCATTGAAGTCCCTTCCCTCTCCAAATCCTACTCTATTTAGGCTCCTCCCCCAAAACCTGCAGGTACTTCCCAACTCAGAGTGGTCAACCCAAATCAGATATCACACAGCCAAGTGAACTATGAGTTCTCCACAATTATGAAAAGGGCAGTGCCTTATTTAGATCAAGACCACCATTTGTGAAGTCTTCAGCCTCCATCCTTTACCATATTCTCAAGATGAAACAATCCCAGAGGGACATTCTTTACGTAAACCCACATGTAGAGAGCCGGAGTTATGTAGTGGTTATGAGCAGCAGACTCTAATCTGAAGAACTGAGTTTGATTCCCCCACTCTTCTACATGAAGCCTCCTGGATGCTCTTCAGTCAGTCCTACTTCTTTCAGAACACTCTCAGCCCCATTTATCTCACAAGGCTCCTGTTGTGGGGATAGGAAAGGTAGGCAATCGTAAGCCACTTCAAGGTAGAGAAATTCAGGGTATAAAAACCTATTCTTGGGGTACACATGAGTTTCCCCAGCAGGCCAACCAGAACCTAAAAGACCTTCCTGTTACTGCTATTAGAAGGAAAAAAACAACCTCTTTTTCTTTTCTTTTTTTTCTTTTCAGGATAAATAATAGCTCCCAAAAACTGCCTTCAAATGGTAAAACAGTATGAGATAGAAATTTGAGAAGCTGGGTGCTCAGAAAAGATCCACACACACGTGGTTCTTGCAGTGCCAGAGAGATTAGTGGTGTTATACAAATGCAAATTATTAATTACCATTTGTTGCATCTGTCACTGGAGAAGGGGGTGATTTCAGCTGGAATGTCATAAATGAGTATCTGCCTGGCAAAATTATGCAGACCTCATTAATCTCTGCCACCAGAAGTAGCAGGAGCATCTCTTCATTTCAATAAACCTTTCAGCTGAGAGGGTTTTATTTGACTTTTGGTGTATTCTGAAACACTCTCATTACATAAGCACAAAAGCTCAGCCGATTTCCAGGGACTTTGTTGCATTTTGTACACAGAGCATTTGTATGATTTGAAGGAAGAACGAGCTGATAGGAGATTCCCAGAGCAGAGATTTGCTACAAGTCTCATGACTTTGATACCAAGCATTCAATGCAAATAGGGTGAAACTGTCAGTTATACATCAGCAGATAATGAGCATGTGAGTGATGCCGCAATTAAACAGGCCACATGAATAATCAAGGCACAGTAGAACAAGGAACAGATTTTATCCTTGGAAGGTACAACACCAAAAGCATAATCACTAAGAAATTCCATGAAATTTGAACTGAATAAAGTATTTTCTACCCTTTGTGACTTTCAAGCCTTCTGCTTAACACAATTACTAACCTGTTTTGCATTATTCTCTCTGTTTCTCAAAGACGCTATGAAATTTGAAAGTGCTGAATGCTGAGATATGACTCACAAGCTCATTTCTTTGTAGACTTCCTAATTTATTTTCCTGCTCTCTCTTGTTGACATTTTTGTTCATTTCTTTCAGGGAGAAGGGGGTTGTGTAATCTCATCCATTCAATAAGGCCAATGGGTAGTTTGGAACTGAGGAAATGGTAATCCAACTAAAGTAGTTTGTATTTACATCTTGTGGAAGAGAAGTTGTCTGGTATACATTTCTTCCCCTCACTCCACCCCCCATAGCATATGGACACAGGAAGTGCACATAGACCAGAGTATTTTCAAAATACAGAAGTCAGTGTATTTCCCCTATTCTAATCAGAGCCATACCACATGAATTGGCTGAGTCAGCAAGGGGAATGGGGCAATTGCCTATAATAAGTCATATTCCCTGCAACAACAACCATCTGGTAGCTTTAAATCTGAGGGCTGCCTTCCCTTTATTGTCACTTCTAGCAGTGATATCAGAATAGTACACCACAGCAGAGGAAAGACCAGCCTATCCCCTATAACTGGAAAACCAGCAAGAGCAGGGCCTGGTTATTCCCCACTCCCCTTGCCAGCTTTAACTGTGACAAAGGAAGTTAAGGGGTGGATACTGTGGCCCTGCCACCAGACCCAGGGCCATGGGAAGGTTGTATCAGCCTCTCTTACCATAGCAAAGGCAAGACCAGCTTGGTCCTAGCCTTTAGTCAGAGGATGAGCAGAGGCACACATTTCCCTCCTCCCTGACAGACTGCTCCAGCTTCCAATGGCATCTGTGTTACCGCGCTGCTCAGGGTAACACTTTCCTTGCTCTAGAGTATCCCGCTCTCGGCAGCGCCCAGGAACCCAAGCAAAACCCGACAAGGCTCGGATATATAAAAGAGATTTATTGAGATGCTGACCTAAGTGTCAGCACCTCCCTTCCGCACCAACTCTGCCTTACAATCCCTTAAGTACACTTTCTCCCGTCGGGAGCCCGGGAGAATCAAGGACAGCCCACCACCATACAACACACCCAATCATTCATTTGCAACATGCAGGAACGAATCAGTGTCCGGGATATGCATCCTCTTCTCAAGTTTCGCGGCTAGAGCAGGGCGAAGGCGATGACGTATCCACTGGCGGGGACACACAAAGGTTTTCTCCAGGTGTCCGGGTCAGGAAGCTAAGAGCCGATGACGCGAGTCCCCTTTAATATCTGCCTGCTGGACGAGATTAGGCAAGGCAAGGCGCTTCGGCTGAGGTTTCCCTTTGTCCTGTGCATCAGGGGACTTTTACACGCGGAATGGGATAAAACCGGTGGGGCAGAGATGGCTCTCTGCCCCGGCCAAGGAGGTTCCATACAAGCAACAAATACAGGGAAACTTACAAATCCTATTTCTACCTTAATACAACTGAAGGTTCCTACCTAAACAAATACAAGACAGAAATAAATTTTCCAGAATTGTTTTTAGTTCAGACATAGCCCAGGAGCGGGATTCTCTCCTGTCTTCGCTTATCATTTCCTTCGCTTCTCTTCACCATTGGCAATCATGGCGTGAATGCCTAGGACAATTTCGCAACCTGTGAGTACCGGGGAAGGGAGCTTCTGGATGCTCGGTGATCCAGTATGCTAGGAGCACGTTAGGGCTCCCTTTGCAGACAGCGGGAGCATTGGGACCTTTGAAAACACATCATACACATACAAAACAGAGAACAATCAAAACACGCCAGTAAATCGGGGAACCACACACATAAACCCACTTGGGAAAGGAACAAAGGGGTAGTCCAGTAACTTTTCAAACGCTCCGAATTAGCAGGCATGGAGGCATTTGGAGTTATTCCCTGAAATCGGAGAGACCTTAAAGAGCTGAGTAGAGGCGACCGCCGCTGGCAGAGGGCCCCAGGTGGGACGGAAAACCCGCAGATCGTGAGGGTGGCCGCAGTAGAAACGGGGGGTCCGCTGGAAACACAGCCGGATCTCGCGATAGGGAGGCAAGCTGGTGATCGTGAAGCTCAGCATCGGTGCCCAAACGTACACACACACGCTTCAGTCCAGGGAATCTGGCTTGCGCCCTGTAGAATCCTTTGGCAATCTCCGGGCAACGCTGTAGGGGTAATGGGTCACCGTGACACGGAAAACGCCAGTGTGGAGGCTGCACCCCCCCCGCCGATAATTTCTGGACGCCGGGTGGTTAAGCCAACTGGCACCGCACCGCCTTCACATCTTGGCAAACGGCGCAGGTCAATGGCATCTTTCGCCAGGCCTCATCATCACCAGAGGCGAGCTGCATCTATCCCAGCCCGCGATCTTCTCGGAGACATCCTGTTTAGCGCAGGCATGAACGCGAAAACGCCGGGTTTGTCCAGATCTGTTGCTGTCAAAACTTTAGACCGAGTCCCAGTACGCCGGGCCGCCAAAAGTCCATAATTTGTGAGGGGTGTAAAGTGCCTGGAGACCTCCCATGTAACTTGTTGGACGATCTCTGCGTGGGGAAACACTAGACATTCGATAAATCAATTTTAAGCAGAAACATACAATTTGCACTCTGGCAAGAGGAGAAGGCATAAAGGCATTTTATAATAATAAAGAGAGAAAATGTCTAGGGTACATTGCAGTTGTGCTTGCCATATTGTGAAGGGGTCTCGGAGCAGATGGAGCCACGTGTGAGAAAGCCCTCCGCTCACAAGCAGTGCTTTCACTACTAAGAGAGTTTGGTTTGAAACACAGGGCACTGAAAAATAGGGCACACAAAACAGGACCAAAATATGCTGGCCAAAAATGTGAAGAGGACACCTGATCACCTGGATGGCAGAATGAATCTAGCACTGGTGTGCACCTTCCAAATGTCACGAACAAAGACACGCACCCAAGCAAAAGAAGTAACATATGAATGGGCTCTGTCCCCCCTTTGTTCCTAATGGCACCCTGAAACAGGCCTCTCGTTCCCAACAGGCGGCTTTCAGTGGCAGCTGTGCCAATATTCCTAGTGCATTGTGGGATTTGTAGAACTCCTTTTTCTCAGATTTGTTCAGCCTAACTGGCGCCCAAAAGGAGAGGCTCTACTCTGAGCTTGGAGGCTGTGGGGTACCAGGTCATTTTAAAAAAATCCAAACACAGCTTTTGGCCCTGGGGTCTGTTTCTCCCAGAGGCCGCCACTGGTCCCTGGTTCTAAAGGATTTAAACTGAGGTTCTGAACCAAAAATCCTCAGACGATGCTCTGGCGGCCGTGAATTACTATTAACAGCCGCATCTAGGGGAAACCAACATACCCAGTATAACCAAAGTACCTCTGAGACCCCAGGTTGTGCATGTAACAACAGGAAAAAATTGGACTGGTTGATCTGACTGGATTGGATCTTGAGATATTGCATCCATTTTAAATGTAGTCAGGACTCTCTCACCCTCTTGGAGCATGCAGATATCCGTGAGATTAGAACCCTGGGTATCTGTAAGCTGAACCACGTGACTGCAAAATATCCAAAATCCGAAGAACATAAAGGAGCAATGAAGTGAAAGGGCGAGAGGAGACATGGAAAAGAGGCAGGCAGTGCGACCACTTCACAGGCACACACGGTCCACAGAGAGCTGCAAGCCAATTCCAAACCGTGAAGGAGAAAGAAGGTCAGCCGCCTGGCTGGCGCAGAACATCAGGCTCCGAAAGTGTGCTCCATAAGGGGAACAGTAGGGGCCCGAATAACAGCTGCCAACATCCCACACGAGTAGAATCCCACCACTCTGAGCGTCCGATGCAGAGATCGCGGGACTGTGGTATGGGGAGACAGTAATGCAAAACACCTTCCATTTCCAGGTCTAGCAGTAGGGGAATGACCTTACAACAGAGAACGGTAAAGGGGGTATTCAAGTCAGGAAAGGGGAGTACAACCCAAAAGGGAGACTGAGCAATCCACCATAGCAAAGCAGGAGAACCTGATAAGCCACATAGCTGACCGAGACAGGGGCGGAGACAAAATGTAGAACCAATGGAATACTTCCACCAGTGGCCATCACTCCTGCCGTGCATTCCGTAGCCAAAAATGGGACTCGGGAACAAAGGACAGAGGAGGGAGCCCCTGTGGTCCTAAGCATGGAGATGAGATCCCGCAACAGTAGCCGGGGGAACAGGGCCATCCAGAGGCAGCGGGAGGGACGGGACCAAAACCAAAACGGGCTGAAAATTCCACACATGCTCAGGAGGCCACAACCCCAATCTTGCATCGATCATGCAAGGAGCAAATAGTCGCCTCTGCGACTCCAAAGAGCTGGGTGCGTAAAAGGGGAGGAACACTCCATTAAAATTCCCAAACCAAAAGGCAGATCGGGTAGGGGCCACGGCCACGGGCGCACCCTTCGAGTTAGGGAATTTCGCTTTTGCCGCGACTGGGGTAGGCATCTGGTTTCAAGCAAACACGGACAGGGGGGGGCACGGTGGGAGAGCATGAATAATATTTTCGGTGTCCCATACACCGTATCCACAGTTCGTATGGACAGACTCCAGAACAGGGCAGCCAAAACGGGACCAACAAAGCCAATCCCTCCCATTTCGAATCCAAAACCAATGAGCAGCTAGAACTGAAAACGAAAATGGGAGGCTGCTAATTTCGAGAGGCAGGTCGCGCTCAACAGCTGCAGATCGGGCAATCCCTCCATGTTAAGGAAGGAATGCCCGGACTGCCACGGGTCGAATGGAGACGGGTCGTCGGAGCCAGGCGGGTGGAACAAGTTTTGCATCTCGCCACTTGCCTCCACCTCACGCCAGCGACCTCCCTACCTGTGCGTGGGAACGTGGATCGTTAGAATTCTAGAACAGAATAGGAGGCTCCGCATCAACCAGTTTGGGACAGAGAGTCCCCCACCAAGACAGAAATCACTCAGGTCGGAGGGAGATATAGGGGAGTGAGGCTGACCAAACCACCACAGGGCACCCCTCCTCCAACCTAATCGGCAGTGCAGAGGCTCCCAATCACCGACAAGCCGACACAGGCACCCGAGTCCAAAGCCAGCCGGTCTACTCAGGGCGGGATGGGGCATCCGGGGAACAGAGGGGAGAAACAGGTGCAGTGGGATGAACTTGGCGCATGGTCCGAGGCGGCACCGTGATGAGGGCTTCGGCAGCCCCGCATGGAAGGCATCTGCCACGGGAGGAGTTCCAGGAGTCATGCGGGAGCACCGGATGCACGTAGAGGGCGCACTCCAGGTCTGGCAGCCTCCGGGACCACAGGGTGGGCTGGAGGGACTCCTAGCAACCACCGCTGGGGCGCCAGAGTCGGGACATGGGCTTCGAAACGTGACAGGGTACCGCCAGCGGCTGGCTCAGTGAAAAGCTGTGCTAAGCTGCAAGACTCCAACCCATCCACCCTAAGCTGGGCTTTAGTGGGGAGCATTCCAAACGCTGGAGTCCTCTCAACCCGCAGGGGGAGAACTACGGCTCTGTTCAAGCCCAAAGATCCCAGAGCCTGCCTGTTTACCCGCCCCGGTCTCCGGGTCTGAGTTGCCCAATCCAGCACGGGGGCCAACGCTTACTGAAGAGGGAATCCCGGGCTATCCCCAGCTGGGGTTTGGGAGTACCTGCAGCTGGGATTCAAAGTAGGGAGATTGGAGGCCGGAGAAACCGAGGGCAGAAGCTCCGTTGGCAGTTGCTCTTGCTGAGCCAAGGGTTTGCCGATCCCTGGCGCCAACCTTAGCAGTACAATTTCTTAAGCGCCTAATGGTCGGCTTGGTGGCAAGGGGCTAGCTACATTGGTCCCTCATCTAAAGTGGGCAATACGCTGGGCTGGTGGTGGACTGCTGGAGAGTCCCTGGTAACCCAGGCTCCCGCCAAAAAACTCCGCATTCCCACCCACAGTGGCTCTCAGTGTTCCTACAACCTCCTCGCAGAGATTCTTGAATTCGATCTAGGGCTGGTGCCATCGGAACGGCATGGGGCTGTCTAAAGGGCTACATTCCCATAATGTGGCTCTCGACCTCAGGGTCCCCGCCATTAGTGCTCACAGCCGTCTGCAAGGCTCCCACCAATTGGCGGTATGTTCTCTTTGCCTTTCTCCTCGCGATCCCAAGCAAACCTCCTCCCTCTCAAAGGCAATAATATTTTATTGGTAGTCTTAAGGAGATTCCTCGCTGGGTCCTGTATGGGTATTGTCAGGGATCCTGTTCAACTTCTTCCTGATATCTGGGGAGCTTCCTCCAATGTCACACCATTATTAAGCAGTAAGTAGACCGATCTGTGGGATCTACCCCTGCGTCCATTTCGCGCACTGGAACGGATGCTGCTCCATGTGCCATGTGGGTGACCTTATCCTTTTTTCTGGACTAATCTGGTGGAGTTTGATAGATCATGAAGGGCAATGTAGCCACTTCTCGAGACCTCGAGATTATAAAGCTACTGATAGTTCCCTGAATTCTATCCCGGGTCTGCTCTCTCTGTTCACATCCCACTCCTGGGTCTAACTCGGGAACACCTCAGCCAACGCATGGCTCTGCCCCTTCCCGATGGTCATCTACATATTGGGTGGCTTCGATCTCTAGTCACTGCATAACTAAAACCCTCTCCCTCCCCCGGGTCAAAAGGGAGAGTCGAAGCAGCTGTTGAATATCCGCAAAAGTGGGCAAGTGAGTTGCAAAATGTGGGATTCTACCAGTTGGGCTCATAGCTAAGCATCAGCGGTGTACCGGGAGCCAATTCTCCCTTCCAATTATACAGGTCCGAGGCAGTAAAGGGAACATGGACATAAGGGAGCGGGGTTCGCCAGTTGGGTCATCTCCCATCTGAGTAATGGATGGGAAACAAAACCTCGGCTGGATGCCGCCTGCACCTTTTGATTTAACCCCCACCTGGAGACGGTCAAGTGATGCCTGCCCCTAGCCGGGTAGCGGCTACCACTCATCTGAGCTCTCGCAGGACGGTGTGGATGGGAGAAAGACGGGTACTCCACTCATCCTCGGGTGGAGGGGGGAGGCAGCCTAATCGGGAAGACTCAGGTTGAGCCAGACCTAGGGAACCTCTGAGGGGTAGACTGCATACTATGAACTTGGGAGGCTACCGCCCAGCATTCTGTTTCAAATGCGGTAGTGCTGGGGTCCCGGGTGGGAGGAAGTCCCGGAGGAGCCTGGAATTCGACTTGGGATGAGGGGCTGTGACCCCTGGGAAGGCTGGAGCTGTGGGAGCCAAAGAGAGGGGCCATCCCCCATCTGAGGAGGGGGCGGAGGCACCACCCCTGAGGCGCTATCAGCCGCATTCTGCGCCTGCCATCCTGCAAATGTCGAGGGCTTCCGCTTCAGCTAAGCACTCGGTGGTTGAGGTTGCTTGCTGCTTAATGGGAAATCTAACACCTGGGGAGGAGGCAGGATATCCAGCGTGGGCGGCTCCCAAAACCACGGATCTCGGGCGGACGCTTGCCTCCACCACTAATATACCTTGGTTCCTGGAACACAGGTGCATAACTTCTGCCGCAACCTCCATAAAGGTCCCTTCCAGTGTCTTTTAGCCTTCTCTGTTTGTCCCAGTAACTCCTCAGGACCTGATACAAATTCTGAGGACTGGCTAGGCTAAACGAGCTCCGCATTGCCCAAGAGCCGGGCGGACAAATTGTGGGATTGGTCCATTCGGCCTCTGCAACTACCCACTCCAACTTCTTAGACACTGGGGTTATGGCCGAGCGAACTCCCAGCTATACAGGACGCAGCCAACGGGTGGGATTCGGGACTGTCCTAGGACCCACAGGTTCTATTTTCAACCAACCTGTTTGCTAATTCCTCAGACTTGCTTGTCTCCGTCCTTCCCGGACCAAAACCCATTTCTCTGATTCTCTTTGTTTCCAAGGGACACGGTTTCTAAACTGGCCTGGCTCTTCTTGTCCTTTCCTGGACTAACCCTTTAAATGTAGGCCCCTCCGCTCTTTGTAAGAATTCTCTTTTCCCTCTCTCTCTGGGATCTCCCACCCTTCTCTCAAGATCCGGTTCCCACCTGTCCCGTAGAGGGGTCCAATAACCTCCAAGCAAGCTTAGATCCCCGACTCAAACCACTGGGTAGCCACTGTCGCCCTTCGAACTGCGCCCACGTCGGTCGGTTCTGAGAGCAATACTGGTTCCCCGTGAGGGTTCAGGGAATCCCCGACGCCCCTCAACTGTTACCGCTACCAGTAACACCTTTCCTGTCGGCATCCCGCCTGCAGCCTTGTAAACCCAAGCAAACCCGGCTAAGGCTCGATATAAGGTAGATTTATTGAGATGTTGACCCAAGTGTCAGCACCTCCTTCCGCATCTTCCAACCTTAAGGCTGCCTAGCAGCCTTACAATCCCAGGTACACTTTCTCCGGCCGGGAGTCTCGGGAGAACCAAAGACAGCTCCACCACCATTCAAAACAGTCCAATCATCTATTTGTTGCAGAACCAATCAGTATCCCATGCATCCTCTTCAAGTCTTGTGAGCAGGGATGCATGCATGACGGTCTGACTGGCTGGGACACACAAAGGTTTTCTCCAGGTGTCCGGGTCAGGGAAGCTGCACATGACGTGGGAGTCCCCATCTGCCTGCTGACGGATTAGGTAAGGCAAGGCGCTTCGGCTGAGGTTTCCCCTTTGTCCTGCATCAGGGGACTTTACACTTGAATGGAGGAACCGGTGGGGGCAGAGATGGCTCTCTGCCCCGGGCCAAGGAGGTTCCATACAAGCACAAATACAGGGAAACTTACAAATCCTATTTCTACCTAATACAAATCAGTTCCTACCTAAACAAATACAAGACAGAAATAAATTTTCCAATTGTTTTTAGTTCAGACATAGTCCAGGAGCGGGATTCTCTCCTGGCTCCGCTATCATCTGTACAAATGAAGAGAAGAATGTTGAAACTTTTCAGTATATTTGTTTGCTGGTAAAGCCACTTTGAACCCCTGTGGGGAGAAAAGCAGGACAGAAATGCTTAAAAAGAAATTTAGTGGCACAATGATAGTATGACCCATAACAGGGTGAATATTTTCATGTGCCAATTAAATTAGATAAGAGCCACTGTGATATTTTTCCTGCATAATGAAGATTACTCTCTAAATCAAGTTCTGGAAGAACGTTGTTTGTCTCCTATAACCATTAGCATCAATAGGAATGTTACTGTGGAGTGCAATGGCCAGTGGTTTTACCCATTTGTCTTCCATATCACTGCTTACTGCTACCATTACAAAAGAATTTAGGATCTGAATCCCAAATGTAATATGGAAGTATATCTTTCAAATACTAATACATAGTAAATTTGAAGAATCTAGAAAAAACCAGGAAGAACTTCATAAAAGTTTCAAAACTCTGTGGTAGACTGGCTTAAAATATTATCATGGCTTCACATACAGAAGTAATTCCTTCTGTAATAAGAAATGGGACAAAGTGTTCTTCCATCTATGAAATGTTTCTTTAATGTTCAGCCACCTGCCCATTCAGTTTCCATCCTGCTTCCAGGCACTATCAAGGGGCCCATTATTCAGTAAGCTGTTTGGATGCACTTGAACAAAATAGGTTGTGTCTTTGTATGCTTAAGCTGCTTTCTCACATGATTGGACGGCTTTCTTGCAGCCACTCCACCCTTCAGCCTGTTTAAAGGCATATAGTGGAAAGGAAGGAAAATCTTTTGGAATTTTTTTTAGTTGAAACTTACTAGTAAGACATTTTTATGTGCTTTCATTGTCTGCCCATGAGTCTTATGATCGGTTCTTGCTATCACTTCACAAATAGATGCTAGGGGCTGTACAAGTGGAAAGAAAGACAGTGTAATAAATGTATGCATCAGCCATTTAAAAATTATGCAACTGTGCAGGTTCACAGAGGACATAAACACCAAGCAATGTAGTGCTTTTCAAATAGGTCACTTTAATTTCCATGATACCAAAGAATACTTGCCCCTCCACTGAAATCTGAGAAAATTAGCAGTGCAATCTTAAGAACCAATTGGTTCTGGTGGGTTTTCCAGACTGTGTGGCCGTGGTCTGGTAGATCTTGTTCCTAATGTTTCGCCTGCATCTGTGGCTGGCATCTTCAGAGGTGTATCACAGAGAAAAGTCTGTTTCACACTGTGTCTAAGTGAGAAGGGAAAGTTTAGTGTGGTATATTGTCCATGTCCCAGGGTGGGGAACCAATGATTAAGTGTTTGAGTGGAACATCCTATGCAAAGGTGTGGTTGAGTGCATTGTATTGCGGGTGGGGTTATCAGTACATTTGTTAAGTACTGGGAGCCAGGCTTTGCTAATTAAGAATCAATTGATTTCAAGTTTAGTTAGCCATGTTTGCTATTTGTGATTTATTATCCAGTAGCAAACTGTGTGGAACAGTACTTGAGAAGCATATCAATAAAAGACATCAATGGGATTTCATCTGGGGCTATTCTCACATGTTACTGGGGAAGTCTGAATGTTGAAGTTTTCAGAATGCCGAGTTTGTTCCCATTTGTTAATGTTGGAAAGACAGCTTCATCATTCTGGAATTGGCAAAAAAACCTATTTTAGAATGAGGCAGATGCAAATTCTTGATTTCCCTGTGTTAGTAATAGGTTAGGGTTAGGAATATGTATATGAACATGCCATTTAAAAACTTGTTTGTATATATGAGCCAAAGGGAGAACAACAGCTGTATGTTGCCATCTCTCATCCTTTAGTGCCATGCTCCCCTTCTAAAAGCAAGTAAATATTCTACAGAATGCTTAATATGCCCAAATCCTTACATATGCAATGCATTCCAATGCACGTCATATTGTCTGTGATTTGGTTTGCTTTCTTGAAGTATCTGTTCTACAAATTAGTAATTTCCTTCTTTCTGATTGTGACACAATTGCAATCTAAATTATATTAGGTTGAACTATGGGGACTTAATACCACACCTGTCTGGCTATTGCTTGATGGCATACAGTTACTACTCACCTTAGACAAACACAGTTTTTTTTCCCATGGTTGCCTCCTCTTGACTTGCCAAAGTTTGCCACTGTGACCCACAAGACTCCACTGATAACAGTTAGAGATCGTTGGACTTGTGGGACTTTCACTTTTGGAACATTGCAGAGGAATGGCAGTCCAGCCGTCTAAAGTTCAACTGCTGTATGCCCCCTTCCACCACCCCACACTCCTAGGTTTTCCATTAATTGCATCATTGTGACTAAAGTGGAGTATGTATTCATTATCATGTCACTTTGAAGTGATGGGCTATTTAGAAGACTAAAAAAGAAAGTAGCTATTAATTATGTGTCAAATATGAAAAGTAATTGAGTGATTAGTGCCAGATTATTGCCTTCCATCTCCAATTATCATGAGCAGTAGTTACCACAAACCGGCAAATACAGAAGACTTTAAAAAAGAAAAATATCTTTACTTCAGTTTATCAGCAGCTATTTAGGGAAACGTGATTTGCTTGTAATTATATTAGAAATCCTTTCTTGATTTAATTAGTGTTCCCTATAGACTTCTCTTTAGAGATGTTATAGGGCATAAGGGTGGATAGAAAGTTTCAAAATTGTGTCAGGAAAGTTAGCTGGAAAGGTAATAAAAGTCCAAGTTTGAAAAATTATCTAGCCAAGTGCTAAAACAATCAGGAAACCAAAGACAGTGGAGGGCCATCCTGCACTTCGCTGTGTGGGCTAATTCTCTCAAGATACATACAGCATTTACTCAAAACAAAACTAGGGGGGTTTTTTGTTCAGGTATGCCATCCAAAAAAAGAGGAGAATCACTTAAATTTGCATACAGATTAAAGTTATGCCCAGTAATAAAAAAAAATTGTACATAACGTCATAGGGAAGTCATATTACATTCAAGGTGTTATTCTGACCAACACATGTGCAGACCACACACAGAAACAAGTTCATTGCGGTGCCTGAATTTGATATCAGGTAAATTTATCTGCGTACAAACTGAGATTTTAAACCCTAATTTAAACCCAGTTAAGATTCCCATTTCACACGGCACAGAACACAGGAATTTGTTTCCATATTTCTCAAGCCATCATACCCCATCTCAGGAAGAGGAAGGGAGAAATGAGCATATACTAGCTGTATTCATGCCCATCGCTGGCAAAGTTGTATGTAATATTTGAATGTGATCCTGTTCACATTTGTCTATGTGGTTTTGTTTTGCTGCTACAGGACAGGGTCTGTGACTCAGCAGTAAAGCGTCTGCTTTGCATGCAGCTCTCAGGTTCAATCCCTGGCATCTGCAGTTAAAAGGATCAGGTAGAATGTAAAAAACCTGTATGTGAAAGCCTGAAGAGCTGCTGCCAGTCAGAGCTGACATCGCTGACCTTGAAAAACCAATGATCTCACTCAGTAGAAAGCATTTTCATTTGTACGTGTTCATGTACGTGCTATTATTGTTATTCTTATTGTTGTTATTGTTGTTGTTGTTGTTATTAATTCGATTTGGTAAACCTCTGTTAATGGCTAACAGTATGAATATCTTTCTCAAAGTAGCAATGGGGAAATAACTCAGCTTGGCAGTGTTTTTGGGGAGAGCAACTTAGCTTGGCAATGCGAGAGGAGGCTAGGCGGGAACCTTTGAGACTATGTATACGGGGAAATTGGCAAGGAGCGTTCCACAGAGTAACACAAGGAGTCCAAATTAAGCTTAAAATGTAATGTCGAAGGCTTTCACGGCCGGAATCACTTGGGTGCTGTGTGGTTTCTGGGCTGTATGGCCGTGTTCTAGCAGCATTCTCTCCCGACATTTCGCCTGCATCTGTGGCTGGCATCTTCAGAGGATCCTCTGAAGCACCTAAGTTTAAAATGTTTATATAAATTTGGTTTCAAGCACACATACAGGAAATATGGAGGCACATACATACAAGTTCCTAGAGATATAAAAAGGTGAGAAAAATAGGTTTGGATGATAGAAAGGGAGGCAGTAGGGTGATACATTACCTAATGGTTCCTATGCAGCAAACGAAGAAGAAGGCAGGGACTCTGTGCAAGCACAAAGATCCTGTAGAAGGATGATATTGTGTCTCACACCAACTTTACCAAGGGAGGTTCAGTTTTGAAATGAGCAATGAGCTTAAGGTGAGCAGGACTTTTATAGGGTGGATCGCTAGTTTGGTGGGAAAAGAGACCCTTTGCATTAGGTTTCATTTCTTGCATCTATGCTGGGTTGCAGGGGCTGAGCTAATCAGCAGCTCTATCTATTGTTCTAAACACAGGGGATTGGTAGCCAATTGTTTTCTTGATTACATTAGCAACACCTTGAATAGGTAGCTGGCAGAGTGAGTCTCTGGCTATTGTAATTTAGCTGAGGCAGCGAGATTAAATCAGGGATGGGAGCACTTAGGAAGTTTTAGGAACAGCTGAAGGTAAGGAAGGTTGCAGCATCTCAATTCAAGGGACAGTGCACATTTACAACTCTATCAACTGTAGCTCTGGCTAGGGTGTGGACATCAAGGAGCAAATGAGTAGATCAATTCTCTACTGACTGTTTGCTGTTTATAGGCTTGCTTTTAGCCTATTTTATCCTGCGCCACACCATAGATATCTGTTAGCATTAATATAAATCAGAAATATATCTCACATATATATATTCTATCCATAAATATCCCGGCTTGAATGCATGTTTTGAGATGTGGAGTGGAAGGGGAGCATAACACCACCTACCACTGAAGGGCTCAGGGCGGTGTACAAGCCAAACAAGGACAATACATTACAAATTAAAACACACCTGCACATCTCACATATAATGAACCTGTTCCAGGCATTTTATGGCTGCTGATTTCTTTTTGTTTTGTGTATTAATTGATTTTATATTTTAAGATGTTAGATGTAAGATGTTGTATGATGTTAGTACTGTTGTCTACTGATGTAGGATCCTGATTCTTGAAAAGCAGCATCGCAGTCTTTACAATATGTCCATGTGGTATGTGCTGCTTCCCTTCTCGCCATGACATTTCTGCTGGCAAAAATCACTTGTGAATCATCCCTGAGATTACAGCAGGAGAAAAAGAAATGTAAAAAAAAGTTCTTCCTGCTCTTCTTGGGGCTACATTAAAACGAGAAAGAAAATCATGTGCAGGAAAGACAGACCAAAGGACATGTTGATTTGAGGAAGGAACATTGCCCATCTGTGAACATGCTGTAGGAACGTGGAGTTGAATGCAAGCCAATATGGAAAAGACAAAATTAATGAATCAGCCTGATTTCTGAGGTTTCTGAAACTAAGAAAAGCAGACAAACAAAAGGGATCTGCCTATGGAAGGGGGGAAGTCAATGTCACAAAAAGAGACCAGTGCATAATGAGATAAATTTTTTATCACCTGGGAGATGAAATGGGGTGTCAGAAGGCCTGGATTCCTGTCACAACCATGTACTGACCATCTACTTCCCTATCTATTACTAGAGTGAAATATCAGGAAAGCTGAATCAGAATCAGAAACCTTTAATGACATTAAAAAAATGCAGGTCCAATTGGTCCTCATTACATATGATAACAATATCGATATAGAATTATACATCATGATAATTACTCCAGAAGATATTGCAATGTCCATAAGATTAGTCCTCATTTTGCTGTTCCTCTTTTTAGTTCAAGATTCTTGAGATCTTTTGATCAGTACTGTGGACAGAAAAAGTGTCATGGTGGCTTTTATTATCTCATTCCTATCAGCCCCAGAAGTTTGAATAATTGATGTATCTGAACTTTTCTTTCCTTAGTGATTAAAGGTCCAAAAAGGTGGGAACACATTTCTTTATGAAGTGGGCAGTTCAAGATGATATGTAATATTGTATGAGGTGTGTCAGTGCCACAAGGACATAGCCTCTCCTGGAATGGAACGTGTTGGAATTTGCCTGTTGTCACTGATGAGGTAAAGGCATTTAACTCTTCGTTGTAGTGGAATGGCAGTTAATTTGCTTTTGAGCCATTCCTTACTGGTATGCCTAAAGCACCCAGTGAACATATCCTTGGCGTGTATGGCAGCATCATTAGTCTTTTGTGGTGGAGAAGTCTTTGTTTAATCACTTGTAAGACATAAGATTTGCTACTGATTGCCAGATCATCCAGGGCTATTTCCAACCTGCTTATTTTATTTCAGATTATTTCAGACCATCAGGTAAATTTTGGATTTTCTAACATATATGAGATAAAGTTGTCCCCGTTGACCATCTAGTGAATTTTCAAATCAGTATCTAATTGTTGTAATCCATGCTTTTGTCCAGGAAAGCTGTGACAGTTAAGATGTTAGAGGCCCTTTCCCCACTTACCTTAAGCCCCGCGCTACTTTCCGCAAGTAGCGCGGGGTCCCACTGCACTCCCCACGTCAGGGGCGGCAACAGCACAGCCGCCTGATCGCTGTCAGCTCTTGCGCCCCATACTTCATGCTACTAAGGCATCCCTGGCTTCGGCAAAAACGGCAGGCCTTTGGATGACCCCGCTCTGCCTGGATCGCTACATAGGATGCAGCAGCAGCTCACAGCAATGCACAGTGACGGCGGCAGCAGGAGAAGTGGGGAAAGGCCCAGAGAGTGCTTATATACATTCTTGGAGAAAAGACATAAAAGCATATTATTCCCAACTGAAAAGGCTTGAATTCAAACACATGTTTGGAGTCCTCTGGTAGGTGTAGCTAGCTAGAATTCTGTTTGATGGTTATACTGTTACTTTGTAGAGACAAAAAGTGACTTGGAAATTAGTAGGACTGGGGGTTTAATATAATGAAACGACAGTTACAGTTACAGTTGTATTCCAGCATGGTGGACTCTAATCGAGAGAACTGGATTTGATTCTCCATTCCTCCATATGAACAGCAAACTCTTATCTGGTGAACTGGATTTGTTTTTCCACTGCTACATGCGAAGCCTGCTGAGAGACCTTGGCTAATCAACATACTCTGAGAACACATGGACTGTACATGGATGGACATAGAGAGTGAACACACCTTTGACTCCACATGATTGCCTTCTCATGAGCACAGTACCTCTGCACAGAGGCAGCGTCCATGCATACACTCCCTCCTCATGATTGAGATGCAAGTTTCCAGATATTGCGCTCAAGGGAAGGGAGTCCATAATATGAAAGACCTCTGACAGAGACTTTGGAAAGCTGCTGTCAGTCTGAGTAGGCAATACTGAATTTTATAGACAAACGGCCTGATTCAGTATATGGAAGCTCAATGTGTTTGTGTGTTCATCCAATACAGAGATAAATAGTCAGTTTAAATTCCTGAAAGGCATACCTTCACTTTAACTATTAATTTAACTGCAACCGTTAGCACTGTTAGAGAGCTTCATGGCACAGAGGGGTAAACTGCAGTACCACTGTCACACTACCTGTACTGCTTAATAAGCCCCATTCAAAGAAGAGCCATAATTTCGCCAGGTTTAATGTTATTCCTTCCACCTTGTTACATGGCAGATTTAACAAGCAAGAAAAGTCAAATAGATTGTGCCCGTTTAATGCTGGCTCAGTTGAATATCTGGCCAACCAATTATTACACTGTCCCAGACTTAAGAAAATCGGATCCAAGTTCGTGAATCTTACTCCTTTACATTTACCCAATTTCCCTGGTTTATTTCGATTATACCGTTTGCTGGACAATCCTGATCCCTCCTTCTGTATGATAGTGGCAGACTTTCTCCTGGAAATTATTAAATGCCAGTAGATTTCCTTTTACTCAAAGTTTTGTTTCCTGTTATCTGTATCTACATTTTTATCAGTTTTTACTATTGCTGTATTTATTTTATTGCTCTTTATGCCAGTAAAGGTTTACTTGCTTAAAAAGTACCACAGTCCACTGGCGTAATGCCCTTTGGGCAAGGTGGGCAGCTGCCCAGGGCATCACCTTGTGGGGGGCATCAAAATGCTGGGTTCGTTTTTGGGTATTTTTAGTGGTTTTCCATTTTTGGCCTGCAGGGGGCACAGTTTTTAGGCTAGCACAGGGGTAGGGAACCTGAGGCTCTCCAGATGTTCAGGAACTACAATTCCCATCAGCCCCTACCAGCATGGCCAATTGGCCATGCTGACAGAGGCTGATGGGAATTGTAGTTCCTGAACATCTGGAGAGCCGCAGGTTGCCTACCCCCGGGCTAGCGACACCAAAATTTCAGCGTATCATCAGGAGACTGTCCTTATGATAAATTTCCCCCAGGTTTGGTGAGAGGTTTGGTTCCCAGGGAGTCCAAAGTTATGGACTCCCAAAGGGGGTGCCTCTATCTCCCATTGTTTCCAATGGGGCTAATAGAGAAGATAGGGGCTACAGTTTTGAGGGGTCCATAACTTTGGCATTCCCCCTGAACCAAACTGCTCCCAAACCTGGGGGGGTATCATTAGGGAAGTCTCCTTATGAGACCCTGAAGTTTTGAGACTTGTGCCTTCAGAAATGTCCCCAGCCTGCAACCCCCTTATTGACAGCAATGCAGAAAACTCAATCAGTGGAACAAAGATTCTTGGGCAAATTTCAGGATGTTCTTGCAGGGATGGCATTTTTGGACATATCAGCACCAAATTTTCAGGGTATCATCTGGAGACTGTCATGATGGCAACCCCAAGGTTTGGTGCAGTTGGTTTCAGGGGGTCCGAAGTTATGGACCCTCAAAAGGGTAGCCTCCATCTCCTTAGCAAAGAATGGGGGATGGGGCACCCCCTTAGAGGGTACATAACTTTGGACCCCCTAAACAAAACTGCACCAAACTTTGGGGGTACCATAAGGACATTTTCCAGTTGATACCCTGAAATTTTGATGCCGATACATCCAAAAATGCGCCCCCTGCAAGAACATCCCAGAAATTTGCCCAAGAATCTTTGTTCTGCATTGAGTTTTCTGTATTGCTGTCCATGGGGGTTGCAGGCAGGGGAGGGGGGACATTTCTGAAGGCACAGTCTCAAAACTTTCAAGGTCTCATCAGGAGACTGTCCTAATGATACCCCCCAGGTTTGGTGCAGTTTGGTGCGGGGGGGGGGGCAAAGTTATGGACCCTCAAAACTGTAGCCCCCATCTCCTATTAGCTCCCATTGGAAACAATGGGGGATAGGGGCACCCCCTTTGGGAGTCCATAACTTTGGACTCCTTGAACCAAACCTCTGAAAATTTGATGCTGATATGTATAAAAATGCACCCCCTGCAGGCACCAATGTCCTGGTGCAAAAAAAATTGGTCGTGGTGGAGTGGCCGCCCATGGCGGGGGGGGGGCGGGCATCCAACTCAGGTTTTGCCCAGGGCTACAGTTTGCCCAGGGCTGCCTCGTTACGCCCCTGCCACAGTCCAAGCTCTGCTCATGATATGAGTTCAGTCCTAATGTAAGCCTGTTTCAGGTGGCCAGCTCAAGGCTGACTCAACTTTCCATCCTTCTGAGATCAGTAAAATGAGTGCTGAGAGTAAAGTATAGACAACTGGGGAAGGCAATGGCAAACCCTGTAAACAAAGTCTGCCTAGAAATTTTTGTGATGTGATATCTTCCCATGGGTCAGTAATAACTCAGTGCTTGGACAGAGGACTCCCTTTACTTTTACTTATTAGCACTATTAGCACTTAGATTTCATGTGACAGATAAACCAATTTAAACTCTTAAAAGGAATCGTTTTACTGTGCCTATTAATTTAACCATAACCATTAACAATTTACATCATCATACTTGTTCAACAACTTTTATGTAAAGTATATCTCTAGGCAGAATGACATTTTCTTGCAGCAATCAATGAGCAAAGCTCAGTTACATCCAGGCATTACTGATGATTTCCAGATAACCAGTCTAGTGGCAGAGGCTAATTTATAAGACACAAAAGGAGAGAAGTGATCTCTACACATTCACTGCAATGTGTTATCTCCGAGTTAATTGACTGCTTGCCAGTGGGAACTGAAGTTTATATTGTGCATGTGTTTGGCATGATCACATCACAGATGGTTGAAAGAATAATCCAGCCTTACTCTTTGTACTAGGTTAAAATTCACTGAAGCGAAACCATCTTTGACACAGGCTTATTCAACCTCTCAATTTGAACCTGATAGGAGCTCCAGAATTTCTTCCAGGAAATTCTTTCCACTACCCTTCAGTGCTAATCATTAGCACTGGCTCCAAAGAGCAGCCTTAGACATGCGGGAGGTGAAGGTGTGCCTGGTGGACTTTTGACTTTTTTTCCTTTGAATGAAAGAACATCTTCCCCTCAGTTTCCGGGTTTTCTGTAGATAACCGGTTTATAGGCTTTGCTGCTGTGAGGTAAGTTTTGTGGTGCACAAGGACATTATTGAGATCACTGAAAATGGATTAATATATAAACAACTAATGGCTCGATCCAGATTGGGGGGGGGGGATCAGCGTTTGGGCCTGGAGGGCCATGCTGGTTGTTTG
The DNA here is from genome assembly GCF_021028975.2 of Sphaerodactylus townsendi. Lineage (NCBI taxonomy): Eukaryota > Metazoa > Chordata > Lepidosauria > Squamata > Sphaerodactylidae > Sphaerodactylus > Sphaerodactylus townsendi. The sequence goes on along the minus strand of NC_059428.1, from coordinate 40,331,468 downwards.
ACTCACTGATGTAAGGGCCATTTGAACTGATAGAAAGAGCAAAGATGTTGGCCTGCGGGTACCACTCAGGGAGCTATATCAGTACTCAAGCAGACTCAGTACAGAGAGAGTTGGGCCAGGGGCATTCACATGGCGTGGACCTGACTTTTGCCAGCTTCCACCACGCTTCCAGCCCAGGAATGCCCCCTCCCCTTTGTGGTCACAAACTTACATCACCCAAAAGTGGCGTAAGTCTCTTTCCCTAATGGGGATGTTTGAATGGCATGAGGATTTTTTTTATTTCTCTTCTCTTTGTGCCACCTGCAGCCCTTTTGGAGACAGCACATCATTCCCGACCACAGCCTACACCATCTGGATTATGCTGCCTAGAGATTTATTGACAGGCTGGTTTTGAAGGAATAAAGCCACAGCACAGGTCTTCAGGTAGAGAAAGTAGAAACCTGGCTGAGGCACACACATTTAAACTAGTTATTACTTCAGAGAGTAATTAAGAGTTTCAGATATAGACTATTATTGACTAGCCACTAGGTTGTATCCACTTTCACACACAGGTTTCCAGCCCCTCCAGCCTGCCCTTTTCCCAGAGTCAGACAAAACTGTGGAAGGTCTGTTCATCACCAGGGACAGGCCTGACAATCAAGAGCTCTCTTCCCTTCCAGAGATAGGGTTAAACCACTTTGCTTCACTACCAGACAGAGCTCCCTTTCATTCAGGCGGATTCCACATGGGCCAAAAAAAAGTGGTAGAAGAAGAGGAAGACTTTATTTACAGTCAATGACCAAATATATTACAAATCTCCAAAATATCTACAACAAAACAAGAATGCAGATCTCTCTCTCGTATTCCAGCACTATCCATCTATATATCATTATACTTTGTAGACACACTAAACAGCATAAAATTACTAGACAAAACATAGATATCTAAGGGGGATGCCATATTCAGATCATTTTTTCTTTTTCATAACGAATAGACAGAATTTTGCTACCCATTTAGTAGTATTCTCCTTCTTATCTTGTAATAGTTTTTCACAACAAACTTTATCAGAACAATATGAAAAAGTGTTATGAAAATGGTGTAAACCACTCCAGGGTTTCCACAGAGAAATGAAGAAATGGCAGCTTCTCATATAGGACCAACAAAAATCTACCTGCTGAATTTCTCTGTTCTACACTACTATGAAAGGTGGGCTAGTTCGCCCTTGCTTTGCACCTGTCTGCTCTGTCTGCATGCCTATTTCTTGAATTTTGAAACGTTTGCTAATAAGAGAATTGATACAGTCATGTAGAAAGGGATTTAACTCCCTCTCTCTCCCCCTCTCCAAAAATATTTATTTTAGATCCAGCCCCTGGTCCATGAAAATGTACAGACCAAAGTCTGTAATTGCCTGGATTGTGTTTGACTCGCTCTTTAGAAAGGTAATTTTCACCTGCAGCTGGTAGCTTCTGATTGCCTGAAGTATGATGGGAAATGAAACCACCCTGCTGTGGCTGGTGATAAAGTGGCCCTCTAAATGCATGGAGAGGGACAAATGTGATAGTTTAATTGTCTGTTTTGAGAACAGGCAGAAAATAATGTGTTACAAATAAAGTAGGGAAGCCAATAGCAGGAACTGCTCTTTGAAGGAAATTGGTACCACTGCACAAAGAGAATATTTGCAGTTGTAGCAATCTCTTTCTTCAGTTCCAATCATTCTTTTCCTCCCATGCCTGGTGTTTTTTCTTGCCACAGAAAAGGAAACATCACAGGGTAGCTAGTCACTGTGAGGCCACCTGCTCTGTATTCATTCCGAACAGGCCTGTGTACCAAAAGCAGCTCACCAGCCATGTCCAATAGATCACCAGGAACTTGATGAACCTTCTGTTCTCCTGCCTGCCTTTTAAAAACAGGGCTGCTTACATAATGTACTATTGTTCCATCTAGCTTAATATTGGTTATTATGACAGGCAGTGGCTGTCCATTGTCTTGGGCAAAGAAAGGCCTTTCCTCAGACCGGCTTCCTGAGATCCATAGAACAGGGTGATAATTTTAGATATGTATACATGCTAGTCAATAGCAGTGTATACAGCACTGGTTGTTGTGGTTTTCCAGGCTGTGTGGTTGTGCTCTGGTAGTTTTTGTTCCTTAGTTTCACCCACATCTATGGCTGACATCTACAGAGGCATTCAGAGGCGTAGCAAGGGGGGGAAGCGCCTGGTGCTCTGGTGCATCCTCCGCCCAGCCCCACCCCAGAACACCCCCCGTCATGCACCCACAGGGCTGCATGTCCAGCGCATTGCGCACCCCACCCCCATGAGCTACGACTCTGGAGGCATGTCCTGGTAAGATGTGTTTCTCTCCATGGCACTCATGACATGCCTCTGAAGGCATGGCTCTGAAGATGCCAGCTATAGATGTGGGTAAATTAGGAGCAAAAACTACCAGACCACAGTCACACAGCCCAGGAAACCCACAATACCCTGTTTTTGGCCATGAAAGAGAATACAGAAGCCTATTATTGCTTGTGGTCTGTTCCACGGTGAGCATACACTCCCTTCGAGTCAGATTTTCCATTGTCCACAGGTTTCTCCCCCTCCTGAACTCACTGCAATGCAAATCTGATAATCTCTGTGGTTTCCAAATGTAGGGAGAGTTCATTTTTTCCCCCTGCCTGCACAGGAGATGCAAAACAGAGCAGTGTCCATTTGCCTTGCTGCCTCTCTGCCTTCTCCCACCCATGCAGGATCAGTTTCAGCCACTCCTCAGCAGGTATTTCCAAGGGATCAGCAGGTCTTCTTTTTTCAAAAATGTTTACACTAACTTTCTATTGCAGGAGCAATAGATCATTAAAATGCCCCCCCCCCCCAAGAAAAAGGCGGCAAAAAGGTGAAATTTACCCTGCTGAACTGGGAATGACCCTGAAGCAGGGGCAGGCAAAATGGCAGCTCAGCTTGGAGCAATCAGTGGGGCACCTCCTTATATGTAAACAGCAAATGTGGGGAGACCCCTCTGTGGAGCAAGCTGCCTCAGGGTAAGCATAGCATGCATAAAGGGACAACACTGCTAGTACCTTCTTAATGTGTCCAGTGCTGCCTTAAAAGACTTGCATTCCAGAACATGCTTTTCTTAGTCAGATCTCACTTCATCAGATGCATGAGGTGTATAACCATCTGGCTTATTTATATGTGCAACAGAAAGAGGAGGGATGTTGTGTATGTGTGCATGTGTTAAGTGCTGTCAAGTCTCTTCTGACTCGACTCATAGTGAACCTATGAATCAATGTCCTCCAGAAGGTCCTATTATTAATGGCCTTGCTCAGGTCTTACAAACTGAGTGCCATTATAGGGTCAATCTACCTCCTGTTGGGTTGTCATCCTCTTTTCCTGCTGACTTCAACCTTTCCCAGCACTATTGTCTTTTCCAGTGGCTCTTGTCTTCTCGTTATGAGATCAAAGTATGACAGCCTCAGTTTAGTCATTTCAGCTTCTAGGGACAGAAACGGAGCAATAGAAAGATCAAGAGACAATGGTTTGCCTGAGGCCAACCTTGTGAGTTCATGGTTGGATTGGGAATTTAACTGGGGATTTCCCTCCTTATGCTCTTAACCAACACTTTCCCACTATGGTGGGATTTGTTGCCTCATAGTCCTGTGTGGCTGTTCCTGCCAGACAAGTTCAAAACATAGTTCAAGCTCCTTGTGTAATGGGCTTCATGATCATCCTCAAATGAGAGTTCTAGTCTAGTTTCATGACAAATTCTGATTGGATGCAAAAGCTGGAGAAATCCTGGGTTGGAACAAAGACTGGTTATTTATGTACCACAGTTCTTGAAACCGCTTTAAAAGTCAGCATGCTGTGACAATCATGGGACTTTGAGAACTTTGACAATGCTTCCACCTTCTCTGATCCTTATTTGGCCAAAGAGGGCAACTGCACAAGTTAGTTGTGAGAAAGATCAATACAAAAAAAATTCCCAAACACCTTTAAGACAAATACGGTATAACTCATGGCTGTGAACTCCTCTGCTCATGGTACCCTTCATTGTTCAAAAATTACTAGTTGCCAAATGCCACAAACTTACTGACCTCTGTGTCAGAGCTGGCAATTTCCACACTGCCCTCTCACTAGTGAGGATGTCTTCCTTCCTCTTACCAAATTGTCTTTGCTCCCACCCAGGAGTTTCCCAGCTTTTGCATCCAATCAGAATTGATCAGGGGCTGCCACTGAAACTAGACTAGTCCTCATATCCCTATCCCCAAAGGGCAAGTGTATACCATCAAAACCCTATCTATGCATGTAAGTTTCCCAAGCAGTGGCTTCTAGGGCAAATAGTGGCTCCCAGCACTTCAGTGAGAAGACCCCTTTCTACCTCTACAGTGGTCTTAATCTAAATTAAACCTTCACATGCTTGGGTACTGAATTCCAAGCATGGAAATCCCAAAGTATGTCTGTTCAACAGGAATAAGGAGGTCAAAAGGACAATGTAAGGTACAGTTGGGCCCTTAAGCACAGAACCTTGGCACATCAGAGAAGAAACATTCCACCAGAAATTTTGTCCCTGTAAGAGTTGTCAAACAACATGACTTTGAACGGTGAGGCTTTTTACTGTCAGGCTGGACTGCACGCGCAAGAGCACCTGGACTTTTAGAATTCTCTTTTAAAGAGGCAGAATCCCTAGTATTTTTGGAAGATAGCTGAACTAAACCTTTTGCTCAAACAATGGTGGCTACAATGATGAAAAAGTAACTTTCAGAACTCTATGAGCTGCAGTCCATAAATCCACTGAACTATTGGGCCATGAAGGAATCAGTGTGGCCGAACTTCTTTTGTTGCCCAGAGGTTCCTTCCTTGACCTCTGAGGAGCGTGCAGAGTGAGGGTGGTTTTTTTCATATTTGGGTGACACTGTCAAACCACATTGCTCATGCCTGCTCCTCTGGAATGCTGAGCAGTTGGTCTTCCTCAAGGTCAACATGGCTCTATTCAACTACTCAGCTGATTCACTGAAGTCCTTCCTCTCCCCAAACCTGGCCTCTTTCAAGCTCAATCCCCCACATTTCCATGTATTTTCTAACCTGGAGCTGACAATCCTAGGTAGGAAGGATAATGGACACTTCCTTTGCCTGCCATCTTCCTCTCTCCAACTTTCTGTTGGAATAAGCGACTTCTTCATGCCTGGACACTGGGGGGTGCTGTGTATATCACTCTAACAGTGATGTTGCCTCTCTTGTTTGCCCTCCTTGTCTGGGCCAGGAGACCACCCACTAACTTCCTTTCTTCCCCATGCTAGCCTCACTTCTGCTCTAGCCTTTGACCAGAGTGCATGGTCAATGGCAGCCTGCTCAGTGGGGCCTTTCCCACTGCAGCATTCTCTCACCTCCACACACGTGATGGCGCGTTAGTTGTGCCCACTTGTTGTAGGGAAAGTAATCTCTTTAGACTAGGGTTCTTTCTATCTACCTTTTCTTGGAACAAAGTTGTGAACTGAAGATGATTGAATAAATGTAAGTTTTACCTTTTACATTTATGTCTCTGGAGAAGTTTCTAAAAAATGCATTCACACACACTACTGGGCATATCCATGACTCTAAACGAAATCTAACACTTTCCCCCTCTTTTGTCTTTTCTCCAGCAGGCTTCATTTCTGGCCATGAAACTGAACTGGTAGAAAAGCAGCTTTGGGGAGAAATGGAGAGTAGGGGAAGGATTTTGCACCTGTTTCCCATCCTCCATTTATTTACTGGAAGCTACTGGAAACCCTGCCCAATTATTTTGGTATTTCATGGCATCCCATGTTAAGACATGGATCCGCAACCCTAGTACTTCTGAGCTGGAAGAACTGCTTCCTGCCTCCTTCCTTCAGCTGGGCTGGCCACCTCCTCCAAGTCCTGATAGATGTTTGGACAGACTCATTCCCTAACACTTAAATTCAATTGAGGTAATGTCTATAATGGTTAAGAAACACTATCGGTTCCTTCTGTTATGGGCTTTGTCTACCCTAAAGCATATCACTTCATGCCAGGCCCATAGGACAGAACCACTTAAAAGTTATGCCTTTTGGTCCAGAACATATCCTTTAGAATACCATAAATGTGCTATTTTATGTCATATGTTCGAATTACAGGTACAGGAAAACACCAACCTCTCCCCCTCTAAAATCACCTTTAGTATGATAGTCCTTTGCAGGCATAAAATTTCAGCAGTTTAACAACCCACACACTGTGCTCAACTAATGCAAGGTGCCGAAATACAGAAATCTTCATAATCACCAGCACTGACTGTTGCTGCTTTCTGGTAACTACAGGCATGTTGGCTCTTGAAGTCAGCCAAATTTACCTGACTACTCAGAGACCTCACTTCTCAATACATTCTGCTCAGTCTTGCTTGATGGAAAATTGAGCCGCTTCTTGATGATAGCTATGGGGAGCTTTCAACACTCCTGAGCACTTGTTGAGTAGGTCAAATGTTCAGAGAACAATGAAAAAAAAACCAATTTACTACTTTACTCAAAGCAAACCTTCTGTTTGGCAGATCTTGGCAAGAGCTCAAAGTTCCCACTGATAAAACTGATTTGTAAACCTCAACTCGTCGTTTGATGATCCACACATAACTATATATCCAACTTTACAAACTGTGTAAAAGTCTCCATATTACTACTGGTAGGGGCAGCTTGAATGTTGGTTTAATTTTCATAGCCCTGGGTGGGTCTAGTTGCACAATCAAAGCAGACATGGGAAGAAAACAGAACTTAACAGTTATGAATGAGATGGGGAACACTGGTTGATTCTCAAGAAGTGGTTGATTCTGATGAAATTCCACACATAAATGGAGAAATATACACCTTCTCATGGATGATCTCCACATGAACAACTCAAAAATGTTAGAAGATAGGAATTTTTTTATATATCCAGAAGTCCACATCCTGATTCTGATAAAGTATTCTGACTGATGTGCTCCACGGATTGTTGCTGTTGTTTTTTAAAGAAGTGCTTATAAGTTTCCAAAAGTGTACCTAAACCCCTCAGGGGAAAAAACCCTCATATGTTCTTGAGAGTAAATTATGAAGCAGAAAAACGATAATATATTCCACCATTATTAACAGGGATAAACTGGTTCCTGGCACAATTCATTTCACTTTGGCCAGTGACAATAGTCATTTTTGGTCATTACCAGGCTTAAAAGAGAATTGAAAGGCTCTAGATCACTGATGGCCGCTTGAGTTTACTATGGCTGGTTGCTATCGAAAGATAATCAAGAAGGCCAATTATGCACTTGATGCCTTACACTTACTCCCCGGGAGTCATGATACTCTCTTGGGGTAACTGTAATGGTGCAAAAACTTAGCAAATTTAAATTAAAATAACACCATATTTCTCAATGCACGTCCTCTATAAATTGCAATAGAACTAAATTCTCATTGTAATTGGGGTGAGGAGGGAGGAAAGACAAATGTCCTATTCCATTGTGTTTTGTAAAAGGAGAGACCGTGGAGCATGGACATATTTTCCAATAATGTTACTAAAGTTGACAACTGTGGGCTGGCAAATTCCTGGAGGGACCACAGTGGGATATAATGTCATAGAATCCATCCTCCAAAGCAGCTGTTTTCTCCAGAGGAACTGATCTCTGTATTTTGGAAGACCTTCTGGCCCCTCCTGTAGGTTGGCAATGTTGGCCTAGTGCACAGCGGAAGGACTAGGTGCCAACTCACCCTTGCTAGAACAGGAGGTAACTGCTTGCAGTATAAGAAAAAGAAACACTCAGACAGTAGATTTAGTTCCAACAGGAATACTTTATCTCTTGTTTCTCAAAGGAACAAAAATAACAATAACTATCCACCCTCTACTCTGACAACAATCTGAGCCCGAACCTGAAGGTGAAGGAGAGGTACTGAATTGGGTATGCAGTCTTCTTATATAGTTTTGTCCAGCAAATCATTAGCTAGATGATCTAATCATCCTGGCCTGTGACCTTTTCACTTCTGCTGACTGTTACATGCCAATCACTGCAGACCCAGACAGAGAGGCTCCAACCTTTACAATTCTGCTGACTGTTACATTCCAGTCATTCTAGACCAGCACATGACCACCTTGCAATTTTCTAATGTCCTGACACCCCTTCTGCTTATCTGGTTTGAATGTTGCCTCATTACACTAAATATTTACAAACAAAATAATTACAAACAAAAGTCATTCACATTATTTACACTCATTACATGGTTGGTATTGCATAGTCAGTACACAGGAGTTACTTATTTCACTCACTTTGTACAGAGTCCTTGCTTAAAGGTGTACATCTGCTAAACCCAAATGACACATAAAGTCATTATGTTTTTTTTTGTATTGGTAATGGCTTTGTTAAGATGTAGGCTATGTTGCAAGATGATTCACAGTACTACCCAACTTAATCATATTTGACTGTATCAGTTGTTTTACATTTTTGGAATTTCACAGCTTCTACATGTTTAGATCTGACTTTTAAGGTTTTAGTTCTGCTCTGCCATGGCTATACATGTCTGTGAGTCTTCAAAAAACTGTTATAGGTTGTTCACATTTTACCTCACCCAGGTCTTTTAGCAACTGCATATGACCCATTGTAAAGCTCATTGCATGTGCCTCATTAAGAGCATGTACTCTTGCCTCTCCAGCAGTTGGAGAGTGGCAACCGTTGTTTTGTTTCGAGATCTCCAACAAATCCGGATGGCTGCCATATTGCATATAATAACCACTCACTGACTTACATCCTGAGTCCTCTCTGCAAATGAGCTGTCGCATACACCACTAAGATCCTTATTGTTTTGGTTAGAAAAGTGTAAACCATAGCTTCAGTTCCCGCTTCAAATGGCAATTACTCTTTTTAGCCCTGCCAGTCTTTCTCTGTTAGGTTTTGCAACTGTTCTGCTTAATAAACCTACAACCAAAAATACTCATAGTCTTGTCCAGTTAACCCAATGGCTGCAGCAGGCTGCCATGATTAAGAACGATATAGGTGCTTGCCTTTCAATGCTTTGCTGTTATCTTGCTTACAAAAAATCAGCCACCATTTGAGGGTTTGTGCCCACTTTGGCATCTTGCAGACCAGCTTTTTTTTGTATGACACCCTCTATCTTTTTTGTTTTGTGTCAGAAGCATCCTTCTTCAGATTTACTGACTTGAATACCCAGGCATTGCTTTAGATACCCCAAAGTACTTTCAGCTTAAAGTGTTTTACTCAACTCAGTGTAAAGTTGTTTGGGATTTGGTTGTCTGTTTTTGCAACCACACAGAGATAATAAACATAAATCCATCAAAATGATACATTCATCACCAGACACCCTCTGAGTATATATACAGAGCATACGGCCACACTTTGGTCAGAAATTTCATTTCACATAATGCTTTGTGTATTGCACCTATTATTCCAACATCTGGCTGACTGTTTCAGCCCGTGCAAAACTTTGTTGAGCTTATAAAACTTTATCAACTTGTTCATGCTCATAACCTGGTGCTTGCTTCATGTATATGGTCTCTTGCAAATCTGCATTTAATATAAGCTGTTTCAAAATCAAAAGTGCCTCATTTTAGAATCTCTTTTCGCTCAGCCAGAGCAATCACTGTCTCATGGATTCTGCCTTTTGCAGTGGGTGCATAAGTCTGATCATAACTGTCAAGCACATTGTTTGAGAGAAGCCTTGATAGCGCTTAATCTTGCTTGCTACTATTTTACCCAAGTCCCATCGGGTATAGGTTTCACCGCCTGGTATGCCATCTTGCACCTATGATCGGCTTATCAGTAGGTTTATCAACAATCAGTTAAACACTTTTAAGTTCTGGGATTCAAACTCATTGTCCATAGCCTGATTCCATTTTCCTGTTCCTCAATTGGACATTTCAACATATCATGGAAACCCAACCTTGTGGTTCTGTCCCTAATTGGCACACTCTCGCCTGCTTGTACCATAAACCTTTTTTTGGTGGTATGCAGCACTGTTGCTGCTTTCTGATCGTCCATAAATTGGTATAGCTATTTCTCCAGTTTTGCTCAGCCCCTCCTCTCCCTGGCTTCCTTCCTGATCCACTATCACTTTGTTCTGTTGTTGCTTAAGGCTTCGAACAGATGTGTGGTATGAACCAGGGAGTGGGGGTTGTGTGCTGTCACTAGGTACTGTGTCGCTGGCTTACTGGTGGTAAGAACGCTTCAGAGTTTTGATGCACATGTTCCCCAACCTGTATGCTTTTTTTCAGAAAGTTGGCACTCGCGTGAAGGATAGCAATTCTTCCATGACCCAATGAAAATCTATAGCCTTTGGTATTCTAGCATGTATCCACCACAAAGCAGTCTCTGCCATTTCTTTTGTCCTTTTTCAGTTGCTGTCTGGGAATGAGGGGCCGTTAGCAAAACTCCCAAATATTCTAAAAGGTGTTTCAGGAAGGCCTTTTGCCAAACATTCTGAAAAATGGTGTTCATTGATAGTGCTTTGAACTCCACAACCTGTTTATTACACATGTGCTTGGTAGCTAAGACAGCCTCTCCCCAGAAATGGGAATGGAACCTTGAAATGTTTATCGTACAATCCCAGCATTGTTTGAAAGATACCTGATCTCCTCTCAACCAGCCGACTTTCAGCGGGCCTGAGCAGTTTAATTCTCCTGTGGCTAATACGCTTTCTGTGTCAGCCATGTGTTTGGAATTTGTTCCCCCATGACTCACCGCCTCTGTCCAGATTGCAGGCAAGCCACCTTGTAGAGAGGAACACCCGTTCAATCATTGAGACCCATTCCTTAAACCCAGCAAAGGCTTCATCATGGAATTTCAGCAGCAAGCAGTAAGAATATCTGCTATAATCATCAATCAGCAGAAGTATATATACGTGCACCCGCCCGGCTTGATTGGAAAAGGACCAGCTAAGTCACCATGGACTGGATTCAAAATGGTCTTTCCATTTGTCTGTAGCTCTTTTGCCAGGGATTGGATAGGATTTCACCCTTAGCCACTACCAGACTGAACAGTCACAGGAATGCTTTGCAAGGCTTTACACTCAAATCACATGCTTTATGCCAACTGCTTGATGGTGGCAAAACTTGCTGTAATCCTAGGACTCTCTGTGAAGATAGTGCACACAATCATCATGCATAGGCTTATTAAGCTAGACTTGAAACATTCATTACATTTTCATTTTGCCGCTATCCAGTCACCAACATACATTTTATGTCGCCCAGAGTGTACCTTTTGCACACTCTATGTCATTCTGCCATACTGTACAACCCTGTCTATCAAATATAGTTTTGTACCCTTGTTCAGCCATTGGCTAAACTTAGGACGCTCAACAAACAAAAATCAGTCCGGGAACACACAACACATTTTTGCAACTTTTTACCTAGGCATGGTATGGCAGGGCAGTTCTTCGCCTTGCGAGTGCTAACAGCAGCTGGTGATCCATGAGGCCAGGCTGACATGCTTCACACTTGCCTTGGACTCCTCAGTCCGGCGATAGTGTGATGAGCACTTCACGACTTGTATCTGGAGCAGGCAGGAGATCAAAAGAGCCAGATGGGTTGGTTTCTCTGGACATCGGTTCTCAATAATGCCCGATCAAATGGTGCTCCTTCTTTCCTCTTCCCGTTGTCCTTTAGCTGGCCCCTTCACTTCTCCCCTTCTGTGGGCATTCTCGGAGAAAGATGATTAGTAGAAACCACAACAGAAATAGCGCCCGAACTTTGCATATGACCTTGGACAGTTCAGGGAAAGCTGGGTTTCACTTTTTGCCTCCTAGAGTAGGCAGAGCTACTCTCTGGCGCTGTGGCTTCAAGGCAAAACTCTCTTCTTTGTTTTCTCATGGGCTCCGAAGCCGTTGCGATCACATAGTCTAGAGTCAAATCATCTTCCTTTATATGCTCTGCGCTATAGACAAAATTGTCCCAGCTGTCATCTAGGGAAGATAGGTACAATATAGGCCCTATGCTGTTCAGTGAAAGTCATGCCTCTGTCTTCCAGCTCGACGAGATAATTATGCGCCCAGCTGTATGTTGGACATGGTTGCCCACATTTTCACCTCCTTTCAGCTTCAAATTGTATAAGCGTCTGAGTCAAGATTACCTTGGAATAGCAACGATCTGCGTCTGGTACAGGTCCTTCAACACCTTCCAGCAGTCCAGAAGCGCTTCTCAGCAGCCCGTGAATGAATGAGCTGGGAGTTTTCCACAGCCAACATTATAAGGCCGCGCCTTGAAAACTCTGGCATCTGCCCTCTATGCTGCTGTGCCTGCTGGAGTTCAGTGGTAGGTCTCGACTACAGGCCACATAAATCTTCACGTGATATGAAAGCTCTGCATTTTTCACACTCCATGCTGAGTAGTTCCTGCAGTCCAGCCGTTCCAAAAGAGCGAAGCTGCACGCATGGTGGATGTCATCGTGTCACTGCCTACGACACTCTCTGCTTCGATGGTTGTTGGATGCTGGGCCCATAGCCAAATTGTTGGCCTAGTGCACGAAGCGGAAGGACTAGATGTAACTCACCTTGCTAGAACAGGAGGTAACTGCTTGCGAGTATAAAGAAAAGAAACACTCAGACAATTAGATTTAGTTTCCAACAGGAATACTTTATCTCTTGTTTCTCAAAGGAACAAAATAACAATAACTATCCACTCTCTACTCTGACAACAATCTGAGCCCAGAACCTACAGGTGGAAGGAGGTACTGAATTGGGTATGCAGTCTTGCTATATAGTTTTGTCCAACAAATCCATTAGCTAGATAGTCTAATCATCCCTGGCCTGTGACCTTTTTTTCACTTCTGCTGACTGTTACGCGCAATCACTGCAGACCAGAACAGAGGCTCCGACCTTAACTGCAATTCTGCTGACTGTTACATGCCAATCACTGCAGACCCAGACAGAGAGGCTCCGACCTTTACAATTCTGCTGACTGTTACATTCCAGTCATTCTAGACCAGCATATGACCACCTTGCAATTTTCAATATCCTGACAGGCAACCCTAAAGATTCCATGGTTTTATTAACCTATATAAAATTATTAGACAAATTCAGCAGGAAGTGTATAGAGGGACAAGAGAAACAGAAGAATAAACACAAAATCCTTATGGCTAAGTGTAACTACAAAGAATATATTTTGCAGCCAAGTGCAATGTGCTTTTTTAATAAAGTGCATCAAGTGAAAGTGCATAATAAGTAAATAGAAACATGCATGCAAAGACTACATGCGTATAACAAACATGAGAAACACAAAGCTATGTAACCACACAATATCTTCCTATGATTTTAAATCCCGTTGAAACAAGGAGAGGTAAGTTCAGTGGTCCATAAGGAGCTCCAGTATAGACTCTTGTTGAGTTGGCAACTGATAAATGTCCACACTTCTTTTAGTATGGACATTTACCAGTTGCCAATTTGAGAACAGTCTGTACTGAAGCTGCTTATGGACCATTGAACTTATCTCTTCGTTTCAACAGGATTTGAAGTCATAGAAAGACATTATGTAGCTGCATTGCTTTGTGTTTCTCATGTCTGTTGTACATATGTAGTCTTTGTATGTATGTTTCTAATTATTTATTATGAACTTTCACACAATATAAAATTGTGAATGAATTTAGGTGAGTGTTTTTTTCCATTTTCAGAACTGGAGTGGGTCACTTTGTTATTCCCCTGTAGGAGAACCATATTCAGTGAAATCACATGTAGCCTGAAGGGTTCGGTCCAGTGGTGGGATTCAAATAATTTAACAACTGGTTGTATACAAGCACCATTTTAACAACCGGTTCTGCCAAAGTGGTGCGAACCTGCTGAATCCTACCACCTCAGAGTCCTACCACATGATTCTACTGATGCAGAGACCAGGACTTAGTTGACTTAAAAGCTACCAATGGTTGTTGTTACAACCATGATAGCTAAATGAGCCTTCATGTTCAGAGGTAGCATAGCACTGGTGGAAAACAATATGGAAAAATATTGCCTTCCTGCCTTGCTTGTAAACTTTATGTGGCCTTATGATGGACCTAGGGCTGGTATAGATGAACCCTCGGTCCAATCCAGCATTGCTTGACAAATTAAAAATAAGAGGTCTGATTAAAATGATCAGGCGATATGAAAGACCTCCACCTGAGACCCTAGAAAACTGTGACCAGTCAGGGTAGATAATGGTATGATTCAGTACACAGCAGCCTGGTGTGTTCATATGAGATTCAGCAACTAAGAGAAAGGGAAAACTGATAAATTATAGGCATCACACCAAGCTTGCTTTCAACTTTGTGAAAAAATATTTCATGCAAAACTCAGTGGCTCTGCTTTTAGAACTCCACCTCAATTTTCAATCAACCCTCTAATGCACATTTAATTTACAACAACATCACCTAGCCTCTGCTTTCCTAATAACTCTCAGTAATTGGATTGTTATTTTAGAACTACATGTTACTTCTAGCTCAGAGATCTCTTCCCTCCAGATGTCAGGAGTGGAAGGAGACATTGGGCTGTTTAACCCTTTCCTCTCAAGATCTAAAATCACCCCTTTCCTCATACCAGCAGGCTCTTCTCTCCAGCAGACCAGAGACATGGGGTTGCTCAAGGATATATAGAGTTCAGAATTTTTAAAATTAAGTGCTGTCTCTTGTATGAGAGAGAAAAAAATCTAGCCACATGAACCCTAGCAAAACAATACCACAATTTAACTGGAGATGCGGGTGGGGAGTCAAGTCCTTTCCTATTTTGGAGGGTTCCAGTGAGAGACACAAAAGTTACAATGTTGGAGATGAGCATTTCACTGTATTATATGGACAGTTCACTGTATTATATGGACAGTTTGTAGAGCTGATCCCATTATCACAAAGCCTTTTTGAGTAGGACATATTACTTTCCCAGAGGATTGGTAATTCAGTAAACCCAAATCACAGAAAAACCTGAAAAAACCATATCGGCCTTTTCGCATTGTTCATTTACTGATTAAAAAATCCAGGTGTATTCAAAAAGCCAAATACACCTGGGGCCAAGAACGCTCAATAAGAAGCTTGGAAAGTATCAGCAAGGAAGTGGAGAAAACTGAAAAATTTCAGATTCAGGTTTTTTAATTTGAAATTTTTCAGTAACAGCTGAATAAAGCAGATTAACGCAAGAAGCTGAGCTGGCTGCTGGGGCTCCCAGTTCTTCCCTCCACAGCCGGGGAAGACAGGACTGGGAGCTCTGTCGGTGGCTCTGTTTGGTCACGTGGGAGCCATCCAGTGTCCCGCACGTGACCAAAAGGTGTGCGCCTGGGGACATGGTGTACCCCATGTCCCTAGGGTCGTATGCCACTATTAAGGAGCATCAAAGACACTGTTGGCTTAACCATCATGAAAAATCTGCAGTAGTAGAACACTGAAATTCTGGACAACTCGGAAGGTACTATGTCAGACTACACAGGGAGGCCATTGAAATCCACATACACCAAGAAAACTTCAACATGAAGGAAGAGACTCTGAGAATTAACAAAACTTGGCTACCAGTAATTAAAAACACCAGAATCAAAGGCCAAGGGCATGCTAGGTTCATGGACAATGGACTCCACCCAGAAACAGGGTTTGCATTCACTAAGACTGTTGCTGCTGCAGGGAATGCAAATGTGAATCACTCTCTGGACTGAAAACCCCCACCTGCAATACAATGCACTCAACCACACTTTTGCATAGCAAGTTCCACCCAAATACTTATTGATTGGTTCCCCACTCTGGGACATGTGCAATATATACCCCACCAAACATTCCTTTCTCGCTGGACACAGTCTGTAACAGACTTCCCTCTGTGATACACCTCTGAAGATGCCAGCCACAGATGCAGGCGAAACGTTAGGAACAAGATCCACCAGACCACGGCCACACAGCCCGGAAAACCCACCACAGCCAGTTGTATCCGGCCGTGAAAGCCTTCGATAATACGTTGACAGTTGTTAGATTATTTTTTCCTGAATTAAAATGTGAGGCACATCATTTTGATACCTCAAAAAGGTTACTATTAGATTGTGTCTGAATAACCCCAGCCCACGGAAGGAAAAACTCATTTCATGTTTCTGCATGAGTCACTGATCTGGGCATACTTCCTGATTGAATGAGTAGGAGCAACTAATGATCTACCTTCACCCAGTGAAGAGACAGTCCAATCACTCAGACGTCTTTTGGAAAAAATGAATGTTAATTTAAATTTTATTTTTAAAAACTAGAGGCTTTTTGGTTGGGACTCACGGATGCAACGTTGGAAAGAAAACATGGCACTTTGTTTTTATATATGACAGCAGCAGCAAGAATAATATATGTGCAAAAATGGAAAACTTGGCCTATTTCTACAATAGAAGAATGGTGGCTGAAGGAACTAGAATTAGCAGAGATGGCTAAGCTCACATTGTTGCTTAAAGAAAAGAATAAAAGTTGGAACAATTAGAAACCTCTAATACACTACACCGTTTTTTTTTTTTAAAGAAAGAAATGAACTTTGAAGGCTAATGGACTTTTATAACAACATTAGTACAGGAAAGTGTTATATCAGTTTACCAGTAATGCTTGTAAACATACAACTTTTACGATAAAGATCAAGAGGTACATCTGTTAGAATTAATAATCAATGAGATGAAATCGGTAGTCTTTATGATAAAACTCCTTATTCGTGTTTATATTTTCTGTATCTATCTGTGTTTTTAAATTGCTTTGAGTATAAATAAAAAAATCATTTTAAAAGTATGTTAAATTTGTATAATCTTTTTTTAAAAAAAGCAAGTTTAACAGTGCAATGCATGGTGATAAGACAACTCCCTAGAGGAAGTTTCATGACATGCTCAGGATCACACATGCCAGGGAACCATTTTCTACTATGTAGGATGGAAGTTCTAGGAGGCAAAAGGTGGCAGGACATAGACCCTAAAAAGGGGCAGGCACCTGCCCTTTTTTGTCATATGGCGAGGTGGGCTTTTTACTATTGCTTTAGAAAAGTACGTATGGTAGAAAAGAAGAAGAGTTTGGATTTATATCCCCCCTTCCTCTCCTGTAGGAGAGGGGCTTACAATCTCCTTGCCCTTCCCCCCCCCACAACAAACACCCTGTGAGGTGGGTGGGGCTGAGAGAGCTCCGAGAAGCTGTGACTAGCCCAAGGTCACCCAGCTGGCGTGTGTGGGAGTGTACAGGCTAATCTGAATTCCCCAGATAAGCCTCCACAGCTCAGGCGACAGAGCTGGGAATCAAACCCGGTTCCTCCAGATTAGATACACGAGCTCTTAACCTCCTACGCCACTGCTGCTCCTGGTAGTCCTAAAGGTCGTCATCATGCTTCCTAGAATCTGTACTATTCCCCCCCCCCCCAAAAAAACCCAAGTCTGTGTAGCTGACCATTGTAAAGATGGGGAACTGTAACCTTTTCAAGGCTACTCAGAGCCAGGTCCAAAATATAGGGACAGTGTCGGGTGAAGGGGATCTATAGGGCAAAAAGCAAAGTCCTCTAGTTGGTACAGCTAATCTGCAAGACTGGCTCAGAAGCTTTAACATCAACAGTCCTACTCTAATGAAGCTGAGATCCTTTCTGGCCATTCTGACAGTAGTTCTCCTTTATTCAGAACTGGGTTGTGACAAACTCCCAACTGAACATCCTTTAGGTCTCAGGTTCTGACACAGATTGAAATCTTGCCACTGAGCAAATTGACGACTGAAGTGGGATTTAAACCCAAGGCAGACAGCTTTGTGTCAGGCAGCTGGTATTCTCTATATTTGAATACACAGGCTGGACAAATCTTCCTTCCCAGTATAGGGGAAAGCCCACTGTGCTGATTAAATGAAATGTAACCCACTTAATTGAATTACATAATTTGCCATGTCACCCACCTCCTGCCTTCTGGGCCATGTGGGATGGTCATTGCAAGCAGACAAGAAATACACCTTCACTCCATTTGCTATGCTTATGAGGTACCCAAGAGGATCTCCCGCCTACACACATACACACAGAATTAGGATTTTTGTGTTCAACAAAGGCAGCCGATTAAGGGCACAGTTTTCTGAAGCTGACACCTGAACGGATAGGAAATCTCATCCTCAGGATGTGTTTAAAATGAGGGTGACTAATAAACAGACACAAATGTTACTTTCCTAGCATGGACGACTGCCAACTTTTCTGACCCTGAAGCAAACATGGATCAATGAAATGTATCAAGCAGGACTTTGGATCACATGAGTCAGCTCCATGATTTCTAGAATATACCCTGGAGTAAGCAAGCATTTGGGGAAATGGGTTTTTGGTCCATATTAAGCCCCTGCATGAAGAGTAAAATCCATTTGCACAGATCCATCCATATCTGAAATGCCTGAGAAACGATGGGGATATGGATCCAGATTTCCATTATATGTCCAGAACAGGGGTCCCCAATCTTTTCTCAGCCTAATGGCATGTTTGGAATTCTGACCGAAGGGTGGGTGCAGCCACAAAATGGCTGCTTCAGGAGGCAGAACCCAACCATAAAATGGCCGTCACAGCTTCAAAGTCATAGTGAAGATCCTTGTTCTGTGGTGGCAGCTGCTGCGCAAGCAGCATTTTCAAAAATATACACAGCAAATCAAATCTTCAACCCCACCTGCCCCCTCTGACTTTCTAAAAAACATGTGGTGGCCACCACCAGGAAAGGAGTGGTCTGGTGCCATGTCACCTATGGGCACCATGTCAGGGACCTGTTCAAAATGTTCAAACGTCCTAATAGGACAGAAGAAGAGCATTGGTCTGTTGACTGATGACACAATGATCATTCAAGGATGTTCCTCTTCCCAACTATTCCTTGGAAAATGGGACACGAGATAGGGCTCTGCCCCACAAGAAAGATCAAATCTTCCAGCAGTTCCATCACAATATCCTTTTCACCTTAAATCACGCCCCACTCTGAACTTTACATATGAATACTGGCAGGCCTGTGTTTACACAAATGCTGGCAGACCTGCTGCCATCTGGTATAATTTCAACTATCGGTATATATTACTTTCCCACCCCTCTATTGTCCAGGCCAGGGAAGTGGTTCAGAAAGAAATGGAGATGCATTCACAGACATGTAGAGGACTAGTATAATGTAAGAAAGTCAAACTGTACTGATAGTTGGCAAAAGTAGCCACAGATGGGCACAAAGAAAATATAGGTCTTTTTTTAAAAAAAGGAAAATCAGGCTGGTATTACATGAGTACAAAGTAGTATGTACTTTTGATTCTGAGGCTGAACACCTGGATGGATGAGAAAGAAACTGCCACCTCACCCACTGCTTTTAAAGAGCCAAACAGGAGGTGACTTTCACCCTGTACAATGTAGGTGGGAGCCACCCCTGCTAATGAAAGCTAGCTGGCCCAAGCCCCAGATGCAAGAGGCAGCACAGCCTGTTCTTCTTTTCTCCCCTTCTTTGGGGTTGAAGCCATGGGTATTGGATCCCCCCAAGTGAGGGCCCATGGAACCTGCCCCTGCTGTCCATATGCTAAGACAGCCCCTGAACACAACTGTATGAGCTGCTTCTGCATAAGGGCCAGCATGATGTATGCACTACCTGGTAAAACTTTCAGTGCTTTGAATTTAAGACAGCATTATTTGAGGAAGCTTCTAAAGATCTCTCTAGTCTTATGGGGTCCCAACATGTTCAATCAGGTTGTTAACTGGCTTTTATTAATGTAGTATTTTTTTGTACTTTGAAAAGTTTTTAACTTTTATTTATTGTATTTTAATGGTTTTATACTTGTAAGCTGCCCAGAGAGCTTTGGCTATGGATGATATAGAAATGAAATACGAAATAACCATTATTTCTGTAGAAAATTGTATTCTCTGTGCAAGTTCTCAGGTCACGAGAACAACACATGCACAATAAAATCATTCATAGCTATGAGCAGCTTTCCTCACTATCTGACCACTATGCTCTGTATGGATAGCTGCAGCACACTCTGAGAAATAAAACTGAGCATATATTCTCCAAGGTCAAACAGAAGCTTATGCATACTGGCTAGTTCCTTTCTGAATCTCTCTCCTTAGTTCCCCACTATCGTCCTCTCTGATCTTGGGCTGTTGCTACATCTCTGAGCTCAAATTCTTGGCCATGACCTTTTACAGATCTTTCCAGATGAAATATCACTTCCTCATTCCTACTTGCCTTCAAATACCTGCAAGTGTTCCAAATATGCAAATCCTAGAGGGCTGTGCTGACATGGACCTGGGTAGGTGATTGACATGAAGGATTCCATTCTTGTATCTGAATGTCACTAAGCAGGAGTGCAGCTGGAATCAGAACGGGGTGGGGGGAGAGGGAGGAGAGAAAGAAGACAGAGCCAGTGGGCGAGGGACATCCACAATCTGTCACTGCGTCAGAATGTTCTTCAAGGACCTTGCAGGCACATGGGCACAGGGAAACATTCCACAGGAACACACGAATCCGCCTTATACAGAATTAGACCATCAGTCCATCAAATTCAGAATTGTCCTTCCACAGGGTCTCAGACAGAGGTCTTTCTCGTCACCTTTTAACTGGATATGCCGGAGATTGGACCTTCTGAACGCCAAACAGATGTTCTACTGCTGAGCCAAGACCCCATTCCAAAAAAAGGAATGGTCTCGGATTAACAAAGCATGTCCACCTCTTGGTTCTTCAGTCTTGATTGTCACAACCATTGACAGTAGCCTGTGCGGCCCAAGGCCCACAAAACTTCCCTGGAAAGTTGTTTCTCAAGTCAGCATTGAGTACTACAAGAAGCAGAATGCAAATTCATTAAAATTGTGAGGGAGCCACCCACTCCCATATCTCGCTCCAGCAATGTGGAGTCCTATAGCTGCCAGCCATTCAGCTGAAGCCAGGGTTACCTGCCCCAAGACTGGACCCTTTCCCACAGAAGGAGGAAAAAAGGACTAGCAAGAAGTCGACCCAGGAAAGAGCACTGTCAGGAGAAGAAACGTGCAGGCATGATGCTGCAAGCAGACAAGCCCCCCCCCCCCCTCCCCTTCTGTTGGCGGCATCTCAGAGGAGAACGGGAGAGAAGGGCGGGGAAGCACAAGAGCAAGGAAGATTTGGCCAAGCGGCGTCTTTGGGTCTGGCCTGAAGGGCATCTCCTTGCGCGGCCCCCTTCACCATGCTGTCGAAGCCTTCGCTCAGATCACTTGGCGACGCAGCAGGGCCCTGGAAACAAAAGCGAACGGCCCTCGGAAGCGCGCCGGGTGGCAGGCAGTACCAGCAGGAACGGAACCTACCGGTTCTCTCTGTGTTACGCCCACCTTTGAGCATCCCCTCTGCACGCCGGCGTTTCCAAAATGAGCAAATGTTCTTTTTTAAAAAACCTTAATTGGGGGGCGGTCGCCCAGGAGAACTGAGCCGTTGCAACCTTTCGGCGTGCTCTCCACGATCCCCCCCGCCTCGTAAGCAGCGTGCACAGGCGCCTCTCTCGGTGGCAGCGCCGTCTGTAGCGGGCCGCTTCTCCGCTCCTCTCCCGCTACCCTCACCCGGTGCCCGCCTGGTGATTCGCAGGGCTTGCACCGCCAGCTCCGCTCCTACCTACCAACTGCGCCGGTGTTTATCTGCAAGGCGAGTTGCGGAGACAGGCGGCCGGGGAGGCCAGGCTCTCGCTCCCAACCCGCCACACTATATACCCACTCCCCCCCTTCTCTTTTCATCTGCAGGGCTCAGCTCTGCCGCCCGCCCGCCTTGGAGCGAAGGGAAGGGCAGGTGGATGCTGCCGCGTGGCTGCCGCGGGCGCGCGCCCCTGCCTTGCAAAAGCCGCCACGAGCAGGTGCCTCGACCAAGTGGGGGGGGGGGGAGGAGGCGCAGAGGGCAGGCAGGCAGGCAGGCGAAGCCCCCCGGGTGACACGCGCCGCCGAGCCTCTTGCCCTTGTCGTCTCCCAGCCCCGCCAAAAGCCATGCCCACCCCGCTGGCAAGCCGAAGGCCTCATTGGCTACCGGCATTTTGGGGGGCGGAGCTCTTCCCGCGAGTTGGGCAATATAGCCAGCATGAGTGGGAGGGGACAGAGCTAATTGTCCTCCGTGGGCAGACCAGGTTGGCTTTCTTTCTCCCCACCCCTCGGCTTGCCTTTCTCCCGACCCCCCACCGCTTGCTTCTTCACCGGCCTCCTTGGAAGCGGGGCTCGCCAGCCTAGACGGACAGACACGTGAGGCCCTCCCGGCCAGGATTATTTTCCGCACACCTGTTTCAGGGTGGGACCAAGAAGGGCTTGCTGCTGTGCCCAGCGGGAGCGTCGGCAGGCGGGGGTAGCTGGAGGCGCTCCGAAGGCTGTGAGCTTGTCCAGGCGGCAGAAGGCTCTTTCTTGCCCTCCCCACACCCGGCACCGCATCTGCAAAGGCTGCCTGTCGTGACCCCGACCTTCGCTCATGGCGCACGGGAAAGCCAAGGAAGGGGATGGCAACTGGAAGAAATTCATCTGGAATTCCGAGAAGAAGGAGTTTCTCGGGAGGACCGGAGGCAGCTGGTGTGAGTAGCTTCCCTCGCTTTTTCTCCCCACGCTCTCCTCTAGAGAAAGAGCTGCTCCGAGTCCCAGCGGGACAGGTCCTTTGCATCCGCGCAAGAGCCGGGGATCCGGGCGCCTGCTGGGACCGAGGCGGCGGTCCGTGGTTGGCGCGATGCTTCGCCCTTCGAAAGTCTCGATCGCCTGACCAACTTTCGATCCGGGACGGGCGGGGTGGCGAGGACTGGATTAACAGTCATTAGGCTTTAGGGTCGCCCGCTGGCTGCACTGGCTGGCTGGCCGGGGCGGGCAGCCGCGTGTCTGCGTGTGTAGGATTAAAAATGCACGCCAAGGAGGGGGGGGGGGGGAAATAAGTGCGAGGTGCTTGAGTGGAAAGCCGGCCGGCTTTGCCTAGGTGGGGTCGCTTGGCCAGCAGAGAGACTCCTGGTTTTCGCCCCCGCCCGCCTTTTTTATGGGGTCGCCAACGGACAGAAAGACCGGCACTACCCGTGCATTTTGCCAAAGGGGCTCGACGTTGCTAAGGCCGGCGGCTTCCCTACGGACGCTTGAGCTGGCTTAGACGGCAGGCGAGGGAGGGAGGCTCCGGTGGCTGCACGCGTTCGGGTCTGGCGGGGGGCGGCCTGCTGCTGCCGCCTTGGCGCTGGGAAAGAGCGGCTCGATGCCCTCGCTTTTTTCCCCCGCCTGCAAAGGTCGCGTTGAAGGGCGCTGATGTAGTCGGATCCGAGTCGTGACTGCGGCCGGGCTGGAGTGGGTGGGGAGAGGGGGAGCCCGCCGCCGCCGCCTCCTCCTCCTCCTCCTCCTCCAGCAGTGAAGCAGCTACTGCGGCTGCCCGAGCGACGTTTGGGGAGGCACCATGCGGGGTGGGGGGGGGAGGACACGGGTGCTCTGCTTCTGGAGACGGCGCTGGATGCATGCCAGAGATCCTTGCCCCTCCCCACATCCCCCCCAATTGCCATTGTGGGGAAAGGGTCGGGAGAGTTGTGGGAATGCAGTCTGGGGAGGCTGGCCAACTCCAAAGGGTTAATAATGCATCACAGCTCAAGGTTAGTCAAGGTGACACCTTCCGAACAAGAAGTGACTGGAGAGGATTGGGGTCCCTGGGGAAGATGGGTGGGGTGTGCCGCCACGGAAAACCATGAGCTGAGGAGGCGTCTTCTAGGTGGGCTACCTAAGACCTGGAGAGGAATTCTGTTCTTTCCCAGTTGCACCTTTCTGTAGTTGTAGAGGAGGCCCAAGTGAGTGGCAGGAGTAGGAGAGAGAAAAGTCAGGTGGGAGAGGAGAGAAGGAGGTTCAGGAATAACAAAGTCCTTGAAGGCTGTCTCCTAGCAACTAAATGCAACTAGCATGAGACTGAGGTTCAGGGCACAAAAACCCAATTTTCTTATTGCTTCCCTTCCCTCTTCCCCTTTCTAGTCTTGGATCCACACCCCATCCCAACAGCAGGACCCAAAGCGCCATGCTCTGCATTGCACAGGCTAAGTCCAATCATTGAGGTACCAACATAACCCATTTTGTTTTCCTCCTTCATATTTGATCTGGGTCTCTGCCTCCATGCTGTCTACGCAGCAGACGGCTCATATGCTTTCCAAAACATGACTTTTCATAATGCTGCAGATGCCAGAATATAACAGTCTTTGATTTCTGGCCCTAACTTGTCTGAGGAGCTACCTTTCTTTTGATGGGGTTCAGCAAACAAGAAATGTGCAGTTTCCCTCATTAATGACGGACCCCCCCAATCCCATAGGAGAGCACGAAACATGCCTGGGGCCTTCTGCCTTGAATGTATTAGAAATGGCTGCCCTTGAAGGAAAGGGTAGAATGTCCTTGAGCTCTTACCTTTGCTGGAATTTTAGTAGACAGTCTTGTGTCTCTCTCTAGATCACTGCATCAAAAAGCATGCCACTTATCTAGAGCTTTCCATTCCCTTCTAAACTATTCGTGCAGATTTAGAAACATTTAACAATAAGCAAGGTCAAAGCGGCAAATGACTCTGAGAAGCGGGGGTAATTGATTGCGCTTAATGATAAAAAATGAATATGTTTAGTAATCGCTGGTTTATAAATGGTACTCTTGTGTGGGGAAGGAGAAAAATAGCAGAAATATATTTGAAATGATTTGAATGTTGGCATGGGACCCTCTTTAGCTTGGCACTCCTCTACTCAGTGCCCTCTTTTGGGTGCCACACCTGGAAGTTTCCTGGTTTGGAGCCATGGCTAGAATCTGCATGAAAGGCAGGAAATGATTTCCCATCTGATCTCAGATGGATGAAGTCCACTGAGTGAGAGTGACAGTAGATGTGTCAGAGTTCCACATGGGAGCAAGGCACAAGATCCTTTCTTTAAAGAAATTACACAGGAGTCTTTAAAAACGGGATGTAATCTTTGAGGTGCTCCCAGACTCCTGTGTAATTTTACTACAAGAGACTATCAGTGAAATCCTGAGCAGAGTTACTTCAGTGAAACCCTGTTGATTTCAGCAAGTTTAGATGGGCAAAACTCTCCTAGAATTACACCCAGTGATAGGATTCAGCAGGTTTGCACCACTTCAGCAGAACCGGTTGTTAAAATGGTGCTTGTATACAACCAGTTGTTAGATTATTTGAATCCCACCACTGATTACACTGTATGTACTTTAAACAAGACATCACATAGCTGGTTGCTAGAAGGACAGTGAGTTGACTTTTTTCAGAACAGCTTGAACAACTACGGATCCGATCCATCTTTTAGAAAGCATATTGTCCTTTTAATTATCTTTCTTTGTATTAGAATCTATTCCTTCCGTAGTGCACTAGAGACTGCCTCCCTCAAAATGGGGAGTGGTTGTTTAACATCCTTCTTGAAAATTTGGTTTACTCATATGTCGCCCTTGCTGTTCCAGAGCTCTTCTTTTGATAATACCCCCTCTTCAAACCCACACTACACCTTCCTTGCCGTCAGCAGGTTCCTCTTTATCTCATTACAACAGCACCTCCTATGATTGTACTCTGGAAAAAATGTCCAAATCTCTTGGACGTCATGGTATTTGCCTACCGCTGCCTGGTAACCAAAGAGTGTGTTAACCCTGAGAGTGCTAAAACATTTGTGAGTTTAGCTGCAATGTGTAACCTCTCTTGTCTCTCTCGTCCCCTCTGGAGGGGAAATGTCTATTTTAATAGATTTTCTTCTTTCACTAACATGTCTGTCAATAGCTAGAACTCTTCTTGGCCGGCCTCTGTTCCATTTTGAGTTGCTTCACACCAATATTTATTCAAAAAGTTACCAGGAGCTCTTTGGAACACATACCCCTTTTATCATGCTTTGTTGCTGTGGTCTTATCACCATAGAGAAAAACTGGGCAGAGGGTACTTTCTAGAAGGCTGTCTGGTAACACCTAGTACAGCCTATTACTATACAGCTAGTCAGGAGACATCATCCTTGTAAACCAGTAACTGATATAACCAGATTTCAAAGAGTGTTTAGTTCATTGGGATCAGCCATGTTAATAGTTTTCTCCTTCCTTTAAACAAAACTCTTAATCGCTTATGTAATGTGTACACTAATCTGATTTCTATGCTGGGTAGCCAGAATGTAGTTTTATTCATGCACTTTGTAAGATTACTGTTTCCTACTTCTTGTTCTTGGAAGTCACGCATCAAAGTCTGAGTGTTGTATGAGAATTAATACTTAGGTATGATTGGAGAAGAGACACTGATGCTGTGGAGGTGGGTCATGCATGGCGATTTGTTGAGATATATCGTAGATCTGTGTGCTTTCATCTTCACCCATGGGTGTGACTTCCATGAGTAAGCACATTTACTTAATAGTGAAGCCCAGTTCATACTGGTCTGAAGATCCTCTAAGTAATGCCGGAGCTTTCATTCCCTACACGTGTGTACATTATGTGTCATTGGGATCTTCATGTATAAGTATCCTATCTATAAAATACATCCACATTCTCTTGTGGCAGAAGAATCACGTGTAATGGTCATGCAGATTTAATTGTACATATTATGATTTACATATGATACACTAAGTGGGGTACAGGTGAGATTTACAAGTTCAAGGCTTGTGTTTCAAGAAAGACCTTGAATCCCATCAATAATATATAAGAATGTAGCCCAGCATTCTTCTTCCAGCACTGACCCATTAGCTATCCCAAGGAAGCTTTGGCTACAAAGGCAACAGTCTTCCTCTGTTTTATGTCTCCAGCACTTGCTGTCCGGAGGTATATTACTTACATGTATATTTTGGGCTTGACTGTCATCAATATGTCAATTGCACCCACCTCTATATTTCGTTATCCAAATCTCCCGATGGTGCTGTGGAAGTCTTGGATCATTGCTTTTCCACCGTACTTAAATTAACAATTTTAACAAATTGAAACTAAGTCCTGATGAGACAGAAGTCTTGCTAGTTGGAAAGGCAGCGCTCTCGAAGGACAGTGTGCTTTCCACCTTCAGTCAGGTTCAGCTGACTCTTTCAGACTCAGTCAGGAGCTTGGGGGTTATATTGGATCCAGCATCAGTGCTGGAGGAGCAAGTTAATGCAGCTGCAAAAAACACTCTTTACTTACGAGTATCTTTGTTTACTTCAAGATGCCCCCCTACATTGGCCCAGTTTATCTGACCACCTGCATCCATGCCACAATAACAATGAGATTAGATTTATGTTATATTCTCTATGTAGGTCTCCCCTCGAAGTTAACTTGGAAACTCCTTTTGGTGCAGAATTCCATAGCTCAGTTATTATTAGGAGCATGCATATCAGTCCCATTCTGCAGCCACTTCACTGGTTGGAGTTACTGGGTATTAGGGATCAAAAAGAAGAAGAGTTTGAATTTATACCTCACTTTTCTCAACTATAAGGAGTCTCAAAATGGCTTACAAACTCCTTCCCTTCCTCTCCCACAACAGATACCTTATGAGGTAAGTGGGCTAAGAGAGTTCTGAGATAACTGTGACTGGCCAAAGATCGCCCAGCAGGCTTCATGTTTGGGTGTGGGGAAACATACCTGGTTCACCAGATTAGAGTCCACCATTCTTACCCACTACATGACACTGGCTCTAGTGATCAAAAAGCCCTTTGTGACTTTGAAACTTAATATCTGTGTGACTGCCTCCACCATCATAGCTTATCTTATCTGAGCAGGGCCTTCTACAGAGGCCATCTTGCAAATGATAAGATCAACACTGCCCATATATGTGCATTTTCTGTTGTGGATTCCATCTTATGATAGGCCTCCTTGATGAGGTAATGAAGGCTCTCATTCTTCTGGCATTTCACACGTTGTGCAAAATTGAATTATTCAGGAGGGCATTTTTACAAAGGCAATAAGGCTTTATTATAATGGAATTGTTTCAGGAAGGGTTCTTTAATAAAAAGAGATATGTGCTACTGTATACAGTATGTACTATCTGTTGCTATATGTATTATCCTATTTTGTACTTTCTGCACTGTTTGATATACCATATTAATACTTACGCTGTGTTTTAGGTTTGTCCCATGTTTTTAACTTGGTCTTAATTTCTTCAATCCTACTTCTATTACATTGCTTATCGAATGCCCTATCTTAACTACTCCATTGATTTCCACTGTATAATCCACCTTGAATCTCAGTGAGAAAGGCAAGCTATAAATAATGTCAATAAATAAATATGTATCATGGCCTTTAATAGAATCATGTTCTATTAATTAGTCTAACTGGTTAGGGAAGTAGCTTTCTGTGTTTACTAAACTGAATGGATTACAGTTTCTTGTCTGTTTTGTTTAGTTTGGGTGGAGTGCACTTATTGAGTGTAGTGTATTTCTCCGTTTTGTTATAAGTCATTTGAATTTCTGTCTCATCCTGTTTTGAGTTTATAATCTTGAAGCTGGCCTAGTGCATAACTAGCAATGCTTACTTGATTGTGTATTTTTTTTCTCTTGTCACAGTTAAGATCATTCTCTTCTATGTGATCTTCTACGGCTGCTTGGCAGGTATCTTCGTTGGGACCATTCAAGTCATGCTTCTCACAGTCAGTGAATTCGAGCCAAAATATCAGGACCGAGTAGCACCTCCAGGTAATAATGAGGACAGAGAGGTAACAAGAGTGGCATATTTTGCCTTTGGGTCACTTGTGGGATCTAGAGCTACAGCAATTGACTTTTGACTGCTTCTTTCCAGAGTTTATGGCCTTTCTCTTAGCTTAAAAGGTTGATCAGTTATGAATGACAAGCTATTTAAACCCTCCATGTATTGTCTTCTGCCACATTTTTATTTTACTCTCTAAGGAGCTCAGAGCAACATCTGTGAGTTAGGCTAGTAGTGTAAAATAGTTTTGACCAAGACCAGCTGTTTAGCTTCATAACTTCATGAGTATTTGAGCTTGGATTTTCTACATCCAAATCCAGTACTCTACTTCATTGGACTTCGGGAAACACAAGTGTGTAAGTGTCCTACCCTTGTGTGAGTCATACCAGTGGTAATGACACCTCTTACTTTCTTTTTAATTGTTCCCTCTAGTGACCCATACAGTCAGGTGATAGCCCTTTCCGTCCACTAGGGGGCAGGTTCTTTTTCTGAAGAGGGCAATATTGGCTGGGGCCAGTCTAGAGAGCAACCGTCACATCCTGTCTTGCTTTTGTGTTCAACTTAAGAAGAGGAAAGAAGACATAATCAAATGCAGAGATAGACAAAGATCTTTACTTAGAACAGTTCAGTAGTTGAGGTACCTTAAGGAAATGTAATTTTTCTCACACTGCAAGCCATTTCTGCTGGAATACTCTTTTTTGCACAGCTGTTTATGGTGTCCTCTTTTGCATCCGAGGATAAATATTACTGCCATCATCATAATATCACGTGATACTTTCTTACATGAAACATTTTGGCTATGGTGGCTTTTCTGTATTTTACACCCTTGCCACTTATTGAAGGGTAAATTAGTTGTTACCACCAGGTAAATAACATGGTTAAAGTGGGTTTCAGTTGCTGTTAGTACCGTATTAACTCATAAGTAAGTTCAAACAACGTATAAAATACTCTACAGAACTGGTCCGGTCCATATCCAGAGGCTTTTCAGTTTATGTTAGATGGGGAAATGTTGGTGTTTTTGACAGTGATGCTCCCTTCTGAATCTCCCAATAATGTGGAAGGGCAAGTCAGGCAATGCAGGTCAGAAAAAGCTTTGCTGTTTAAAGGCTGCATCTTAAAAAGAAGTTGGGACGATAGAAGGAGGAACTCTCCCCCCCCCCCCCACCAGCTCCTCTTGTGGAAGGCCCAAGAGCAAGCTGGAGGAGAGAATGCGCTGCTTTGCTCCTCCTCATTGGTTGCACCATCTCCAGGCTGGCATAGGATGCTGCCATGCCCATTCTGTTCCTTGCCATCCTGAGCACAGTGTGGCTGATGAGGAGGAGCCCAGCTTTGGCCTGCAAGCCCAGACATGGTGCTGTCAACGAGACGAAGCATGATGGTGCTCAGCTTTGTCTTCCTTGACTGGGCATACAGTATGAAGCCAGATACCTCTGTATTTACACTCTTCCCCACCAACTGGACTAATAGTGTCATCCTAAGCAGAGTTGCACCTTCCTAATCCGAGTGCTTTTAGTGGGCTGTAATTCTGCTGAGGATTGCAGTGTAAGCCAGATCTGTCTTTTGCATCTTAATTTCACAGGGCAATGGTGGCTGCTTTAAAGCTGAATAGATGTGTTAGTTCATATGGAAGGAAGTGCTTGTGTTTCGTGCTTTTGAATTTGTGACTAGCCTCATAATGATTTACTTCAGCAAAAGACACCCGCCCGTAGGCTAGTCTTCTCTGCCTATGAACAGCCAGGCTGATCTGACCCTTCACCAGCTTACCTGGTTTGCTCCATCTGGTTTCTGTTGCTTTCCCTGGTCCCAGCTGCTGGTTGGCACGTGTCTTGCAGCTGCTGCTTTCTCATATTGCAGATGGCTCGAGGGCTGCTGGGTACCACAGACGGCATGCATGAGTCATGTCCCCTCTTGCTCCCTGTAAAACAGCTGAGAATCTTCAGATGGCATAAGAAGACTTAGAGGACAATGGGAAAGTGTGGTGCTGGAGGAGTGGACCCCATTAATGAGAAGTAACCTCTGCCAGTTTATGGCATGCAGAGCAAACCTCTTACAGACTCATGTTCAAGAGAACTGCTTCACGTCTGTTGGTTATCTGTGACTGAAATGATGGTGATCATCAAGGATGACACTTAGAAGAAATTCAGTTATCCTTTTGTAGCAAGAGTTGGATCTGATTGTAATCAGGGTGTGGCGTTTAAATAGTCCTCTTCACAGGACTGCAGGATTTTTCTGGTCTAAGACTATTAAAATCTATTCATGACATTCCACCATTAATTGCCTTTGGGCTTATGCGGAGAGAATGATCCATTTCTGTGTATATGCAGGGATCCCTAAAAAATGGGGATCCTGTGTAAAAATATTCTGTATATTCTGTACAAAACTAGTTCCAGGGCCAAGCAATAGAACCCAGAATAAAACTGTTAAGATGAAAAGATGGAGGGAGGGACTACAAAGGTAGATGTAGTTTTGTTTCCCATTGAGTGGGGTATCCAGAAGCAAGTTTATTCCCTTACCACCATGGTCTCTAAGTATCCCTGTTTGTTTTCCTCATATAAGTGGCTGGATGCTATTCATTCTTAAGTAAAAAATGAAGACCTGTACTGAAGACAAAATTGACCCTTAACCTGTCCTTAGCACAATGGGTTCTGTGTACATTTCATAAATCCCTGCATCTTTGCAGTATACAGGCTTTAACATCACATACCTACACGCCACTGATTAAAATGATGAGCATTTTGCTAGAATGTAATATAGACATAAGACTTAAGATAGCTGATGAGAGTCTACGAAGTAAAATATACGATGAAACAAGCTTCTTTCCAAACACAATATAATCCATGGAATTATGGAACATATTTTAAATATTTTCATTTGGAAGATGAAGTTTTGGTTCAGTTTAATAATAATTTGAAGCCCAGCAGGATTGCATTTTTCCTTCTCTCGTGATTTAAAAATGGTTCAGCTATTAATTTGGTCATTGCGATCTCCTGCCATTTCCCACTTTAAGAGGAACTGTACAGAGGTCAGATATGTGGACTTGGGGTCAGGTATATATTCCTGTACAGTTTCATGTGATTCTCTTGCCCTAGTTCGTAATTCTTAATGTTCCATTTCATTGCTTGGTTTCTAAGTGCCTTCTCCACTCCATAATTCGAAACTGGAGCTGAGTGGTGACTATTTCAGACATTGCCAGTAGGGGGCACTTACAAGATGGCTGTACTGTAACTATTCTTGCAGGACTTCTTATGTAACATTTAAGTGGAAATAATTGCCCAATCCAGAGGCATGAGTGAATAGACTCCTGGATGCAGCGCAGGTCTATGGTGGCAGATTTGTCCTCTCAAATCTATCTGGGATACTTTTAACCAGTGGGCACAAATGCTAGTGGCAGGCGGATGCCATGGCACTCTGGAACGCCCGAACAAGGCATTGGGCGCAGTGTTAGTGCTCCTGCATCACAGCTTCCCCCCTCAGTGCAGCAGGAACAGGCTAGAAGTGTTCCTGGGGGTGGAGCCAGTAGGGTGTTTCCACCCAGCCTTTAGAGCCAGGAAGGCTGTGGCCTGGTCCTCTGGGTTACACCACCCAAAAGAGTGGCAGAACTTCATTTAGCCCTCTGGAGGACTTTCAGGTGGCTTGGGGTTGTTTTTGTTTTGGCTGCACCCAGAGGTGGGATCCAGCAGGTTCTCACCAGTTCCCGAGAGTGGGTTACTAATTATTTGTGTGTGCCGAGAGGGGGTTACTAATTGGGTCCGCTTTTCCGCCTCCACGCCCTCGCCTCCCCAAGAGGCATCCTGCCTTTGAACGTGAAGGTTCCATATAGCAATTGCGACTAGTAATGTCACTCCCTGAACTGGGTTAATCCCTTCCAGGTACCGCAATTCATTGATTCTCAGCCTTTCATACCTTTTATCTCACCAGTCTCTATCCAAGAACCTGTGTTTCACCATTGCTGTGTTCAGATTAGTGAGTTGGGGCATTTTCTATAATGTGATGATGATTTAGAAATGACCGGGTGCAAAAAAATGTGGTGCGGTGGCTGCCCATGGGGGGGTGGGTATCTAACCCAGGTGTTGCCCAGGGCTCAGGTTTGCCTAGGTACGCCTCTGCCCCCTTTGCTGAGGGGGGGCTGGCAAGGGAACCTGTTACTAAAATTTTTGGATCCCACCACTGGCTGCACCCCCTGAAAGCCCTCTGAAGGCAGTGTGTCAACATAGCAATTCCTGGCCGTGGCAGCCTCTGGATTAAGCTGTTAAGCTATTTCACTCTTTTTGAGTGATTGCCCCAAGTAAAAAAAATTTAGAGCATGATACACATGAATTCATGTTGGCTTCCCAAAATCATTGGAACTTATCTGCCCAAGACAAGGAAGTCTTGCTTTGACATTAATTAATAAATGACATGGCAAGAGATACTTGTCTGCTCTAATGTGTTGGCAGTCAAGGCAGCACTGGATTAAAGAAGGTTTGGATTTATATCCCCCCCTTTCTCTCCTGTAGGAGACTCAAAGGGGCTTAACAATATCCTTTCCCTTCCCCCCTCACAACAAACGCCCTGTGAGGTGGGTGGGGCTGAGAGAGCTCCGAAAAGCTGTGACTAGCCCAAGGTCACCCAGCTGGCGTGTGTGGGAGAGCACAGGCTAATCTGAATTCCCCAGATATGCCTCCACAGTTCAGGCGGCAGAGTGGGGAATCAAACCCGGTTCCTCCAGATTAGAATGCCCCTGCTCTTAACCACTATGCCACTTCTGTTCCTGTGTACTGGGGCTTGTCGAGCCACATTGGCTATACATCTCTGAGTCATGGTGTCACATCCTTTATTCTGCTTTTGTCTATGCATAGCAAAAAACACAAGCCATCGAAGAAGAAGCAAGGCAGTGACTCCAATCCTGGGGAATAAGTATACTCTCAGAACTCTGCTACCCCATCCAGAGAACTGCACTATAATTAAGACGCCATTTTTGTTAGTACCTACTTTCTGAGCTGATTTTGAAAGCTGGTGAAAACATATTTTTGTGTATTTGTTGCTCTGAATGGAATTTTATGAGGCATTTGAACCACCTGGAGTTGTATCCATTGGCAACATCTGTCGCTTTGTTGGTGTAGAAAAATATGTGGGCGAGACCACATGGTACTTTGCCCTCAGGGCTTGCAGCTGCTTCCCAACAGGTGGAAGACCCCCCCCCCCCCGGCCCCTCGTCCAGTGGCTTTCTTGTATAGGGCAGTTGCCTTCTGTTGCACTTAAGGCAGCCTCATGTCTGTACAATTCAGGGATGCTATCCCTACTAGAAGATTCTTGCATGGTAGTTAATAAGAATTTGCAAGAGACCCATATTTTGATTGAAACATGTAGTGATTGTATATCTGATTTTTTAATGGATGGAGACACAAATAGATATAAGAGCAAATTCTCTGCCTGTTGCCTGTGCACTGTTTGATTTCTACCACTAAGATGAGCTAAGCGTTTACACCAGAAAGGGGTTTCTTAGCAGGTGATCCCAATCTTGGAAACAAAAATCCTCCAGGAATTTCATCTGACTCTATGAATCCTTGCCTTATAGTTAATTGTAAATATTACTGCTGTAGAAAATGTTTCAGAGTGTAACAGGCATATCTTGTTTGATGCTTCCAGTGTAATGGTACGGCACAGTCATAATAGCAAGCCATAGTTTGCTCCTAGTGAACTTTTAACGTTCATTTTTAGATATGGTTCTTAATTTCTTATATGCCTTAATATCAGAAATTGAAATAGACATGTCTTAAGTAAATTGCTTTTTTCACATAAAAGGTATTCAAAATTTCTTCACAAAGTTTTCCCGAAGGAAAATGCTCTCAGCTGAGGTGTTTTGCAGCATACAAAGCAGGTGTTAGTTTCTCAGGTTAGAATGGCTCATGGATTAGCATCTGTTCAGTATCTGTCACAAACTTATTCCTGCTGTCCAGGCAAATTGCATCTTTTCGAGCTCTTACTGAAACCGCTTTTATTGACACTGGAAGTAATGGTTCATATGGCTTGTCTTTGTATTGAATCCATATTAGAGTGGATGGTGGATAGCTATAATGTGAGTGGCTATGATCAGTGGCTATTTCCGTCTTTATTTTGCAACTCTGTCTTGGAAGGCAAGCTGTATCCTTTCTGTTTGCTGTGCCTATCATGATGTTAATCTCTATCTTGTTAACAGCAGAACTGTAGAACTCTCTGTGTCTAAAAACAATTCGTGCTCCTTTAATTGGCTCCTTGCTGTGATGCTGTGATCTAGGCTTTAATTTGAGGAAACTGTTCTGCCAAGGGTCCAGTATAGATTAACTAGCTGTTTGTTGGATTATTTAGCGGTGGAACCTCTGTCCATGTTCAGAAATCTTTGGGCTGGAGACTGCCCTAGGGTTAACTGGGAACACTGGTTAAATATTTGTGTGAAGTATTCTACAACTCATGCCATTTCTTTTTCCTCTTCGAAAAGAATGTGACTGCCCTGATCCTCTATGTGATAAAAGCATTCAATGGGCTAGTATATGTGGCACTTGCAGTCAGACCTGGCTCTGTTTGCAAATAAATGAGTTCACATTTCCAAATGTTTAGGAAGAGGGAAATGGTTGGTCTGAATTCCTGCCTGTTCAGTGCCTCTAATCCTGGTTTACTGGGAACTACTGTTTGTGTACGTAGAACTAATCATTCCAGTAGTTATGATAGTAAGAGGTAAGAGACATTCAGAGGTGGTTTCCCATTGCCTTCCTCTGCATTATACCCCTGGTATATTTTGGAAGTCTCCCATTCAAATACTAGCCAGGGTCAGATTTGACTATGCGACTGGCCCAAGGTCACCCAGCAAGATTTCATGCCATGAGCAGGGATCTGAGCCTGGGTTTCCCAGGTCCAAGTCCAACACCTTAACCACTACACCACACTGGCTTTCAGGGATTATCTCTGGTGGCATACAAACAATAGTAATCATTTCCAAGTACATTAGGTGGATAACAAAAAAAATCGAGGCTTTCTTGCATCATTTTCTTTTAGTGGTATTCAGTTGAGTGATTTGTAAGTGTTTGTGGCTGCTGACATCAGTGTAGATCATGTTTTATGTAATGTACGATTATTAGCAATTGGGTAAGCTCTTCATGGATGCATGGTTCTAGACGTTAATACCAGCAAAGATATTGCTGTCTACTAGGGATATAAACAATTTTGACTGAAAATCCACTCATGTATCACTATAATGATAAATAACAAATATTGGTGTTATTAAACCAGGTTCTGCTATAAATGGTCATGTTTACAAGGCTTGGTATTAAAGTGTTATCTTTTAACATGCTAGATACAGGCGTTGATGCGGGTAATGGTAGATCATGACTTCATCTCCTGTATGATTTACTTCAATGTATCAAAATAGTTTTCTTTTCAGCCCCGGTTGTCACATGAAGAATGAGGTGGTAGAATCAGACCATGGTATAATGAGGTGGTAGAATCTGAAGATGCAGTGAGCTCTATCACCAACGACTGCAGGGGGTTGTGTTACATTTTTTAATACTGCCCTCCATACGAGGTTCTGGCCACAGTACATTTCCTTCTGTACTGTTTCTCTCCCCCCCCCCCCCACACACACACACATTCATCAAGCAAGAAAGTTTCTTAAACTATAAAATACAATTAATTTGAGAGTTTTTGCAAGGTGGATTTATTACTAACTTGGATATTTATCACACCATTGGGTTGTATGTGTTGACCAGATCTTACTTTTGGTTAGATTCGGTCCTGAAATATAAGATGAACGTTGACTAACATTGCAGGTAGATGGTAGAAAAAATTGTCAGCCTCCTGAAAATGAAATTTCCTATTTAAGGAAGAAGCAATTCAGGATATCACCACATCTGAGTTCCACAGATGGCTTATTGGCATGTTTCTGAAACAACCAATATATAGAAGGATTGAATCAAAAGGGTGAATCCAATGATTCCCTGCAGAGTCTCTATTGCAAAACTTTTGTGGAAAAGTTATTATATTTGGATAGGACTACTAGGCTATAAAACCTCTTTTATAGAATGGTAAAACTGTGAGCCAAACTATTGATTGAAGGGTATCTAGGAAGCTTCTATGGCGGAATGGGGATTCAGATCCAAGCCTCCGAGATCCTAATTTGATACTGTACCCACAACATCATACCAGCAAAGGAAAAATCTACTTTTACCACTCACGGCTGCAGTGTTGGAATTAGGAGAATACGAAACCAGCAGTTCAGGATCTATGAATAGCTAGAACAACTCTTATTTTCTGGATTGGTTTTGCAACACACCTTTTTCTGCATGCTTTCTGCCTCACCAAACCATTTCTGCTTCTCACAGGCCTTGGAAGCTGTAAGTTGGTTGTGACTTAATGGCACATCAGTACAGTCTGTCCTGTATGCCCCTGGTGTGTTGTTAGGCTAAGGTTACTGATCAGGGCACGGCTGTTGGAAGGAGTTGTTCTTGTTTGCATTTTGCAAGAGCTAGGAAGCATTTATTTATTTTGGAGAGGCAAGCATTTAATGAAAGTTGTCAAAGGCAAAGGCGGAAATCTGTTGTAAAGAGTTACCAGAGATTTCTGTTAAGTCTTCAGATAATCTGCAGATACAAAGAGTACTTATGCTTTCAGAGTAAAAGGCACCAATGACTTCCTTGTGTCAAGATAATGGAAGGATCTCCTCACACATTAAATTTTCTCTTATGTGATCTTTTGTGAGGAACATTGGTCTACAGTGATTGACAAGTGTGTTCCTCCCACTATGCTGTGTGTATGTGGGATAGATAGAAGGACTGTACTTCACACATTATGGTGCACAAGCAAAATCTCAAGCATATAAAAATTGAAATAGCCCTGTCAAGATAGTGACCATTTTGAAGTAATCTTCCAGTTATAGCTAGCTGTAACCTCTGCAAAGCTTCACCCTCCCCAGACTCTACCCCTAAATCTCCCAGAATTTCCCAACCTAGGTTTGGCAGTCCTAAGGTAACCTGGCTGGGATGATGCAATAGGTGCACCTGCGTGTAACTTGTTAATTATCAATATGAAAGTGTTTTTCGGTTTGGAACGATCTGGTTTTTTCAGGTAGATGAGGAACCAGATCTCCGCTTGCTCAGAAACTGGTGCTGGGACTGTGGGAAGGAGGAGAGAATCAGACCAGGCAGAACGATACCACTGTAATTTTCCCGCTTGGCTTTGGAACTGTGGCTTAGCACAGGAGAAATGCATTCAGAGACTCTGCCAGTAGGACAGTAAAGATGCATCTCTGGGTAGGTGGGGCTTGTGGAGCAACTACGCAGCGGTTTCTGAGCTTTCGTGAAGCCAGAGCAGTCTATCCGAACATTGAGAAATCAGAATTTCAACAACAGCCCAAAGCCATTCTCAGTTTAGCCCTGGTTCTATGACTCATTCTCCACAAGAATAACTCTTGTGACAAATTGATACAATAGGAAACCTGCCTTGCTGTTGAAATGCCCATGGGGCCTGACAAGTATTCTGAGTGGGAGTCCACCTGACCTTGCCTGCCCACAGTAAGGCTGATTTGCCACTCCGAATAGAACTTGAACCTTAAAACACATGGTGTTGGTCAAAGTGGCCACAGAAACAGCATGAACTTCATTTCTCATTACTTTCAACATCACCGATCAACATGAATAAATTAATTCAGTTAAAACCTGACCTAAAACTCATGGGAGAACAAGCATGTGGAATGCCTTGTTATGCTGACCATGCAGTGGTGTACCACTAATGGGGTCATGGAGTATTCCATGTCCCCAGGCACACGCCATTTCATCACATGGGGGGTGCCAGGCACCCCCATGTGATAAAACCGTGTGTGCCCAAGCTGCCCGCCACGGCGCCCCCTTCCTCCCGGGCTCCCTGCAGGCCAGCTTCTGCACTCCCCTCGAGCCCCAGCCTCCCTGCTGGCTCCCGTAAGTGGGGCGCAGGGAGCTGAGGAGGAGCGCAGGGAGGTGGTCATGCCCTTGGGTGCCTTTAGGCCTGGTACGCCACTGTGGCCATGGAATGTATTTCCATTTCATTGAGATGGGAAGATAGAATTTGTCTTTCTAATGTCATCTTCTGAACCCTTTTTAAACTTATCCCTGCTGTTCAAGAGGGAGATTCAGAACTGGAATAGATGAGATGCTTGTGTCCAGTTCTCAATACTCCTAGAACGGCTCCTTTCTCTAAGACTTCTGAGCAATGAAGCAGATGCAGGGCTATTTAAAAAGTCACACACTCTAGTCATGGCTTTGCATTTCAAATAATTTGGTCCTTATCCAGCTGCCCTTTATATCATGTTAGAACAGCTGTATGAGTTTATAACCGTGCACGTAAGGCTTCAGTTGGATTGGGCCCTTGATGTTGCCCCAAAACAGCTGCTGCTAGCAATTAATAAGGGAGTTAGGCTTGCTTGTGCTGAACTATGTGCTTTTGATTTATTTTGGTAAGAAGAGGCAAGAGGGACAGGACAAGACGAAGAAGTAGGGAGTTAGGGTGTGCAGATTTGACAAAGTAATTTTGCTCCCAAATATTAGGGTCTTCTTTGTGTTCTCAGGAAGAAAGTTGAAATAACAGAAATCCATAAAGTGCACTGGAAAATTCTCTAATGAATTGGTATACACCACCCTGGTCAAATGATATTTACTGCTATGCTTAGCATCTTTAATCATGTATTGTTTTGGATCGTGGTCAGAGTTGTTCAGCTCAAAATGTTCACTTCATTTTGCTTGCACAGGTGCTTACTTGAATCACTGGTACAGCTTTTAATGTGCTCCCCATATACCTCCCCAGATACCGCAAATGTGGACAATAAATAGGGAGAGCTAAATGTTGTTTTAGTTAGACTGTTGTCCATTGTTGGAGCCTATTGGAATTTGAAATATGCTACCATCATTTTATATTGTACTGTTTATATTCTGGAGGGGATCTAGTCTTCCTAAGCTTATTCTCTTTTCTGAGAGAGTTTAAAATAAGAAGGAAAAACTGCACCAGCTTCCTTATCAATCTTCTCTTCTTTCCCAAGAAAAGAAAACCAAAACCCATTATCCTTGAGAAGGACTTAAAGAGATCCATTGGCGATGAGGGAGAAGTTCATTATTAACTGGAAATAACTCTGGCAGGGAGATAAATGGGTGATATAACCTATAACCATTATAACCTATGCCTGAATTTGGAGGACTTTGTGGTTGGAGCTTGTACTAGGGGTAAGGATTTTCAAACTTCAGCATACCAAACCACCCGGTTCTAAAACTAACCCCATCATGAATATAAGACCCCACCCACTAGGAATCTGGAATGCTGCCATGCAAATATACTATTCAGAGTCATCTACTGTGGCAGATTCCTGCAGCCAACTAGGAGTATGCCTGAGAATCATTTGATTCAGACTTCTGAGTCACATGTGTGTGGTTTTCCTCATTTAGGTCACTTACAGCAGGGGCTGGCAGAAGGCAGATAGATATCCTGGTGGGCTGTTGGTTGATTACTGATGGATTGTCAGTCGATTGCTGGAATTGTTGCAAAGAATGTGGGCGAGGAGGCCATTGGTGTAATCCAGCAGAGTATTTGCTATAAAGCAAGAGTAAATGCTTTGGATTGCTTAATACAGATAAGCATTGACTATTGAGAGAATTTTCAAGTTCAAAGCTGGACTTGAAAATTAGAAAGAAATAGGCAACGAGGCTCAGTCTTTTTTAAAATGGCAGGTTGGTGAGCCTGTCCTCCCTCCCTCCCTCCCTCCCTCCCTCCCCTTTCGCTGTCTGTTATCTGAAACTGGCTGTTGACTATTGTATGAGGGATTAGAGGGCACTTGGCGGCATGCGGTCTTTGTAGTAAGTCTGAGCAGTTCTTTCTGGGAACACCACAGGTTGGGGTCAGAAGTCAGCAGTGTGAGTTTACCATGTAAGGCTTGTACAGCAAAGTTTCCAGTTAGCGCAAATGACACCTCTTCTGGGTCTGTTCCCATTCCCTGTCCCTTCACTTGATACTATATCTTGGGTTTGTGAAAGAAGGAAGAGAAAATCCAGCTTTGTTGTGATTGATGGTTCAGGTCTTCCTCTCTGTTGTAAAGCAGACTGAAGGATCTTTCAGCTTTCTTGGGGCAAGTGAATGTGACTGACTAAGAGGTATCTGGATTATCTGAATTCTGCTCCCAGCAGGTGCAAGGGTGCTTTGATATTGAGGTGACTCCCACCCTGTGTTGTCACTCCACTGAGCAGAGGTGGAGGAGGAGGAGGCACTTTAGGCACAGAAAGTCTTCAAACTTTGCTGAGGGGAGTGGTATAGTCTGTTTTCCCTAGCTTCTCAAATATGGTACATTAAATTAAAAGCAATGCTGGACCACTGCAATCACACTGCATTTTTACAGGCAAGGTTTTGCCTCTGAAGAGTTAGCAAATTTGAGATGTGGAAGCCTTCTACATTTGGCTGCTTGACACTGAAAGCAGTGCGTGTATGTATTGCATTGCCTTTACAATCCTGTGAAGATACTGTTTGCTTTTACACCATGTTAAATAAATAGCTGTGAACCAGATGTTCACACTTTACTCACTGTTGTTTTTCTTGAACAGAGAATTATGGCAGTGGCCATGAGTATTGTGCACGTGTGCGTGTCACAGTGTCCTCTCAAAAAGATTTTCTCAAGAATAAATACGAGAGAGCTTTCTCATGGGTTCAAAGCTGCTGCAAGTTGAGGGTCGCTGTAGGAATCTGATTCCTTTTACCCCAGTTAGTGTGGACTTTTCAGTTGTTTTTCCACGAAGGTTCTCTGTTGTACAGCAAAGGAGCTTTTAGGGTTAGGGCTGAAATATCGTCCTGACCTAGTAAAGTGGCATTCCTAAAGCACTCCACCCCTTTTATTTTCTGGGCACAATCTGTAGTTCATTCATTCATTCTTTGCAACTCCTTTAGAAGTGACTTGCTGATCTTTAGGGAGACCTTCCACTTGCACCAGACCCCACTGTTACTTTAGACACTTAGATTCCACTGTCCTCCAAAAAGTGCAAAGAGGCATATGTGGCTTTCTCATCACATTTACCCTCACAACACTTTGTGAGATAGTTGAGGCCAAGTGAATGTGACCAGGCATAAGTTACTTAGCAAGTTTCATGGCAGAGTAAGGATTTGAACCCAGGTGTCTAAGATCATAGTCAGAACTTTTAAAATTCATTGAAATAATTTTATATCATTGCAGTTATTAAATGATTAATCACAAACTAGGATCCAGTTGACAAAGCTATCTTGACCCAAATGCCCTGTTCAGAACATTTGCCCTATTTGGGAAGGATAAAATAATTGAATAATGCTAGTGTTTTTGTGTTGTGTAACATCTTGAGTTAACTTGTGAAAATCTAAGAGTGACCTGTTGAGGTGTGTTATTGGGTTGCACTCCACACTAACCCATGAAGCTTACTTCATGGTGTTTTAGGAAGTTAATCTGTTGGCCGAATCTACTATACAAACTGGTGGTTATGGTAAAATGGGGTAGCACTGTTAACCATTCCCCCCTTAATTTGTTGGATGGGAAATTTAGATAGCAATGTGACACATTTGGCATTTGTAGGCCTTCGTTTAACTGCACTTGTTACCAGATAGGGTTTGGAGTTCAACCAGAATTACAGCTGATCTCCAGGCTGAAGAAATCTGGAGAAAATGGAAACTTCGCAGGGTGGACTTTATAACAACCGATCCCTGCTGAGCAACTCCAACTCCACCTTTTTCAGGTTCTCCCAAATCTCCAAGATTTTCCAGCTGGAGTTGGCAACCCATCTACATGTGAAACCAGGAGTCTGTTTTGATTTCCCTGGTTTTCCTGACTCCTAGAATTCATATACCCTTTCCCGCCAAAATATCTAATTGCGGTCAGTAGTGTTTTGGTGGAAGAGAGACAGTACCATCCTTCCACAGTAGAAAATAGTCCCTTGGTGTGTGGAGTGAGGGAAGGGTTAGAGGGAGATTGGGAGGGCCAGTCCTGGGCCTGACTTGGCTGCTGCTGCCCCCCTGGGCCCGGCTTGGTGTTTGGGGTGGGGGGGAGGGTTTGATGGGGAGGAAGTGGCGGCTGATGAATTCACAATTCTACTTACATCTTTCAAGTATAGTGTGATCTCCTAAATGGTGCAGCAAAACAGCTATGATGGAACATCCTAATGCAAGAGAGCTCAGTTTAAACTCCCGAGGCTGGGTGGTGTTGGTGGAATGATGCATTTTGGTTCTAGATGTGTTTCTCAATAAAATGTTTGCTAAATAATCTGGATTCAGGGGGAGAATCAGAGATTGGTGATGATGGTGGTCGTTGACTCTCCCTCCTGCTGGTTCTTTCGTACAACCTCTCCTGGGCTTGCTCCTTCCTCGGGCAGGCTTATTTTTTCACTGAGCCAAAGTGAGCAAAAACGTACAGGGAGGAGACTGCAGGGAGAGTCCACAGTGGCCTAAGGGGCTAGTATGCCAGCTGACCAGTGCCAAAGCAAATATACCCCCCACCTTTTATTACAAGCAAACACCAACACTGGAACTGTTTTGCTTACCTAAACATACCAATGCTACCATGCATTGCTTACATCCTCCAAGCCACTGGTTACAGTGTTGGACTGGGGAGACATGATTTATAATCCCCATTCAGCTGTCAAGCTCACTGAGTGTCGCTTGACCGTTCACACACCTGTGCATCCTAATTTATTTTTTGGAGGGGGTTGTAGGTAATACGGCACCTACAAAACAGAGAAGGAAAACCTTGAACTACCTTGCCCCTCTGCTGATGTTATGTATGCGATTTTTGGTGGTGTTTAACCTCAGCAAATAACACAGAATAGGCAAGAATGTCTTGTGTGCAAAGAAACAAAATACCCACCCCAGCCCAAGTCACAAAGAAAATAGTTTCTTTCCCTTAGTGA
This sequence comes from Sphaerodactylus townsendi, assembly GCF_021028975.2. Lineage (NCBI taxonomy): Eukaryota > Metazoa > Chordata > Lepidosauria > Squamata > Sphaerodactylidae > Sphaerodactylus > Sphaerodactylus townsendi. The sequence goes on along the minus strand of NC_059428.1, from coordinate 40,288,142 downwards.
AGTCTGTTCGACACGTTGCTTTTGCCACCCACCTCTTGTTCATTTTGGCCTCATTGGCCAACCTCTTTCCAAAATAAAGGCTGGCTGCTGAAGAAGGGCAGGGATAGCTGGAAGTATAGTCCTGCTATTCAACATAGTCCCCTCCATCATTACCTACCAACCAGAGGATCATGAAGATATGCAACATTACATTTTCAGCCTTGACAGATGCACATGTTCACAGCCGGATTTAACTGCCTCAAGCACAATTGTCTCAGGTCCATGTTTTTCTGGGTACATGACTGCTATTTTCCTCCTTTTCAGGATTGACAAATGTTCCTCAAGTACTTAAAATGGAAATTTCCTTTGATCCTGGTGACCCTTCAACATACAATAAATATGTGAAGGCCATGCAAGCCTTCCTGAAGCCTTATGATTTGGAAAATCAGAAAGAACCAGATATGGATTATGATTCTTGTCCAAGTAAGTAAATCCAGCATCAGTTGTGTATACTGCCTACAAATTAATTTTAGTCTCAATTTAGTACTGACGATAACTTTGAGGACCCCTAGAAAGGAGGAAGTGATATCTCTCTCATATACACTGACATGATCTTAGGCACGCTCTTTGCTTCAGTCATCATGTTCCTCTTGAAGCCAGCATGGAGGTGGCTTCAAACATGTTCAGTAAGAGACTTTTTAAATTGAACGCCACTTTTTTCCTCCTAGAATATCTGGCTGTCATAATCTTGTGTTGCCTTTTCCAAACGAAAAGGTCAAAGGTCGTTTCCAGAGTCTTCCAGAACAACCCCTCAACCCCTGCTGCCATGTACAGGTTGACTAGCTTAACCAGATGTAGCCTGTGGCTACAATGGAGGGGGTATATTGCAGTATTATCAAGGTCAAAGAGCTCTCTGATCTAGCTCTCAAAATGCCCTTGGGATGACGTCTTCCCAAAAAGATCCTCAGGAAGTGACTTGTGCCAGATCTGGGAAGCCAGTTTCACCCACTGAGGATGGTGCACATAAAACCTTTTGGTAGGTTCTTTTGACAGATGTGCATTTGGGGAGGCTAACTTTGCCTTTTGTGCCATCTTAATTTGATGCTACTGTCTAACAAGTAGGACAGCAGCTCCAGCAAAATCCTGGGAGAAACTATAGTAAGAATAGAACAAGGAGAAATCCTGGGAGAATAGAACAAGGAGATATCCTGGGAGAAACTATAGTAAGAATAGAACAAGGAAAAGCCACAGTTATTGTTTCTGAAAAGTGCTGTCAAGTTGCAGCCGACATATGGTGGCGCTGCAGAGTTTTCAAGGCAAGAGATGTTCAGAGCTGGTTTACATTGCCTGCCTCTGTGTGGGCTGAGTTCTGAGGGGACTGGCCCAAGTAGACCCAGCAGTCTTCGTGTGAAGGACTCGGGAATCAAACCCAGTTCTCCAGATTAGAGTCTGCTGCTTTTAACCATTACACCATACTGGCTTTCAGAACCATTGTAGGGCAGAAGTTTCCATTCTACGTATAGCTTAAATACTTTAGTTTCCACTGTAGCTCTTCTTAGGACAAGTTGCACATGAGGATGTCCTCTTTAAAGGTGGCCTGTGCTGTACAGGATGCAATAGAGTAAAAGGAATAAATCATAACTGTCAGTTCTTGCGATCTGAAAGCTGTTAGCGAATGCATACATTTTTTTGTAAAAACACCAAGGTGGTATGATCAATACTGCACGTGATGGCAAGGATGAGTCTGTGTGTTTGGGATCTGGTGGAAGTAAGGCATTATTAGATTGCAAAAGGAGAAAGTGACACTGAAAAAATCTAATTGCTTACTATCAAAAGCTCCCCCCCCCCCTTTAGATGAGATGTAGGCTGGTACCTCAAAATGTCCCCCCAGATATTTATTTTAAAATATTGCTAACCTCCTCCACTGTTAAAAATTTCCAGAAGTGGCTTAAATCATCATTGTTTAACATGCATATCGGTTAAAATAAATGGATGCAGGTATAAAAAACTTGAGGATAAGCAATTTACGTCATAAAATCAGAACAGAGAAAAATCAGTCCATGAAAACTAATAAAACTGAGGGCCTAAATATAGAAGCAACAATTTGGACCAAAAGAAACAGAGTTCAGCAAAATTATTTTTCCAGACAAGAGTTTAGAAAATTACCTTAATAAATGGCAGCAGGTGCCCTGTCTCATAACATTTGGAACTGTGAAGGTTAGAACCAACAAGAACTAGTTATAGAATGGTAACCCATGTAGTTTCTTTAAAGCTGACATATGTCCACTATCGTTTATGCTGGCTAGTAGTCTCATTGCCCTGATTTAGGATAATCTGATCTCAGAAGCTCTCAGAAGCTAAGCAAGGTTTGTCCTGGTTAGTAATTAGGTGGGAAACTACTAGGGAAGCCCAAAGTCATTACACAGAGGCAGGCAATAGAAGTTACCCATATTCATCTCTTACCTATAAGTTGACTGCACCTTGATGGCACTTTCTACCGCCAGCAGTCTGACTGCAGATTTCTAAACAGAAGACAGAAATAAGCTAAGATTCATTTTTATACATTCTTACACTAAGCATCCCAAGAGTGTACTCTCATCCTTTTGGTAAAGACCCCTTCCGTTTCCGACCTTGAGCACTTGAATGAAATTTTGCGCAATATCGACCAAAATTCATATAGTTGTGAGGTTTCCAGGCTGTATGGCTGTGTTCCGGTAGCATTTTCTCCTGATGTTTCGCCTGCATCTGTGGTTGGCATCTTCAAAAGATCTGAAGATCCTCTGAAGATGCTAGCCATAGATGCAGGTGAAACGTCAGGAGCAAATGCTACTGGAACACGGCCAGCCACAGTTGCAGGCAAAATGTCAGGAGAAAATGCTACTGGAACACGGCCATACAGCTTGGAAACCCCACAATACCCTAGTGATTCTGGCCATGAAAGCCTTCGACAATACAAAATTCGGATAAGTAATTTCTTCTAACCCTCTTTTCTCTCGCCCCTACTCTACCCCTACAGCTGAACCTAGTGATTATATAGACAGAGGTAAATATGATGAGAGTGCAGGCAGAAAGAAATCGTGCAGGTTCAATCGTGCCTGGTTGGAGAACTGCTCTGGATTAAATGATACTAGCTTTGGTTACAAAGACGGCAAGCCATGTGTCATCATCAAGCTCAACAGAGTTCTTGGATTCAAACCCAAGGTAAGTGTGGCTTGCTAACTGTGTTGTTGGAATGAGGCAAAGATGGGAACTAGTAGGATGTCCTTATATGAAGGAGAGGATGCTGGGATACTTCCATTATCTCAGCTTGAAAGATTGTTAAGCTAATTCTCATTGTTACCTTTATGTAAACACTACCATGCTGGCTGCTTCAAGCTGTTGGGAGAATGTCACCTAGTCAGAAAATAGTTGATTGCAGAAGTGTAGCTGGGCCATAGTTCACCCGGTGTGCACTCTACATTTTCCGTGCCTGCCCTCCCCTGGCCTGTGCCCCGCCATCAACACACGCACTTACCTTAGTTCAGCCTGAAAGTGAAGGCTGGAAAAAGCGGCCTCTTGAGGCTGAAAACGGCCTGGTGGGAACTATACTTCCCAGGAGACCTTGGGGCTCGCAAGGTCTCCTGGGAAGTGTAGTTCCCACCAGGCCGTTTTCAGCCTGAAGTGAATAGGCTGCTTTTCCACCCTTCACTTTCAGACAGAACTAAGGTAAGTGGGGGGATGATTTTCTGTCCTCCCCCCAGGCACGCTCCCAGTGCAATGCGCACCCCCTTGTCCCCTGGTAGCTCTGCCTCTGGTTGATTGTTCCTGTAACTGCTTGGAAATTCAGAGAAGTAGAGGGAATAGTGATGATAAATATACAGCCAACATACTAAAGAGCATGTGAGCCCATCTGCAAGTAGTTTGCATCTATGTACATATTCTTGGGTCTTAGATGCTATACGTACAATACTTCGGCTCCTACAGTACATACTTGACACTTGAGATCAACTCTCCAGCACCAATAACCCACCTTCCCCCCCCCCACCCAAGCCCAGAGGGTATGGTCATTACAACAGGGTATCAGTACACTGTACAAGGAAGAAGTCCCTTAGCCAATCAGACTGTTTCTGCCTTTCTCAGCCTGATGTGCTCCAGCTGAAGAACTCAAATCTCCCAAGAACCAGAGGAGCTATCAGCACAGGACTGGGACACTTGCAGCAGATGCCTAAAGATCTCAATTGCATCTCTCTCTCTCAGCTTCTCTGGGTTGGCAGACCTGTCCCCTGAGAGCCCAGAACTCCATGCACTGAGTACATACCCACAATTTCTGTCATGTGGGCAGAGAATTGTATGTGAAAGGGCTTTCGCTCGGGGGCGGAGCATCTGCTTCCCATGACCACATGAAGCTGCCTTATAACGAATCAGACTGTTCTCCAGGACTTTCACATCACCTGAGACCTGATCTTTTTTAAAAATCAAAATTCTGGGGATTTTGTTTAGGACCTCCATGCCAAGCAGATGCTGTACCATTGAGCCGTGTACTATGCAGAAAGTCCTACATTCTGTCCCCAGTCTTCATTTTAAAGAAGGATCAGGTAGTAGGCGATGTGAAAGACCTCTGCCCGAGCCCTTGCAGAGTCACTGCCAATCCAAGCAGACAATGCTGACTTTGAGAGACCAGTGGTCTGACTCAGTGAAAGGCAGTTTCATGTGTGTTTGTGTTTAACTGACAGCCACAGTTTGCTGGATTGGGGAGAGATGGGAGAAGGGTCACTGGTGCTGGAGAACATCGAAGGGTGTTCTCTTCTTAATTAAATAGGAGAGCACAAGACAAGACATCAAGACTCTACCTGCTTCATTCAAGTACACACTATGTGAGATTTGTCCATCTGCTTTGAAGTGGAAGTCATTGCATGAGTTGTGAGCGAGAGGTTAGAGTTGGTTAGGGTTCCATGCCTAGTTGCCTGGAGGAAACTTGTTTGCCATTAGACAGTTGACTGTAAAAATACTCCATAAAATGAAATGGAATAATCAAACCTTCGCTCTTTCTAGTTTCTGACACCTGGGAATGGTTTTAATGGGTGAAAATCATGCTTATGCTGTTTAATTAGTATCTCCAATGCCACCCCCCCCCCCCAAATCCATTTTTTTGGTATAAGATGAAGTACAATTTGAATAGTTTAAAGAGAAAAACTGTGTTGGTTTTAAAAGTTTTGTAAAAGAGATTTGAGAGCATACTTCTCTTAAACGGGAATGGTCTATTGGGGAAGATTTTTAAGTATGTTTTCAAGAGGTTGTCATGTGTCTCTTTTTCTCTTAGCCACCCAAAAACGATTCCCTCCCAGAGGATCTGAAAGCAAGATACAATAACTTTCTCATTCCTCTCCACTGCTTTGCTAAGGTAAAGTATACAAGCTTTTGGTGACAGAAAGCAGGAATCAAATGCGTAGTCTTGGGCTGCGTTTACAAGGGATGAATGTATTTTTTCTTTCTTTCCTTCATACGGAAAGTTATTCCTTCACACAGAGTTATCAAGCAACTGCGAATCTCCTTGAGGATTTTGGGTTCATTCCCTCCTTCCTCAGTACCTCATTATGAAACAAAGGTGACAAGTGGAGCTTGTTTGGATTTAAAAGCAACTTCTGTCCTGTCTGGTCTGGAAGATTTTTGCATTGCAACTGGATATCCTAATGCTCTTGGGGCCTTCAATCAGTGTTTTGGAAAAATGCACCAGGAGAGTTAGGCAATTATCAGCTCATTGAAAGCTGTGGGCAGAAAGTGTTCCTAGCACTCTTAAAGAGTGCTGGGAACTTTCACCACTGTACGAAATTCTGTATGACTCTTCCAGAAATGAGTAGACGAGTGACCTAAAGCAGTACTGGTTGATTGCTATCTTTTGTGTTAAAATAAACATGAGTTTTGTGGCTCCTTAAAGGGAAACAGCATTATTCTAGCATAAAATTTTGTGATTTGTCGCCCACCAAAATTTATTTGAAACTGAAGCAGTGGGGTCTAGCTTATGTTGGAACAAAATATGGTTTGCTATTCTTTAAGGTTCCACAGGACTTAAAAAAAAAACCCTGCAAAAGTCCAATTTGGCAACCCCTCTGAATTATCCTTATGGGAGGCTTTGCTCTGTGTTCTGCATATCAGCTCTTAAACAGAATCTCTGTGTCTAGTCTGCTTTTTGAGTGGCTTACTGTCTGTTCCAGCAAAGCAGTATCACCCTGTAAAAGGCAACACAGCTGTTGCTTTTTCTAAAAGTAGAGTCTTAAACAACACCCAAGAGAGTCCAATTGCTTGTTTTTCTGTTGCAGATGGGAGATATCAAAAGTGGTGACAACCTGCCATGCGTCTATGTCATTCACTGGGGGTTAAATCAGGAAAATCTCCATGTATCATAGGGAATTGGATTGAGAACATTCGCCCAACCGTGTCCATCTCAGTAGCTACAAAGTAATGACAGGGAATTGGAAATGGCAGATGGCCCCATAATGAAGTTACCTCCCAACAAAAAGGTCACAATACTTACCACTCATTCACGAGCAAATATACCAGCCTTGCATGTGACTCCACTTTCTTCCTTTTGTGTATGCACTAGGAGTGAGTGACCTTTAAAAGGAATGTAGTACTGAACACAAAATGAGGTCTGCTGGATGAAACCAAAGATCCCTCTAGTCCAGATTCTGTTTCCAGCAGTGGCAAACCAGATGGTTTGGGGCAGCTTATGAACATGGCACAGTCTTCCATAGTTTGTCCTGAGCATCTGGAATTCAGAGGACGGTGCCCTGAAGGGTTGTTAAGTTGATGCCCATCATCCCAAATATGGTATCTGAGGTGGCTCACAGCAGAATGCAAAATAGCAATTTCATAACATCTAGGAAATGCAAAGAATTATCACTAATATTATTATAGAAGTCATAAATGAGCTAAAATTAGTCAGGTTTAAGAAAAAGTTTTAGCTTGGCACTTTAAAAAATGTTCTACTGTTGGTGTGTCATAATTGCAAAGACCTTGTTACCAGTCATCACTTGCTTGGGTTCAATTGAGCTATGCTAGCTCTGACAGATCCATCCTAATGAATTTGTCTAGTCAGTTTTAAAATGCCATCTTTGCCAGTGGCTAGTACTACATGTGGCTTATAACAAGCAGGTCCACAAGGCAAATGAAAACTATGTTACTAACCACTATTAGCAAAGTGGGAACCACTAAAGAGTGCTAGGCAAGACACATAGGTGAGTACAATGATTTTTTACAGTGGACCAGTCATGTTTTTCTGATGTGAAGCTTAAAATATTGTCAGTAGAAAAATGACAAAGATAACCAGCCATATATGGTGTGTGTGACCAATTTGTCTGTTTTTGATTTCTTTAGAAAGAGGAAGATGTTGACAAAATCGGTATTGTAGAATACTATGGCATGGGAGGCTATGCTGGATTTCCTCTGCAGTACTACCCATATTATGGCAAACGCCTTCATGTCAAGTACCTTCAGCCCCTTGTGGCAGTGCAGTTCATGAATTTAACCCAGGAACAAGGGGTGCGCATCGAATGCAAGGCCTATGGTGAGAACATCCAGTACAGTGACAAAGACCGTTTCCAGGGACGTTTTGACATGAAATTTGAAATAAAAAGAAGCTGATCTCAGGCATAGTGCGCGCTCTCTCTCTCTCTCTCTCTTAGCCATGTAAAAGTTTAAAAAGACAAAACCTACTAGTCTTGAACAAAACTGTCATACATATGGGACCTACATGTAATCTATATGCTTTACACTAGCTTTCTGCATTTAACTAAGTTAGAATGTAAACTTAAAAGTGTAGCAATAGCAACAAAGATATTTATTCTACTGTAAATGACAAAAACAAAATTGAGCCTTGGGACATGCCCATTTCTACTGTAAATTACAATTCCATGACTGACTTGTAGTAAGCAGTGTTTCTGCCCCCTAAGTATTGCTGCCTTGTGAATTTTATTTAGTGTACAGTCCTATAGGTGCATTACTCTGGTCATTTTTCAAGCCATGTATTATTGTACCTGTTTTCTACTTTCTGTGAGCAAAGATTTACTGTCCAAGATGTAAATACTCAGTGAGACTAAAACTGGCATGGTTCTTTTTAATTATTTTTCTTCATTTTTAAAAAGGCAATGGCCCACCTGTGAGATTATTCAACAGCACTCCAATAGAGCTTCCCCCTCCCTGGTGGTTTTAGGATTTTATTTAGTGTGGTGGCAAAAGAAATTAATTTGACTTTGGAGCAAACCTCAAGAGTAGGTAATGGTGTACTGTGCTTTGTAGTGAATGCTGTCTTTGTCTCTTTCCCCTCATCCTCCAGTATGGTGTATGAGAGACCCGAGTCAGCCCATCACATAAGTAAGTGATGGGAAGAATTATTTTGGCTTTGTATATTTTCTTCATTTCCTGCTAGAGGCATCACATGCTGTGGTGCTGCCTTTATTGAATGTTTTGACCATTTTCATGGTGAAAGAATTTTATATTTATGCAGTTGTACAATTTTATTTTTTTTTCCTGCAAGAAGAAAGTGTAATGTATAAAGATAAACCAAAGCCACATGTTTGAAAATAAATCTTTATTTTGAACTTTATGAAAAGCAATGCAGTTACCCCATCAACTGGTGTCTAAATGTTGTCTGAAGTGCAAAACTCTATGTTTTAACATATGTAATAGCCAGGAGTAACAGTGCTCTTGTTAAATCTTGTATTTCAGTCAGGTTAAAAACAATGGACAATAAACAAATAAACACATCTTCCATCCTGTGGCTGGTGTTTTGTAATTCAGTGCTCTCCAGGTTAGTTGTCCAGGATATTGAAAAAGTACTGGACCTGCAAAAGATAAAACTTGTTACACAGCCTCCTTTTGTTTCTGCTTCACCTTAGCAGAGCAATAGTTTGGGAGGAAAAAGATTCTAACATTGCTGATATTTCATGTACAGGGTTTTATACATTAAATGCATTGTGGTCACTGCTATCACTAGGCACCCAGACTGGATTAAGGTCTTCTGGTTACCTGAATCCATTTCTGGTTTTCCCATTGTCCAGCTCACTTTGGAACTGACTTGATTTCCCAAGATTTCCAGAAGTAGTTCTGCATTGGCCATTTCTGTTGCTTCCCTTGCAAGGGAAACCAGTGGTAGCTGAGGTTTTTTAGACCCTCATCCATAAGTCATGAATCCTCCCAACTATGTCCAAGGTGTCCCTTGGGGTTGAGATTCTTTGGAATTATAGTTTCCACTGCCTCCTGCAGGAAGACTGAAACACTAATTACACTGGCCCATGCAAACCAGCAACAACAGGTATTCTCAGGCATGCATAAGGATACAGCCTGTATTCCAGCAATCATCCTTGGTTCCTTTCATCCTCCCTGACACTGCTAGTTGTTGAGTTAAGAAGCAAGTAGGGCTGGATAGGCAGTCCTGTCATAATGAGCTGACTCTCAGACAGCAGCGAAGGGACTGTTCAGAGGTTCCAACGTTTGAATATGCTGCCGTCTCATCCCCATTTCTAAACTCACTGTTTACATGGAGCATGTCCTCAGTTTGTGAGGTTGGGGGGTGGGGAGACTGTAGAATAGCTGCCATACAAAATTCCAATGTGAAAATGTATTCATTTAAATGCTTTCAGTAGTTACTGCCACTGATAAAAGTCATTTGCAGTGCCAGCAGGAAAGAAAGCAGGAAATGATTGGGTAGCAGAGACTTTGAAGACAGGAGGTGCATTCAGGAGATGACTGCAAGCTGCTTATTCCTACCACTAGGACAGCTGTACCGATTGGCTTGCTAATTTCTTCTTTGGGTTGAACTAAAATTCATAGAAACAGCTACAAATTCTTCCAGTCTCCATGAGGAAAGGGAAAAGAGACTTTGGTGTTTTTTTCCCCCTTCCAAAAGTTTGGGATTTATAGAACCTACTTAAACTATCACTACAACACTATGTAAATATATTGATATTTTAGTGGGTTTTTTTTTAAGAATGAAACCACTTCTTGGGGTGGGGGAGAGAAAAAAAGAAGGAAGTGGTTTAATAATGATCACAGTCCAATTACAAAAACGAGGGCTGGAGGTGGGTGAGAGGAGGTGGGGCAAAGAAAACTGACAGAAACATTATGCACAAGGAAAAAGAGCAGGATAAAAGTGGTCTCAAAAGAACCAAGGACCCCCCCGGGGGGGAGGGGTTTGAAGCAAAAACTAAAGGCAAAAAAACTGCGGGGAAATAGAAATCTACCAAAGCAGTATAGTATTAGAACCAATCTATGCAGAAAAGTCAAGTTTGGGAGAATGTATTGGTTGACATGCTTGAACCTAATGAGTTGTAGATGAATTCAGAATATAACAGATGAATCCATAGATTTCAAAAGCAGCGCAAGTTATTGAGATATCTTGGAAGTGTTTAACTATTAGTCCAGAAATGGTATGAAGGCCAGATCCACCCTGCTGCTGCTTAAACTGAACAGTTTGAATATTGGCAACTGGAAAGATGCATAAACGCATGCGAATATAATGCCTAACCATTGAAAAAGTGAGAATGGGGAATGGAGCTGCACTTAAGAAGGGTACGGTGGGGTAGAGGTGTCATCAGAGCTGCATTCCTAACCAATACAAGAAGGTGCACAAAGCCAGATGCAAAAAGCTACAAAAAATCAATGAGGAGAAAATAGTCACTCATATCCAGCAAGGAGGGAAATAAAAACATTATTTCCTCTACCACACTGAGGAGAAATTACATCCGGTCCTGTGACAATGAGACAATAGAATAGCCATCTGCCACCACATCAGAACTGGACAGCAATTGCAACTATGGAACCCGATAGCCAACTTGTGAACAGATGATTACATTCTGGTTCCTTAGGTTACCTTAGGTAATTTCTCCTATATACTAGCAGTATCTGCAGAACAAAAAAAGGTATTGTTGAATTGATATGAGTAGTCTAGCAGAGGGACCAGGTAGATCTGGCCACAGACCATACCCTAAGATAAAGCTGTTACGCTCATTCAAAAGATACTAGTTTTCCCCTCGCAAATTATGGGAGGGTATGGAAGATAGTATGAGAGGTGGAAAGAAGACTGAGAAAGAATGTGCACAAGTCTGTGGTATCAGCATTGTGCAAGTCACAAACTGTAAACAAAGCAACTACAAAGGATCAATATCAAGGATTTTTTTAAAAAGCAATTATTTTCACAGTAGATCAAGTTACCCATTGCATGATTGGATGACTCATTCATGCTACATCTCTCACTCTACTGGCATTGGCTAAGAAGTCAGTGATACAAAGAAACAAATTAAGACAAGTAAAGGGCAGAATGAAGTCTGGAAAACCCTCGTATGGGCCTTGCAATCCCATCTCACATCTTACTTTGGGCCACTGAATATTATGCACTTCCATTCACTTTGCACATTGAGAGTTGGGCAAACCTGACCACACTAACAAATGATTAAGCTCGACTGATGGCCAGCACCTCCTAACTACCTGTGATTATCACATTTTGTTCAATATTTGGCAGCCAGATCCTTCCAGATTTGGGAACACTGGTCTTGTCCATTTGGATAGGATGGTTTGTTAACCATCCATCCAAACATTCTTTTCTTTCCCATGGAAAAGAATTTTCTGTGTTGACACTTTCTGCTTCTGGCACCTACAGTGTCAAATACTTTTAAACTATTTTCAAAGTAAGGCAAAAGATGTACACACAAACGGCTTTATAAACAGATTATCAGTGAGTGAGTATTACAATCTTAATTTTGATTCCAGAAGATGGCAAGATATCGATTTTGTCCCCCAAGGATGCCTCTAATTCGAAGAACGACCACACATACAGTCTAGAAAGGTAGCATTTCCAGAAAATTTCACATGTTTTGTGGAAAGCTCAAAATGAAGGGAACTGAAAACAAGATCTGTGATCGAACATGTATTGAAAATGACTTACTGTGCTCTCAGTTGCACATTCTGACCACAATGGCATGCTCCAAGGTTGGCTGTACCTGGCCTTACAAACAGACCCATCTCTTTGAGCCAACTGACTTTGGATGATTAAGATATGCTTCCATGGTTGCCCAGGAAGTATATTCGCTAGACATTGTTGGAATAACAGATAGGGGTGAATTAGGAGTTTCAGCGTATCTGGAGGACTGTGGAGTGACTATCACTAAATCACAGGTGAAGGATCAGTCCCCAAACTGGATCACACTGTCATTTTCAGTTTGTTCAAGTTTTTTTAAGAAGAGGGGAAAAAGAAGAAAAAAATATGGGAATGAATAATCAAAGTCATCCCTAGTTAGGACTTGGATGGGAGAACACCAAGGCAATCCAGGGGTGCTACACAGAGGCAGGCAAAGGCAAAACCACCCCTGCTGTCTGTTTACTTGAAAACCCAACAGGGTTGCTGTAAGTCAGCTGCAATGTGATGGCACCTAACATGGAAGGATTTTCTTTCCCTTTTCAAACAGCAAAATCCGATTGGCTGGCCACTAAAAACACCAGAGAAGAACTGAAAGCAAACAATTTGTATCCCACCCATGCTCGAAGAAATTTAGATTAGCATCCATTGGAGCCCTGTGCAGGCACTAGCCAGCCCCAGATAAGGAAGGTCAAAGATAATGGCATCTGGTATTTGCCAGTAGACCCCTAAGGGAAGAAACTAATTGATTTCAGCATTGAAAGGCTAGCTGAATTTCACACTGGATTTTTCCTGACTTAGGTGAGTAAAGCTGGTTCTCAAGACAAACACCCTGATAGAAGACAGAGCTTCAAATTAGATTTAGTACAGATTATCCAGGCTTCTACTACTTACCTCATCAAAAGATAAAAGCTAAATTGTGACCAAATACCCCTCTTCTTCCTGTGGAATGCTCTGCTGTGAATGTGGCTCTTCAGGACAGACCTACAGACAGAGCATTCCACAGGAAGAAGAGGTATTTGGTGATAATTGAGCTTCTATCTTTCGGTGAGATAAGGTATAGAAGTGTATAGAAGGTATAGTCACTGTTTCTCCTGAACTGTAAGCCCTTCTCCCTGCTCTGAATCTGTGAGCTTTGTACTGACCTCTGAATTTGTGACCTGTACTGATACAAGCTAATTAGTTCCCCCTAATGAAAAAAAGCAAAATTAGATACCAGATTGCCAATTAGTACTGGGAAATGGTCAGATTCTAGGCAGTAGTTTTGCAATAAGAGAGCTGATTTTGGGAAATTCCACAGAACACAGGTCACACATTATGCAACAATCTAACTCTACTTTCCTCCCGCCCCTCCCACCCCCCCCCAAAAAAAATTCACCCAGGCCCTTTATTTCTTGTTCTTAGTTTCCTTTCAGTCATGGACAGCTTTGTCGTCTCCCTTATCACATGACTTTAAGAGAATACCAAGTTACTTGACCGGTGTTCCATGCAGCACCAGTAATTACTGGTGTCAATTCCACATGTCATCTAGTCATCAGGTAGTTTCCATAGCTGTTCAACCCACATTCAAATATTTTACACAAATCTGAACCTTACTATTTGTGTCGACAGTTGTCTTATGAATGGTAAGTGCCCTGAAAGCAAAAGGTCAGATGAAAACTTAAAGCAGTGGTTCTCAACCTGGGGGTCAGGACCCCTTTGGGGGTCGAACGACCCTTTCACAGGGGTCGCCTAAGACTCTCTGCATCAGTGTTCTCCATCTGTAAAATGGATAAATGTTAGGGTTGGGGGTCACCACAACATGATGAACTGTATTAATGGGTCACGGCATTAGGAAGGTTGAGGACCACTGATTTAAAGCAAAGCAAACAAAACATTTCAGAAAGTAGAACAACTTTCTTAGAAAAAGGATGTGTTCCAGGGAGAACTAAGGAATGATTCTGAAACTGAACTCAGGAAGTCTCACTACCCCAAAAATGTAGACTCCTGCTGAAAATATAAAGGGGAGTAGATGCTTCAGCATGGCTACAACTTTTCGCATTTCCTTCGACCCATGCATCTACATTCTGCCATCAGGAGTCCACTATATTACCCAGCAGCTGGTGATATAAGGCAACCCTGCATGGCCAACTAAATTGACTGCATAGCCTTCAGACAGCGCTACTCAAATCCCTCAAGCCCTTCCTGGTCACAAGCCCTTCCTACTGGAAACAAACCACAGCTGACTTTACAAGATCAATCTATCTGCCAAGTCACTTCCTTCCTCTGCTTCCTAACCATCTCTTTCTGAGGCCTCAAGTTATTATCTATGTGGTCCTTCTGGTGTCCCCAAAAGGAGGTTCTGAGATATCAAGAAGATCTGACTGCTCTGCTAGAGGCCTTGTGCCATCTGCACTGGCTGATGCTGTTAACTCAGCAGGGACATGGGAAATAGCTGTCATCTGAAAAATCTGGCTGATACCATTTTCTTGGCAGCAGAGGTGTTACACTCCTTCCTACCCCCAAGGTTTTTCAAAACTGCAGCTTCTTTTACTTTCCCTGTTTTAGTGAATTGAACAAATGGGCTGTAATGAGTTGTACTGCCCCTCCACCACCACCACCTCCCGCAAATACATAAAAAGGATTTTTGCAGGATTGTAAACCATTAGTAGCAATGTAAAACACTATATCATTGAGGCACACCTGCTGCTTCCTTTGGGAATCACTGGACACTCAACACATAGTGCAGCCACAAATGCAGCCTTTAGGAGGCTGATTCCTATAGAGCACATATGCCGGGCGGCCACTTGGCTTTCCATCTCAACATTTACCAGACACTACAAAATCCAATCCCTTGCAGCCACTGAGACCACCTTTGGTAAAAGAGTGTTAGAACATATTAGAACCCACCCGTTTTTCAGGGACACTGCTTGGGGAGGTCCCATCCAAGATGCCCTCAGTAGCCTCCAGGAGAATGGTACATTGGTCATTTACTGTGAAGGGGCCTTCTCCTGGTGGGTGACGATGGCATCTTGGCCCTCCCTGATTCTTAGTCAATCTCAAATTCAATACAGTCTGCACCCTAATTAGTCACAACTGTCTTAGGTTTTCAGCTTGATGTTTAGTTGTCATGTGGTTTACGCTAGCATTATCCTTGTTACTTCTTGTTTGTTATGATGTTGGAAAAGTTTTATTCACTGCTTTGTCAGTTGTTTACTGGAGCACAAGATGGACGCCCAAACCTTCCACAGGAAGTAGCAAGTTTTAGTTCCTGCCTCCCTGAGAAAGGGTTGGGAAATCACCCATCCAAGATGCCCTCAGTTGCCTCCAGGAGAATAGGAAGGAGCATCTTCCACATTTTTAAAGACTTTAGTAATTCGAGCACAAATCCCATAGCCGGGAAGAAGCAACTGAAGAGAAGCGTTTTTATTTTGTTGTTTCTATATCTTAAGATACACATAACTGGAGAGGGGATTTGAAAGTAACAGCTCTGTTACTGTTACTGTTACTACCCCATATATACTCGTGTATAAGTTGACCCGCATATAAGTCGAGGCACCTAATTTTACCACAAAAACTGGGAAAACTTATTGACTCGCGTATAAGTCGAGGGTGGGAAATGCAGCATCAATTGAGGGATCAGTAGGTTAAATGTTTTTGAATATTTATTTCAAAGAAAAACAGTAAACTGGCTCTGTAAGTGGAAAAGAGGGTCAACAAGAACAATATGGGTATCCAACAACTAACTTTAAGGAAGTACAAAAGAAGCCTTAAAGCTCAACCAGCAACCAAGCTAAAACACAAGAGTTGAAATCCTTCAAAACTGGATTCCTCATCATCATCTGTATGTCCAAATGTAACCCAACTTAAAGATTTTTTAAGAGAGGGATATTATCCAGGAAATGAAGAAGAATATCTACTATTAGCTTCCCAAACATTATGTAAAACATGAATGGGGGATGGGAACATCCCCTTTGGGGGGATCAATAACTTTGGATCCCTTGACCCAAACTTCACCAAACCTGGCTCCAGGTATCATAAAAGAGAGCTCTCCTGAGTAGGAGACCAGCCAGGTTTAAAATAGAAGTTTGGTTCAGAGGGTCAAAAGTTATGGACCCTCAAAAAGGTAGCCCCATCTACTAATAGCTCCCATTGAAAACAATGGAGAATGGGGGGACCTCCTTTGGGGGTCCATAACTTTGGACCCCTGAACCAAACTTTACCAAACTTGACTGGTATCATCAGGAGAGTCTTCTGATGGTACCCTGAAATTTTGGTGCCTCTAGCATAAAAGCTAAAAGCCCTGCTGACCCGGCCAGAAGGAAGTAAAAACACACAATTTTTTTAAATGACTCGCATATAAGTCGAGGGGAGCTTTTTCAGCATTAAAAATGTGCTGAAAAATTCGACTTATACATGAGTATACATGGTATGTTTCTAAATGTGCAATCTTTGTTAAGGATCTATTATGCATTGCTGAAACTTTCGTGTCTTATGCATATCAGGTACCTTAACTGAGACTGAGTTGAAATTAAAACTGAAAGAAATCTTGGGGTTGAAGTGGAAAATTCAGATGAAGATGTCAATCTAGTGTGTAGCAGTGGTAAAAAAAGGGTTAACCCTATGCTACGAATTATTAGCAAGAGGGCCGAAACTAAAAACAGGCAGTATTGTAATATCCTTGTTTAAAGCGACGATGTGGACTCATTTGTAATACTGTGTGGTGTTCTGCTGCTGTATCAGAAGACGGATTCTGTAGAGCTGTAAAAGATACAAACATAGGCAAGCAAGACAATAATGGTGTTGAAGCACCTATCCCATGAGAAAAGGATGGAGGGCTTAGGACTTTTCAGTCTAGAAAAAAGATGGCTAAGGGGAGACATAAGAGATAGCTCAAATGGATTCAGCACTCCAAAAGCTTTTACACATTTATAAAGTTATGCGTGGTGTAGATAAAGTGGGTAGAGGAAACTTCTATTTCCTATAATACTAGAATCGTTGCCGAATAACTTCAGGTAAAACAAGAGACAAAAATTTGGTGGAACAACAACTGTAATGAACAAAAATAACCTACCACACGAATGGCTACGGAAATATATTGTGTGAAATAATACAAAGTGCAAGGATAATAGGCAAACCCAACAACAGAAAGAGTGGATGAGTGCAATAAATAGCTGACAAGGAGCAAAACAAGGCAATAATGCAAAAATACATGCTGAAAAAGACTGTAAAGGAGGCACTGTGACTGGAGAGACAAAGAAACTGAGTCAGAAACAGCAAGGCAAGTCCAGGTAAGTGCAGCGTTCTCCACAAACTGCACTGGAGACCCAGCACAGTTTCTGGAGAACCTTGCATTTATATTATTGGAGTTTCTTTGTCTATTACAGCCAAATAACTTCAAGACAGACAAAAGAAAGTACTTCTTTACTCAACTGCAAAATTCACCGCCAGTAGAGGTAGTGATGACCAAGAGGACAGGCAGTTTTAAGAGGGTGTTAAGATTCCTGCAGGAGAGATCCACCAATGGCTACTAGCTATGGTTATTGAGATAGCAAACCTCTGAAACCCAGCGCTGGGAGACCCCCATCAGCAGAGGGCCTTGGCCTCTATGCCCTGTTGATCAGGTGTTTCAGGGCAACCAATTGCTTGCTGTGTGAAACAGTATACTGCACAAGGGGGATCACTGGCCCAATCCAGCAGGCTCTACTTATGTTCTTACATTGTTTTTAGATTCTGCACAAAGGTATGGCACAAAAAGGCCTGTGTAGTGGGCAGCGCTGCAGGTGGTTGGAATAGATTACTTTAAAAATAATTTCCTCTCAAATCCGCAATCAACGTAACAGTTTTAGTCATGCAATGATAGATCAATGGAGCTTTAACAGGATACATTCTCATGAAAAGGGGATTTTATGCTGTTTATGATCAATGAAGAAATGCTAACAAAATGCCAACAATTTTCTAATAAGGATAAACATTGCTAAAGTGCCCATTTCCTCTCTCACTCTCTCTGTGCATATTAAGTGCCAACAAGTAATTTCCTAGCAGTTCTTTTATTTTAATTTTTTAGACTTTTCAAAACAGCAAATACTAAATAATATTTAACAACTTTTTAATCAGTTCTGATGTTTAATATTACCTAAAACCCAACACAATGCAAACTTTGGTTTGTAAGAGTTGTATCTATGAAAGATTTTTTAAATAATAATGTATTGCCTTAATTCTATGACAAAAGGGGAAAAAGATTAACAAATACAATTACAGTCAGCATCCAAAATCTACATACTATATTTTCAATCTTACATATTTAGCTTAATAATGAGCATTTTTTCCTTTCATAGAGTTTCTATATGCATTAATCCTATAAAATTAACCGTTCATGTAGAAACTAGGCAGAAATAACTGAAAATGTGCAAGTGTCTCTCAATGTGGTACAATTATATAAATCAACTGTCAAATGAAGCGTCCAATATCAATAGTCACAGAAAAGCTTCCAGCCTGTGGGAAAATAAGGCTGTTTAGCACAACCGTCTCTTAACTGTATGAATGTAGTTAGCTTTTGATCATGTTGCCACTCACCATATTTTCAGCATCCATTATTTTACATTTGAATGTTTTGTATTATTCCATTTTGGCTGCCGGTGTATCTATGAAAGTTAGCTGGAATGGAGATCTGCCCTTTATTCATTACCTACATTTGAGCTCAAAATGTTTCTTCCCCATTAACTTATAGATAAAAACATAGAAAAAAATAAATCCCCCCCCCCTTTTCCCACTCAAAATGCAAAGCCACCTGACATGAGATTATGCCACTTGGTACCAGCCCCCATGACAGGCTGCACTGCGAAAGCACCGTATGACTGGGTGGAACAACAACTTCCGTGAATTATTTAAATGCTCTTTGACAGAGGAAATGTGGTTTGAAGGAAGAGCCGGGGACAAAAGGGGGTCAACTGCTACATCAGGTGACTGCTACTCCCAGACAAGGCTTTCACAAACAGGGACCTCCTCAGAAAATTAAGAGTTAATTCCACATTGACAAAGGTTAGTTGCATAGTAGCTCAGAAGTTAATATATAATCCCACCTCACGGACCTTTGCTCCAAACGCGGCACAAATGAATGCTAGGAGGAGAAAATGCATGCTTCTGGCTGTTCCGGGCTATGCCGAGTTATTTATTTACACAGTTTTATATTAAATAATCATATCACCAAGTTTGGTAAAAAAAAAACATTAAAAGCATATCTTAATACATTTCTGTTCTGTCATTTTACATTTTCTTTCACATTTATTTATTTCATGATAGTCCCCACTGTATATAGTTACACTATTGACAGAAGAATAAAACTCAAAAAGCTGGAAGTGGTGACATTCATCTAAAAAGAATCTTTGCCAGCTGTTATCAGTGCAAAATGTATTTGAAGTTTGTATTTAATAATGTGTAACTCACAGTATCTCAAGGCCGCACAGTAGAGGGCATAGCCTGGGATCCAGAAAGGCCTGCTTATGCTCACACAAGAGGCTTATAGCAGCCCAGTGGAATTTTTGACTTCTTTTTCACTGAGGTCTCCTCACCATCTCAAAAACTGCTTTGGAAGCTCCTCACTCCATTTCAAAAGCGGTTTGCCATGTTGGAACAGACAGCTGTGGCCAGAGAGAGGTCTTCTTGAGTTAGTTTTATAGTTCTTTGGATCTTGGCCCTACTTTCACACCGAATCTTGGCCCTACTTTCACACCGAAAAGACAATCTCCCAAAGGTCCATAATGAGGAAGATGGCAAATGTTTACAGTAAAGCCATAGCTGGCATTAGACTGTAAGCTCCTTAGGGCAAAGACTTGTTATTCTTCTTCCTTGGTAAAGTGCCGTACACATAGCACAACAGAAACAAAAAGGGAAGGGAGCAGTCACAACCATAGACACCTGTGTGCTCCTTGACTAGAAATTACATTGGAAGCACACTGAATTATAAGGGACATACAGCAGGCACTGGATCATAACCATAGGTTATCTGAATCTGTAATGGAAAGATGTCTTTCCTCTGGTGCTCCTTGATATTGTATTTTTCAGTGGAGTTAATCTCAGAATGTTAGGAATGATGGGCTTAGTCTTTATGATTTGGATGACTGTATTAAAATATGCCTTCATATTAACGTTTCATTGTTACTGTATTCATTATTAGCCATCTCAAGCCTTTTTCACACTAGTTACCAGGTTCCATTCAATGCATTGAGCCAAAGGCTTCATGGCCTTGTCCCACAAATCTGCAGGACAGCCTTTCCTGCTATGCTCTGCCATGACAGCTTCACTGATCTCAGCCAAGCTTTCTGAAGGGGGAAAATTGGCATCTGCCTGGATTCATGCATTCTCTGTTGTGGTTCCCACTTTGTGCAGTGGCCTGCCTGAGGAGACCAGGAAGGCTCCCAAGCTTATATCATTCCACAGATCAGGTGAGACAGAACTGTTCAGGAGGGCATCTTATAAAGGGAATTGGGCTGTAGCATAATGAAATGGTTCAGAGGACACTTCTTTATTAAAGGAACAGGATTATAGTTGGTCCCAATGTTTACTGTATGTTTTATCCTGTTCTTAGCACACTGCCTTCTATGTTCTATTTGAGGCATCATTTATCATATTGTACGTCTGATACCTTTTGGTTTTGTATTGTTTTTCTCACTTTGTAATTCTGGACAGCCTGATCTCACCAGATTTCAGGTTTGGCCCTAGTTGGTACTTGTATGGGAGACCATCAAGGAATGTCAAGGTCACTATATGTAGGCAGGCAAAGCACTTGTGAGTGTCTCTCGCCTTGAAAACCCCACAGCTGTGATTTGAGGGCATTTTACAAACATGGTGCTGCCTACTTTGAAATGCTTTGATTTGTTTTGGTAAAAAGAGTCATTTTTAAAGCAAAATAGGTGGTCCTGAGAGAAGTATCATTGTAAATTATGTGTGTCCCATTTTGGCCTGACCTGGATAGCACATGCCAGCCTGATCTCATCAGATCTTGGAAGGTAAGAAAGGTTAGCATAGGTTAGTATTTGGATAGGAGACAACCAAGGAATACCAGGGTCACGCCACAGAGAGAGGTAATAATAAACCAGCTCTGCTTTATATTGTGTGATCCGTCTTGAGCTGCAGAGTGGAAAGTGGGATACAAATAAATAAAATATTTGAATAAACAAATAAACCCCCCAGAAGTAAAGACTTCCTCAGCCTTGACAACTGATTTTATTTACATGCTTGAAAATGATTTCCTGTGTATCCGTCTGTGACATTTCAAACGCGAATGGACACAAAACCTTGCAGAACACAGCCATCTTCCTAATAGTCAATGCTTATTTTCTCCTCTGCCCCTACTTGAACATGTAAAATATTTTTTTAGAGTGACAAAAGACAGCATCCACTAAAAACCTGCTTCGTTCTGAATTGATGCCAATAATTTAATTCAGGAAAATTCCGCATTTCAATCTGACTTTGCCTCTCAAGTTTAAGGAGATGGAATATGATAGCCAAAGTTACAATAATTATTGTGGACTGGTACAGGTTTGTCATTGTTTCCATATGTTAGATGTACCTAAGTATGCTTTCACACTTTTAAAAATCAAATGCAAAAACAAATACAAGGATAATAATTATCTATGGGTGCTGACCTTTAAGGCCTTACGCGGCCTGGGAGCCTCGTAACTTCAGGACTGCATTGTTCCTACTTGGCCTCTGCATTCAGGAGAGGCCAATCTGCTGGTGGTTCCCGGCCCCTCAATGATGCGACTGTCCTCCAGCTGTCCGGGCCCTGCGGGATCTTGGCGAGTTCCGCAGGGCCTGTAAGACGGAGTTGTTCCACTGGGCTTTTGGAGTGTCCAGCTGCTGATAAGTGCCCCCCTTTATTCTCCTATGCCTGGGGTTCCTTAACATCTAAGGGGCCCACTTTTCCTTTCCCTCCTCTTTGGGAGGGTTTTAATGAGAGTTTTATTGCTGACGCTGTTTTATTATATCAACTGCTGTGTTTTAATTTAATGGGTTTTTAGCTGTATGTATTGTGAAGTTATGTTGTGCACTGCCCAGAGCCCTCGGGGACAGGGCGGTACACAAAACCAATTAAGTCAGTCAGTCAGTCAGTCAGTCAGTCATAATATAAGGGAACAAAACATATGTTTCTCTGTGACATGATTCAGAAAACAGAATCTGATCAAGAAGAAGAGAAGAGTTTGGACTCCTTCGACTATATTGATCACTCAGCAGGCCTAGATCTTTGCTAAACTAAAATCTGTACCAAGTCTTGTTTTAACCTTATAAGAGGGCTGGTGCAGACATTTAGAACAGAATTCAAATAAACCAGACTACTGACTAACATCACTGCTGATGAGAACAGTCAACAAAATGAAGTGCCCTCTTCTCTCTCTCTCTTCCACTCATGCACAAAAAAACTCCACTCAGCTTCACATTTCCAATCAGCTGTCTTTTCCATTTCAATAAAATGGATCACTACATATATCTTGTTAGCAATGTTGAAATTATTACTTTCATTTCTGTTTCTTTCTGTAGACACCCAGCATTGCTCATGTACGGAACTCTAGCCAATGACCAAATGCCAGATGAGGTACAGAAAAGCACCAGTTCTTTCTGCTACTTTCAGCAGCTGATCACATGAAAATAACATGGGCATATCCTCAATTTCTAGGGTCCAAATTTCTGCATTGATATGGCTGGGTGCCTTTATGCATTTGAAGCAACTGTAGAAAAAAGTTCCGATATTAAAATGGCCACAGCAGATAAAACCAGCTGTATCTCTGGAATCCCTTGGGGTATCACAGCGATTTTAACTTCATTCTGCTCAGTAGCCCCCAAGGATTATCTCCCACCAATTCAGGGGTCTGCAACCTGTGGCTCTTCAGATGTTCATGGACTACAAATCTCACCAGCCCCTGCCAGCATGGCCAATTGGGATTTGTAGTCCATGAACATCTGGAGAGCCGCAGGTTGCAGACCCCTGCACTAATTGTTTTTTTAAAAAAATTTGGACCTCCAATTTTTCAAAAATGGCTACCACAAGAAAAATGCTTAGATTTCTGGAATCCCTTGGGCTATCACAGTGGTTTTTAACTGCATTCTGCCTAAAGTCACCTAGGGATCTTCTCTACCCATTGGGTTATTAAAACTCAAACCTTCCTATTTTGTAATTTTTTCCTGGTACCCTATGAGCACCTCATTTCAACACAAAGAAAGTCCAGGATTAATTCAACATTGAGGTTCAATCCTTCTGTGAGACAAGGGATCATTTATTCCAGCCTGGCAAACCACTCGTTTCTATATGCATTCACAGTATACACACTCAGCACAGTAACTACTGACGGTTGGTATATTGAAAAAAATTCTCCTGGTGAAATATATGCTGCCAAAGGCTCGAACAAGACTCCATCTGTCATGGAGCAGCTGTTGAAGCAGGTGGGAGGGGAAAACTCTTCATGCTACACACATCCATTGGGTATCACTCAGGCTGATGAGACTGCACCAGATGATTTAAAACCCACTGTGTTTATTTTTCCCTATAAAAATCAGCTTGTGCTTTCCTGTTTTTCAGTTTTCTCCTTTCAAAGCATGAAATCCATTCTCTCTCACCTGCCACAACTATTTGGTCCATAGTTATGAGTTGTCAATTAATCACACTGCACAGGCATGGGACAGGAGGACTTTCAAGTACAATCAGACTGTTTTTAATCGGAAGAAGAGTGGGAATGCATGGTCTGCTGACTCTCGAAAGCAGGGCTCCCCAACCTTTTTGAGCCTGCAGGCACCTCTAGAATTCTGTCAAAGGGTCATAATCACAAATACGGGTGCCACAGGAGGCAGAGCCAATCACAAAATGTCAGGGATCAAGGATATATACAAGTGCAATAGTATCGCTTCTCCATTTTGGGCAGAAGCACTGTTTAACAAGATCCCTTTTCATCTGTACAGTCAGTCAGAAATCCTGCAGGGAAAAGCCCCACCTAGCCCCACCCACTTTTTAAAAGTACTTGGCGGGTGACAGGAAAGGCATCAGGGGGAACCATGGCGATCACCAGCACCATTGTGGAAAGAGAACTGAACTGAAATCTATCCAAGTAGACTTTACAGGACTCTGTGTTGTTGTTTTGCTATTTATTATATTCATTAAAGGAGAACTGTTATAAACCCATGCCCCACTATACTGGCAGGTGTCAGGCATATCAAGAAAACCACAGTTGATTCGGTGTGCTCACGATGAAAAGGAACACTAGAGCTGACACATTACAATTTGTTTCCTTCAGTTGTAGAAGACAGGATATGAAAGCAGAGACTGTATTACCCAGACCGATTTTTATTTGTGAAAACCACAAATAATGTTTTTTTTAGTATTTTTTTTACCAAAGCTGCCATAAGTCATCAACTTTTGAATGTCATGAGTTTTTAAATAATCAGACTTTTAAAGAGAAACTTTTAAAAGAAACAATGCATTGAAGGGCTAATTAAACTGCCTAGTGCCAGGGGCAAAACACACAAACAGAAAATGGCTATCTCCATTTGAAAATTTAAAAGCCAGAAATAACTAGATTTGCTGTTATACAAACTGACACTGATTTACAGCTAAAGCCTTTGATTCAGCATTATGAAAAAGATTTCCCAATAAGTATAATTTATTTTACTCTTTCCTAAAGCAACTGAAAGCAACTTGTACTTCAAATTTTATGAATGAAAATAGGCTTATTCATTCTGTGGCCAGTGGCATTTTAAATTCCTCCTTCTCTCTCCTAGCTTAAATTGGTCACATGAAAGTTTTTTTATTAACTGTATTGTGCCTGGTGAAATCATTCTCAGAAACAAGCCAAAAGCTCCAGGTCAAACTACACTGAATGATTGACAATGAACTGCTTAAAAAAAATTAACACACATTCTTCCTTTGCTTCAAAATATACAAGTTTAATTTTAAAAAGAGAGACGAAAAAGCATGTGCTAGAAGTCTGCTAGTCTGTATCACTTTAGAATGCAGATTGTGCATTAGAATCATGGAATCATAGTGTTGGAAGAGACCACAAGGGCCAGCAAGTCCAACCCCCTGCCACGCAGGAGGACATGATCAAAACACCCTTTACAGATTCACCCTTTACAGATTTACAGATCCAAAACACTCTTTACAGATTCAGCCCATTTAAAAACCTCTAAAGAATGAGACTCCACCACACACAGAGGCAGTGAATTCCACTGTCAAACAGTCCCTCCATCAGGAAGTTCTTCCTAATGTTTAGGTGGAATCTCTTTTCCTATACATTGAATCCAATACTCCTTGTCCTAACCTCTGGAGTAGCAGAAAACAAGCTTGCTCCCTCTTCGACATGACATCCCTTCAAATATTTAAACATGGCTATCATGCTGCCCCTTAAAAATATCTTCTCCAGACTAAACATACCCAGATTCCTAAGTCTCTCCTCATAGGGCATACATTTCAGACCTTTTACCATTTTGGTTGCCCTCCTCTGGACCCATTCCAGCTTGTCAATATCCTTCTTGAATTGCGGTGCCCAGAACTGAACACAGTATTCCAGAGGTCTGACCAATGCAGAATAGAGGGTACTATTACATCCCTAGACACAATACCATTGATGCAGCCCAGAACTACATTGGCTTTCTTGGTTGCTGAACCACACTGCTGACTCATGTTCAGTTTGTGGTCTACTAAGGCTCCCAGATCCCTTTTGCATATAATGTTTTTAAGCTAGATGTCACCAATCTGATATCTGTGCATTTCATTTTTTCTGCCTTAGTATCTTACATTTATAAATTTAAAAGATAGTGTTCCCAAAACAAAACAACCTTGAACACAGGAAGTCCACATATTACGAGAAACATTAGAAGAAGATGTATTGTTGAAGGTTTTCACGGCCGGATTCAACTGGTTGTGGTGGGTTTTCTGGGCTGTGTGGCTGTGGTCTGGTAGGTCTTGTTCCTAACATTTCACCTGCATCTGTGGCTGGCATACACCTCTGAAGATGCCAGCCACAGATGCAGGCGAAACGTTAGGAACAAGACCTACTGGACCACGGTCACACAGCCCAGAAAACTCACAACCACTTAGAAGAAGAATTTGGATTTATACCCTGGTTTTCTCAATTATACGGAGTCTCACATTCCTTCCCTTCATCTCCCCTACTGAGGTAGGTGGGGCTGGGAGAGGTCTCAGGGAGCTGTGACTATACTCTTTTCAAGACAAAGCTGACAGGAGATATGTGCACTAATCCACCACACCTTCCTGTGTTGTAATGCTCTGTGGGTTTCTAGTGCCTGCCTCCCCCAACATCTGATTTTCTGGCAGCATTTTAAAAGCTTATTTAATTGCTGCTTCCGTCTGAACCATTGTTATGTGCAGTGGGAAACATAGCACTTTGTTAAAATAGTATTTATGTTGCTTTGGAAGCCTGCTAGTGAGACCTGCCTTTTTGTAATGTTGCCCTCGCCATATTCTTTCCCACGGCAGGAATGGGAAAGAAAATGGCAGGAGCAACTTTACAAAAAGGCGGGTCCTGCTAACAGGCTTCCGGAGCAATAAAATGCTATTTTAACAAAATGCTATGTTTCCCACTGCACATAACAGTGGTTCAGACAAAAGTGGCAATTAAATAAGCTTTTAGACACTGCCAGAGAATGGACTTCTTGACAATGCAGGTGCATGCTACTCTGACTTCTACCAGAGAACGCACGACCGCGTTGTCATCTTTATCCTGAAAAGGTTACAGCTCAATGTCACTAGCAGGTGTCATGTGGAGGAGAAGAGAAATAGACCAGGTTCACCAGATTACAGTCTGCTGCTCATGAGGCAGAGTGGGGAGAGAAACAGTTTCTCCAGAATTCTGATCCACAAAGCTTGTGCTGCACCCGAGGAGAAAAGAAGTTAAGGTAGAGCTAGGACCCTTCTCCTGGACTTCAAATGCAAAAGTGACACAACACCTCTGATTAAGACCAACCAAAATGACACAAAATAGTGAACAAATTTCAGAATTCTCTAGAATTTTTTCATCAGGCTGCCTATTAGAAAAATAAGAAGGGGAGGGAGAGGAATCCTCTGCAAAAATCTAAGTGGGTATGCAGTTTTAAATGTATCCTGAAGGCTGTTTGCGCTTCTGATTTTCTGGCATCCTGGCATTAGAGAGATATTGGAAATGTCTGCCAGCTTTTGTATTTTAACTGGGATGACTCCATTTTTACTTCTTTCTCCTATAATTCCAGGGATGCAAACTGACACCAGGAGCATTTTAATTTTCTCCTGAAGTTTTATGACTTCTATTTTTCAGTGCTGTTCATTTTTATTAATGGACAGTTTTAACCTTCTGGTTATAGGTACAGGTGTTCAAACACCCACTAGTTTGCATCATGTGCTGCTTTCTGCTTCTAAGCAGGGAGGTAATCTTTCTCCATGTAGTTGGGCTGTTTGCCTCCATGGTCTATCCATTACCCACGGTTGAAAGCAATGGGTATACCTGGCCACCTCAGAGGTCAGGTATACCATTTCTTCTTAACAGTGGGTAGATCAATTCTCAGAGCAGCGGCGGGAAGTGGAGGCTGGCAGGGCTCAGCCTGGAGGAGGAGGGGCAATGGTTTCTTATTTTGCAAAGGAGCGGCCAGGGTGCTCTAAGGCAAGTGGCATCCGGATCTCATGCTGTGGTTTGCCCCACCATTAATATGTCGGTGTTAATGTAGTCAAAGTATAAGCCAGAAAAAAATTCTGCATAACTCCCAGTACTAATTCCCACAAGAGAAGTGCGAGTTTGTGGTTTCCTACTTTAAGTACACTGCAGTGCCCTAGAGAAAAACAGCAAGCTAGTTTTGGTTGAGTAAAAGTAGGAATTGAATTTCAGTACTGAAGTCAATATCCATAACAAAGGGCTGGATCAAAAGATCTGCTTGTACAAGTATCTTTGGTTCACAACATGCGTCCCATTCATGGAAGGAGTTCTCCCCTTAACCAAACGAGGCCTGTGGATCCAATCCAAAGTTACTTAGATGGAACCAACTGTACACATTAATAATAGACTCGACAGTGTATTTCACTATACTGTCTAAAGGCCACAAAGATGAAGAGTAGTGGGTCTGTATTTTATGAGCCATATTGTGAATAATTTTCTGTTTACAGACAATGAAGATGCATTCTGTATTTAACTACATTATTCACGTGACACTGATGTAAGACATCCGTTGCCGGTGCTGAGAAAGGTCTAATTGCCATATGAGAAGTAAATGACACAAAAAGAGCTCAGTTGGCACTAAAGATACATCGATGGAAGAATGAATCACAGAAAGGCAACAACTTGTCCTGCCCACATGATTAAAAGGAATACAGAGAGAAGGCTCAGTATGTTTGCAATGTGGCGT
Organism: Sphaerodactylus townsendi; assembly: GCF_021028975.2. Lineage (NCBI taxonomy): Eukaryota > Metazoa > Chordata > Lepidosauria > Squamata > Sphaerodactylidae > Sphaerodactylus > Sphaerodactylus townsendi. Next base: position 40,259,920 of record NC_059428.1, on the reverse strand, counting down.
GCAATCACTCAACCCACATTAAAGCAATTCGTGGTAGCATATTAAATTATGCTATGTTTTTGAAACAAATGATCTTGCAGGCTCGTTTGCTTAATACATGCACGGCAAATGCTGGATAGGGGAACAAAGTGGCCAACCGCACACAGTACTCCTTTAAATTGGGACTACCAAGAATTAATCTACTTTGAAGCTCTAAAACAGTTTGGAAATAAAACACTGCAAATAAAAAAAAAACTTTGCCAAAGAGTACTTCTAGTAATTGCCATTATTCAAAATTCTTTTCCATTTCCTTCAGTCATCTGTTGTTTGGTAAGTTACAGCAAAAATTGTATCAGTCAAATGCATGAGTGTCATTTTCAACAAGAACTTCCTGTTCTGTTTGAGTCTCTTTATAAAATAATGTATCACTTATTAGTTTAGATCAGGGATGTTGAACTCATTTGTTATGAGGTTCAAATATGAGATAAATGTGATTTGGTCGGGCCAGGCCTAGGGGCGGGGTTGGTTGCCTCAACCAGCAAAACCCCACCAGGCTCCCCATCCCAGAACAGCACTGGAAGAGGTGGTCGGGGGGGGGGGGGGCTGTTACAGCTGACGATCCCCCAGCAGGCTCACCAACCCAGATTAACATGGGGAGAGATGGTCAGCACTAAGTGACTGGCTGCCTCAGTTGGCAAGCCCCCAGGAGGATTGCCAGCTGGGGGTGGGGAGGGGTGGCTGATTGGGACTGATCGACAGCGGGGTGAGATGGATGCCTGGACTGGCAAGTCTGCAGTGGGGTGGGGGCGTGAACTGGTGAGCCTATAGCAAGTTTACCAGATCAAATCAGGAATAAGGGGCAGTTGTCACAGCTGGCTTGCAGGTTTGATAAGACCTATAAAGGGGTCAGATTCAACCCGCTGACTGCATGTTTGGCACCCATGGTTTAGACTGTAAACTCCTTTTCCATTTACAGGAGACAATTCCACATTTTTGGGAGGGGGGATTTGACAATCCCGCTCTCCTGCTACAGACACCAACTTTATCCCCAATGATGTGCCTGGAACTCTACTAATCCTTGGAAACAAAAAGGGAGCAGGAGGGCTGTCATGGCATGTTGCAGTGCCGCAGGAAGAGGGAGGCTGGGACCTTCTCTTCCATGAGTTTTGTGGTGCTCATATAAGTTAGAATCTAACCTTACATTTTGATTTTGGTAAGAAGTTTCTCATCAACTATTAAAAACAACAGCAACAACTCTATAACCTAAAGATGCATCATGCAATCTTACCTCCAAAAGACCATCTTCTGGAAGATCTGTGCAGTGGACAGCATTCTGCATCTTGTTTTTGCCATAGATGGCACGAGAAAGGAATTATTAATCAAGTGAGGAGGAGTGGCGGGCTATTTCCCTTGTATGTCAGTAAAAGAGCCAATGTGAATGAACCAACGGTTTTGTTATGAGTGAAGATAAAACAGCCTTTTCGAGACAGGTGTTCGTATAAAAGCTACCGTATACATAGTACTGACCAGAAACAACAGTGTTAAATCCCGATTTGACTTTGGTACATGTAGAGGTATAAAAATAATGGAGCTTGGTATGAACTAATCAGACAGAATTAAACTGTTCTTTTCCAGAGCCCATGAGATAATGGCTGAGTGAAAATTCATTGCAACCTGGTTAGATAATCCACAACCTGCGGCACGAGTAGACGAGGGGTAATGAAAGGTACTAGAACACAGTCCTTCAAAATGTCATCTTTCCTCCCACCTTGCAGGATCCAGTCTAAAAAAGAAAACTGAGAAAGAAGCGTCTACCCTCAAATGTTGGTGGTGTCAGGTTTTCACAAGCAACTACGTGCCTCCAGCATCCCAAGAATTATGTAGCCACGCTTCTCAAGGTGAAATATTCTCTTGCACTTAACAGATAACACTGAAGTCAGCAGACAGCACAGTTTTCCCTCTCTACTGATATTTCAGCACTACCTCCCCTTAAAATTACTGGGTCTCCTTCCTGGAAGTATACATATGGACATCTTCAGCCGCATAGGGATCATGTAGCAAGTGGAAAAATATTGCAGAGGTCGATAAATGATACAATTTGATAATGTGGTCAATAAATGATACAATTTGATAATGCCAGTAAGGGCAATGCCGCTTGAACAGAGGCGTAGCTACAAGGGGATGGGAGGGGTGTACAACGTGCTGGGTGTGCGCCCCTGTGGGGGTGTGGCGAGGGCGTTCCGGGGGTGGAGGATGCACTGGTGCACCGAGCGCTTTTCCCCCTTGCTACGCCTTTGCGCCTGAATCAGCGACCACATTTTTCAGGACTTTGGCAGCTGTCGCCAAAAATGACCCATGGGGAGGGCACTTTCCAGTGCTGCCAAAAATACTGCAACCAAAAAAGACAGACTTCAGTTCAGTGCTCTTTCACTAGCCTTCCTGTCCACACTTGATATAGCATATGGCATTGTAAAGCCTAATACCCAGACTTGCTAGTTGAAATAGCTGCTTGTTTATTCCAGAAATATACATGAGTCAAGAAGAGATGCACAAAAACTGCAAAAACCAACTATGCTGCAATATGATGGCATATTTTCATGAAGTACAATTAACATTCTAACATACAGAATACACCATGTTCGTATGATCTGATAACATGCTCCTTCTTTTGGTGCCCTTCAGGTGAATTGTCAGAAGCAATTTGAAAACTATTGGGGACGGCTGCCCTACTTGTTCAAATGAGCTGATTTGAGTGCCAATATTCGATTTGGCTTTATGTGTAGGGCCTTAAGTTTTTGAAGGAAAATACAAACTATTGGAAATACTGAAGTTCATAGCACTCATACAGCTTTTGCAAGTTCCCATATATAGAGAAAGGGGTTGCATCTTTGAAACAAAATATCGTATTTTTAAAAACTATAAAACAAGCATCACTTGCTCTCCCCAAAAACCTTCAACAATCAAATAAAAAGGTTACCAAAACGTCAAATTACCAGAACTCCCATTTTTAATTTCCTAGTGAGAAATCATTAGTGCTTACAGATGTAGAGGTATAAATGCTGAGCTCACAGAGGAATATTTCAAGATCTTCCACATGGCAGTAATCCCCTTACATACAGTGGAACCTCAGTTTTCACTGCCTTCAGTTTTCATCGGTTTTGGTTTTCATCGATTTTTTCAGTGAGCCATGATGGAAAAGGCCTGGTTGGTGCCAGGTGTGCCATTTTAAGTATGGGAACAGCTAGTAAGTGGCAGCCTAGAAACTGTAGGACAACGGTTCTCAACATGTGGGTCGCAACCCCTTTGGGGGTTGAACGATCCTTTCACAGGGGTCGCCTAAGACTCTCTGCATCAGTGTTCTCCATCTGTAAAATGGATAAATGTTAGGGTTGGGGGTCACCACCTCATGAGGAACTGTATTAAAGGGTCACAGCACTAGGAAGGTTGAGAACCACTGCTGTAGGAGGCATACAGGAACAATTACAGAATGTCCTACTACCAATCAACAATATCTCCGCTTAAGTTAGGTAAATTAATTGTGTGAAATCCTTTGACCTAAGATATTGGAGAGATTCTGCCCATTAGAGAATACTGACTTTGATAGGCCAGTGGTCTGACTCAGTATGAGACAGTTTCATGTGTTCATAAGTGTATGGGGGGGCTCTGGCCACATGCCTTTTTAAACTCATCTGGCAAACTTGGAGACTGCCAGAAGAATCTTCTTGCGGTGTAACCTGTCCCAGGCTATAATTGTTGGAAGGACCACTCAAGTCCATATGCCCGGTATTTAAAAGGAAAAAATACTGGCTTTCCATAGATATACCTGTAAGTTTTCTCCAGTGGGGCAAATAAAAGCAAATACAATTATCAAACTCCATCCCTAATTCCTTGTTTCCAATCTGACTTGCCCTCTCCCCGTCTTCTCAATTGCTGTTTTCTAGGGAAAAAATAGAATCACTGATTCTATTTGGAATCCACAAATCCCAATAACTTACCCCACCAAGAGATGCCCGCTATTCATAGCCCATCAAAAGCTGTGGCAAACAAATAGGCCTTTTAAAACCTCATAAATAAATATCTGCAATGAGGAGGGGATACCCTCACGTCTTCAGGGAGCCTGTTGCACCTATTTGCACATGAAGGAGCAAGCCTTTGTGGGAATCAGTTATGACTCTATCAGCGCATGACTCTACAAAGTGAGGGATTCAAGGAGTCCAATCCAGATAGGAGGCATGACTCCACAGAGGAAACAGCAGAGGGCTGCCCTGATGTATTTGCCCCCTCTGTAACATCAGGAGCAGCCTTGCTGGCGCAAATGTGCCAGCAGCTGGCCACCCCTCTGCTCTGCAGCACTGAAAACCGGAAACCCAGGACACTAGGGAGCTGCACTGGCATTCTCAGTATACAATGCCAGGGCATTTCCAACAATAGTTGGCTTCCACAAGGATTCCAGCCCAGGAACACCAGCTCCCAGACTCTCTGACTTATGCTGCACAAAAGCCATTCAAGTCAATGGGGCAATGCAAGAGGCAGGAGGGATTTCAAGTTTCCCTTCCTGTTACACTGCCCAAAAGCCCCTTCACCCACCCACTGCACAGATCAAGACTGTAACGTTACTATTCCTAAAGCAGCCCTTTCTTTCCTATGCTTGTTCAACACTGTGCTAATTTGAACAAAGTAATAAAAAACAGAAAAGAAAGAAAATCTAATATTGTTTATCACTTCCTTTAGAAATACCATATTGGGTTAGTCAGTGATGTTTGTGATACTGCAAGGAAATAAACTGATCAAAATTCTGCTCAGGTTGCCCTGCAGTAGGAATAAAAGTCATGCTGAACAGACCAGTGAGCAAGTTAAATTATTCATCTCCCAAACATTCATTAAACCACCCACATTCTACATATGGTCTGTAGGGGGGGGGGGGGTGTTCCTTTTTTAAAAACAGTTTTTGGTTAACTAATAGTTCATAAGACAATGAGGCAGAAGCCAAACATCTTTGCAGCTGCTCTGGCTACTGATAGCAATTGCAAAAGGTCTTTAAAAAGAAATATTTATCCAGGCACAGAATACAATTTATACATTTGGCTTTTTAAAAGATACCTTAGAATCAGCTCCAGTAGAAATACGGAAGCAAGTTCCTTTCCCCTAAATATATGAGATTACCCAGGATTCCAGTAGCTAAAATGGCACAAAGTCCAAAAAAATCAATAGCCCAGTTGGGTATGTGCACCTTTAACACTGGGTATGTGGGTAGCCACCTTTAACATTATAGGTATAATCTATTTTACCATGGAGGCTCCACCCCTAATGTGTTATGGAAGTAACTTGTCTAAGCCACAACTAGGCAATGTTTTGACCTGAATCCAAAAACCCCACTACTTGTAAAGAGGATGGTGCGCCAGCCAACCAAAGTTGAGAGAAGAGCCAAGAACTGCACTTCACCAGATACAGTGGGAAGAAATGGCGTCCCTGAGGTGCCTTGGTCCCTTGCACAGAGATCTGGCCCTGCAGTTCAAGCAAAATGGTCTTGCATGCTGCTATCAAGAGGCTACACTGAAGGTTTAAGACATTTTAAGAAAGCATCCAGCATTCAAGCATTATTTACATGACGGTAAACAAAACTGTGATAGTGTATAGAAACCAAAACATCAGAGGGAGAATACTGAGACACAGTCATGGTTTTGTTTTAAACTCCATACTAGATCTTAGCTGTTCTTTCATTGCACGTCAAGATTTGTTTCAGTAACATTTACATAGGCAGTTTCTGCACGTGCAGGCTTGCGGGCTTGCATCGGCATGATTGATGCCGATGAAAGCCCTAGGACCATTTGAACGAAAGGCCCCACAGGCTGCGCGGCTGGCGGAGCATGCTCCGCACAGCCACACAACCCCCCGAACAGCGACCTACCTTTTCCCTGCCTTTTGTCGCTCTCAGGAGGGAAAGGGACACGCCCCCTGGCCAGAGCGACGGCTGGAAGGAAAAGGTAGGCAGCTGTTCAGGAGCGTCACAGGAATAAGCCGGCTTCCACCCGCTGCCGTTTGCTCGGCAACGGGTGGCAACCAGCGTATTCCCAAAAACTCACCCCTCAAGCGAGTTTCAGAAGCGGCAGCTTCACGCCACTGCAGGGGAGCCAGGACGGCGCTACTGCAATGCAGCAGCGCCTCCTTTGAGAACAGTGCCCCAGGGACCAGTTTTTTCCCATCCCTGGAGCACTGTTGTTTCCCCGGGCGAAAACCACCACAGAGTAAGTTCAATACTTTGTTTTCACGAAGGGAGGGGTTTTGCCTGAATCTGACTTCCATGTATCCCCATACTCGAGCACTGGTACAAAAAGCTTGAGGTAACTTAACCAGTACCGTAACACCCTTTTTGGATGTGTTCACAGAATAACATGGGGTAAAACAGTGCAGACCTTTCGTTAAACAAATCCTCAGAACCCCTTGATTGTTCAGAGCAGGTCTTCACAGTTGCTCCTACTCCTTGTAAGAAATTACTCCTTATAAGAAATTACTCCTATTAAGACATTACAAAAGAAATGTATATGAGCAGAAGAATTTCCAAGAAGCCAGTCTGGTACTCCACCACTAAACTGGAAGTACAGGAAGCAATACTTGTAAGAAAGAGAAAGCTCTGGAAGAGATCTGTAATCCAGCAGCAACTAAAAAGAGTACCTTGCTGTGATAAGGTAGAGGACAGAGGAATACTTAGAGCTCAGGCTGTTTCTGCACAGCCAAGGGAGAGAGCCTGCATCGGCATTGATCATGCCGATGCAGGCTCTGGGGCCGTTCGCACAAACGGCCCCTGGGATGCGCAGCTGTTGCAGCAGGCTCCACACAGCTGCGTATTCCCCTCCCCGGCCCCAAACACCTCCTTACCTCCTGCTGGCAGCCATTGCTCTGCTGTCGCTCTGAGGAGGCCAGAGGACACGCCTCCATGGCCAGAGCGACGGCTGCTGCTACAGAAGCGAGGGGGCGTGTCTCCTGGCCTCCTCAGAGCGACAGCAGAGCGACGGCTGCCAGCAGGAGGTAAGGAGGTGTTTGGGGCCGGGGAGGGGAATACGCCAGCTTCCACCCACTGCCATTCGCTTGGCAGCGGATGGAAGCCGGCGTTTGCAGGAAAATTCGCTCCCCAAGTGAGTTTTGAAAACACCGTTTGGGCGGGCACAGAGCGCTGCTGCATCGATTTGGCAGCGGCGCCTGTGCTAAGGGTCCCCGGTGTTTTATCCGGCTGAAGCTGTTGCTTTCAGCCCGTGCAGAAACCGCCGCAGTTACACTTTACAAACTTTACCACTTCTCCACAGGAATTTGCAGCTATACTGTAGAACCTGGTTTCTGGGGGCAACCTGTGGGTAAGCATACAGAAGGGCCCAATTCAGATCAGAATTGCTGTGTAGGAAAAGAAGGAATTCCTGCGCCTCCTCTTGTGTGCCGGTTTTGGCAGCTCAAATAGCCCAGTGATCATGGGTGGAAGCATTTTTTTTCACTGTGAGGAGCCAGCACATGCTTACGTATACTGGCTCACGACAAAGAAAATGGGGAGCCAGCACATGGGAGCATTTAGTGCATGTGCTGACTCTGCACACAGCAAATAACTCTCCCTTCCCCACACCTCCCAGGCTGTCGCAGCCACAGAAAACATCACAGGGAAAAGGCAAGAACCCAGCAGTTCTGATCTGAATTGGGCCCTGCTGTGCAATTACTTAGGAGCTGCCACCAAGAACTAGCCGCTACAGTACAGTCACAAATCCCTGTGATGAATTTGTGTAGTTTGTAACATCTTGTTAGGTCTGTCATGATAACCAAACAAGAGGACAAGGTAGTCAGCAAGACAGCTGACTTGAAGGCAGGATGGAAGCCAGTGAGGCAAAAATTGTGGTGTCTTACTGCAGGGGCTGCATGTATTCCACAAACGCAGAAAAAGAATGGAAAGTGTTATGGGGGGGGGGAACCTAAAAATTCCAACTTATTTTTTAAAGCTAGCTTTTGTGATTCTTACTGCTACCATGCTATCTCTGCAAGTATACAGGCAATATCTGGTGAAAACTCCACAGCCACAGTTTTCTGCAGCAACATATGGGACACTAGAATCAGATGACCCTAAATAACATTTAAACGATTCAATCATGTCGTTTCCACTGGAGACATCCACAGACAGCATGACATGCTAATTGCAACCTCTTATTGATCTGTTTTCTACTGTAGCAAATAATGGTGTGAGATTGAATGAACATCTTTTTTTCCTTCTCTTTGCTTGACTTCGTGCTGTGTCAAGAGTCGGTCAATACCACATAATGATTTGCAGTCATAAACAACAGACACAACACTGAACTGTCCCCCACTTTATTAATCTGTTTCACTGCAACAGTCAAAAGACTTAAACCATATATTATATGATGCAATACATTTTGTTAGTCTTTTAAGGTGCCAGTGGTTTTGTTTTATTCTGCTGCTACAGTCTAGCACAACCATCTGAACAGTTAACTCTTTGTTACATAGAGAACTCCACACTTAATTCAACAGAAAACGTGTTTGAGTTTCTGTGAGTATATCTTTAAAGACTGTCCTGTTTCTTTAAAAAATGTTTTTAAACAATGCTACATGCATTGTGCAGCAATTAGAAAATGTAGCATTTATATGGAGCGATAAAGTAGGAAGATATGCGTCATATTATCTTAGTGAGCCTTACAACAACCTTGAACAGAAAGTCAACACTTTCCCAGTACTGCAGATGGAAAAGGGGAAGGTGGGGGCTTAGGATTGCACAGTAATTTTCGCAACTGTAGGGAGTATTTTAAATAAATAAATAGATTTATCTGTATGTTCAAATTGAATAAGCATATACAGGCTGTTTTTCTGCCAAAATCTATGTGCTTCTGATCTCCATTTTACTAGATTATTCTTTACTGCCCTTGCTTGACCTTATTTATTTATTATATTTGATATCTGCCCTTCCCAGTCAAAGTTGGGCTCAGGGCGGCTTCCACAATTATTCCACACCCTGTGCACTCTTCTTCTGTTGTACTGTACTTTCACAAGTGAAGCAGCTCTGCTAAGTCATAGGATTGCTGTGATTGGACAACACTGCTCAGAGCTCCGCGGAGAGATTCTAATGTAATAAAGTGTGCTAATAGAATAATAGTCCTCATCTTTGTCCTGCTCCAGAAAAATTTAATTTATGTTGCCCTGAAGAGTTAGTTTTCAAATGGGGAATAGAGGAGAGAGAATTTAAGATTATAGTCTAAGTTGGGCCACGGATTTAGTGTTTTCTCAGTAACCCCCACCCATGACTACTGCAGGCTGGGGAACCAATCATGTTGTGGTGACCCCCAACCATAAAATTATTTGTGTCTTGGTTCCTAAGACCATCAGAAATATGTGTTTTCCGATGGTCCTAGGTGACCCCTGTGAAAGGATCATTCGACCCCCAAAGTGGTCGCGACCCACAGGTTGAGAACCGCTGACTTAGAGGAACCTGCCAAAGAGCAAAAGGGTAGTAATAAATATAATTTGATAGTTATGAAGAAATTTCTTCTAATATATTATTCTCATTTTACTCTCCATAGTATTTTATTTTATTTATTTATTTATACTTTGGGCTTCTAGACCGCCCCATCCCCGAGGGGCTCTGGGCGGTGTACAGCAGATAATAAATACAATTTTAAAACATCATAAATAGGCTAAAACTTATAAAAGCAGCGAAAACTAGCTAAACATTAGCATTTAAATGTAAAATAAATATAGGCATAGGTGTAGGTGGCGCCCGGTGCCTAATATTAAATTTTACTTTTCTAATCTCATTTTACTCTCCATTGTTTACATATTTTGAAAAACAAAATAGCAATAATAATTGCAGCCTCTTTGTATCATTCTTACGTCTGGTTAACATCGTCAGGATCAATTTACTGCTGTTCAACATATCAACTGAATGACATGTTGGGACTTTTCATTCATAGCTGGTTATATGTAGTGACCATCACCACAGTTCATGGAAGAGAGGCTGACAATCTCTCCCCATCCCACTTCTGAATAGCCTGGATTTTCCAGATATTAAAATACAATCTAAGTATGTGCTACAGAAGACATCTTGCGTATGCTGCTGCTTCCACAGTTCTCCCTGCCTCCGCTGATTCAGGGAATGAGAAATGATGTTAAGACCCATCAAGTCGCCATGTCAGCAGTAAGAGCAAGAAAAAAGAGCAAAGGAAATAACGACATGTGGAAACGTAACTCACAAAAAAATCTTTACAGAGGAACAGCAGCTCAGGATGAACCATAATGTAGTCAAGTGCCTTAGTAGGTAAAGTCAAGCATAGTTTTCACACTGATTTTGGGGTAAACCAAATATTCAGTTGACGGAGAGATCAGGACAAAATAGCGTGCATTAGTTTGAACAGCATTTCAGTGATGTGGAGTATAGGTTCTCATGGAAAAGGGCTGTGGCAAATGTTGTGGCTGCACAATCACTCATGCATGCTCATGGGAGTAACACTTGGTGCCCCATTAGCAGCAAATCCCACTTGGTGCCCCATTAGCAGCAAATCAGAATATTCTTCCAATGCAGGCTTCCACAGATGGCATCTAACACTGAATTCACAAGTGACATTTTGAAAAATAGGATAGTCAAACAGCTTGAGGTAATTGTCACAATTTACTCTTTTGGGATACCCAAGACCACGTAAATACATCTTATCATGCAATTACTGTAAACTATTAGAACTGTATAACGCAATTTTAAGGCTGTACATAATTATGCCAACTGCAGGGCTTCTATCAGTCAGCAGCTTTATTACTTCAAATTCAGATGTAGGATGAATACTCGAATTGCAAAAGTACACAATTAAAAACAAGTATAGGAAATATATGCTATTTCAATTGGTGTTAGTTTTGATATGCATAATAACATTGCTTGAAGATGTAAATTGTATGCATAGTTATCATATGCATATCATCTACATCTTTAGGCAATTTTATGCACATCAAAACTAATACTATTTGAAATACCATCTCTCTTATAACTTGTTTTTACATGTTTTAACATCTCTCTTATAACTTGTTACTACAATTCAGAAACTAACAGTGCAATCCAGAGCAGAGATGGACGGTGCCGGTGCCGCTTGAGTGTCGCTCTGCCCATTCCACAGGGTCTTCCCTCAGAAAAAAGGTTTTAAAAACCCAAAACAAAATTTCCAACTTCCCCATAGGGGAGAATATAGATATATCATGAAAATTGCAGCTTGTCTCCACTGGCAGCTCTGCTGACATAAGGGGCCAAGAGGGGTCTGGAGGCCAACTAAGGTTGGCCCCAAACCAGAATGCCACTGTAGCTGGGGGTGCCATTGCAAGCACTGGCACAAGGATAGGCATCACAGGGTGTCACAGAACCCAGACATCAGCGGATTTGCCCCTCTGCTGGAGTAAGTGCCCCAGAGAGGGCATTTACATCAGCGGAAGCTGGTGTCACATTCGGAAGGGGATTGGCCCCTCCACCCCTGGATTGTGCTGCAAAGCTAAAGTTTGAGTCTCTCTACTGCTGGATCAATAGAAACAACTCTAGCAATGTCTCAGAATTCTTTTCAGCACTTTAATTGTTTTGGACTGAAAGTCTGCAATACAAGTTAACAGACAGGGCATAAATGAAAACATTTTATTGAACAAGACCATACTGATTTAAACAATTCCATTTTAGAAGCTCCATTAACATCCATTTACCAGGACATGGTAAAGCAAATGGAATGAAGTCTATGTCTCAAACCTGAGGCTCTGATTTAGGATGCACTAAAGAGGTGCTGGAGCTGGAACTGTTTCTCATGATAGGTGTAAAATGAAGAAAGTATTATTTACTCTGTAGTTCCAATCTGTTCAGAAGGATAAATTATTACCATTAGTCCATACTACAAAGGACACATATTATATATCATATATTAAAAAAAAGTTTCTCACAGGCTATAATAAGGTAGGTGTATGGATGAACAACTCAAGAGGAAGTGGCCTCTAAAAACACAGCTAACACTTAATGACTTCACTTGAATGATTACTGGAAGTTGAGTTCCATCAACCACAGGAGCTCTTATCAGCTATCCAAATCACATGGCTTATTAGCCTTCATTACCCCTCAAGTACTGTCTTGAGTTTATTTTCAGTCAGTTAACCCTTCTCTATGTCTAATTTTGGTTAATAAGCACCATAAGATGTTAAAATTAAAGTACGAGGAGAAGAAGAAAGGAGCATAATTACTACTCGCATACTGCATATAGCACCTGATCTAGAGTCACATGCTCTCTTATCTAGTAGTTTCGTAAATACACTGAATATAAAACCTGAGTTTTTCAGGACACCATGGAATTCCCAAGGAGATATCAACCCCATTTTACACTCTGGAACAGAATTGTTATGCTTGCTATGCTTGGAAAGGTCTAGGAATTCAAGAGTGCCTAGGTCAGGGCTCCCCAATCCTATTGAGAATATGGGCATAAGATTTTTATTTATGGCTGTAAACTGCCCTGAGTTCTGTAAGAATGAAAGGCAGCTAATAAATGTTTTACATAAATAAAATAATTCAAATTAACAGTCGCTCTAGAGTTACACATATGCTATCCTGTTCTTAGAATGAGAATATATCATCCTGTATACCCAAAATGAATTATCCAGAAATGGAAGGCTGATGATACAACATTAAAATGAGCAGTGAACTGAAGAAGCACAGATAAATTTGCTCGTTCTTCCCTGAAATGTATGAAGATAAAAATACTTTCTAGTCTGTTTATTTCAGAACTAAATGACCTGCATTCAATTAACTCAGTATCTAAGCATATTTGTAAAGTATCCCTTGGGAGGGGAAACAAGGATGATTTGGCTGGTTTTCCTTCAGATACTAAAACTTGAGCAGAGACAGAGCAATTCCTTGGGTATGAGTCAAAGTGCAACCTGGGTCCCACAATCATTAACTTGGCAGACCCAGCACTACCCAAACTTGGCAGTTTTGTAGTTGTTTCTATCATTTGAAATCTTTTTCCTTTTATAAGCTGCTTTTGATTCATCCAATAAGAAAAGCCACATAAAAGTGTACAATTAATGTAACAAAAATCTATCACTAGCAGAAACAGAGAGGAAGAATGGAAGGAGGTCTAATTACCACACTTTAACAGTGTTGACTGGAGTGCTGACTGAAGCCTACCCTTGAAAGGTATCAGTTGGTCACAGTCATCAATGCATTCATTACATAATGATTAAACTACTGTAATATATGCTGTGTGGGGAAGCCTGCTACCAGCAAATGTCAATTATGGGAACGACAGCTCACCAGTTTTCAGAGAACTCCAATGGCAGCCATTTTGTCTCTAGGCACAATTTAAAGTGCTGGTTATGATTTATAAAGTGTAGGATATCTAAAGTACTATCTTCTTTTACAGGAACCTTCTCATTGGTAAAACTACTTCCTTCATCTGCCTTTGATTCTCTCTTTACTGAGGCAATCTGTACTGATAAAGCAGTAGGAAAAGAACACAACAAAACAACTAAGTTTTCAGCCCGCTATTTTACAGTTGCACCAAGTTACCAATGGATTTTTTTAAAAATTGCTGTCAAGTCACATATGACTTATGGCAATCCCTGGTGGGGTACTCAAAGCAAGAGATGTTCAGAGATGATTTGCCACTGCCTGCCTCAGTGTCACTTCTTGGTGGTTTCCCATCCAAATACTTGCCAAGGCCAACCCTGTTTAGCTTCTGAGATCTGACAAGATCAAGCTAGCCTGGGCTATCCAGGTTAGAGCACCAACAGAATAATCAGTGGGTATGTTTCCAAAAAGCTTTTGGATGCCATACACCTCCAAACCCAGCTTATATAAGTTGAAGAGGAAATTTATCCTTTATCTTCACAATAGGAAAGTGATACAATAATAAACATTGGGTCTTGCTGGACTGATAATAATCCTGCTAGTATCGAAGTTATCATGTTTTAAATGTTAATAATAATATGACCTTCACAAGTAAGTGACTTACAGGATCAGAAGGTCCACAGAAATCTCTGAAGGCTTTTGAAGGATCCATCTGTCTAATTTCCAAAGCTATACAAGGTCCTGAGCAGAGTTCCACCACCATCTCCTATAAAAGTGGGAAAACATATTTTAAAAGGGAGTAACACTGATTTTTTTAAAAGTCTTGCATTTTAACCAAATGGAAGTCATGATTTCAAAGGCAATTCTAGAAATTTCAGTAGGAAGTTTCCTAACAGAATAAGTATCATATATTTCCTTTCATAACCTATGAGGATGATCTGGAACCAAAGCTTTGCTCTGTGTAGCCTCATTATATAAAGCAAAGTAGCCAAGTACCACTCAGGGTTTTCTATCTATAGTGGTGCTGTCTTTCTGTCCCACCACACAGAAGCTTTCCTAGAACTAAGGCTGTTTCTGCACGGCCGTAAGGGCGCCTCCACGCCGGCAAGAATTCCGCCGGCGTGGAGGCGGAGGCCGTTCGCATGCAACCTTCCCACTCACCTTGTCCTCGCTGATTAGCCTGCTGGCGTCGGGAGGACAGCGTGGAGTGGGGAGCTTATTGACTTGGCCAGCAGGCCGATGACTCCGGAACAAGGTGAGTCCGGACCCGAGGGAAGGGAAACAGCGTGTTCCCGGTGGTGCTGTTTGCACCGCGCCGCCAGGAACACGCTGTTGAAGGAAAAACAACCCTTTAAAGGGTTGTTTTTCAGGGCGGCTTGACGCCGCCCTGGGGGAGAGGGAGCAGAGTCAGGCCTGTGCGAATGGCTCCCTGGGGGCGGCGTATTTCCCGTCCCCAGGGCGCCATTTACAGGCCGTGCGGAAACGGCCACAGTTTGTACTCCTTTAGTTGTCAGGCAAAGAAGCGTTTATTTTCTTGTGTCTTAAGTTCAGGATTCTCCAATGTGGAACCATGGCTACCATGAGTATTTGTTATTGTTAACAGCCATTACTCTTTAAAATTATTTTTAAATTGCATACTCAATTTGACAATTCTGCTTTTATTCTTTTGTTAAAGGTAAAGGCAGCCCCCTGTGCCCATAGGGTGACATCACCTCACAACGCTGATCAGGCACACTTTGTATATGGAATGGTTTGCCACTTCCTTCCCCAGTAGTCTACACTTTACCTCCATCAAGCTAGGTATTCATTTTACCAACCTCAGAAGGATGGGAGGTTGAGTCATCGTTGAGCTGGTTACCTTCTTCTACATAAAACCAACTTCTGTTGGGATAAAACTCAGGTTGTGAGCAGAGCCTTGAAGTACTACAGCTTACCACTCTGTGCCATGGGGCTCCTGTCATCTTATTACTGTTTCTATTTTTTACTCTCAGTTTTTCTTAGGTTTTTATTACATTTTATACATTTAACGCTTTAGTTAATCTTGTAAGATGCTTCAGGCACTTTATAGAGCCGTGGTGGCAAACCTTTGGCACGCCAGATGTTATAGACTACAATTCCCATCAGCCCCTGCTAGCATGGCCAGTTGGTAGGGGCTGATGGGAATTGTAGTCCATAACATCTGGAGTGGCAAAGGTTCACCACCACTCTTATAGAGAGTTACAAACATTTTCAATAAATAAATACCACCATTTAAAAAAAAATAGTTTTGACATCTTATTTACTTACAGAATATTCAGCAACAACACCTTTATAAATCGCATAGAATTCTTCTGCATTTGCACGGTCCATGTAAAACTGAACGTAAAACAAAATGGAAAGGCAATGTCATTCTGCTATGGAGAGAAACAAGAAATAACACCTCCCGGCTTTATTGTTACTATTTTCTAAACTTACACAACCTGAGAGAGTTTCATATTATTTCTAAATTAATTTCTTGCAAGCTACTAGGAGTGTGTAGATCACCAACAAAAATCTGATGAAAACAAGGAATTAGGAAGCAAGAGTTTATTCGCTACCAGTTTTCAGACTATAATATTCAATTCCATATCATAATTAAGAGGAGTGTGTGTGAGCTGAACAGCATATATATGCTGTGAGGGATGGGTGATAACATGACAGATGCCCTAAGTGCACCAGAGATGTCAAAAAATGATCCACCAGGCCTAGGGCTGAGCAAAGCAACAATATCCAAAACACTTACCATCTGCAAGGCCGAGATTTCAAATCCTACATCCATTATTGCTTTTATAATCTTCCCAGTCAGTCCTGCAAAATAAAATAAAAAAGTTAGCACTTTTAAAAGTGGAATGGAATACAAAAACTTGGGCCTCGCACATGTTTTCATATACATTTAAACATATTATTTATTCTATTTATCTAATGTGACTTGAACATTTTCCCAAGAGAATATACAGCACAGATGGGGTAACTGAAGGCAAGATAAATGTGAAAGTTTTCCAAAACCAGAACTCCACTCTCTAGCGTAAATGCTGATGAACTCTTACTACAAAATATGAATCTCGTTAAAAAGCCACTTTTCTCCTAAATTCCATTCATTTTTTCACTATTAATGCTAAAATCCTTTACACGTAAAAGAAACCCAAATTTTGCAAGCCACCCTCACCACTTACGGAGCTATTCCTCAAGGATTAGATTATGAAGTCACTCTTTTCCCATAACATTCCCCCCTGAATCTAATGTTTGAAATGATACACTACTTGAACCTTTTTTGGAAGGGGGGGGGGAGGGGAAATACATAAAAAGTAAAGGTAGTCTCTGTGCAAACACTGGGTCACTACTGACCAATGGGGTGATGTTGCATCACAAAGTTTCGTAGGCAGACTATGTTTACAGGGTGGTTTGCCACTGTCCTCTCCAGTCATTTACACTTTACCCTCAGCAAGTTGGGTACTCATTTTACCAACTGTGAAAGGATGGAAGGTTGAGTCAATCTTGAGCAGGCTACCTGAAATGGACTTCCATTTTTATTATTCTTATTCTTTTTATTATTAAATTTGTTTAATATTACAGCTGCCAGTTCTTCAGCTGGCTGTTGGCCTCTCATTACAATTTGAGCCTCACCCAGAGGCTTACAATTTGAGCCTCACCCAGAGGCTTAGGATCTGAGCCCTTCGGGGGAGGGCGGTTTATTATAATAATAATAATAATAATAATAATAATAATAATAATAATAATAATAATAATAATAATAATAATAATAATAATAATAATAATAATAATAATAATAATGTATCAGCATAGTATTCATGCAGATCCGAACAGGGCTGCCTTCTGATTCTGACAGATGTAGATTTTATTGATTTGCAGATGTTCCAAGTGCCTCACTACTACTACTACTACTACTACTACTACTACTACTACTACTACTACTACTATATTAAATTTATATCTTGTCCTCTCCAACCAAAGCCAGCTTCAGGGTAGCGCACAAACATTTTAAAACGATTTTACTAATACATAAGATATAACTATCATTGAAACTCAGGATGGCACCAAAATTTAGCCTATTAAAACCCACCTAGCCCAAACAAACAGAAATGATTGCCCAACTATTCGGCATGGACAACGTCGCGAGAGGGCGACACTAAATAATAATGTGTTGTAGGGAGGCCAGAAGATAATATTGGGACACACAAGTGGTCTCAACCCAAGGCCTGGTGAAAAATCTCTGTCTTACAGACACTGCAGAATTGCATAAGATCCCGCAGCGTCAGCTGACAGAGAGTTCTACCAGGCAGGTCCCAGGGCAAAAAAAGTCCTGGCTTTGGTCAAGGCCAATCGCACATCCTTGGAGCCAGGGACCACCAGAAGATTTTTGTGGTAGGACTGGAATGTCCTCTGTGGGCAATATTGAGTGATGAGGTTCCATAGATATAATAGTCCCAGACAGCTCAGGACCTTACAGGTTATAACCAAAACCTTGAACTTATTTCAGAATTCCACCAGCAACCAGTGCAGCTGCCCAAGCACAGGTGTGGAATGCTCTCTCACAGATGTACCTGTGAGGAGTCTGGCAGTTTAATCAGGATTGAACTCAGGTCGTGAGCAGAACTTTGATTGCAGATTATCATTCTGCGCCACAGGGCTCTAAAAGGAACAGAGCTACAGAAAAAAGGACTATATTGAAATAAGAGCGTTTAAGGAGAAAGACCGCAAGGTAAGCACTGTTCAAACATACCGTATAAACTCGTGTATAAGTCGAGTTTTTCAGCACCTTTTTAATGCTGAAAAAGCTCCCCTCGACTTATACTCTGGTCATACTCTGGGAAATAGGTAACTGTAGCGAGGGGTCCATTAGGGGGAGCTGAAGAGCTCAGATTTTCCAAATAAGGAAAGGCTCCATTTCCTCAGAATGGTTGAGGCCTGTATTTTTGGTTTGTATTAATTGTTGAGAAGGGGATATTATGTTTATATTGATTGACTATTAGTTTGTATTTTGGTTTCCTTTGTTATGGTCTCTTCCCCCCTCTGCCAAAATACAAATTAATCATTTGGTTTCTTCACAGAGTTCAGTTAAGAGGCTTGGAGGCTGTATATAGCTAGAGAGAACTAAAGGACTGAGAACCTGCTAGCCTGTCTTGCATAGCAGGCCAGAACTATTATATGTTGATTATTATTTCTGTATTGGTCTGCCATATTTCATTGGTATACTGCACACTATTGTTTATGAAACAGAAAACAGATTTAAAGTTTCTTTTGTTGTAAGTCTGGTGAATGTTAAGGGTCACAAGGTGGGATCATACTGTCAAAGACTTAAACTCCTTTTCCATTTCTGATAATATCCCTCTTAAAATCTAAGTTGGGTTACATTTGGACATACAGATGAGGAGGAGGAATCCAGTTTTGAAGGATTTTAACTAGTGTTTTAGCTTGGTTGCTGATTGAGCTGGGGTTTTTTGCACTTTTAAAGTTATTGGTTGCTGATTGAGCTAAGGATTTGTACTTTTAAAATTGTTGCGCTTTTAAAGTAGTTTACTATTTTTCTTTGAAATAAATATTCAAAAAAATTTAACTTACTGATGCCTCAATTAATGTAATTTTATTGGTATCTATTTTTATTTTTGAAATTTACCAGTAGCTGTCGCATTTCCCACGCTCGACTTATACATGAGTCAATAAGTTTTCCCAGTTTTTTGTGGTAAAATTAGGTGCCCCGACTTATATGCAGGTCGACTTAGACACGAGTATATATGGTACATCAACAGTTGTAAGGGCCTAGTTATTTCTACTTTAATCCACCCTCCACCCGTGAAAAGCCATGATTTCAGTTTCTGTAGAGGCCACGAGAATGTAATTCATGCACTTAAGGCTATGTAAGCCTGTCAGTGGACTGCAACAAATTTCAACTAAAATGTTTTGTTCAATTTAAAAAAAACCCTTTCAGGTCCTGCTTGAGAAAGGAACAGGGTATGTAAGGATCTCAGCAACCAGGAAGAGTACATCTTGAAAATGTGATTACCCTAAGAAGCCAAATCAGAGCTCCAGATTAGGTGTTAGTATAGGATTTAATTTTTAGTGACAAAGGACAAAAGAAATCACAGGCATTGCTAAATACAACTGAAGGAATGTAATACTAATCCTAGAAAAAATGCATAACAAATAACTTTGGGCATAAAAGAGAGGAAAGGTTTTATGTCTCCAAGACAGCATTAGGTTACTAGGCACAAATTAAAGGACAGATAATCTTCAGGCACATTTTCTCAGATACAGTGATGAGGTGCAACATCTACTGCTTTTTTTAAAATAATTCACCACCTCACAACATATAAAGACAATTCAAAGAAAGCAGCTCTGAAAATCAGAAGCAAAACAGAGGATGCTGAGCTCAGCGACAACTGTACGTGCATGTGAAGCTCCAAGCTGGAATGTACACATTTTATGAAATCCAGAGATTAATCTAATAATTAAAAACAGTAGTCATGTACACTGGAGTCAACTACTGACTTCAGAAAAGCACAGCTAGATCATATTCCTTCAGCTTCCCTTCCTTCATGGTTAGAATCCAAACGGCTATGTGTTCACACTTTACATGGCAGTCTCTTGCACCATCTGAAAACCTGTTCTAGAAGGCCAGGGAATGCTCTGAAGCAGGAGTCGGAATGGCACAAGAGGAGGCAGCTAGAAATGAAAAAATATCCCCACGCCAAACCCCACCAGAGTGAATTATCCTTTATTACCAAATCATTGAATAATAATGTCAAAGCAACCAAGAAAATGGATATCACTTTATATTTGTTCTTTTGCTGTTCTTGAAGAATTTTTAATGTATTTGAGAATTCTACTCTCCACAAATATCTATGTACAAAACACAATTCTTCTCAATACTTGACACAAATTGTATTCCAGAGTTATGAAGTTTCAGAGAAGAATTTACAATATATATCTTTTTTGACAACCATCACTCTATAGCTTCCTTTTTATGATGAAAAAGTAGGAACAGAAGTATCCATCATCTACAACATAAGCAGTATCTTAAACACTGCCTGGGAACCCAAAATCCATTTATTCAAATTCCTCAAAAAATACATGCAAAATAAAAGCTCTGTGTCTTCAGATACATGTCTCAACTTCATACCTCAGCAGGTATTTCACCCATTCATATGTTTGCTCATTTTGCATTATCTATTCTATTTAAGCTATTAATGGAAGGGTCAAAGAGAACTCAACTCTTGTCAACAACCCAGTTTCTGATAGTGTCTGATAGTTCAGCAGGCATTGCCTAAACATTTTCATTCCTATAAAGGGCTACAAATTGGCTACAAACAGTAACGTTGGAAATTTGCAAGAACTTGCAGAGGGTATCACATTTGATTTCCTCCTTCCAACAAGTAGATAAATTTTCACATTGTGAAGACATCCAAAAGACCATATGAGGGCCATTTGGGGCCATGTCTCCAGTTTGGTGAAACGAGGAAGGGAAAACAGGAAGAGGAGAAGTAGCATCGAATAAAATACATCACAACAGGGGCCTTGGTTTTGCTGAGATGCTGCTTTAAAATATTACTTAGAATGATGTAAAATGTTTATTTGGATTTATATATAAATTAAATTACAACAAATGGGAGGCCCACAAAACTTGCGAGGGGAGGGGATCCCATCCCCCCCATTATGGTTCTGGACTCCCTCCCCCACAATTACCATATATTCCCTGCCAGGGCAGCCAGGTCCTAGAGCTGCTCCAGAAGTCCACTGTCATCACAGGCAGCCCTACAGTGAATCCTTGCAGCATCAACCACCACCATTTCAAAAATTAACTGCCCTCTATGGTTTGTGCAGAGAACCCTTCTTATTTGAGGGAGAATTCAAATCTCCTCAACAAATGCC
This sequence comes from Sphaerodactylus townsendi, assembly GCF_021028975.2. Classification (NCBI taxonomy): domain Eukaryota; kingdom Metazoa; phylum Chordata; class Lepidosauria; order Squamata; family Sphaerodactylidae; genus Sphaerodactylus; species Sphaerodactylus townsendi. The sequence goes on along the minus strand of NC_059428.1, from coordinate 40,238,700 downwards.
AGATCTTTCTGCAGACCCAGAGAGCCCCCCAAGTCTGCAGAAACATCTTTTTGGAATAAATGTGGCCACAGTCTAGGGATTTAGGTATCTACAAATGTGAGCCACAGTTGGGAATTAGAAATATGATCACTAAGCAATTTGCTTTGGACAATAATGTCTGTATTACAGTTCTTCTATAAATAAAGTTCTCTATGGTCTATGTCAATTTTCTTTCTTAGGCAACCAATCATTGTTTTTAAACTCCCAATAAAACGTGTATGGAACAGAAGAGAAGAGGAGACAGAAGAACAGGGGTAGAGTGTCCTGCCCCTCATATGAATTATGGGAAGGTGGTAAATTCTAGAGTGAGTTTGTATGATATACATTACAGGGTAATTTTAAAAAAGCAAAAGGAGTTTTGGGGGCCTTAAAGACCAACAGATTCATTGTAGTATAAGATTTTGTGAACTAGAGCCAACTTTATCAAATGCATAAGGTGTCCCCTCAGCTGGCATGAATGATATCCTCATACCAGCCAACTGAGGACACCAAAATTTGAAGAAGTCAGCTCCAGTACACAAAAGCTTATGCCCCGATAAATCCACTGGTCTTTAAAGTTCCAGAGACTTTTTATTTTTTGCTGCTGCAGCAGACTAGCTATGGTTATTTTAAGCATTCTCGAGATAAGGACCCTAAAGAGCTTAGCACTCTCAACTTTGCTGATAAAGTCATTCATACATAGCCTGAGGACTTTGACTTCTTAGATCTCAGCCAGAAAAATAACACTTTTAATTATTGATTTTCCAGTGAAATGCTGCAATAACTACAAGTTGTGCAAAGTGTTACGGAAAAGGCCTGGCTTTTGGATTCGGCCCTTTCTTCTATATCTGTCCTGGATTAACCTTAATCACTATTACCTTCAAACCAAAAATGATTCGTGTGGGACCAGTTCTGTCACAGTTCATGAATCTGGACTACTAGTTCAAAGAGGGAAGCGGCAGTAATGTCCTCTGTTTGATATGGAAGCTCAGCCCCACCAGTATCACAGATGGAAGGGGAACCATTTATGACAATTTAGCAAATACGAATATTCTGAGCATGCTTACATGCACTCTCTATAACAGGGCTTAGCTCTGTAACTACTTTTACTATCAAAAAGTGATTTTAAAAGAGAAACAGCATTAACATCTGCATGTACCTTTAAAGACAGACTCATCTGCGTTTCGTTACTGACAACGTAGTCTAGTTTATCATTTAGAGAACTGAGGCCTTTACTGATATATTCTGCTGTTGCTGTTGTGAGTTCCATCAGCTTGTAAATAGTCAATATATTATTTTCCCTTTCCTTACTATTAAATCCTTTAGGCACTGGCTCATTGATAGAGGAGTTAATTTTACTACTGCCAGCTGTTCTCCAAAAGCCTTAATCTCTCCTCCATCACCATTCTCTATTAGCGCCTCAAAGTGATTAGGGAAGGGAACCACTTGAGGAAGATAAAAATCCATAATTTTCTTCTGTTTGGCCAGTGGAAAGTCATGTTTGTTGCTTTCTATTTCGGCTTCATTCCTCCAAGCTTCAAACTGCATTCCTTAGATAAGCAGTAGTAAAACAATACGCAAAGAGTTGTCTATTTCACAGCTTCAAATTTAAAAGACAAACTTTAAAACTCCCTTGAATTCTAGATAAAGATAAAACAGATAAGCCTATTTTAAAAAATAAATAGATAAAAACCAGGAGAAAGATCATTGTGTGCTGGGTGTTCGAGTTTTGGAACTGTGCTGGAACTCCACGCCAGCAGGTAATGCAGACATCTATTAAGCTACTTCATCTCCAGAAGAAGACTTTACAGTTATTTGAAATTTCATAGGAGATAACAGACCATCAGGGGAATTACCATTTGGAGGCTCAAAGGGCAAAGTTTTCCCCAGGATCTTTTAAATTGAGACCTGGAATCGTGTCAATGTCGTGTTTCTGATTTCTCCCTTTCCTTTTCCAGGTCCAGTTTCCTACATCCTCCATGTGACAGTTCCGATCCCTAATAAGCAAAATATTATCACACTGCCAACTACATTCTTTTCTTTTTTTTTTACTCAAAAACATCCCAATAAAGTTCTCCATTTTCTACACACAGTGCAGCAGGCTAACCATTTGTAATGGCTAAACCTGAATTCAAACTTATGCGACCACAAGGATTTCCCTTTCTTGGAAGCCATTAACAGAACTCTCACTTGTGCTATATATCAAATGTCTTTGATTACTTTGTCATGTTGCTGTGAGGGTACTATAGTTGCTAGGGTCCAGTGCTTTGGCTGCCTAGTAACAGGTTCCTTTATTCCACTCAGGAGCAGATCAACAAAGCCAAAGATAAAAGTAACAGTGATGGTCCACTTGTCATCAGATAGGAACCTTATAAATGATGCAGTGTAATTCAATGTAAGCTTCTAAAAGGACTTTGTCTTAAAATTAAATGGCTATGATGGGGGGGGGGGGCTACATCCAACACTTTGACTAAGATCAATTACAGTTTCAATGAATTGCATGGTCCCACAGATGATTATGTAGGTGCTGTATCTTCATCCATGTAATAAATCAGATCAAAAAAGGAAAACTTGAATAAAATACAAATAAAACCACCAGAAAAAAAACAGATGAAAAATTCTTTGAAATAGCATTCAAGCATCTCGAAGAAACTTCTTATAATGTAGTGGGGATGCAGCTAGTTTTTGGCCTATAGGTAGAGGCCCAGGTATCTTCCATGGCATGCCATATTTGGTACCTTCTATGAAATATCTTTTATCAAATTCAGCTGATACACTGCCTAAGGCCATTCCTTGAAAAGTCCCAGTGGTCTTTGTTCTGATCACCACATCAGATTACTGTCACATGGGCCCTACATGGGCTGAGGCACCAGGCTTCTCCGGGACTTTGAAAGGCCCCCTTGCTTCTCGCCATGGCAGCGGGAGCGAGGGGCTGTTAGAGCCTCAGACTTTGAAAAGCCCCTCGCTTACCACGCTGGGGCCTTTCAGATCCCCAGAGAAGCCTGACAGTGATAGAAAACCAGCCCCTTCCACAGCAGCCAGGTATGTGTGGGACGGAGGGAGGAGGGTGGTGGGGGGAGGGGGGGAATCTACAGAACCAGTAGATAGTTTAATAGAATCTTACCACTGACCAGATCCCCTCATATTGTCCTGGTCACAATTCAAGGGACTTTTGTACACTTACTGCTTCCCACGCATCTATGTGCTTCAGTGTGAGTTTTTCCCACAGTGTGCCATTTGCAGGGAAGCTTCTTGTTACAATATAGTGCTAAAATCTACAATTTGTACTTCAAAATATGAAGTGGAAAATCAAAATGGTAATCAGTTATATATTACAATGGTAACGGGATTACATATTACATGAGGATTTCACCAGAAAGTAGCCTTCAAGACTGATGCCTGGAAAAGACATGATGCCATGCCTTCCATTCCCATTTCAGTACTTTTAAGGAGTGTCTAAAAGCTATAGAAGGTTGATTGGGTAACCATCCACAATACAATTTTGACTAGTAGTTACCCTCCATACAAATTTGTTTTGGAACATTCAGGCCTTGGAACCAAAACATATAATTATACTGTAAACACAGTGATATAATTCATGTTCCTGTGCCTGACACTAACAAAGAGAAGTGGAATTGCCTGTATAAGGTTATGTCCGAACATCAACCATTTCAAGCTAATCTGATGAAGGGAAGGTACAACTCTGCCCAACAAAAAGAGTATATTGTGATTTAATAAACCACAAGTAACGTATGTAATCCTGTTACCATTGTAATATATAACTGATTACCATTTTGATTTTCCACTTCATATTTTGAAGTACAAATTGTAGATTTTAGCACTATATTAAGAAGTTAAAATTCTGCTTTATTCCTTTCATTAATTAAAATACTTATGTCCCATTGTTCCTTGTGCATGGGACATGGCTTACACATCCCAGTTAAAACATTACAATTCAAAACCAACACAATAAAAAACCTTCTCCAAAGATGCCTGCAATTTAGGCCCTACACAAAGATCTGGTAAATAAATTGGCCCCGCAGGACCTCCTGATGGTTTCAAATGGTTAGAAGAACAGGACTAAACTATTAGAAATACATTTTTGTTTTAATTTTAAGTACGAGTTGTCTCATTAAAAGTTTCTTAGCTCACGGGTCCCTGAAATGTTGTGCTTAATGGAAAAAGCTACAGCATTTTGAACAAGTAAAAGCCATACCAGGCACAACACAATAAAGAGAAAAGCTCATTGGGGGATGGCCTTGTCACACCACGAACAGTTTATTAATGAATAATCTATTGCATCTGAACAATTAACATTCTGAACTATGTGTACACAAAGACAGACAGGAAGGATACAAAACTGTGATTTATCATTCAACAATCTTGCTGCACAATGAGATAGATGTTAGCTCACATTTTTCGAATGGTATAAAGGACAGTCTTCTCTGTATCACCAGCTCAGAAAAACCTTCCTTTCACTTCTCCCTTAAACATATGTTTAAATTAGTCATCAAATTTAATTCCATAAAGCATAAACTTATCCCCATACTTTACAAAATAATGTAATACCTGCATGAATCTCAATCTATACAGCTGACCAACTGAGAAGCCAGAAGACATTTTCACGCCCGTGTCACTTACCTTCTTTAACTGCATGAGGTTTAATAATACAACAGGTACAATGTGTATATTTTGCACTATTTGCAGGTCCACGGCCTCCACTAGAAGGGAAGAATAACTCCAGCTCCTGAAAATAATTGGAATTAAAAGTCATTAACATGGTATGGCTCTGAGATATTGCACACACATGACAGTAGATCCAATGAACTGTGAACAGTACAAGCTAGTGAAAGAGATTTCTTCCCCTTTCCACAAGCTTGCACCCAGGCCTGCTGCACCCATTCTGTTAGCCAATGAAAGAGGAAGGGGGCAGAAAGCGAGCCACTATCTATGTTTCATAGCACTGTGTGACCCTGTTCTGTAAGTTTTGTATCCCATTTACCTTTATACACCATCTCAAACTACAAACTGAATAGCATTCAATTAACTTGCACATATTAATGAGCCAACTAACAATTAAACAAGATTACAGTGTGACCTGTGTAACAAGGGTCAAACAGTATAAGGCCCTAAGCCTTTTTCAGTTATGGACACTTCCATAAGTCTGCCCCTTAAATTTAAGAAGAGGAGGTTTTTATACCCTGCTTTTCTCTACCTTAAGAAGTCTCAAAGCACCTTCCCCTCCCATCCCCACAACAACCACCTTGAGAGGTAGGTGGGGCTGAGAGAGTTCTGAAAGAACTGCGACTGACACAAGGTCATGCAGCAGGTGGAGGAGTGGGGAATCGAACCCAGTTCATCCGATTAGAGTTCTTCAGAACGCCATCAGTCACACCTATCTTATTTAGGGACAGAGATGGGAAAAAGATTGTAGGCTGCTTTGAGACTCCTTATGGTAGAGAAAAGTGGAATATAAAAGCTAACTCTTCTTTTTCTACTGAATTGACTACCATTTGTTTTAACTTAATTACTGCATATTGTACAAGAAGCCTTCTTCTATCTTAAATTTCAATTCTTCTTGCATGTCATCTATGTAACAACAAGCATTAGCAAAGACTACACAAAAACCAACTAAAAAGGACACCGACGGATTTTTAGGTTTAAGACTGAACGTTTCCTAAACCATGATTTCATTTCTCTTTGTGCAATGGCCTTACAGTTTAAATAAATTAATCAATTGGATTAGAACAGTGGTGGCGAACCTATGGCACAGGTGCCAGAGGTGGCACTCAGAGCCCTCTCTGTGGGCACGCGCGCACAGAATTTGTCATGGGGGGGAATCGCCACACACACACACACACACACACGCACGCACGCACACACACACACATCTAGGCTGGCCTGGGCCGATGGGCTTGATTATTAGCATTAAACCTAAGACCTAGTTTTGGGGAAGCAGTGTAGGTAACCCTGTTAAGCACTGTTAAACCTCACTGATTTTCATGTGAAGAACTAAAGTGTGATCCTTTACTTGGGAGTAAGCTCGGTTGCTGGCAATGGGGCTTGCTTCTGAGTAAACCCTCCTAGGTTTGTGATTCACCCATTCAAAGAGTTGCATGGTTGCTTCATAGCAAAGCCACCGACTACCACCAAGCTTACTCCTCAGTAACGCATGCCTCGGAGCCAACCGCTTTTTCTAAACTAAAACCTAAGTATTCAGGTTAAATTGCTGTGTTGGCACTTTGCGATAAATAAGTTGGTTTTGGGTTGCAATTTGGGCACTCGGTCTCGAAAAGGTTTGCCATCACTGGATTAGAATCTCTTGTCCTGCATTACCTTTCTACAGCCCATCAGAAGAAACATCACAAACAGAAATCCAATTCCACAAAAAGAAATAATGTTTGCATATATGGAAGATGAGATCTTCAGAAACTGAATGACAGTTTAAAAATAGCTTAAAATAGTCAGTTTAAAAATAGTTTTTTAAAATAGTTTAAAAATAGTTTTAAAAAACTATTCTGTTCTTGTAGATTGGCACTACAGTGGCATCAGGACACATTTTCCCCACACTATTTGCAGCCACGGGGAGAGTTGTAGAGCACATTCTCAGTTCATGTGAGACAATAACAAGAGCTGCAGATCCACATGAACTAAGTATGCCCACTAGAATGCTTCCCAGAATCCTCTTCAGTGATCACAAGTTTGTTTGTGATGTACCAAGGAGACACAAAGTTTGAAATCGGTCCATTGGTACTTACCCTGAAGGGGCCTTCTCCTGTGGGGCGATGAGGGCATCTTGGATGTGGGTGATTTCCAACCTATACTCAGGGAGGCAGGGCTAAACGATGTCACTTCCTGTGGATTGGTTGGGCTCCATCTTAGATCTCCAGTATTCGAATGACACAGCAGTAACGAAAGCTTTAACTCTCTCAAGAAATATAACAGGAAGTAACAAGAACAGTGTAATAAACATATAACAGAACATTGAAACGTCAAGAACTTCGATAAAAACTACTAACTTGTTGTCGACAAGTCTGTCATAACTCTGAAGAGTACTGAACTTATTAGTATAGCTATCCCTAGGACTGTATGACTACACTGGAGACTGATATAATCCGAGGGAGGGCCAAGATGCCCTCATCGCCCCACAGGAGAAGGCCCCTTCAGGGTAAGTACCAATGGACCGTTCTCCTGGAGGCGATTTCGGGCATCTTGGATGTGGGACCTCCCCGAGCAGTGTCCCTTAACGGGTGGGAAATTCAGTCTCCAAAGATATGCTCCAGCACGCGTGTGCCGAAGGCAGTCTCATTTGCAGACATGGTATGTAATCTATAATGCTTAATAAAGGAAGAGGCCGAAGACCATGTAGCGGCCTTGCACACCTCTTCTAAGGGGATGTGGCGTCGAAATGCAGCATTAGCTGCGGCACATCTAGTAGAATGGGCAGTAATACCAGAAGGGACTGATGTGTGAGATGCCTTATATGCCTCACTAATGCAAGATCTAAGTGTGTAACTTAGGGATGCCTTTGACATCTGGGCTCCCCGATTAGGCGAGGCGATGTTTATGAAGAGAGACTCAGTCCGCCTGATAGGCTCAGTACGAATTATATAGCACTTCAGCGCTCTGCGGACGTCCAGCGAATGCCAAAGAATCTCCTTAGGATGTGAAGGAGCTGGACAGAAGGTAGGGATGATGATCTCTTGCTTCAGATGAAAGGATGAAGCTACCTTTGGGACGAATGTGGGGTCGAGATGCATAACAACTCTGTCCTTATGAAATATGCAAAGTTGAGAATTGACTGAAAGAGCCTGCAACTCCGACACTCTTCGAGCGGTAGTGATGGCGACTAAGAATAGAAGCTTCATACGGATCCACTTCAGGTCCACTGATTGAATCGGTTCGAAGGGAGGTTTGGTAAGGGCCGAAAGTACCAAGTTGAGCCTCCACGACGGGAACCTGTGCACTATGGGTGGTTGTTTCTGGGAGACCCCCTTGAGGAATCGAATGATGTCGTGATGTCTGGACATTGGAACCCCTTGAACCTTTGGCCATATTGTCGTGAGACCTGCAAGTTGTCTGCGTAGAGTGGAGCTTCTGAGGCCCTTCTCGAACCCGGATTGAAGGAAGCGAAGCACCTGTGGAACCGAAGGTCTTAACGGATCGATGTCGTTGGATTGAGCCCAGGACAGAAATGACTTCCACGAAGAATCATAAATTCGGATTGTAGAGGGTCTACGGGACGCGACAATAATGTCTATTACCTGTGCGGAGTAACCCCTCCTGGCTAAGATCTTGCGTTCAAGAGCCATGCGGTCAGACAAAACCAACTGGGATTGGGGTGCAGTATGGGACCCTGAGACAGCATGTCCATGGGGGTGGGCAGACGCAGAGGAGGGGACACGGCTAGTTGAAGGATTGAGGAAAACCACGGACGTCTGGGCCACCAAGGTGCCACCAGCACCACTTTGGCTTTTTCTGACCAGATCTTCCTGATCAGCTTCGGAATGACCGGAGTCGGTGGAAACGCATATAGAAGCTCTTGTGGCCAGGGCGTTGTCAGGGCGTCTACTGCCAATGCGTTCCTGTGGAAATACCTGGTGAAGAACCGCGGAAGTTGACAATTCTGTGCGGAGGCAAACAGATCGATGCTGGGATTGCCGAAGGTTTGAATGATTAACTGGAACAGGTCTGGATGAAGTTTCCATTCGGCCTCGACCACTGTTTGTCAGCTCAACCAGTCCGCTTGTACGTTGAGATTCCCTTGAATATGCTCCACCGATAGCGACAGAAGATGGGTCTCGGCCCAGGTCAATATTTCCACTGCTTGCCGATGAAGACGTGGGGATCTGGATCCCCCCTGATTGTTCAAATGGGCCTTGGCCGCAATGTTGTCGGTACGGACTAATAAATGACAACCCTGGATCTGATCCTGAAAAGTCTGTAATGCTAGAAGTATGGCTCTCAACTCCAGCAGGTTGATGGGAAAGCGAGACTGCTCTGGCGTCCAGATCCCCTGTGCCGAACTCTCCTGCAAGGAAGCGCCCCATCCGCGAAGACTGGCGTCGGTGTACAACTGTAGTCTGTGAGGATAGATGTAAACTTTCCCCTTGGAAAGGTTCCGTTGATGGGACCACCATCGGAGGCTGGCATGAAGCTGGCTGGGAATCTGAAGTGACCTGTCCTCCTTCCTCATTATGTGGAATTGATGAGGCTGCAGAAATTGTTGTAGGACCCGTGCGTGGAATCTCCCCCACTGTAACATATCGATGACCGATATGAACAGCCCCATCAGCTTGGCGAGCTGGAGGAGGGAAGCCTTCCTGGCAGACAGGAAGATAGCTACCAGACGTTGGATCTTGTGTATCTTCGCTGGCGGAATGAAGAGTCGATTGTGCACAGTATCGATAATCACTTCCCTCCTCCAGCTTCCCTCCTCCATGCGCGTGGTGGGAGTCAAGAAACTCTTCTGCATGTTGACCAGAAACCCGTGGTGGCGAAGTGACGACAGGACAGCGTCCAGGTCTCGAAGAGCTTGTTCTCTGGATCCTGACCGAATCAATATGTAAGTCGAGTGCGGGTGAATGTAGACCTCTTTCCGTAGAGCCATGATGGGAGCTAGCAGAATCTTGAGAAAACCACCGGTGCGTAGCCAGCCCAAATGGGAGGGCCTTGTATTGAAAATGATCCGGTCCCACGGCAAATCGAAGGAACCGTCTGTGTAGAGGATTGATGGGTATATGAAGATATGCCTCCGTCAGGTCGAGCGATGTCAAAAGATTATAGCCTGGAAGCGGAGCTCACAATGGAGCCAAGTGTTTCCATCTTGAAATGCGAAGCCTGATGAATCTGTTCACATATCGAAGGTTCAATATTGCTCGCCAATAGGTAGTTCTTTTTTTGGGGCACGGTGAAAAAATGAGAATAAGAAACACGTGAAGAACGGCTCCGATATGGGTACAGGTTGATGGCCTGAATGCTTAGCAGATGTTGGATGGCTTCTGTTGTTCTTTTAATTTGTCTGGATTGCATTGGGATACGTTCTGAATCCGGGGCGTGGAAATGTTGAAAACTCCAGCAGGTAACCTGATGATACGACCTCAGTCCACCGATCTACGTGGTGTATACCCATCGGTGGTGAAAAAATTTACCAGCGACCACCGACTGGGGTTATTGATTGCAGTCAAGATCGAGGGCGTTCGTTTGGAATGTTTTTCCTCCTCTGTTAGGTTGGCGAGGATTGGAGGGGCCGAAAGGAGTTGTTGCATAGTTTTGTCTCACGAAAAGGCTGTTGTTGTTGATATTGTTGCTGTTGAGGAACCAATGCGTCTCTAGAATGCCGAGCCAGTTCGGTAATGCGGAGGTATTATTATAACCCTTGTATGTGGAGGATCCCTGATCTGACCTAACATACCCTCGGCATGAATTTTTATTACCCTTAGTCTCCAGGACGGCATCTAATTCCTTCCCAAACAGCCTAGAACCATGGTAATCATAGGTAGAGACTACCTGTTTGGAATGAAAGTCTGCCGACCAAGCCCTTAACCAGGCTTGTCGTCTCACCACAACACCTAACGCTAAGACCCTCGAGACCAGCGTAAGAGAATCAAAAGTGGAATCGGCCCGATAAGGGCCGCCAGTTAACTTTTCTAAGCCCTCTCTCAATCCCTGTGCCTCGGGGAATCATGGTAAGTAATCGTAGCCACCATAAAATCGAGGGCTCTAGCCATCGGTGGAAGATGGGGCAAGGGCCTGAATAGTCAAGGCAAGCCTATCATGAAGGCGTTTCAGGAAAACATCGATCCCTCGATCAATGGAATCTTTGAAGATCCTCCCCATCCTTGGTAACCAACCCCTGACTGTAGAGGGCGACAACTGGTGCATCAACTAATGGGGACTTGATGGCGTTGTGCATATGGCCAGGGAGCACATAAAAACTCTTAAGGTGTGCCGGACAACTCTTGCTGGCTTCCAAGTTAAGCCATTCCTTCCTAATGCTTCTCTCAAAATATTCGGGTAGAGGAAATGCATCTGGGGTATCCTCTGCTTGTGGAAAAATTTCCATTGAACCCTTTGGGGCAACCCTTAACTGGTTTCTTAGCGGGCGGGAGAGCCGTCGCGGATCTCGGCATCTGCGGGTCCTCAATTGCAAGGTCGAGATGGTCTTGGCCATAATAAGGGCTAAATCCTCTTTCTTAAAAGAATCTTTATGCATTTTTCCTTAGGTTCAATAGGGACCTCCTCTGCCTTCTGAAAAATGCTCTGAGGAATAGCCAATCTCTCCCTCACTAGCCTCCTCACCCTCAGGCACGTTGAGGGGATCCCTATAAGTCAGCGCCGGGTGGGGGGTGATCCCGAGAAGAACTGGATGGGTATCTCACGTCCTATGCCCCCTTCTGGAAGCGGGATCTACGTCTTCCCTGAGCATATTGGCGTCCTTTTCTTTAGCTTTATCACTGAGTGATATCTCCTCGCATGGTGGCCCTAAACATATTCATCAACTCCTGGTAGACATTAGTCCAGGAGGCTGGGTTAGAAATGTTGGGACTAAGGCCTTTAGGACCTTCCCTCCCCTCGGCAGCTCTCTGATCTTGCCTGGAGGTAGAAGGACCAACAGATGATAAGCTGCCTCTGTCTCCCGGCGGCTGTATGGCGATGGCCTTCGCCATTCCCGATGCCTGGAAAGCTAACAGCCGCAGGCTAGCCGTCATGGTGGGAATGTGGGAGATAGGAGCTTCACCTGCCGCTACCCTGACTGGGGCTGGTGCTCCCTACGCCAGTAGCCCGTTTGGTCACCGTGACTTCTTAGCGCCGGAGGCCTGCGTTCTGAAGCGCTAACCGACTACCCGTTACGCCTCGCTGGTGCTGCAGTCGGGGTTGAGAGAACTGAAGCTCCACTGGAGTCTTCAGTCGTATCGAATAGCGACCCTGGTGGCTGCCCGAATTGCCCTCGCCGCCGACTGCTAAAGGTGTTCATGGCGGAGGGCGTCAGCGCTAAAAGCTGGCGGCCATTTTCCCTCAGGCCTTTAGGCGGGAAAAAAACTGGCGGAGGTTTTCAGTGCCACAGACACGATAGGAGAGCAGAGACAGTCAAATAGACACAGTAGAGACAGATAGAGACGAAGTAAGGAAAAATAGTAACAATTTGGTCGAAATTCAATTAAGTGGCTTGGAGCCCTAGGTACAAGCCTGCACTCCCTGCTAGGCAGGAACAATACTGGGGATCTAAGATGGAGCCCAACCAATCCACAGGAAGTGATATCGTTTAGCCCTGCCTCCCTGAGTATAGGTTGGAAATCACCCACATCCAAGATGCCCGAAATCGCCTCCAGGAGAACCGCTGCTTTATAATAAAAATGTGCACACTTATGATCATGAAAACTAACAGTAAATGTGTCTTTAAGTGTCCACATATTCTGGGAGATTCTACCCTGGAAAGGTCAGCTGAAACCAAATTGTGGTAGTTGTCTGAAGGGACAAATCAGCCTTTTAACTGTGAACATGCTAGCAACAGTTACCATATACTCATAGCATTTGAATTAATGGCAAAGAATTTACCTCAGATTTCTTTTAACAGATATTCCTTCCTCACAGGAGAGTTCATAGATGCAGTATCCTACAAGTTTCCCTGGCAACTGCTAAGAGGCTACATAACATTTTAGGCTACCTGCCCATTCAGCACACAATTCCAAAAACAGTGTCAAAAAGAACAACACTATGGTATCAGAATTTGTAGGCAAAGCTATCAGAATGGTGAAAATGAACTTCTAACACAATAGTGCAAATGAACTTCTAACACAAAAGTGAAAACAAATTACCCTGTCTTGTCCAGATCTAAACATTGCTTTACAATTCAGGAGTTGAAAAAATTATTGCCCTTACCTTGATGGTCCAGGCTAGCTCAAGCTTGTCAGATCTCAAAAACTAAGCAAAGTCAGCCCTGGTTAGTACTCGGATGGGAGACCACCCAGAATTCCAGGGTCAATAGGCACAGGAAGGAAATGCCAAACCACCTCTGAACTTTTCTTGCCTTGAAAACACTATGAGGTCACACCATAAGTCTGCTGCAACTTAATGGCTCAACACCAAGGTAGTGATGCATGTCATATGCAACACATTCACTATAATTACACACTATAATTACATTCACTATGATTCACTATAATTACCAGATACTTTTTTCTGTTCAACTGGCCTACCTGCTGACAGGATGGGACATTAGATTGCAGCATCATATCTGCAAGGAAACTGGTTTACCATAGTTCCCTGCTACACACCGAAGTTGCACTACTGCCCTAATCAGTATTATAGTTATCAGCAGATGGAAGAATAACACTCTAGGTCTCCCAGAGAGACACAAGTACCACAATCCAGGGTACTAGGTAACCTCTGCCTATTTACTTCCCTCCCTCAATTAAGTCTAGTAGAATGAAGAAGTTAATGGAGGAGAGAAGGGAACAGGATGGGACGTACAGACCAGAAAGAGGAAAGGGGATTACATCTAGATCAGCGACCCTAGCTTTTTTCTGCCCCACGTTTCAGCTTTTTTAACCTGTATAGTGAAATATGGATCATGGGCACATACGTAATGACACACATAGTGAATATGATTGATTTACAGCTTCCCACCGTTTAAACATAGTCCTACTTTTTAAATAACTGTATATGATACACATAGCAAGAACACATACAAAGCCTAAAAACATGTCACAGCTCCCCAGACCTCACTTGTTCATGCAGCACGACGAGTGAATAATAAAGAGACAACTGCGAACAAGGCTATTCTTAGCTGCTCTTATCAACCACAAGAAACATGTTTCCATGGAAAGCAAAACAGAACACAGGTATCCCAGCATAATATAGAAGTACTCTTCTGTACAGCATGACTTTTTGAAACTGGGAAAGACATATATAACAGTCTGGCCTTCAGAAGAATCTCAGTTCCAATAAAACCCTTATCTCTATACCAGGTGGGCTTTGTAATCCATTATAATAACACAAAAATATGTTAAATAATAAAATCTACCTATGAGCGATCCTTATGTGTAACGTCATGCTTATCAAATGCTGATCTCTCACATGAATACATGTAATGGGAAATGGGAAAATGTGACAGTAATTACCATTCACATGCGGGTACTAAAGGCTTGCATCTCTACCACTTCACTAAGCAAATGAAGAACCGCTTCAGTTAGAGCAGGGGTAGGGAACCTGCGGCTCTCCAGATGTTCAGGAACTACAATTCCCATCAGCCTCTACCAGCATGGCCAATTGGCCATGCTAACAGAGGCTGATGGGAATTGTAGTTCCTGAACATCTGGAGAGCCGCAGGTTCCCTACCCCTGAGTTAGAGGAAGGCTCCTTAGACTGCACAAACTTTCACAAGTCTAAGGTAGGATGCTGCCCATTATTCTCCATTCACATGGCATTTCTGAATATTAAAAAAGATAAATATGTGATTTCCATAACCTCATCCCACAAATATGAGAAAGCTCAGCAGGAATGCAAGCAGGAGTCTATTATATACCTACCATTGTCTATGAACCTTGAAGAAGTAGAGGTGCTACCACAAATGGGCAAAGTCATCAACAAAGTTATTTCCATGAGTGTTGGGGCCAGTCACAAAACATTCACAAATCCCAAGCAAGGCACCTGCCCTATGATGGAGACACCCATTTCCAAATGGGTGTTCACTACCACAAAAAGATAATTTTCCCTTGGTTCTTCTGAAGGATTTTCTGCTCCAGTAGGTGGAAGAATGCCAGGACTGGGTCCTTGATTCAGAGAAGGAAGTGGGCACCAGAAGAGATATTGGTGAGGGTCATGGCACTCACGAAGACAAAACGGCGCACCATTGAGCTACAAGATCAGGATGAGAACTGGATCAGAAGCACATTTTTTTCACTGCTGGGAAAAGACTTCCAGGCTCTCTCCATATAAGTGCCAACAGTAGTTGGGGCTCTGCCTCAATACATGTGTTACACTGCACTCAAGGAGCAAACAAATAGAGAACAGAAGAAGAAAGGGGAAAATCTCTAAAGAACAAAAGAGAGAATCTAAGTTTGTTTAACGGATTTTATTCCTGGATTCAGCAAGCGCTATATTATTGCTACTGACACAAGGAAAATTTCTTCTATAAACCACTTAATGAGAGTTATTTCAGAACGATTAAAATGCAAAAAAAAAATCTAAGGAATACAACGTATTATAAGGGAACAGTAAAATAGATAAAGTGCAGTGAAGTCCAGTATAAGAACTCATACATGTAATTTGGGATGTGTTGGGAGTACAGTTGTAGAGATATTATGGTTTTCAGGGCACTATACAATCATGACTACAAGGCAACAAATGTTCAATAACAGTGATATGTAGCAATAAAGTGGCAATAAAGCAGCAACAACTGGAGACAAGCTGAGGAAATACAACAGGATGACAGCAGCTTATAGTGCCAGAAGCCCAGCAATGTTAACCCAAAATAGAAGCCTAGGCATGGGTATCTAAAAACCTGAAATCTGAGGCAAAGAGGAGTCTCTTGGGGCAACACATTCCAAAAACTATATGCCACGAATGGGAACATCTGGCTAGCCCCACAGATTTCATGCCTTGGATGGAGGATTCTCAGCAAGGCTCATACCTCATTTCTTTTTACAGGTATGAAACTAAGGTATGTTGCTGTGTCCCTCATGTGCTGGGCCCAGACCATGTAGCCTTATAGGTAAAAAAAATTAGCAACTTGAAGTGGTTTGAGAAGGCAGGCAAATTTTCACTTGAATATGAATTAATAAACAAAGGTATGATGCTATTTGTGGAGATGCTAAACAAGGTTTCTACTCACAAAAATGTTGCGAGAAACATGTCAAATCAAAACCATCAGTTTTAGAATGTATATGTACTGACTAAAATCCAACCCACCTAGATGCAGAAAAGATTTGTGTGTGTCTGTGTATACAAACTTACCCTTGCAGCAGTAGCAAAAGAATCAGGGCCATGAGCCACATTTCTAATGCCATCACTTCCAAAACATGCTCTAATGCTGCCTGGAGCATCGCTTCGGGCTATAGTTGAATTCGCAGGTCCTAAAAAGGTTTTCCATTTCGTTATAGCATCATCTCCCAAGATCTCTAAAGCAACAACAGGTCCACTTATAATAAACTCAATAAGTTCACTGCAAGCAGAAAATATAACAATTAAGAATTCATAATGAACAAGACACTTTGGCTAGTTTCATCTCCTGGTTGTCCCTAACCCTGAAAACAACCGGGGCCAGAACATTTTCCACTTTGGCCCTGACCATGTGGAGCTGAGACCATGGCCATGCAGGACCTCGTTCAGTTCCACAGAGCCTGCAAGATGGAGATTCTCCACCAAGCCTATGGTTGAGGCAGCAATGGCTGTTCACCTAGCTGGCCTCCCAGTCCACCAGTCCCCTTCCCTTGCTCTGATACGATTTAAAGTTGAATAGGAACGGGAGGGAGGGATTTTTAGGCTTTAAGTGAAATTTTAATCTTCCCCAGTTGGCAACGTAAATTTCACTGAACAGATATTGGTGCCATATGAATTTATAGGAATTTTAGATAATGTTTTTGTTATGTAGATGTTGTTTTTGTAGATTATTTGATTGTTATGTATATGGTATACACTTTTTCATTGAATACTATTAACCACCCTGAGCTTGGCCTTTCAGCCAGGAAAGGGCAGGATATTAAGTCACGTAAGATACATAAAAATAGAGAGGAAATAGTGTGGGGAGGGAGGATACAAGAGAAATCAATGTATCCATTTTAAGTCCTTACAGGTTCCCCCCAATTCAACTGGTGCCTTATATTTAACTACAGCAGCAACTGAGTAAATTTTAAGTCAGGGATACTCAAATTGGGACGCAGCAACAATAATACATTTTTTTTAAAAGGGATGGCAGCTCAGTGATCAAGCATCTGCCTTGCATGCGGAAGGTCTAAGGTATGGCTCTGTGCATCTCCAGTTAAAGGTTCATTGTAGTAGTGCACTGCCGACCCAGCAGCACCGTAGTAGAACGTTGGGACGCCAACGGACCTGCGGCCTTGCCGGTCGCATCGCACCCCCACTCCTCATCCCCCCATGAGTCACGGGTCATGAACTGTCTGGCTCAGTCACCGGGCGCAGGGACAATGGTCTTGCCCCCAGGTGAGGATTAGGCTCAGACGCGTATGCTCCTCTCCGCACGTAGCCAGATGAGATCATACATCACATGATGATCTCCCGACCTCCCGCCTCCCGTTCTCCCGGAACTCCCCCCAGTCCTCCCTTCTACACGCCCCCGATAGAGTAACAATAAAAGGTGCCAGGAACCGGCAGACGGGAGACTCGCTAGGAACACGGACCTCCGGTCTCCCGCTGCTGGCGATCTCCACCAGATGTTATCTCCGGGTCTCGTCTCGTTCTTACGCTGACCGCGTGGAGGTCGACTACAAGCTGGTGCCGAAACCCGGGAATCCTCGAACCTCCACCCTGCTCGCCGTCGCCTGGGGAAGGGCCGCGATACCGAAGTCCGCTGGATCGGCGCATCCAGGGACCACCGTTTCGGTATCGCCTGTCCTCTGGATCGGCGCATCCAGAGACACGCGTCCTAGGACACTCTCTCGTCCGGACGGAACACCGGTGAGTATGGGAGCTTGCAAAAGCAGGGCTTATGACAAGCACGTTGATTGAACTGAAAGCGTTGACGAAATGCGGCAGGGTCCCCGTAAAGAGAAGGAGCTGCGCAAATTGGTTGAGGAGATTGAAGCTCAGTGTCCATGGTACCCAGAGGGGGGACATTGAATCTTAAGGACTGGGAAAACATCGGGCGACTCTTCGACAGAGCCTGTGGCGCCCGATGTCGCTGCTACTGACGTGGAGACAATGTTTTGTCGCCATCAGCCTGCAGACCTCGGCTCTCTTCTTGCTGTAGGCCGCCCTCCTTTCGATCTTTCACCTTCAATTTCGACCCGAATTTTCTCTATCCACTAAATTGACGCCTCGTCCTCCTTCTGCCCCCCTCGCTCCTTCACCCAATTCAAACTCTCCCGCGGCTCAGCCGCCCCCCCCCTTGCTCCGCCTTCATTTTCCAAAGCCACTGCACCTCCGTCAGCGCCACGTAATGGCGCGGGTTTCAAGACTCTTGCGGAACGTATTAGCCATGATCTGCAGAAGAAAGAAACCCTGACGGAAGACGATGCTGAGATTCTTGCATTGTGCCCCGTCCACTTCACAGATACTGAGGGGGAGGGTGGCGTCATCCGGCGGGTTGTCGAGTACCGCCCCTTAAGCTATAACATCCTCACTGAGCTCCGCAAAGCAATGCGGGACGTAGGAGTCACTAGCCCCTACGTGAGAGGCATGCTGGAGGCCATCGCAAGGAACCACCTAATGGTTCCAGACGACTGGAAGACCACCTTCGCATGCTCCTGAGCCCTGCACAATTTGTGGTCTGGGAAAGTGAGTTCCGCCAGCAGTGCTTCAACAGAGCAGCCACCTCTGGCGGCGCCTACACCGCCGCACAGCTTTATGGCTTCGATGCTTTCGCCAACCCTAACGATCAGATTGTCCTGCCTGAGGCCACCCTTACGGTCGCCTCTGAGTGCGCCTATAAGGCATTTGTTAAGGTCCCTAACGCCCGGCCAGCCAACCCAGAGTTTCTCCTCCATCCAGCAAAAGCCCCAAGAGCCCTATGCCGATTTTGTGAACAGGCTCCAGGAAGCGCTCAAGAGGCAGGTAGATAGCGAGGAAGCCCAAAACGAGCTCCTCATGCCTCGCAAAGGAGAACGCCTCCACGGAGTGCCGCAGGGCAATCACGGGCCTGGGCAAAAATCCTGAACTGGCCGACATGCTTAAGGCTTGCCAGGACATCGGATCCTCCGCCCACCAAGCTGGCCTCCTCGCCGCAGCACTCTCCTCCGGCGGGAGGCAGCCCCAGGATGACTGCTTTAACTGCGGCAGACGCGGACGCTTCCGAAGGGAGTGTAGGCAGCCCGGCGGGGGGGGCCTACAACCCCGGGATGGAGGGTCCCCCCCAGGAGGAGGAGGCCACCAAAGACCGGGTGCCCATGTTGCCAGAAAGGCTTCCACTGGAGAAACGACTGCCCGCCGGGAAACTCCCGCCCGGGCGCCTCCCCAGCCCAGGACCAAGGAGGAGAGTACTAGAGCAGACTCAAACGCCTAGGCCCCTGCCTAAACCACCCCTCGCGGGCATCTCGCCGCATGCACCCAGCCCATCTCCTTTAAAGTTCCCCCCCAATGGTGTTCTTGTCGCCTTCACCCAGTATGACGAGCCCATCCCTACCGGGACAATTGGGCTCGTGCTGCCAAAGGCCTCTGCCGCTGAACAGGGACTGTTCATCGTCCCCGGAGTGGTCGACTCCACGCACCAAGGACCCATCCACCTCCAGGTCTGGACAAACATCCCACAGGAGCTGCCCGCCGGAGCCAGCTGCGCTCAGCTGATTCTCTTGCCCCATGCGCTGCCCGCTACCGACCCAATAAAGGCTACGAGCCCCAGCAGCCAACATGGCGCAGCCTACACCACCGTCGCAGCGGTGGAGACGCCTATCGGGAGCTCCCGTCCATATCTGGAGCTCGCCATAGAAGGATGTAAGTTCAAGGGCCTGGTGGACACCGGCGCTGATGTTACCGTCATCAGAGCAGCCGAGTGGCCCGACCAGTGGCCGACCGAGGCTTGCCCGCACATCTGGGGGGGGGGGACAAACCGCGAGACGGAGCATCCGCCCGCTCACGGTCAACAGCCCAGGACTCGAGCGGCAGCTCACAGTCCGCCCCATCATTTTGGACATCCATGTCAATCTCTGGGGAAGGGACCTCATGAGTCAGGTCAAAACGACTCTGGTCTGGGACGGGTAAAACCGTCACCGATCGTCGATCCCAATCTTGCCCTCTGAAATTATTTTCTGATTTCCGTAGGAAAACTGTTTCCCTCTCCCCTCCTCTTTTCCTTCTGTTTTTTCGACCAGTAAAGGCGGGAGGGCCAATTGGCTGACTGGCCCTCCCTGGATTAAAATCTGGGCCCGTCCTGATACCGTAGCACTGTCAGGACAGGCCCCAGTTTAAAAAAGGGGCTGCTGCCATTATGCCCCTAATACCCACTAGGGGTTGCTGCAAACACAGATCCTCTCATGATTTGGGTGGGTGGTGTTTGCCACGCTCGGCCGAAGCCGCCCCTTAAGGAGCGGTCTCGGCGGGCGGCAACCCCCCGGGATAATTCGATCACAAAATTTAGCATCATCCCGCTTCCTGCATTAGCCACCAAGGTCACGGTAAGTGCAACTCCCCTACAAAGAAACCCCCCCCTTCCCTTTTCCTTGTGTGTGCGAGGAATTTGCCTCTAATTGCCGGATTGCTTCATTCCCCGGATGCACCCATCCCCCCAAAAGGTGCTTCCAAAGCCCCCTTTGTGTTGCTGATTAAGCATGCATACCCACAATCCCCCCAGGACCCGCCTGTTCCCTCCCCCCTCGAGGCTCGGACCCTCGCCTTGACGCACCCCGATGACGCTCTGAAGCCAATTCCCACCAGGGTCGCCTACCTCCTGCCCTCCCTTTCAAACAACTAAAGAAAGAGGAGTAGGCGGCCCCCAGGAGGATTGCATCAAAAGCAACCTTCACAGGCTGCAAAACAAGCCTTCTTCCTTCTTATATTAAAATTCCAAACACTAAACTCGATCCCGATCTCCCGCCATCCGCTTTGAGCCTGGCGGGACCCGCCCCCCCCCGTAACCTGGGAAAAGGGGGGTATGTTTCAGTCCCTCTTCCTACAGGTCCCTGCGGACTCCGACTCGCCATGACAGGCCAACCCATGGAATGGCGCCAGGAGGAAACCAACCCCATCCCGGAGATGGAACACATCTCTCTAGAGGATCCCGCCCAGCGATCTCAACAGGAACGCCGTCGCCAACGCCCAAAGACCCGAATGACCTGGGGAGACGTCAAGGCGACCACCAGCCAGGCCCTAGCGCTGCTGCGCCAGCAGGACCACCCCGAGACACCCGAGAACCTCTGTGCCGCTCTCTTTGCGATCATCACCACCAACTCAGCGACCACCATCCTTTGCCTGCTCTGCTGCCTCCTGCCGATGGCGATCGGCCACCCCTTGACGAGCTTTCACCAGACCAACATCTGGGAGCAGTTTGCTGCCGCTGCCAACGTCTCATCTTTCTGCCTGGGCCAGTACCTAGGAGTCGGGAGCCTGCTAAGCTCCTGCCTGCTCCCGACTGCAAAGCACCCGGAGACTTCCTAGCGGAGTCTGGGCTGAGCCCCTTCATGAATGCCTCATCCATCAGATACTCTATGAGCGCCGACTGGGGACCCGTCGTCCAAACCCTCCTGGCTGGCGCTCTCTCCCTTGTCACCAAGACTGTCGCTAACCACGAATCTAACACCTGCGCCCGCATCACCGGCGCAGCCAAACGGGGAACCGACCCGGGCCCATTCGTCGGCTCGAAGCCAGTTGGAACTGCACACACATGGAGGACATTCCCCGGTGTTCGGAAACATCCTGCTCCCCAGGGGCTGGTTCTGGACCTCGCGGGGAGAGGACGTTTAACTACATGCCCGCCAGACACTCTGCCGGAACTCTTTGCTGCCTCAGTCGCCTAACCATAGTCCTGCCCCAGGCTCCACCCCGGGAGCACGGACGCCGCCGCCGCAGCTCCGCTCTGCCTTTCGACCCCTCCTGTCGGAGCGACGCGGTCGCCCTCTCCGAAGCGGAGTTCGTCTCCCTCGCAACTTCCCTAGTGGGAGTCCCCGGACTCGCTTCCTACAATGCTAAGACTATTGGCCGGCTGGCCTGTGCCCTTGCGAAGTCCATCAACTCCACCTCCACCGCTCTGGATGCCCTGGCCTCCGAGCAGCAGGAACTTCGTCAAGCGACCCTAGACAATCGTGCTGCTATTGATTACTTGTTGTTGCTGCATCACCAAGGTTGTGAGAATGTACATAATATGTGTTGTTTTAATCTTTCTGATAATTCCCAGTTGATTCACATGAAAGTGCGTGAGCTGCAAGAAGTTGTATCTAATCTGAAGTATGATGTTTTACCCCATTGGTGGTCAGCCCTCTGGAGCTGGCTGCCGGGGGGATGGTTGAGTGCTATTGTACAGCTCTGCATCGGTCTAATTGTGTGCCTTGTTATCGGATCTTGCTTCGTTCAATGCGTGTCTAATATTGCCTGTAACATGTGTAAGAAACCCCTCGAATTTCCCTTACCCCGCAACCAAGTTCTAATGTTACACAAGCAGCTTGGCCGGCTTGACCAAACGGCGGAGGAGACAAGCGTCCATCTAAATCGCCCCTTAGCATTTCGGCCCTCCCTTCTCTAAAATGTAAAAAAGGAGGAGATGTAGTAGTGCACTGCCGACCCAGCAGCACCGTAGTAGAACGTTGGGACGCCAACGGACCTGCGGCCTTGCCGGTCGCATCGCACCCCCACTCCTCATCCCCCCATGAGTCACGGGTCATGAACTGTCTGGCTCAGTCACCGGGCGCAGGGACAATGGTCTTGCCCCCAGGTGAGGATTAGGCTCAGACGCGTATGCTCCTCTCCGCACGTAGCCAGATGAGATCATACATCACATGATGATCTCCCGACCTCCCGCTCTCCCGGAACTCCCCCCAGTCCTCCCTTCTACACGCCCCCGATAGAGTAACAATAAAAGGTGCCAGGAACCGGCAGACGGGAGACTCGCTAGGAACACGGACCTCCGGTCTCCCGCTGCTGGCGATCTCCACCAGATGTTATCTCCGCGTCTCGTCTCGTTCTTACGCTGACCGCGTGGGTCGACTACAGTTCATGTACAAAGTGATATAGAAGACCTCTTCCTGAGACTCTGGAAAACCGCTGTCACCATCAAAGCAGATAACAGTGGCCTTGGTAGACAAATAGTCTTAGTAAAAAGTATATTTTTGTGCATGTGTAAGTATCTACAGCCAAGTACAAGGCACTGATGCTTTTAAAGAACAAGGTATTGCCACCAACATCATCATCAACAACAAATTTAGGCCAGTTTGTAACAACTACTGCTTGTCCTCAGGAGTATGGAAGAACAAATGAGATAAACCCTACCTGTATCATGGCATGCTTAGAATCTCTTGTCGTAAGCATCTCATGATCAACTAGCGATATATCCAACTCAATCAAACACACTTTCATTACTTCAACCACCTTATACACAGCAACAGATACCTACTTGTAAAGAGGCTTAGACAGGTGGTCTGTGTAGAAATCCACGGCTTCTTTCCTAGAAAAGATTATTTTTAAAAAAACCTCTTGGTTACTGTTCTCATGAAAAAGCATTTTATCATTAACAACAAAAAGTCATAAGTGGAATTCTGCTCATACAGTAGGGTTTTCTTGCTTCCCTGCTTCAACCGTTTGCATACATACTTCAAAGTCGCTCCTGAGTATTCCCCAGAATGGCCTGCAATACAGAGGCTGCAGCGGAACGGGGTTGGGAAAAGAATCAGTTGCAACAAGAAGTGTCTTGTGCCTGAGCAAAAGTACCTTTGCTTCTGCAAGGGATCCAAGCCACTGATTAATTAAGTAAGCAAAGGGTCAGACTAGATGAGACCCTCAGAGAATTGTGAATGGCTCTTGTGAATATTTTAGAAAGTAGCAGCCTCCAGTGGCCTGATTCAGGTCAGGTGAGGAGCATGCTACAACAGGGGGTGGTAAACCTTCCCCTCCTCCACATATTCTTTGTCTGAAATGATCCACTAGAACTGCTTTTTGACCCACCAGAGGTGGGGATGCAGAGGTAGAGCCATTGTATGATTTATCCAAACTTGCCTTCAATTGCATCAGTTCATAAGTTCTCCACATTGCCTCTTAGCAGTGATGCATTTACCCGGGGACGAGGGGTACCCTCTCTCCCCGGGTGCCACTTACCTGGTCACGTGGGGGGCACAAAATCGTCCCCCCGTGACCAGGAAGAAGACCGCAAGGCAACAGGAAGTCCTGCTGCCTTGTTGTCTTCCGGTGCCCTCAACCCCACCCATGTCGTCATCGACATGGGCAGAGTCAAGGGCGCCCCCCTGCTGCGTTCCCTTCTGGGGAGGAAGAAAAGACTGCCATCTATCGGCCTCCAGCACTTGCTTTTATAGCACTGAGGTCGGGCCGGGGCTTAGGGGGACATGGCCACACCCCCAGGGTGATGTGGGGGCATGGTCCCGCCTTCCCAAGGTCCCACCCCCCGGGGTAATGTGGGGCATGGCCAAGCCCCCTAAGCCCCACCCCCAACAAACATCTGTCTCTTCTGCCTCCCCGGAGGCGAGGGCAGAAGGGTCTGAGGGCTCCCTGGGAGCCAGGAGCAAAGGGGGGTAGCGGTAGGGGGGCAGGCACCCAAAGACAATTTGTCTCCAGGCACCATTTCCCCTCAGTACGCCTCTGCCACTTAGCAACATCTGATTACTTCCTCCACTTCTAATTTATGTTCTCTGGGATTCAAATGTGTGACTCTACTTCATTCTAATGAGTTTACCCTATTGGGAAGAGTACATTCAGCTTTTCATAAGCATAAGCATATAAGCATAAGCATTTTATTGTCATTGTGCACGCACAACGAAATTTACAGCAGCATTCCTCGATGCACACAATTTCAGACTCATACATCATCCTCACTTTCCCCTTCTTCCACCCATCCCTACACAGCCCCAAATACATCAATATGAAGCAGAGGAGTTTAGCATAGCCACAGCTCTAGAGTAGAAGCTGTCTCTAAGCCTCTTTGTCCTAGTTCTGAGGGCCCTGTATCGTCATGCACACATGTCCTCCTTTAATGATGGTGCCTTCATCAATTAACTCATGGTTTAATTTACACATTCCAGAATAAATCTGTGCTGCAAATCTGCTAAAAGCCACATAAATACATTATAGCAGGGAAAATTCCACGATCTTTGTAGTTTGGAGCAAAGAAGAAATTGAGTCTTTTTTATACAGTATAAATGTATTTTCTTTTTCAAATAGTAACTTTCAGGTAAAATGTAAAAGATTCCAAATTGTGCATATGTTTGCAATCTCTCTCACACTGCTGCACACCCTCACACCCCAATTTGTTACTTCTTATAATTATTTGTTTAAGATAACACACTATCAAGCTTACAGGACTTCTGAGCCACATTATTCAGAAGGTTTTGATGTTGTTTTGTTTTCGTTTGCCATTATGAGAAGTCGCTGTGTATTCCCCGTTATTAAATTTGCTTTTGGTTGTTGGCTGATGCCAATTTGACTAATGTATTATTAGCAGCAAGTCAGTTTCTTCAAATCTGAGCCCAGTTAAGGCCACGGTGCCTTGATTCCTGATTGATAGAACTGGCCCCCGCAGCGTGTATGTGAAGTTTGGATTTTTTGCCCCTATCTGTATCACTTTACATTTTGCTACACTGAACTGCATTTGCCCTTTCTTAGCCCACTCACCTAATTTATAAAGGTCTGCTTGGAGCTCTTCGCAATCCTTTGCGATTCTTACCACCCTCCATAATTTGGTAGCATCTGCAAACTTGGCCACCACACTACCCACCCTTACTTCCAGGTCATTTATGAATAGGGTAAAGAGCACTGGTTCCAAAATGGATCCTTGGGGAACACCACTCCCTACATCTCTCCATTGTGAGAACTTCCCATTTACACCCACCCTTTTCACCCACCCTTTCACCAAGTGACCCCAATGGTGTGTGCCTGGGACGGGGCGCCCCATCCCACCCCACTATTGCTACACCACTGGCCAGATGCACACATTTCAAAGCATTTATGCCCCCCTCCCCATCGGCCATGTGTTAGAGCGAAGTTTCTTGCTTAGATATTAATTCCCAGGTGCACTTGGATACAATCCAGATCACAGGAGAACATGGTGAGAGCGGGATTCAGCCTTGTCCCTCGTGTAATTTTTGAGTCCCCTTTCTCTGCCATTCCAAAGCAAATTGGGCCTGTGTGAGCCTTGGCATTCCAAGCATGGATCTCCCAGAGAATGTCTAACAAGATTTCTGGAAGCAATGAGGGGAACATAATGGCCCTCATGTAAACTGCTCCTAAGTACCTTGGAGCAAGGGAGGAATAAAAATGGAAATATAGAAATAAGATTGCTCCTCTTCATGAATGATTTTGATCATTTTAAACTTTAGTATATATTTTATTATATTTTTCTCCTATTCCTTCTTGTTTTCTACAGTAGTTTATCTACATTTTTACCAGTTTGCTTTGTCTTTGTCTTTCTTTCCAGTTCTTTCATGATACATCAGCTATCTGTTCTTCTCTTCCTAATTCTAGCCCCCTTTGAAGATAAATCTTTATTTTGTTGGCCTGCTTTTATTCCTCCCTTTTCCCCTTTTCTGGTATTTTTTAAATATATTTTTGTATCCATTTATACCTTGTCCTCCCCAGCAGGGCTCAGGGCAGCAAACAATAAAACAGGCATAAAAACAATTCAGATATATAAAACCAGTAAAAGAAAGCTCAGATGGCGACTCCCCTTCCTCCCCACCATGCCCACGGAAGGCCAATGGGAGTAACAATCAAGTCAGACCAGCTGGCCAGATGGAAACGCTTGGTGGAAAAGCTCCAACTTACAGGCCCTGCAGAAACAGTTTAGGTCCTGCAGGTCCCTGATCTCACAAGGGAGCTTGTTCCACCAGGTAGGGGCCAGGGCCATAAAAGCCCTGGCCCTCATGGTGGCCAGCTGGATATCTGTGGGCTAGGGACCTCCAATAGATTTCCCTCTGACGAGTGGAGGGACCTCGCAGGGCAATATGGGGAGACGAAGTTTCTCAGGTATTTTCCTTGGATATATCTTTCTGCTTGTTTGTCACCAAAAACTATAACTAACCTCTTTTTTCCTGATCAGATTGCTCCAGAACTTTAACTTTTGGTTATTTACTTGTTTAACCCTTCTTTAGCTACTAGAGGTTTTTCATCTCGCTTTAAATCTGCTTTTGTTTCTTCAAATAAAAAAGTTCTTTTCTTGGTTCTTCGACTTTAACGAATCAGCTGTTTGTTTCTAAATTACCTGAACATGGCAATTGGGTTTTATCGAACCTTTTATTCTTGTTCTAGTCTCTGGCCTTGTATTTCACTTATGGCTATAAGTATGAAATGACTTCCACATCATGACAATTCTCCAGAATTGCTCTCTCTATCATTGTGAATGCAGGGGAAATGCACGTTAGCGCAGTTCCATATATGGGAGACTTCTGAGCACTTTCTTCTTTTTCACAACTTTTCTTTTCCATATGTGCTCCATAGCAATGCTGTTTTAACTCTCAGGGGCTTTGTTATCACAGCTGCTGCAGTGACTCATCACCCCTTTTTGGGGGGTTTTGTTTTTTTACATTTGCACTGTATGGTTCTATTAAAAACTGAAATAAGTAAGTGGTAGTAAATTGTTAAAATACATTGTACTATAGCAAATATATATATATATATATATATATATATATATAAAAAACCTTAATTTCAAAGTTCTCTGTGAGCTTAACAGGAAAAAAATTGTTGGAAAACAGCACCCGTGAAGGGTTGATAGAAAAGTAATGCTGATGTAAGCAAGACCTTTTGAGGGCAGAAAAAAACGCTATCTACTCATTCCAGATGGCACGCTAACATACTTAGATCACGTTCTTTCCAAAATGATCAGAGCAGAGGGGTTTTTGCAAAACAACATATTGAAGGCAGGAAAATCCGGGAAACAGGATGATTACAGCATGATGTCAGGTGGGATCTCCAAGAAAAAAATCCCACTTGGATGCCAAGGTGGAGAAAAAAAATCCATGAGGAGGAAGCTTAATTTTCTTTTTCTGCTGGTACTCTGTTCTTCCCTTTGATTCAGATCTCAGTATTACCAATTAGTCTCTTCTATGTTTGGTCACAGTTTTCATTGTCCCATTTTTTCTTAGCTATCTTATTACTGTTTCAAATGTACTTTTTGTTTTTGCCTTAATGATCTTTCTTTCTTTTCCTCAACAAATAGGGTTCTGTATTAGATAGTTCCCATTTGGTTCAATGTCTTTCTTCCTTCAGGTTCACTAATTAGTCTTTTGGAAGGAATTAGTAGCAATTAAAGGCCAGACTAACAAGGCTTTTTTAAATGCATCAGGTCCAGAGAATTTGCTTTGCCCTCAGCCATTTAAGCAGCTGTGGGGACTGCCCATTTAAAACCTCGAGGAAGCCTGATTTGGCTTGAGACTGCAGCCTGGAAGGGGGGGGGGGCTCCTGCTTCCACACCACTCCTTTTTCCCAAGCCAAAGTGCCCAAGGCGGAAATTATTTCTCCCTTTTGCAGCTGCACCTGCTGCGATGGGCCCCAGGGAAAGCAAGTCAAGTCTAGGCAACCCAAACTCTACAGGCTAAAAAATGTCTTATATCATTTGACTCTTAAGTTCCATTTAACACAGTGGGACAATTCCAAGCATAGGAGCTGACTGTCAAGTAAAATTACTAACTTTTGCTAAAATTAATTCCTATTGATCTTATTCACATTTTGGAAATTTTGTCTTGCTAAGATTACGGTGATGTTCTTTTAGTTAGTTCTCCTTACTGTAGTCCTAACAGCCCTTAAAGAAGCAAAGGACTAACTGTAAAGTAGAATATCCTCAGTTTAAATTTTGTCACTGGTTGTCCTCAAATACACACATATATAGCACCATCTGCAATATGGGATTAATCACACTGATCTATCTTCAAAGCTGTAAGATATGTGGAATACTAACTAACTAGCTAGTTGGGTTTTATTATTATTATTTTATTACAGAGTCCACTATGTGCCACACAAGTAAAAGAAGCAGTATTTACAATTAACTCTGCACTGAGGTTTACCATGAAGAATTCCTTTTTTTCTAAAAAGTAAATCATGTAGAAAAGAAGAATCTTGAACAAATTTAGAGATGGTTGACAAGAGGCGTAGCTCCAAAAGGGGCGGGGGGTTGCATGATGCACCGGGCACACACCCCTGTGGGGGCATGGTGGGGGTGTTCCAGGGGTGGGGCAGGGCGTTCCAGGGTGGGGCGGGGGCATGGCAGGGGTAGAGGATGCACCAGTGCACCAGGCGCTTTCCCCCCTCGCTCCATCCCTGGACAGCACTCATACTGCGATCCCAAGCAGATGCTACATGCCATCCATTTTGGCAAGGCTGTTTTCTCTACTGGGAGAGGAACTTGATAAGTGCTATTAAAACTGGATCCTGGACTCCTGAATTTCCAAACAGGCAGCTGGGATGTTGGGTAGCCGCTAGCATGCACACAGGACTATACATCAGCACAGGATCACAAATCTGTGGATCATGATATAAAAGGCCAGGGATCAAACTACACACTGTCTTCAACACATAGATCTTCCCTGCATCTCCTGGAAATATTTACTTGAGGCTGATGCCTGACATTGCATGAATCATCATGTCCAGGTTTTCCTTGCTTTCCTCCCATGCACTGGCTACTATGGAGAGGAAGCAGAGAATGCTGTGTGCAACTGCTTCAGATATCTGCTTCAACTAAATATTACAAGGAAATGTGGAGAGGACATGTGGGCTGCCAGCACCTACACATTTTAAGGTACGCAGTTTCACCTTAAGATAAAGGTTTTTAAAATGTGTAAACGAAAGAAGGGAATGAAAAGTTTAATAATGCATATTTAAATAATGTTAAAGGTGATACCAAAAGCCTTACCTTGATAATATCATCATCTTTGCTTTAGTTATTGTAAAACCAGCATTCAAAATCATATCAATTATTTCCCCAAGCTTCAGGGCTGCATCAGGTTTTAATAAAGCCAAAGTTCTAAAAAAAAAAATTAAAAAAGCATCAAGACTTTGACGTACCCCATAGATGATTATTATAATAAGAATGTGAGGAAAAATAATGATTTTATAACATGTGGTGATATGACAGATACTCAAGGAGTAATTTACCTCTTGGCAAAAAATAAAGGATAAAGGTAAAAAATATAATGGCTTTTATATTTTCAACTAGTTTCAATACTAAGAAAGGAAGTTAATACAACAAGAGGTATAACAAGAGGACTGACAGAATTCAAAATCACACAACAAAAAAACCATTTATTAGGACAGATTTATAGACTATCACTATGACTTCCATTTGATTCAGAAACAAAATAAGTAAAAACATGTATGGTCAGATGCATGAAAAACTTGGACGAAGAAATATCTTTTCTGAGGAAAAATATTTTTTCAATAATAGGAAACCTTATGGACAAAAGATATAAAATTACAGCCAGTCAAACTTAGGAAAAAATAGGTACAAGATGTTTTATCAGTGGTTCATCACTCCAAAGAATATCAAGAAGATGGACATGAATTACAAAGGGAAACACTGTAAATGTGAAGAAGTAGATGGTTCTTTTTACCATATGTGGTGCGTTTGTGGAAAAATTTACAAATTCATACAGTAATCCAGAACATTTAAAAAATCAAAAACCATTATTATGGACACCAAGACTATGTTACTAGGCATATTACCAAAAATATTCCAAAAATCTCAGAACTGTTTCAGTACTTGCAACAAAATGAAAAGCAGAGGAACACCCAAGCTCAGAGAACTTGGAAAATAAACCAGTGGAATATGCAGTTATATCAAAATTAACAAACTTGGTTACAAAGTGACCAAACAAAGAATTTCAAGATAAATGGAAAACCTATTCATAATAATGATGATGATGATGATGATGATGATGATGATGATGATGATGATGATGATGATGATGATGATGATGATGATGATGATGATGATAAATTGTGAAGGATATCGCTGAAACGATGCATATAAACTAACAATAACCTTCACAGTATATTATAATGAAAAGGGAAGTAGGCAAACATACCATCATATTACGAAAGTGTATTTCACCTATTTTAGATCATTAGAATTCTTATTGTAACACTGTTCAACATCGTTGCCAGGTTTGTCAGATATTGGACATGTTGATGATAAGAATCATTTTATGGTTATCATGATTTAATTTTTATTATCAATAATAGCCATTATTAGAAATTGCTTATCGATTTTTAGATATATGTACAATCTTTTCTTCTTTCTCTTTTAATGTGTAGAATTAATTGCACCTATTTTTGTGTTTTCTTTTTTCTGTTTATCCGCAGCTATAAAAATAAGATAAAAAAATAGACAGAAATACTAGGGCATTTAAATCTCTACTTCTTACCTACACTAGACAATATTGGCATGCAGGTCATAGTATCTGAGAAATATTTACCACTGTCATTTATATCATCCATAGGAGCAACTTTAGATCAAAAATTTACCACCATTTTGAGTCGTATGCCTGAGTCTGAGTCAGGAATTTGTTTCCAGTTGTTATATCCCAACAGTTACTACAGCAGCTCTAGACAGGGTACAAGAAATGCAAAGGCTAATTTACATTTTGGAGCTGCCACCATAAGACCACTGTCAATTGCTCCATGGCATCAATTACTACACTGTAAGGAATTTGGGAATTCATGATGTTACCTCCAAATTCCAAAGAAAAAGTACCGCACTGTCATAGAGACATTTTCCAAGTTGCAGGACCTGTGCAGGTCCCTAGTTAGGGAAATATACAGAAGCCATAATGAAGAAGCCACCTTTTCTTTCCAACTGAAAACAGGCTTTCAGATCAATTAGACTCAAATTCAGTGGTGGGATCCAAAAATTTTAATAACAGGTTCCAATGGTGGTGGGATTCAAACAGTGGTGTAGTGCCAATGGGACTATTGGGCAGGGAGGTTGCTTTAGTAACTCCTTGGCACTCAGAAAAAATTAGTAACCATTTCTAGAGAAGTGGTGAGAACTGGTTGGATCCCACCTCTGCTCAAATTCCATAATGTACTGCAGCCTTCAAAAGAGCATGGGCAATTCTGTGAAGGTTGGTTGAATGCAGCAAGAGAAGGTTGGTTGAATGCAGCCAAATCACCACATGAATGTCTTGATTTGGTACCTTACAAAAAATGACTCTTTCCTCCCACCTAAGCCCTATTTCTCTTTCATGTGGGCCTTAGATGATCAAATCAAACACTTCTTCCCAGCCCTTTTAATTTGCTATGCAAACTGATATATTGCCACTTTCTTTATACAAGAACTTTTCTCTCACTGAACCCTCTGGCCATGAAGCAATATTACTGGTCAAAATAGCACATAAAGATGAAAACAGTGCAGAAGTTCAAAGACTATGGTCTCTCACCTTTCTTTGCGACTGCCCAACATGCGGGAGGTATACTGATCCCCATAATCAACCAAATTGAGATGGCGAGAAAAGATCGTGATTTTGTTGCCAACAAATAGATCTTTAAAATGGAGATCTTCATATTTTATACGGTTCAGGAATCTACAGCGATTCTTCATGTCATACTGCAGGGTAAAGATGCTCAGTTATCTACAAGCAAATCTAAAAGTTCTGGCTTTTCTCAACAGAAAACCGTACAATTACAACGAAGTCTTATCAAAATTAAATCTCACAACTACTTTTTCAGAGATATTTTTCAGAACTGATTAATGTTCTTCCCATCTGTACATACTGAAGGACAAATGAGGGAAAGTTGAAAAATCAGGCAAAAGATGGAAGGAAACCAACACAAGTATTTTGCCACTTTCTATTCTAGCAGAACTTGTGGATATTTTCAGTTTTTTTCTCCGTAACCATTGATAAGAATATTTTTTCAAAAAAAACCTGATTATAAGTCCAATATTCTGCTTTAGCTGCTCGATTCTGCACAACATGCCAGATTTTATACTGTACGTTTCCAGAGATCTTGTATATAAGGAATCTGTACCAAATGACTGTAGCAGAAACTTGCGTTAACTTTGTGAGTTCAACTAAATGATCAGCCTTACTCAACCTGTAAATGAACAGGCAAAAACTGTTCTATTTAACATCTTCAATTATATCCTAAAAGAATTTTCAGTTCTTATTAATGAGCATATTCATTAGAACATGTGAACAGAACTGTGGAGAGCATTATCCCTAAACTAGGTAATTCTTACAGACAAAACAGAAAGAGCAAACATGTGACAAATAAGCATTGCTTATTGAGATTTTTTTTTATTTACTAGGTTCACTAGACAAGTACTGATCCCATCTTACAAAAGGTTCCTGCTAAACAAGTAGTTCAACAGTAATCAAGTATATGGTTCAAAGTGGGTAACTTCCAGGCTGAAACCATACTTTCTACTTTTGAATTGCCAATATGCAGTATTTACATTTATTTCACTTATTTGACCTCAAAATGTATTATTTAAAAATTAGCATATATAATTGCACTATCTGATACATTTATGGAACATAAAAGTGTGATTTTTTTTGTTTCTATAAGGAAAACTGCAAGTATACCCAAAAAGAGTTGTAAACTGTTATACCCTATGCTACCGTAGTATGTGAACCTTTAATTTTGGCCATCTAACATAGGAAAAATTAAAAGTTGAAGGTAGAAAACAAGTTCTGTAGGGGGAAAAAGCCAAAGTATTTTTTGAATATGCCACCCCATATGCCATCACACAACATAACCTTCAGAGGAAACTCACCGAGTCAGAATGCTGGATTACTGGCATGCTTGGATACTGAGCCCATAATGTGTTTAGTGGGAATTTTTCCCCTTGTTCTCTAGAGAGCTTCTAGCTTCTAGAGGGCTTTTATGCCAAGTTGAATTGAAAAAAACGGTTCACAAATTTACTTGGATAAATGATTACGGACTGTGTGCTATATTGGTGTGTAAAACAGGATTCTATTATATAATTTTTGCACCTCTTAATGCATCACATTAATATTTATGCTATGCTTCAGTTCTTTCAAATTGGTTCCAGACTTCTATAATCCTAACGCATTGGTTACTAAATGTCCATTTGCCTCTGTATATATAAGCTTAAACAATAGTGCACTCTGGCTAAATTTCAATCACTATTCTACATGCTTCAAATGACAATAGTCAGCTGAAGTTGTGGGGAGAGCAAAGAAAGGAACTAAAAGTTCTCTCATAGGTACTGAGAAAGAAACCATTAATTTCTCAGGCTACTTGGCATCACAAAGGCCAGGCTTTCTACTGCAGTCAAATAATAATTATGCTTTCCTGTGTAGCTTTACATGGCAATCTTCAAGGCATCAACTTACAATTATTTCCCAGTTTGCACTAATAATATTTAATGATTCTGATATTTACTGCAAACTCTCCAGTGTCTTCTAATTCTTCAGAGTGACAAATGGAAATATCTAAAATACATATATGAATCGCCCTGTCCTCCTGTAATTAAAATGCTTTGTATACTTCAAGTTATTTATAAATCTGATTAAAACAAAGAGACAGGTGCACAAAGGAGTGGGTAAACAACAGTGACATTGACATTCTATTTTGTAAATACAGTTTGCAGACTTGTTCTTCTCCCTCTTGCACTGACTTCATAATCAAGTTTAAGTGAAATATTGGTTTTGTTTCCAGAGAACCTCTTAGCTATACGCCTAGAAGCACTGGAAAGTCTCCTTCACCAGGTAGTTACCCATGTTGTATCAGAAGCTTTCCCCAAAATTTCTCTGAGTTTCAGAACCAGACCATCAGGAGTATGGTTCAAGGGGCACCTGGAGCTCCCTATACAGCCCTTTGAATCCCAGACACTGACTTGGTTCCTAAACACTGTGAATGATGTTTCACTTACAGAATTGTGGAGTCCAACTTTCCCCTTCTGATGCATAAAATAAGATTCTGTTGAGGGATATGTATCTTTTGGAGGAGGGAAACAACAGGGCCAAATTGCACCATACTGTACATTCACTGGTATAGAAAATGCACACACCCATATGCCATCACACAACAGCACCTTCAGATGCAAGTCAATAAATCATGAAGCATCATAGTTTGTATCCTAAGCAGCAAGTCAGGATGGTGTAATGCTGTAAAGCCTGTTTTTAATCAAAATATAATAAACTGAGTGATTGAATATATAACAGTGAGCTGTCTTCATATATTTAATATCAGGCATGGCAACTGCTACATGCAAAGTCAGTCTCGTATTATCCAGAATTAGCATTCTCTCTCATAGATGGTTTTTGATCATTTTTCAGCTGCTGTTCTCTCTTAGCATTTGAGGTTGAATAGCAGTAAAACTGGCAGCTTCACTGACAGAAAAGGGAAGAAAAGT
The DNA here is from genome assembly GCF_021028975.2 of Sphaerodactylus townsendi. Taxonomy (NCBI): domain Eukaryota; kingdom Metazoa; phylum Chordata; class Lepidosauria; order Squamata; family Sphaerodactylidae; genus Sphaerodactylus; species Sphaerodactylus townsendi. The sequence continues at coordinate 40,203,545 of NC_059428.1, read as the reverse complement.
ACAACATCTTGGCACCCATTCCCACTCTAACCCAAAAGCAAATGAATCCATGCTAGGGCCATCAAATAATTTCCTCAGGTATAACTGACCAGCTCCTTTCTCCCTCATCCTTCCTCTGCGACATAAACCAGCTTCAAGAGCATCAAAGTGGCTGGGAAGGTTATGGTATCCCCTCTTGCACCCCTATCCTGACTTGGATGGCAGCAGGAATGGCACCACTCCTTTCCTCCACAGAGCTTTCCCAAGGCGAAGATCTCCTATAGTAGGGAACAGAGATACGCCATGAAAATAATGGCATGTCTCCACCGGTGCAAAGGGAACTCTGGAGACTGACTAAAGTCAGTCCCACCCCCAGCAACACCAGCACAGTGTTTTGCATTGGCAGACCTGGACAATGAAGCCGGCTTCCAGGTCATCACCTAGCCACCTGGGTAAGTTGCTCCTACATTGGTGCATTTTCCCCTTGGGCTGGCGGAAAGGGTATTTTCGCCAGCACGAAGGTGTGCTGCATCCGGAGAGGAATCCCCCCCCCCACCCATTGGATTGCCCATCTTTGCTCTCAGGAACATTTGTGTACATAATAATAAAGAACTAATTCCAAGGCCAAGTGCTTTATTCTATCAATATTTAATCCAACATTAAGAGCTAAATTTTCAAAACTACCCTCAGCAGAGATGCTCAGCATCCAGAGTTTATGAACATTCATAAACATTTTTGCTTTAGGGCACTTAAATTCAAGATTATTCTGGCTGCTTGTTTGCTGGGCAATCAAGGCTTTGGAACAGACACACAGAGAGAGCTCCTGTGCTTAGCGTGCCCATCAGTCTCCTCGTTTTTAAACCTGGAGTCCCACCTTGATAAGATCATATCTATACAGTGTCCTTGAATTACTTGATTACTAGGAAAATGACATCTGAGAAGGAGATGGGTGTTTAGTTCTCCAGTAAAAGAACTTTTTATCTCCTGTGAGATAACTTCGGACCAAAATTTTCTCTTGTAAGAAGTGGGCTAGTTGCCTGTGTTTGCTGGTGGAGGATATTCCTGGGCTCTTTGCCCAAGACTACAATTTTACAAGAGGAACCACATAAAGTTTTTGCAACAGAATGCTGAATGTTGAAGGCCAGTATTACCGGTAATTAATGTTCTTTAATAATATGGAAACCAGCAGAATATCAGTTGGGTGTAGTGCAGAAGTAACTGAACTGAACCGAATATGAAGAAAAAAAGAAATAGCAAGAATAAGAAAAGACCTAGGAGACTCTTCGAGTCCGACTCACTGGTAGCTCCAAAATCCGTAAAAAGCAGGTGTATATAGATGATACGTTTTTAAGCAACCAGATGAGTGACTCCTCTCTGCACTCTAAAAACAGATTTGGGTCTCTGAAACAGGTGGAGGAACATTGTGCTCAAATTTCACCCCCCTCTTCTCCCTCCTTTTGCCTTTTTGAGAAAGATGAAACTGTTGGTGAATTGGACATGGAGGAGATTACTCTGTGTTCAGATACTAACTCACTTGAAAAAAAAACAAGGGACTCTCTAAAGTTGAACTGTTAAAATATGTGGGAGACCGATGTCAACTTACTGCAAGGATAAAGTTACACACACACCTATGTGTGTGTGTGTGTGATCTGTGAGGCCTGATGTTATCATTTGTTGTAACTACTGGTCTATATATAAATGAATTGAATTGAATCAATCGAAGTGTGGACATCGTGAATAATTAAATTTCTGCTTGGCAGCAAACATACAAAAAGATGTGGGTAGAGCCTAAAAGTCCACGCACCCCTTATGCGAAGCACAAGATTAAACACAGGGAACTAAAAAGACAAAAATGTAATAGTCTCCCAGCTTTGCAACTGGAGCTTTGTTCTTTTGAAATGAAGAAAGACCAATAAAATCAAGCAAGCCAACCGTAGAAACCAGATTCACCCAGGTCAGTTCCATCGCAACATTCTCAATCATCATTTGGCTAAGTGAACATCTGTTTCATTGGTGAAAGCTGGAAAAAGCAGTAGAAGCAGAGATATCCAAGTACTCGTTGCAGCTTTCAGGTCTAGTGCCAGAGATGAATCATTTATATTGTCAGTGGATGGATGGGGAAACAGCAGTTCAGTAAATAACACTTTGGCATCACTTTTTACTGTTCTTCTCCTATCCACTAGTACTTTAAGATATCACCAGAAAGTGCTAGAAAGGATCTAAAAAGTGTCCTTCTAACATGTATTTATGGAAAGAAGAAATAAAATCCTATTTTCCACATAACTGATATCATTGAAATAAAAGGAATGAAAAACAATTCTGGAATTTTCGATGTTCTGGAAAATCATGCCTATGTTACCAAGGGTAATTTGCTTTTATTCTGAGACAATTATGTAAACATATTCTGATCAAAATCTTACCATCTCAACAGATCCATCTTTTGGGTAGTACAAAAGCTCATAACGTCGAAAAAGTGAAGCATTTGGATCATACCACTCTGCAATGAAAACAAATCTTTCATCTTGACTCTGAAAAAAACAAACAAAATGAAATTAAGACTTCAATGATAATTTCAAAAAAGTGAATGTGGAAACCCATAGTTCATGCTACCTACTTAGGAATTACACATCAAATGACCAGCCCCTTATCCTAAATGTGGGGATAATGCTACTGACAGCCTTGTAGGGCTCTTGCACAGATTACAAGAGAATCTTAAGGCTTAAGAAGCAGTATAATAAAAGTATGATGATGATTATCATCATGTTCCACTGTAAGCTGTTTTAGATTTGCCAGATGACATTATCACTCCCAAGCCAGTATATCTGCCTGGCATATCTTCATTAACAGCCCTCAACATTCAAACTACTTTTTCCATCATGGCATTCAATGCAGGCAAAGATTATTATGAACATCAGAATAGGCAGATGATTTTTTATTGCTGATTTTTTACCAAGCTGGTCCTTGAACAATAAATATCACTGTGAAAGAAAGGCATGCTTGAGATGAAAAATGAACAGTTACGGAAGCATACTGACAGATGTGTGCAAACAGCTGCAGTTGATATTTTCTACTGAACAGTGACTCCTCCTGTCCCCTTTTCCTGCTTCACAAGTAGCTAACTTCTTCCAGGAGATGTGCCTACAGTAAGATTTCATATCACTTTCTGGTGGTGTTGCTCTTTTCAGGATGAAGCGCTCTAGAATGTGAGATTACTTGTATTTTCCCTAATCAAACCCCAAATAACAAATACCTCCATCCCTTGCAGTCTGATCCAGAATTGTCAAAAATTATGATCCAATGGTGAATACACTTAGAAGGGAATACATGAAGGACAGAGTCTAATAAAAGAAGAACTGCAAAACTGCATCTCAGTCCAACTAACTCAAGTGAAAAAATCTCTGCTCTTTTTTCTATCTAAACTGCAAAACCTCCCTGCTTATTTTGCACACCCCTGCAAAGCACATGCTCCAGATTCCACTCCTGCCTATCTCCGGGAGGTGTTACGTTTCCAAGGCCGGATTCCTGGCCGCATCATTCACAGATATTAAAGGAATATTTTGCTGGAGTAAGTAATGTCTGGTGTAGAAAACGAAGAGAAGAGTCTGCAAGGGGTAGCGATAAGAAAGGGCAGTTAGATGGGATAGTGAGGTCAGCCCCTTCTTTCATGATAGAGTCATTCCTTGTCTGTCTCCAGATTGCTATTTTTAGGGCAATATCACTCCACAGTGTGCCACGGACAGAAACAACTCTTACCATGCCATGCATCTGAAGATGCCAGCCATAGATACGGGTAAAACGTTAGGAGAAAAACAGCCAAGAAAACCCACAACAGTCAGAATATCCCATTTCTTCTAAGAAGTCTCACAACTCTCCATCTCTCTCTCTCAGCTAGTTATGCAGCTAGAAACCCGTCTCTACCTCTACTTTTCACTACCAAGTATGTTAATTCCTGAATACAGCTTTCTCTACACGTTGACCACAACTATGTTAATCAATCAGCCAGCACATTTAAGATTCTTTTGTTAAAATCTTCTCGGCTGCTCAATTAAGATGGCCTACCTCCCAGTAATACCAGAGAGGCTTTTGTTGATGAACTTCCCCAAGACACAGGTTTATTTGCACACCTTTATCTCCATCAGTTGAGTTTTCCATTCCTTAAATTTTGCAGTTGAGGGATTAATCACAAAATATGCCTTTTAAACTTTCAGCAGCCAAGAGCACAGAAGTCAAAGAAAATCAGTTCCAAGCCAGCCATTTCCAGTGGGGAGGAAGAATGCTATTGCAGCCTTATTGAGACACACTGGATGCAGTGCCTGCTAAAAAAAATCCCATGTATCCCCAACTGATATGGGGAACAAAAAAAAAACCAATCAGAAGTCGTTCCCCTCCCTCTCCCTCCCCCTCCCTTGTATGCCACCCCTTACTCCCTCCCCTCCTCTCCCTTGTGTGCCACCCCTCACCCTAATCCTCCCTCCCCTCCCTTGCATGCCACCCCTCCCTCCCCTTCCTTGCATGCTACCCCTCCCTCCCTCCCCTTTCTCCCTCCCGTTCCCTTGCATGCTACTGCTCCCCTCTCTCTCCTTCCCCTCCCTCTGCTAGAGTGGGTGGGCCATGTCCAGAGGTCAGGCCCCTCCCCCTCCCTTGCATGCCACCCCTCCCTCCCTGGGGCATGTGCTTTGCAGGGGTGTGCAAAATAAGCAGGGATGTTTTGCACTTTAAATAGAACTGCTGCAGTCTTAACAAAATATATTAGGAATAGGCAGTTATTTTCTCTTATCTTTTACATTGGCTAGTCAGATCATGCCAAGACATGGCAGTCTTTCCCAGCATTCTGTCTTCTGGGAAAGATATCCTTCATTTTTCAACTTGATATGGCACCACCTACTAGCCATTTTAGGAGCTGTTATTTTTAAAAGTATGATTTCCTCAATGCTATGACCTGTAGAAGTCATAGAAAGTTCCATCTGCTCCTTTGATTCTAGTTGAAAGATTTAATTTTGAAGCTTGGTCATGAGAAGTAGATCCTGAGAGCAAAGTACATTTTCAGTTTCTAATGTGCACCAAAATGGTTTCCATGACAAGGAATAACACACACTCTTCAGAAATCATCATTAACTTCAGGTTCTTGACATAACCTTTAATAGAAACCATACAAGGAATGCATCAGATAGAAATAATAAAGTAATTAACCGGTCACATTATTTGCCTTTGTACAGACATTAGGGCCTTCTTTTAAATGACTGCTATAATATTAATAGCACACAATTGGTGCAATCCTTTAGGGCTTCAATAAGGTGGAAAAACGAAACACTGCACGTTGCCTTGAGAGCCGTCCTAAGCAAGTCTTCTCAGAATCCTACTCAGGTCTGTTTACTGGGGTTTACTACTAGGGAAGAGTTGTTGATTCCTTAACAACTAGTCACTAAAGTCATAGCTTCATCCAAAAAGGAAACGAAGACAATCACATACACTAATTCCTTTAAACATGTCTAGTAAGTCTAGAAATGAAGTTGACTCAGGAAAGAAAATGTGCAGGTGGTAAAAAGAATCAGACAGCCTACCTAAAGGCTGGACTGATGGCATCCCTACTTCATAAACACTGATTTGTCTGTTCAGGAACCTCTGCCTGGCAGGTACAGGATCCTTATTAATTGCTCACTGAGAAAGGAGGAAGAATACATCTACGTATCTTTCCTTATCTCGCTGTATGTAAAAGGAAAATCTGATTATGACAAAGTATTCAAAATGCTGAAATCCTAAACTGACAAAAGTTTCTAAATCAAATGAATGGGCAACACAATGACAGTCGAAGTTCCATATAAGCATTAAGTGACACACAATGGGACCACTAGATCCTGCCAACATATACACTTCCAGGGTCACGGCTGTGATTACCTGTTAAAGTGATCCTGGCAATCATTGTGGATAACTCACTTAAAGCACCACCTTAGCATGAAGTAGCAATGAAAAAGGCAAATTCAATTTTTGGAACTTTTAAACAAAACAAAAGTAAACTAATAGTGTCATGATGGGTCCAGTTCTGGTTGCCCCACCCATGAAACAAAATACGAAGCTGGAAACAGTACAGAAAGGGGCTACTAAAAGGGTCAAGCGTACTCCTTGTTGAAGAAAGGCTGATGTATTGGGGGCTTCTTAAATGATTAAGGGGTAGCAGAAGAAACTTCTGTCACAATAGAAATTCAGAAATACTCAATGAAGTTGGCTGTAAGTAGGGTAAGGAAAGACAAATTTCTTCATGCATCACACAGAATTTACTACCAAAAAATGTGCGCTCTGCAAAAGGCCTGTGCATGCAAATACTCTCAAGAAGCCTTTTCCATCCCCGAGATCCAGTTATACTGACACAGAAGCTCTTATAACATCACAGAAAGAAATGGATGAAGATATGGAAGGTGTGACCATTCCCATGATTCCCTTTAATGGTTCTGCACATGCACTCATGCAAAAGAATTAAGATAAAAGTGGGAAAAGGAATCTCTCTTGAACTTAATGAATTTTTCCTTCCTATGTGTGCACTGCGAACATACAGGGAAGATTCAGACCCCAAACTGATTAACTTTGAGAGAGAAAACTGATTTTCATTAAATTTATAGAGAGCCCAAAAAGCATTCATGGATAATGTTATAGAGAACAATACAACAAAGAGAGGAAACAAATTGTGCATGTTAAAAAAATCTGTTAGTAATGCTAAGTACTTTTTGGAAACAAGGATTCATGTGCTACTCTCTAATCAGTGTTCAGAACAAAAAGAAAGCTGCACTACACCTCTCCAGCCACCCTGCATTCGCTAAGCTGAAAGGAAGGTTAATGAAACTGTGGAGGAAGCAAGGTACAGCAGCAGTATGCCCATGTTCTGTACTGACCTTCATTCTTGCCATGCTGCGTAATTGTAGACAAAACAGATCATCTACCCACAAGCCTCAAGAAACCACAAATTAAGATGACGGATTTGTACTTATCAGAAAGGGACAGAAGACAAACTATGCAAGTATGTATACTGTAGTAAGGTAGATAAGTGACCCTCTTCATTGCTACTTCAAAAGGGAAAAGCAGCTTTCAAGGCAAACTGATAGAACTTAAATAAGACTCTGATAAATGCTCAATCTGGCCTTCCCCATGTTTAGAAAACATGAACTGAGGATCAGGACGTGATCTCCAAGTATCAGACAGTAGGAACATTTTAGAAACAGACATTTTTGTCAATAATTCATTATGGGAGACAGCTCCAGGAAGCAGCTGTTTCATCCACCAATCTGGAAAAGGGGAGGAAATTATGAAGCTGTTGTCATTTCTTCTTCCATTCGTCATGTATTGCATTGAAGCCCAAATTGTCATACTGGTGACTTATCTATCATAAGTGAAACTCCATCCAGGCCATAACCCCACATACTAATTCGATAGGTTCTGAGCAACTTGGCTGCTACGCAGCCCAAATGAATCTGTGACTATATGGTAATGAAAGCCATCATACAATTCACCTAGTGACAAGCATGCATGGCCCTGTCACTTCAGACATGCCCACTGCCATGAATGCCTTTGTACATATGAACCCCAATGACTACGGAGATTTTCAGGAGAGAGTCTGTTTTGGCTAGTTGGAACCAGATGGGGAATAATGCAAGTAATGGCCTGCTATACTGGGACAAACGAATATGTGGACATATCCAGGAAGTTCTGCCTAATGAACCATTGCTGGGTTTTAAACATACGAGTGTGTATAAAGATGCCTTACATTATTGGTTCATCCAGTTCAATGCTGTCCACTCTAATAAACACACTCCAGCCACTCTAACCAGCTTCCTGAGATCCTTTCACCAGAGATGCCGAGGATGGACCCGACATGTAAAGCAGGTGCATTTCCACTTAAATCAGTGGGGGGACTATGGGAAGATGACCACCAGAGCGTAGGACTCAGGATGGGCCCTCGTCTCGATCCTGTACAGGAGTCAACACAATAAGCCAAGAAGTAAGATGTGCAACTGGACTAGCCACAAGAAACCCAAGCCAGGCCTAAAGTTACTTGGTGTTACTGGTACACTTGCATTACTATCTCAACATTGATGCAGCACCAACTTAGGGCTCAACCAGGGGAGACTAAGAAAGGCAATTGGTAAGTCTGAGGAGAAATACAGATTAGGAAGAGATTGGCACGAAAGAGGAAGACCACTTCCATAAACTCTGGGAATCAGACACCAAACTGTTCCAGACCCAAGGATGCCCAAAGATGCAGAAACTGGAGAAACCCCAGCAGATCTATCTATAACAGCCTCCTGGACAGCATGGGGTGCCTAAACGATGGGCAAAAACTAGAGGGCACACCTGAGCAAGAACAAGAGGGCACACTTGTAGGATGCTACTTCCCCCAAGAACAGTACATGTTGATAACATTAGTAACACTAAAAGGACACTAAAGTGGCCACAGATGAAGCATACAGTTGTTTAACCTTATAGGAGCATAAGGCTTGAGGTTCTGGGGAAGCTATATAAAAGGGACCCCTGAGTCCCACCTACTGAGGTCATCTGGAGTCCTTGTTAACCTTCATATCCTGACACTGCACAGAATATAAATCCTACGGCAAAACAGATTACAGGGCAGAAATCATTCTGTACAACCCCAATGGCCAAAGGTTTTTTCCAAGGCACATCCTAAAAATATACATCTTATACCTACAATATGCATATATAGGAAAAAATATTTCAGAAAGATAAAATCTCCTGTTCCATTATTTATCCATATTACCAAAAGAGCACTATGGCCACCTGCTATCCTCCCACACAGCACAGAGCTTGGTGAGAGCAGCTGTGAAAGTGGTTATTGTATTGAATATAGCAACATGTGCATCCTTCCCTGCCCTGACTCTAAAAACTAACTGGAAAAATTAGTGGCATGGGAGTCTCCCCAGTCAACCCACAAAGGCACAACCTATATTACATGACACATATATGGATCACATGTTTGGCAAAGTAGTGTTCTTCCACAGGCAGTGCCTGACCACTGTAGTCAAAGACCACCTGTAGTAAAAAAACATTAGAAAAAAATTACATAACTATTTTGGGGGATCACTTCATTTTATGATTAAAGGCAAACAGCTAGGGCCCAAATCAGCCATTTACTTCTCTTACTGAATAACAGCACAAGTTCTGTAACCTTCAACTATATCTGAATGAGGCAAGCCCAAGATAGATAGGCTGATCTCATCAGCTCTCAGAAGCTGAATAGGGTCGATCCTGGTTAGTATTTGGACGGGAGACCACTAAGGAATACCAGGGGTGCTACACAGAGGCAGCCAATGGCAAACCACCTCTGAACATCTCTTGTCTTAAAATTTCTACAGGATTGCCATAAGTCAGCTATCCACCCACTCACCCCAAAAGGCAAAATACTGCAGTTTTAATCATTAGAACAGAGGTTTTCAATGTCACACCAATGGGACCATGGTACCCACCAATATTTTGCCTGATTCCATTAATTTTTTTCAAAAGTTGGTGGGGCCAGGTGAGGCTTTCGTCCAGGAGGCAACTGAATGGCTGTGCAGGTCAACAAAACTTCTGCTTGAAATGTTTAAGAGTTGCTATTAGAGTTGTCTATAAGCACAAACCCTAAAACTTTGTGATCAGTACCCATTTTGTGATTGGCTCCAACTCCTGCTGCAGCCATTACGTGGTTGCATCCGCAACCCTGTGTCAGAATGCCAAATGCGCTCATCAGCTCAAAAAGGTAGGAAACATCTGTATTAGAACACGGGAGGAAGAAAGCCTGTTATTAACAGAAAGATGCGATAACAAGGTGAAAGAATACTTCCACACAGGATTAGCACATCAAAGTCTCTGCAGATGCATTAAAAACACCTCTGATAGTAGTACACATTACAAAATCTGTTTAAAAGCCATCACTTGGAAAAAAACAGAATCCCCAATTTCAGCAGGGCTGACAGTCAAAATTTTGATAACCTAGGCAAACTGACATCCTCAACCCTTCTGTGAATTCAGTTATCCTGTCCAAGTGTATCTTACCTAACACTGTGGTGAGCTGTGCAGTAGGTCTTTTACCACCCAGTGTTTCTTATATGCATCAGCCAATTGCCCCCACTTCTTCCCAGTAAGTGATATCTTTCAAATCAGCTACACCTGTTGTCGTTGTACTTCTACAGAGTATGTTTACCACATGTCACTCCTCGGGATCCTGTTCCCCTGGACCATGATCACTATGGCTACTGAAACGAATTGATCTCATAATGTTTAGCAGAGCATAGTGTCCATTGCAAAGGTTACAAAAGCTATTTTTGCTCTGGCTTGCACAAAGCTTTTATAGTCCAACAATCACGGCAGCACTACCATTTCACCTTTCAGAAGAAGCAAACCACTTCCCCACAAAATATGACAACATGGGATGACATACTGGGTCACATTTTTAGAAAAAGAGAAAATGTAAAGCAGCCAGGGACGGAGTGAGGGGGGAAAGCATCCGGTGCACTGGTGCGTCCTCCGCTCCTGCCACGCCACCTTCCACCCCGGAATGCCCCGGCCACGCCCTCACCACACCCCCGCAGGGGCACGCGCCCGTTGCACCACCCCCTTGGAGCTACGCCTCTGAAAGCAACAGAAAAAAGTGGGTGGGCTGGGACACAGAGGAGATAGTATCAACAGATGGAAGTGAAAATGTCACACGTGTTGAGCTCTCATCAGCTTGTTTCCCCTGAACTTCAAGACAAACAATTACCGTGAGCATTTGAGCATCATATTTGTAAAAGATGTTCATAAATTATCCACTACAACTTTTAACACACTTTCCTCCTTCCCATTCTTCATTTTTGCCCCCTCCAAAAGAGCTCATTTCTTGGTATTGCTAGTTCCATTTCGATCCTGCCCTTCCTCCAAGGAGTCTGAGGTAGTATGAACTGGAACCCAGATGTAAATCTGGCCTTCTGTCTACGCTACCACAACGATTCTCTACACCTACTAGTTTTCTGAGCAACTCTAACCAGAATGAACTGTGCTGGAGCTGCTGGGAAGGTGAACAGTGACCTTCAGCCAGTTGAAACCAGTGTGTGTTAGCCCCAAACAGTTTGAAAGACGGTTCCAAAGAACACGCATTTGGCATTTACCTTGAACATTATGAGAATATTATGGCCTATTAAAAATTTATCACCTTGCTACACATAAGGCAAAGATCTCCATCAAGTCCTTTCTTATTCACTACCGGGAACATTTTGAGCCAGTTCTCATTCTCTACTATCATTCAACCAAACAGCCTTGCCAAGGCAGTCATTAAAGTTTTTTTTAAAAAATTCTTACTCCTCGTGTTGTGTAAAACATTAACTACTATGTCATTCAACCGAATACAGATTGCTGCCAGAATATACTAGGGACTATAGTATACTCATAAATCCATTGTCAAAAAAAAGACAGATATCAAGTTAACATTGAACAGAGTTGTTTCAACAGAATAGAAAACCCATTTTTCATTATTTCATTATTTCATTCAAAGAATTTCATTAAGGGGAAAATAGGAAAAAATCCAGAGAAGTCCAAATGAAAGGAATATAATACTACAGCCTTCTAGGTTCACTGAAGTTCAAGGCTTTAAAAGGTGATAAATCTGGTTAAGATCATCTGGGTAATTTAGATTTAGCTAATAACATTAAATTTCATTAATCTCTTTGAAAATAATGTAAAACATTTACTTTGATGTCAAAGCACAAGTCTGAATTAAAATTACAACCACTCTTTTACTACAGAACAGGATATTTAGAAGAGGAGTTTGGATTTATATCCAGCTTTTCTCTCCTGTAAGGAGTCTCAAACGGTTTACAAACTCCTTCCCTTCCTCTCCCCACAATAGGCATCTTGTGAGGTAAGTGGGGCTGAGGGAGTTCAGAGAGAATTGTGACTCCAATCATACAGTAGGCTTCATGTGTAGGAGTGGGGAAACAAATCTGGTTCATCAGATTAGAGTTCGCCACTCACGAGGAAGAGTGGGGAATTAAATCCAGCTCTCCAAATTAGAATCCACCACTCTTAAACATTATACCACGCTGGCTCTTTCTTCATATATTTCTTTAAACATCTTGAATACCTAAATTAAATGATTTAATCAAAGCAATCAGATGCCATACTGGGAAAATTTTTAGAATTTCTATCATAATTTGGTCACTGAGCAGGAATGCAAACTGGCTGAAATCTTGAACAGAGTTATCAGTGAACTCCAAAGAGGATTACACTCTTCTTGTTACCATTTGGGATCAGGTGATCTTGTCCTCTCCCCTTTCCCCTTATAAGTCATAGTGGCTGTTTCAGCACTTGAAAAGATGTTTGGGGTGGGGGGAAGAATGTCCAGTCCAACCACACTGGTCAGACCCTTGAGACATTTTACAGGTCTGAGTCCAGCTTTAAAATGGCATTGGGCCCATGGGCACTGTAATGTCTAGTTTGGCCCTTAGAACAGTATAACCCTGTTTAGGACTGCACTGTAAGTTGTTTAAAACCACAGGTGGGAGAGGTATTTTCAGGATTGCAACAGGAATCAAGCTTGAATGGTTCTGAATGCTCTGAAATGGAACCTGGGAAGGTTTCCAATAAAACTCCCAGTCACTGCAGTAAGTGTCAGCAGAATGCTAGGTGCGCAGAGAAGCAGCTAACTCACTGATTAGAGATAAGGGTAAATGTTTATTAGCGAACTGCATTTCAGATGGAAAAGCTGACAGACAGGAATAGCCTGCAGATATATTACTAGCTAAGGAAGGAGGAAGAACTGAATTTCCAAGGAGGAGGAAATTAGAAAAGAGAGCATCAGTCCAAGGACAGATGAGAGGTGACACAAAAGGACAGAAGAGGCTGTAACCTAACAGCCCTGTCTAGCTGACAACTTGCCCAGCCTCCTGCTGGGTTTCCTTATCAGTTCCTTTGCACACTAGACATTTTTACTTCTGACACCCCTTTTCAAGATGCAGCATGCAAAGTCCACAAGACTCATCTGCTTACATAGACTTTCAAGCTTGTCTCCAAGTAAGGGCCTGGTGAACATATCTGCAAACATATCTTTTGTACATACTGTAATTCAACAAGCCTATCTTCAAACGTTTCTCATGAGATGATGCTTTACATCCTCTCTGTCTATGCCTACCTGGTTGTTTTCAAAAAGTGGCATGGGTTTGAGTTCATCTGTCCCAAAGTCCTGCATTAGCTGCAGTATCTATTTGCACTGTTTGCCTGCCTCAGCTGTGGATACATACTCAGATTCATTCAGTTGAAGATACAGCTGTGCTTTCTTGCTTTCTGCTGCTCCAACTGTTTGCTCTACTACCCCCTTAAAAGAACAGATGTTGACTGGTGGACTTTCGATGCCCTGTATCTCCTGCCCAGTCTGCATCCATGTATCCCACCGGCCTGAGACTGATACTTGTTGGCAACTTTGGTTTTAGATGCAGATATCTGACAAGTCTCTTGACTTCATCCCAGTCTCTTGTGTTCAGTGACTCAGTCCTTCTGTACAACATCCCTAGGAATGGTCAGTGTGTATGTGTACAGCAATTTCCCAATTGCCTCTCTTGTTGTCAGAAAAAAGGTCACTGCTTCTTTCCTGAATCACTTAATGTGTTTCCATAGGAGATCTGACTGGTTTAGCATTTTTCATATTCCTGAAGTCCAAGAATTTCAACATTTTCTGGTTAACAAGATTGTTCTATTTGTAATCCAAGGTAATAGTAAATGTTTCCAAATAGTTTGATTTCCATTTCTTGATTCAAATGCTGAACTTCACAGCCCTCCTTGCTTCCATAGCATAGAATCAGATCATCCACATATGCCAAAATGAAAGCCAAGTTGTTGTCTCTGTATATTGAGTATAGGCAAGGTTCTGCTTTGCTCAAATCCTCCTTTAGTAACCATTGATGAAGTTTCTCATTCCAGCAACTCGCAGCTTGTTTCAGCCCACAGATCTCTTTTGAAGTATGAACACAAGGTGCTTGCCTTTAGGTTGCTCAGATCCTAGTGGATGTTCCATGTAAACTTCTTCCTTTATTCTCCATGTAGAAAGGCAGTCTTTACATCTAGATCAGGGGTAGGGAACCTGCGGCTCTCCAGATGTTCAGGAACTACAATTCCCATCAGCCCCTACCAGCATGGCCAATTGGCCACTTGAATCTTTCTTGCTGCTGCAATACTCAAAAGGAGTCACACTGACTACTTTGCACAAGGGTCTCACCGTTGGTGAAAAGGTTTCATGGTAGTTCTGTCCAAATGTTTGAGAGTAGCCTTTAACAACTGATCTTGCTTTGCATCTTTCTACTTCCCCTTCGTAACCATGCTTGGTTTTAAAAATCCATTTGCATCCTAGTGCCTTCTTTGCAGGCGGTAGTTCTGTAAATGGCCATGTTTTGTGTTGAATAAGCACTTCACTGGAACCTGCTTTCTCATTTTGATCAACCCAGATCACATTGAGAATTTTTATTACATCTATTTCTGGATGAGGATTCTGTATACTTTGAATCCCACAGCACAGCCTACAAAAAGTCCCTTCTTCAGCTCTTTGATCCATCTTGCAGCACTTTTCCTTTGGGATGCAAGCATATGCTTCTGATCTAAATACTCTCAAATGATTCACACTGGGTTTCTGTCCAAACTTTGTGCCCAAAGTTGATATGGTGGACTACTTGAAGCCTTTGTAGATAGTCTACTTTGCAGGTAAGTTGCTGCATTAACAGTTTCCACCCAATATTTTTCTGCCAGTTTTCATCCTACATGCATCTACCCATCTCAGTTAATGAATGGTTCTTGAACTCTGTAAGACCATTTCTGGGCAAAAAGGAACAGTCAGATTCCACATTCAGTCAAGAAATCTTTCATTATACCCAGTGAGGTCCATCCCTCCCCAAACCCCACTCTCCTCAGGCTCCATCTCCAAATTTTCAAAAATTTCCTAATCCAGAGCTAGCAACCTTAGTCTCAGTGCTATTAACACAAACAGATAATTACCTCACATTTTCCCCCAGGATTCTCTCATAATAGATCAGTGACCAGAATTGTCAACACAGCAATTACTATTAATATAGATCAGGGATCCCCAAACTTTTTAAACAGGGGGCCAGTTCACTGTCCCTCAGACTGTTGGAGGGCCGGACTAAAAAAAACTATGAACAAATTCCTATGCACAAATGATTGTAAAATGTTTGATTTCACCTTTCAGCCTTTCTGTCATGGTCTATTTTTAGAACAGTGACCAAAGTATGTCAAGTACAGGGTGGGCTCCAAATATTGTTGGGGAGGCTGTGGAATACCTTCCCCTGTAAAAAAAAAAAAGCAGAACTTTCCCAATGAAGCATTCCATCTAACCCAGGATCAGGTATCTTCCTCCCTAGCAGCGAGCGATTCGCCAGCCTGGCTGATGCCAATGGGAGTGAGGCGGAACAGAAAGCCTGAGAGCAACACATGGAGTAGCCAAGAGGGAAGGGCGGAGCAGGCGTTGCCACATGTAAGGTTTCCAACTCTGGGTCAGAAAATTCATGGAGATTTGGGGGTGCCATCATGTAACTGCAATCAACAGCCGTTGGGGCCGGTTCCTCCTCTCCCTCGAGCTCCCACTGCACATGAATGGAGCCATCGCCGTCATGCCTGGCGGGCCGGATAAATGCCTTAAGGGGCTACATTTGGCCCCCGGGCCTTAGTTTGGGGACCCCTGATATAGATGAACAGGAAACCTGTAAGGGCTTGTGGGGGCATTTCATTTTCCTCTCCTTTACTGTTTCATATATCACTTTCCTGAAAGCCCCCATAGCCTGTATCCTTTTTCTGCTTCCTTTTCTTCTTCCGATTCCCCAGTTAATCTACCTTTATCAGCCGCCGCTACCCCCACCCCACCCCCACACACCTTCCGTTTTTGCTCCCCTGACAACCTCTCACCAGGAATAATCTGGCCCATTTGTGCAGTACCAGTTGTCAGGCTGAGCTAAGATGCATGATAAGGAACCTGAAAGGAACTGTGAGGGAATTTCATTTTCACTTGTTATGTCCCTACTCATACTACTTCTTCCTTCTCTCCTCCTGGAAGGCTCCATACTCTCACCTTTCCCTAATTCCATCTTCCCTTCCTATCCTTTTATCTGTTCCCATATTCAGCTTATTCATTTATTTCATATATATCCTGCCTTCCTCCTCAATGGGGAACCAAAACAGCTTACATTCTTCTTCTCTCCTTCATTTTATCCTCACAACAACCCTGTGAGGTAGGTTAGAATTACAGTGTATCACTGGCCCAAAGTCACCCAGTGAGCTTCCACAAAGGAATTAGGATTTGAATCTGGGCCTCCCAGATCCTGTTCTGAAGCTCTAACCACTACACAACACAGGCTTTTGTGGGGTGGCTACTGTTAAATATTAGCAAAGTTGGGTCTCGGTAAGTCATGCAAGTAGTGTGGCAGCAAGTCATCGCTGCTTTGCAGGACCCTGATAAGTCCTCCCTTAAAGGCCAACAGCTTCCCCCTTCCTTTTACAGGCAGAAACCAAGGCAGATTCCGCATGGGCCAAAACAGTGGTGTGAAAACAGTATAAACATTTTTACACTGTTTTAAACCATTTTACACCATTTTCACACTGCTCTACTTGGCCCATGTGGAATCCATCCAAGACCTGAAGGCCGGTAATATATTTGGGACTGCCTGACAAAAGACACTGAAGGTATTCAACTTAAAGCTACAGGAGCTGCTTCAATCATTTTGGGGTTCTTTAACTCCCCACTAAGGTTTTTTTTTGGGGGGGGGGGGATCTTCAGTTCAGATTTTTCAGCAATCCTGGCACTTTTCTCAGGTTTACAGAAAGATCTGTCTTGTTTGTCCATGGCCCAAGTCTCCAGATTAGAGTGTTCACAGATGTTGAGGCCATGTTGAGAATTAAGATATATTGATGATATTTACCGGAAGAAACTAATATCCAGCTAGCAAACACATACCGTTTAAGCTGTATCAGACATCTTTAAACTGTACTGGACAACTTTACTAACTACAGGGCTCCATCTAGTGTTCCCAAGAGGCCAGATTCTTTCTTTCAAGTTTATCAACTTGGAGGAAATAATGCATTAATCATCCCATGTTAAACAACTGGTTATGTATAAAAATTACTGGGAATCAATAACAAAATCCATCATATGTATATTCAAGAAAATGAATGCAGGTATTTAAACATTAAGAACACAGTCAGCATGCAGAGACACAAGAGGTGCGGGAGGCATCAGGTATATTAAAGACTGTCAGGCTCATATGTGTGAAAGGAACTTATAAGAACTTAAGAGAGTATTTTGTTTTGGGGAATGCAGTAATAAAGTCATCTCCTCTCAGAATACAGGTTATAAATGAGAGAACAGGTACATAAAATATGCTCAACAGGTAGCAAAAACAAGTAAGTGCCTGAGCCTAGCATTCTTATAGTGATACCAAGATTAGAGCCAGCTTCATTGGAGTCATCAAGTAGTCTTCTAAACTGGCAAATACACACAAACATCCTATTTTAGTTCTGCTTAAGCAACATTAAAATCAAAGCATCAAATTAGTGAGACCTAACTTACGACCCTCTGATTGTGAGAGGAGCTAAGCTCTGTACCAGAGCAATTACATTTTAAAAAACTTTTTATATTTTAGCAAAAGGAGAAGGAGGAGGAGGAAACTGTGCTATATGTACACAATAAGTCATGTGCAGAGACATAAAGCTTGGTTTTCCAAGAGCTTAAAGGCTAGTCAGGTCCTTCTGATTTATGAGTTTTCCCTGAATAATGAGTTATATTCTGCCATTCTGATCAGCTAAGCACAGAGCCTTTTGCTGGAAGAATGTTTCACACTTAGTTGAACAGAATAGCAGGATACAACCTATAGTTGTATTCATTCTTTTTACAGCGTGGACATACAAAGATGTCCATCTAAACCTGTAAAGCCTGCAATGACAGAAATCCTAAAATTTGCCACGGCTCAATAGTGCCACCTAGAGTGTCTGAGATCTTAGACTCACTTCCATTTTGGACCATCCTGGCAGATGTAATCCCTTTTGGACAAAGGACAATCGGGTTTGAACCAGACCATCTATTTGTCATGGAAGTCCAGAGTCAGACACTTGATGGTGTTAGGACTGTATTATATATGGCTCTGACTGGAAAAAGTAGCCTGGGACAACCAACATGGGGATTTGCATGGGATTAGGGAACTCTGCTTGTCATTCTTAGAAAGGAGACTGGCTTAGGTCCAATTTTGGCATAAATATCTGAATGCTTGGGATTTTCCTTGTCTTCAGTGGAAATAGGACCCACAGGAAATTGGGCAGGGGTTAAAGGCTTGTTTGACTTCTTGTTACCAATAGGAACACTGAAGGAAAGCACTTTGAAGTGGGCAGAGCAGCCCCACCCCTGCCTGCCTGACAGCTCTGGATTGCACTATTAATCTCTTCCCCATGTGCTACACTGCACAGGTGCTACCCAGTTGGGGACAAGTTATTTTGTTATTGCTCTAGTACTGCACTGGAAAACCATCTTCTCAGCGGGTCAGTCTCCATCAGGGGTCGGCAACCTTTAGTACCCAAAGAGCCATTTGGCCCCGCCTCTGCAAGCCCCGCCCCGCCCTCCCCAAGCCCTGCCTTCAGCCAAGCAGGCAGGATAGACAGCAGCGGCAACACCAAAGATAGCAAGTTGGACGCGGGAAGCGTGCCAGACAAGGAGGGGAAAAGACACCGGAGGGAGGGAGGGAGGGAGGGAGGGAGGGAGGGAGGGAGGGAGGGAGGGAGGGAGGAAGGGAGGAAGGAAGGGAGGGAGGGAGGGAGGAAGGAAGGAAGGAAGGAAGGAAGGAAGGAAGGAAGGAAGGAAGGAAGGAAGGAAGGAAGGAAGGAAGGAAGGAAGGAAGGAAGGAAGGAAGGAAGGAAGGAAGGAAGGAAGGAAGGAAGGAAGGAAGGAAGGAAGGAAGGAAGGAAGGAAGGAGGCGCGTTCGCCATGTCCCAAGTGCAACTTGCCATTGTTGGCATCGCCGCTGTGGAGACGCAGTAGAAGGACGAAAGAGCCATATGCAGCTCCAGAGCCGCGGGTTGCTGACCCCTGGTCTACATGGTCTCAGGGGATCCTGAGTGGTGGCAGCTGACTACCAAGGTACTTTCCAAGAAATCCTGGTCTAAGAGAGTCTCCCAGAAAAGGAAGGCCCCATTTCTCCCTTACTGCTGCAACATCTGCCATGACAGACTCTCTTTAAGGCATCAAACAGAAATGTTCCCTAGCTTGACCACCGCAGATGCTTTCACTGGAAATATCAGGAATTTAATATTAGACCCGATGTGTGCAAAGTAAATGCACATTGAAGTATATGCAAAGATGTCCAGGAGTCCAGGTGCTTCAGTAGAGTCCACAACTGAGCAACTAACATTCAATATAAAGGTTAGGCTCCAAAGCCACATGAAATTGAGTATGTAATTACATGACAAAGGTTTAAGACTGATATCCACTTAATAACATGGAACTTACTTACAAGTATACCTACCTTGCAATGCTCCTTTTAAAAAGTTTAATGATTCAGGAGCTTCAGGACGAATCCCCACTGGAAAAATAAACCAGGTTCCCCCCGGTTCCATAAGATACAGCACCTTTTCATCCTGGTCTCTGCCTTCCCACTGCAATGTGCGGCTGTTGAGGGGGTCAAAGTTAATCCCAGGATCAAACACTGTAACTATTTCCACGAGCCCGTGATCTGCTCTGCGGCTCTTAAGTTCATGGTTCCGATTGGCTTGTGTTGGAGCAGGAACACAACCCCACGGCCCGTCCCCTCTGCTTGAGGAAGTCTTTTAAAAAAACTTTCCGGCTGCACAGCTTCGTAGAAACATAGGATGTCTATTTTTTAACTTTTGGGCTGTGCAGCTTCGTTGGTACACACACTCTGTGCTAGCTCTCCTTCTCTTTGCAGGGTCACGGCTACAAAGCCACAACCAGCACAAAACACACAAAAAACCCTTCGTGAGCTCTGTGCCCAGCCCACTGCATTCTGATTGGTGCGTGCCTCCTAGGCGGGAAAAATAAACCGGATTGTTTTTCTGCTGCCTCCCCACCGATGTGGCTTCAGCCCGAGTTTTTCAAAAAGGTATACCTTCCTGTGGTTTTTTGAAAAACCTGGGATGAGAGGGAGAGCATGCACCAGGGCCAGGACAGAGTTGAGTTAGGCACGGAAGCAGTGGGGAGTCCTTACCCAAACCAGGATTTTTAAGGTGAGTATCCTGGGATATTTTGACAGTCAGCCCAAGAGACTTATTTTTTTATCAAATTAGCATTTGTTTTTAGCAAACCTCCCCATGTTGCATGGCAAACTGCTATTATAACTGCAGGACATTTCAAAAGCAATATGAGATATGGCAAAAGATTCATAGAAACAAGCCAATGTGTCTGCAGGTTTAGTTCAAGTTTTTTGCATGAGTCTAACCCAGAGGTGGTCCATGCTGGCAGGGGATGATGGGAACGGTGGTCCATAACATCTGGAGGGCCGTGAGTTTGACACCTGTAGTCTATCCCTTTGAAACTTCGCCAATACCCACAGAGCTATGAGCATCCTGATTTTTCAGGCAACTACAAAAGTCAATTAATTTTTTTAAAAAAAACAGCTTTCTAGCCCTTATAATTGCATCACTGCAGTTACAATACTAAAGTCAAATTGATATAGATATCAAACAGTAGAGGTCAGAAACATACCAAAATAATCTTCCCAGTATATCTTATTATTTATGTTGTTGGCTGAATAATGCCAACCAGAGAAGCAAGAAGATAATTTATCTTCTGACTGCAGAAGATTACTTGGGGCACCATCAAATAATAGGTTCATGTTATTACAGCCGAGGAATTCAGCATGTTGTCACAGCTGAGTGGCTTATTTAAAAGATTTACCAAGTAATCAGCAGTTTCTCCACCAACGACTACTAAGACTTTAATTTTTATCTACACTTCTTTGCTGTCAAACAAAATTCTACCATTCCTGAGTCTGGCAACGCTACGATGGCAGCTTACATAATGGAAATTTAGCTAGAGACGTTTAAGAACAAGGCTTACAATGCCACCATCTTACTTAACAGCCAACTTACAGGACAGTGGACAGCCAGATGGGAAAAGTTTGAAACAAAGGCTGATTCCGCGTGGGCCAAAAACAGCAGTGTGAAAATGGTGTAAAAGGGTTTAAAACGGTGTAAAAGGGTTTATACTGTTTTTGGCCCATGCGGAATCAGCCATAGTCACTACCCACTGTAGTCCATCAATTTTTTTTCAATGCATCCACATTTGAATTGAGTCTAGAGTTTCATTATAAAAATGACTAAAGGTAAAGAAATAGGCTAACCTTTTAACAGGCTGGCTGACAAACTCCTTATGTATTGCTGCTAATATTGTGGTATTTGAACTGATGTTTCAATTATACAGTGCTGTATAATGCTACACCGCTTTTGAGAGACAACAAACGTGCAAAAATAATTCCCAAAAATAACTCTGAAGATGCACATCATACATCTAACCACACTTGTTTGCAATTAAATTAAAATTAGCATCTATTTTTAAAACAATAAACAAATGAGTAAACACTACATGCCCACTCATTCTTCCTTTAATAGCTTCGCCAAACGACTCTACAACAGATGCAAACTACATTCTAGTAAAATCTCTACTTTCTGATGCCCCCAGACACTAGAGTTTCCTAGTATCATCCTTAGTAGAATTACCCCTTTTAAGATTATTGTCTTCAAATGATTTGGAAGGGTGTAACTCTGCTTAGGATGGCAAACAGTCACCTTCACCACAGCCTATCACTGGACACAGTATGTAACAGACTTCCCTCTGTGATACACCTCTGAAGATGCCACCCACAGATGCAGGCAAAATGTTAGGAACAAGATCTACCAGACCACGGCCACACAGCCCGGAAAACCCACTACAACCAGTATTATAACATTGTTTTTAAGTACAAATGATTATATGTATCTATCTATTAATTCCTTTTCGAATGTAATTAATGAGAATCAATGTTCCCTCTAATTCCCCACCACCACTGAGGGGAACTTTCCAAGCACTGAGCAGAACTTTTGATGGTTTGTGCGAAAATATTTTAAATTCAAACCTACTGCGTGACATTCAGTCTTTCATGCAGTTTATCTGGCACATACTTACAATTTGAAAAGTACTTTTCTACTGAGTTACTACTTTGTACCATGCATCTGGATTAGACATACAAATAACTGAGCTTTTAAGGGATATCTCTCCATTTGGTGGTGGGGAAGGAAAGTGCGCTCAAGTCATAGCTGGTTTTCAGGGCAGAGATGTTCAGTGGTGGTTTGTCATTGCTAGTCTCTTCATAGCAACACTAGACTTCCACTAACTGGTTTGGACTAGCCTGGGCCATATATCTCCTGTTTAGCATATATGCCAAGAATCTCACCACAAATGTGTGTGAGTCCTGCATGCTACTACAAGGCCTTGTCTCGCCCCCCGCCCTTTTTTTTGGGGGGGGCTGCCCCCCAATTCATATAATTTATTGAAAATCATTTTAAAGCCTTTTTAAGGACTACTGTAGAATCAAAACCAGACATCATTAATCACTACACCCAGACACCGTATCCATGACAACACTCTAGGAACATGAAAACATTTTTTTCCTTAAATTGTGAATATTGATATAAAAATATCCCCTGCTCACATTTTCATGGCGCTTCATAACAACTTGGGACAAGGGTTGAGTATCCAATGCTCAGCCACAGAAATGTGATAAAGGCAGTAATATTTTTAATTATTTAATGGAAAAAGGCAATGAATATGCCTTTGACACTGAATCCACAGAATACACATACTTCACACACACTAAATCCACAGAATACTCCAAGACCCTATAAAAGATTAAAACACCTCTAACCATTAAAACAAAAAGGCTATTGTTGGACAATATAAATTGGCTGTCACTGGTAGACCAAAAAAAGAGGCTTTGATAAGTTTCAGAGACAGCATAGAGGGTATAATTTCCTTTGATGACAGAGCACTAGAGATTTATGGTATATCTGCTTGATTAACAAGTATATACGTAAGCAGCACATAGTGGAGGCCCAACAGGCACACAATTCAGCAAGCAACTAACTCCTAGAGAATGAATTGTGCAGCCTCCTCAACGAACCTCCCCACCCCCGCCTCCAACCAATAGAACCCTGAAACTCTCAGCTCTAGTTTTGCCTCCCCCTGTTCAGGCTGCAAACAGTCATTTTTGCCATCTCTCTGCCTCAGCTAAAGGTCTGTCACCAGGAACAGATGGGTCACTGTGGTTACCAGGAAAAGTCCCAGTGAGCTGATTATCCACAGCAGCTACCTCTCCTGAACTCCTATGCCTAGGTCAAGCTGGCAGGTGGAGGGAGGTCACTGCGCCATTTTGTCCTTTCAGTCTACCTTGATTCCTACCTGTATTTGAAAAAAATTATTCCAAAAACCATACAACAGTTCCCACCTACTAGGGGACCATCTCCTCTCGTCATTAGCCCTCAGTGGTAAAAGGGCAACCACCAACTTAAAGTATTTTAGCTACGACTGACCCTGCTAGCAAGCACCAGAGAGGAACATCACAATAGGAGATACTTCAGATCTGACAGCTATTAATGAGTGCTAGATCGAGTCTGCACAGGGCAGGGAACAAACGCTTGCTAGAACCTTATGAGATGATCTTGGCTGAGACATTCTTGCTTAGCTTAACTAACCTAAAAAGGCTATTGTGAAGACGAACCAAAACACTCTATCTGAGACCACGTTGAGAGAGGGCACGGGCACCACCAATCTTCTTGAGCCTGCAGGCACATCTGGAATTTGGACACAGTATGGCGTGTGCAGTGACAAGGTGGTTGCCACAGGAAGTGGAGCAGGCCACAGAATGATTGCCACAGATTAACTTCAGTAAAAAAAAAAAGCGCAGATCCTTTTGTTGTGCTGGCAACTGCTGCCAAAGCAACATCTTAAAAAATCTGCAAAGCCAACCAAACCTTTAACAGTCGAGCAGAAACCTTGCTGGACACCGACCTTTAAGGAGTGCAGCATAAACGTAAGTTAAAGTCTAAAAGTACTCAGCAGGCATAGAAAAGGTATCAGCGTGTGCAATGGGACGCTCAGGCATTGCAGGGGGTTTCCTGAGCTAAGGAATGGGAGAAATGGACAAATTGCCTTTCTCTCCGGTCATGACACTTGGGGGACAGAAAAGTGTTGCAGGGCGCCGGAACAAAAGAAAGACGCTCCTCCTGCTACCAACCGCCAGAAGATGAGAAAAGGACCCGTTAAGGTGGGAGCGACATCGAGGGAAGCCACAGCCGCACTCCCGCCTTTGCTTGCCCCCCGCCCCGCACTCACCATAGTGCCGCCGCCGCCGCCGCCGCCGCCGTCTCGTTCTTTCGAAGGCGCCCGCGCTCCCGCACTCACGGCCCGGGGGCGGTTGCTCCCTAGGAACGCAGCTCTCGCCGTCCCACCAAGCGGCTTCCTAGCAACCGAAGCCACGCCCTCCCCGTGTGCATAGAGACTAACACAAGGCTAGAGAGACGCAAAGACTGAACTTCCGGCCACAAATGGAAAGTCGTCATTTAAAAACCACGCTTTCTTTCCGGCGTCGCTCTAGGCATGTAACAGTTGGACTCCGTAGGCGACCAGGATGGTGACAGGAGGACGTCATTACTAAGAAGTTGGGCGGAAACGAGTAGTGATACCGGAAGTTGTGCCAGTAAGGCGAGAAACGATCAGGGAAAGGCGAAAAAAACCGAAAGAGGCGTCAGTGAAAAGGGAGCGCTGCGGGATGTCGGTAAGTTGAAGTGTGTCGTGTTATCTGAGAAGTTTGCCTGTCATGCCAAGGACTTTCTCCGTATGTGTAGAGACTGGTAGCTATGTTAGGCTGTTGCAGCAAAAAGTAAACCGGAAGCTTCTGGCTGTTTGAGACAAACAACATTGCATTCTGGCGTAGGTTTTTGTGTCTGGAGCCTTCTTCTTCAGGTACAATAAAGTGGGTCGTCGCTAGACAGGACCCTGTAACGGATGGAGAGTTCCAGGTTTTGTTAGCAGCTGTAGTGAGGAGGAGCGCCAGAGTCTCTTTTCAACCTGGGAGTGGAGTGGGATTGCTGCTCTGGGTTGGCAAATACCTAGATATTTTGGGCGTGGAGCCTAGGAAAACGTCAACAGGATACAGTACCATGGAGTTCACCGTCCAAAGCAGCCATTTTCTCCAGGGAACTGATCTTTTAATCTAGAGATCAACTGTAATTCTGGGTGATTTCCAAATCCCACCTAGAGGCTGGTATCCCTGTATGAAACCTCTTAATGAATCCGAACTCAGCCATGTCAATCTAGTCTGCACAAATTTAAGCTGGAATTTTTTTCTGGTCTTTGAGGTGTGAAATATACTTGTCAAAAATCAGAGTCTGGCAGTGCATAGATATATTTATTAACTATATTTTATGGCACCACATTTTAGCAAGATGTGCTCAAGATGGCATGCTGAACATAATTTCTTTTTTCCCTTCAAAGGAAAAACTTCGTGAAATAAGGATCACCTCCTTTTCACCTCCTTTTTAAGCTTTTCATGGTAGGTATCAATTTAAGTGTGCTGAAGGTGGATTGTGACTTTTCTCACCAATCCAGGAACTGCAAGTATTATTAGAATTGTTTCTATTATGCTGAATTGTCAGCCTGTAGAGGAAACAAAAGCAGTCTTTTCATTATGAAAAGTGTATTCGTTTTGAGCATGAGGGTACGACCCAAAATCCGAATTGAGTTATTTCTAATAACTGTGGCACTGGATGGGATTGCACATTCACATCTGATTAAGTACAGGGATCCAGTTAGTTCAGAGAGTCTCCAGTTATCATTACAGTGTACGCCATTGTACTACAATGCATTTTACATGGGGCTACCCTGAAAGACAGTCCTGGAGATGGTGCAGCATGCTCCCTCTCGGATACAGACTAACACCTCAGGCCAGGGGTCTGCAACCTGCGGCTCTCCAGATGTTCATGGACTACAAATACCATCAGCCCCTGCCAGCATGGCCAATTGGATTTGTAGTCCATGAACATCTGGAGAGCCGCAGGTTGCAGGCCCCTGCCCCAGGCCATGCACATGCTACACCAGTGCTGAAGGATCTGCACTGGCTCTCAGTTCGCTACCAGGTCCAATTTAAAGTGTTGGTTGTGACCCATAAAGCCCTAAAAGGCCTGGGACCAGGCTACTTGCAGAAGCACCTTCTGCCATATAGACTGGCCCAGGTGCTGAGGTCACAGGGGAGCCCTGCTGGTGGTCCCGTCCCACTGAGGTGAGGGGGTTAGGGGTTGCACGGAGGGCTTTCTCTGCTAATGCATTCCCGTTAGAGGTCTGATAGGTACCAACACTATAACCTATCGGCACATGGTTAAGGCCGTAATGTTCAGCTGGATATTTGACTAATTGATACCATCTGCCCCCAGACCACTGGGCTTTTTTGGAACTTACCCTCCATCTGAACCTGGGACAGGGTTAGGAAAGGGGTGGTTTTAGGTATGTTTTTAGGAATTTTTAGCTGGTTATAATGCTGTTTAATTGTAATGTTGAATAATTGTTAGATTGTTGTAAGCCGCCCTGGGATGTATTTGAAGAGTGGGAGAAAAATTGATCAAATAAATAATTCTGTACATCTGGATGTGCCTCTGCATCACTACACAAGCAGCTGCATGAGCATACTCCTTTCTTGATTTGGGAAATAAAACTCTACACTATTGTGTTCTGTGTACAATTTAAGAGAACTGAGGCAAAAATGTAACTTTTAAAAACATTTTTATTTTTAAGGTGTTATTTCTGTATCTATCAGGAAAATGACAACTCTGCCAGAAACAGAGAACAGTAAGTGCTCATTGTTCCTCAAAAGTGCATGTAATCTTAAGAGATCTGTCCTACAACTTCGTGATAAGGAAGAATTAATACACTCCTTGGGTAATTTACGTATCTGCTAGACCATAAAAAGCTAGATAAAATATGGGCTAAATTCTCGTTCCGTGAGACTGCAGATTTCCCAGAGAGCCAGTGTGATGTAGAGGTTAAGAACAGCGGACACTAATCTGGAGAACCAGGCTTGATTCCCCATTCTGCCATATGAAACCTGTTGGGTGGCCTTGGGCTGGTCATAGTTCTTTCAGAACTTTTAGAGAATCCAAGACTTTTTTGGCCCTGGCTCCAAAATGGTGGAACATTTTGTCAGTTGAGACCAGAGCCCTGCAGGACTTAGTCCAGTTCCACAGGACCTGCAGGATAGTCATTCCATTGGGCTTTCGGTTGGAGCAGTGATGTATTTCCTCAAGTTCTACTGGCCTCCCAGTCTGCCCATCCTCCTCCTTTCCTCCTCTTTAATTGGCTATAAACAAAAGTGAGGTAGAACTATTGATCAAAATTGAAATGTTCCCTGGCACCTAAAGTTATTTAAAGAACTTAATGCCATTTGATATGGGATATAATGTTTTGATGTTATTAGCAACTTAATCTATTGTTATTGATGTTTCGATTTATTAGCCACTCTGAGCCTGGCCATTGGGTCAGGGAGAGCGGGATATTTAATTTAATTTAAAACATTTTAAAAGAAGTCTTAGACCATATGGAGACAGGCAATAGCAAGCCACTCTGAATATCTTTTGCCTTGAAAACCTGTAGGGTCACACCCATACAAGATATGGGTTGAATGCACATTCTGTGAGACCGCAAATTTTCCAGAATAACGTTAGCACAAGCAACATGATGACTTGTCAATTATCTGAGTATGTTAATAACATTTTAAATATCATTACCAAACTGTTATTCTGTTACCATAGTTTATATCTCATTCAGTATGTTCTGGGCTGTTAACCTGGCTCCTGAAATGCATGACTGAAAGCAGAGTCTTTCCAAAATTTGTACAGTCTTTCTTCAGAAGAAAGTAGAAGGGAAAGCTTGTTCTCTCTTGAGTAGCTGTATTAATCTTTTTCTGTTTGTCTCTAAGCATCAGCTGACTATGCCACCTCACCCATCCGTGGATCTGGAGATGGCATGGAAACAGAGCAACCATCTAAATCTGTTGAAGTTGTCCACACCTCACCCAGTCATGCCCGACTCAGCCCGCACAAGAAAGCTCTTCCTTCTATAAGTCCTGGAGTTCTTCAGCTGGGGAAGATACAAGGTGATCAAGCTGTGGAGATTGAAACTGTCCGAATCCTGGTTCCTAAAGCTGCAATTAAGCATGTTGTTCCTTCCAAAAATGCCAAGGTGTCTAAGTCTGTAGGACATCAGAGGGAAACACTCAGCCAATCAGAGGGGATTTCAGAAAATAAGAAAGATCTATTGGAGCTAAAAAATGCAATTGAAAAGCTCAGGAACTCAGAAAGAAGGTTGCTGCAGGATAAGGAAGGTCTTTCCAACCAGCTACATGTACAGACAGAGGTAAGGAGCCAAGAAACAGGTCTGATCATTATACTTTATTCTATTTAGACCACTTCATCACCCATGGGATCAGAGCAGTTAATTACAGCATCAATGAAAAGCATCAGTTTGGAATGTCTTCTTTGTTTCTATTTGTGTTTCTGCAAGACACAGTGTAAAATCACAACAGTGAGTTGGATACTAAGGCCCACGAGGCCATATACTTGCAGAGCAAGTCTCTCACTTCCCTGGCAAAGCATGGGATGTTGTGGTAAGGGATGAATTCTGAGTAAGAATCTTCTAAACATACTGGCTGTATGGAATTCTTGTACAGGTGTGAGTCTTGTGGTGTGGCACATACCTAAATCACATCTAAATTGGCCCTAAATATACACTCCTTTATCTGATTACTTGTGGCCATATCAGTCATATGGAAGGAGTGATGAAACTAATGTGAGAACTTGTTCAGTAAATTTTTCTGGGCGCTGATTCAGTCACAAACATAGTAATTCTGATAAAAAGGCAGTAAAAGACACTTTTTAAACCCAGCTAGAATAATATCATCCTTTGTATTGCTATGGAAACTGAGGACCAGATCTACCAGACACCTGGGGACTACATTTGTCTGTTCTACCAACTGCATTAAAAATATCGTACTCCTGACAAACATCTCTTCAAGTGCTTCACATGTGTAACAGCCTGGCTGTACATAGATTGCTCTTTCACTGAAATGCTAGTGTACTCTGCACATCAGTGATCACAGGCAATTGTAGATCGCTCAGTGCTGCAGAGACATCTGAACTGAACTATAGATCGTCAGTGCTGCAGAGTAATCTGTATTTACTGGTCTGTGGCAGGCATTCATAAGCATGTAAAATGGTGTTACAGTTTTGGGAGCAATTCCACCAGTTAGTGGATTTTCTGAATTACCACTTTCAGCATGGTGAAGTTCATATAGATATTGTTAAGCATTTATAGTGGTAGCGTTCCCTATTATGTGTGGCAAAGTTTTAATTTATGCAACCATACTTTAAATATCAAAAGGCTTGAACATACAACACACAGCTGTCTCCTGTTTGTAGTGTATACTGTATATATTTTACTATGAATGAGCATCACACTGACTTGGAAACTCCCAATGGCTGAACTACAGCTTGTTCCTGATATAAACTGGTAACGAACCTCACTGAGGAATGTTGCAACTGGACCTACTAAGTGTCGTCTTCTTTTAGGTCAATCGGGAGCTGAAGAAATTGCTTGTTGCATCTGTTGGGGATGACCTGCAGTATCACTTTGAACGCATGGCTCGGGAGAAAAATCAGTTGATTCTTGAAAATGAGGCTCTGGGTCGAAATGTGTCTCAGCTATCTGAACAATTAGAGAGAATGTCAATACAATGTGATGTCTGGCGGAGTAAATTTCTAGCAAGCAGGTACTGTGTTTAAAGCTTTCCCAATGTGCATAAAAGGTTACTGTGAAAAACAGCCTCTAAAGTGACTGAATAGTCATAGAAAATATAAGTGGCAATTGTGGTCTTACAGCAACATATTTTAGTTAGCATCTCCTCAACATAGAAACTTTCCGAATATTATAATGTTAAGCAACTTACCATGTATTACTGTTCCTCTAAGGTTGGTAGGCTGCAATGCTTTATTGCTATTCACCTAATGTGAATTGAAATTATATCAAGAAGCAAGTCTGATTTTTTTTAAAAAACCTTATTTATTGATTTTAAATAATGACATATGTAAGGACAAAAACTTTTTTTAAACCTGCATACTCACAAGTGGGGCACTGCCTCTCTTCTATGTGTGGTAAACTTTTCTCCCGCCATTGTCCTTATTGAGTTCCATCTTTACTGCAGTCCTCTCCTGAGTTGTGTGTGACTTTTGTTCCACGCTGGTTCCATAGCCTTCAAAATCAGTCTTAGAGGTTGCAGAGGAAAGGGGAAACATGGGAAAGATCCTCAAGCGCTATTGAGTTCATACTTTAAATGACCCAGTCTAAGGTAATAATATACCTTCCTTGCTATAGAGCAGGGGTGTCCAACTGTGGCGCTTCAGATGTTCATGGACTACAATTTCCATGAGCCCTTATGGCCATGCCACCAGGGGCTGATGGCAATTGTAGTCCATGAACATCTGAAGCACCAGAGTTAGACACCCCTGCTATAGAGCATAACTCACAGTAGGAAGACTTCTGTAGGTTCAGATGTCCAGGTTTCCCAATAGTCCTGGGGCGGGGTTCAGTTCCTGGTCTAGCTTCTTAACCTTAAGAAAGTCTTGAACACAGATCTATCGCCACACCCTTTGATGGATTTATAAATCATGCAGGGTCTTTATAAGAAATGGGAAGGTGTTGGAGGCTATTGAAGCCTTAATGTTCAAGTATAGTCCTTCAGAACTCACTCCTAAGATCGTATTGGTGGGGGAGAACCAGTTGAAACTTTTTTTTATTTCAAGTCACAGCTGACTTAGAGTGATCAGTAGGGTTTTCAAGACTAGACATTCTGAGGGGGTTAGTCATTGTCTTCCTGCGTATCTTAACCCTAGTTTTCCTCGAAGGTCTCCCAGTCAAATACTAGATAGGGCTGACCCTGCTTACCTTCCAAGATCTGACATGACTGGGCTAGCCTGGTCTATCCAGGTTGAAACTGTACTCCTTTGCTTATGATTGGGCAGATCTTGTAGGCAGTGCAGTGCAGCCAGTAAGGAGGAAGACAGTAGCCCAGAAGGAATGGATTTGCTGCAGTAGTTGTTCCTAGCTAACTACTCTTGCTCCTCTCAGGCATTCCTGAACAATAAAGTATCAAAATAAGCCTTACATTTTGTTGCTGTTTCATCTTGGAGTTATTACTTCAAACATAGCAAATGATTTCTAATGGGACCTCCACATTAGAAGAGATAATAGTATGCAATTTACATTCAGTTCCCCACCCAGCTGCAGCATTCAGTGAGTGTTTCCAGCAAAGGCCACTCTCTCGTAGCCTAACCTACATCACCGGAGAAGGTTAAGATGTCACAATGCAATGGCTTTGATTAATTTGAAATGTAAAATAAACAAGTTTCCTGTAAGATTTTCAGAGATTAGTTCAGGACTTCATCCTGTAAGTATTAAAAGACCCTGAAGTATAAATGCCAAGCCCATCTGCTAATGCATTTTTAAGTGATATTCTAATGCATGAAACTCATCTGGCATTTCTTCTCCTGCAGAGTCATGACAGATGAATTGACTAACTTCAGAGCAATTCTCCAGCGTCAAACTAGGGATGCTCAAAGTGCAATTCAGGATCTGCTAAATGAACGGGACCAGTTTCGGCAAGAAATGATTGCTACACAAAAGTATGAACTCTTGTGTGATGTCCTCAACCTTTTAATCTGTCAGACTTCCACCTGAACAGTTTTCATTCATAGGTTTCCTGATAAACTTCACTTCTTTTCTTTGTATTTCTTCTGCGCATTTGTTTAATTATCATGGAGTTACCCTAAATATAATAGAAGAGAAGGGGTAATGAGGAAAGCAAGTCCTGCTGACGCTTACTAAGGGGAGGATGCCACCTTATTTATTTATCTGATTTATACCCTACTCATTTCCAGACTAGTTTTCAGGGTGACTTAAAACATATTCATTTTAAATTAAATATATAAACAATGAAAACCTTTGTTAAATAAAACACATGGTGCTCTAAGAAGAACATCTGACTCACAATTAGACACACACAAATAGGGCCTATATTCTGGAGTACAGGAAAAAAGTGGCCGTGAATCACCACGGTCACAGTTGCTGCCCAGGAAGGGCAAGGGGAGAGTCCCTGGCTTCTGCCCTAAAGAGGGCATTTGAAGCCCTCCCTCTTTTACCTGAAGACTATCACGGCTCTTTTAAGTCATACTGAAAAATCTGGCCCTCTGCGCACATGCACACCAGAGGGTAAGCAGGCACATGTACACTGGCCCTGCCCCCACCTTTGTACAATCACCAATTTGTAGGCACAGAACCTACATGTATATGCTTTGTTCTCATAGCTAATGTTCTCTTTAGTTGCTCATCCTGCCACTTCTATGGTCTAGCAAATCTTTCACCTCTGCAAGGCTTACAATCAAATTCAATTTCTCATTATCTTTATTTCCTGCACAGATTGCTGGAAGAGCTGCTAGTTTCTCTGCAGTGGGGGAGACAACAAACTTACTATCCTAGTGCGCAGCCTCTCAGTACTGCAGAACTTGCAGCTGTGAATCAAAGACTGGCTAAAGCTGTGACCTCTCATCTTCTTGGAAATGCTGATGCATCTAACAGTCCCCAAAAGAATTCCTCACCTACAGAACTCTGCAATACTCCTGCTGAAAAAATGGCTGAAATGGTAAAAACAAAATTGGTTACAATCTATTTACTACTTTTGGAATGCTAAAAAGAGGTTCTTTCACGTTTTCCTTAAGGAAATGCAAAGACATTTGTCTTCATTTAGCTAGCAAAAACTTCGGGGTGTGATTTGAAAGTCTCACTGTTGTATATTGTGTGAATCAAAAATTTTCATTCATAACTTCTCACTCCAGCTTACCAAGATGTTCAGTGAAAAATGGGACAGTTTTGGTCTTGTTGTGATCAGTCACTGATGAGAAAAGAAGATTGCCCAGGGACAGGGCTGCCTCCCAGCACCAACAGCCCGTTCCACCCCTCTCCTTATCACAGACGTCCACCTTGGAGCACAGCCCCAACCAGGCTGCAATCGAAGAGGAGGGCCAGGAAAGCTAAAGAGCCAGTCCCAGACTGGCAGGGCATGACAGCTCACCAGAGACTAGGAGGCTGGAACAGGGAGCTCTCAGGAGGGAGGGAACCTCCTGAGAGGGATTAAAGGGAGGCAGGGAAAGAGGAGGAGGAGGTTGGTGTGGTGCTGGGACTCAAGCTTACAGGAGTGCTGTTAACTGCTTGATGAAAGTAAAGAGCATATGAACAGAATCCAGAGTCATGTCTTGTTTGATCCAAAAGGGTAGCCGAGCACTTTCAGGGCCAAGGTGGCCTATCCTGCAGGGGTATCCAGCAGAGGGGTGCTCACAGAGATGAAATGTAAGCATCAGGCTAAAGACAGACAGACTTTTAACTCTAGCTCAATTCATTAAGGGTTCCAGGTATCATCCCCTCTTTTTCCAGGCACTTCAGAAAACATGTATTACTACGTAAGCTGCACTTTTGTTTAATTTCCTTTCTTTGGCTTTGGTTGTAGCAGATAATTGTATTTTCAGCAGCCCACTGTGGCGCTGAGTAAGCAGCTGCAAGGTCTGACCCTCAACCACTATTTTGTACAGCTTAGGCAACTATATTGACCAATTATTACCTTCTCACCACCACCACCACCACCACCGCCTTGCGCAAGCATTTCCATGAACCAAGCAAGAGCTCATTGCAAGTGAGTTCTGCTTTTTCCCTTTCTTGCTGCAGCCTCCAGCTCTTCAGTCTATCCTGAGCAATTTTTCAACAAGGTATGGGAGAGATCTGGCCCAGTAATTTATCTATTCATGGTTGATTGTATCTCACCGCAAGTAACCACATTTGTGCTAGTTTATTTCCTCAAAATTTCTTAGAATTTATTCTATAGCCTAGTAAGCTGCTTTGCAGCCATGACTGAAATGTCTTTTTACCCTACCCAGAAACCTCAGCCTTAGGGAAGTTAATGGTGGCTGAACCACCTCTATCGACAGGAGTACACTCTCATCTGTGCAACTGTCCCAGCCATTGCTGAAGCTTAAGACCTTTATAATCCATATAATTTTTGTGATAAAATGTGGTCGAAACATGCCTTTTTTCTTCCTCTAAAGCTACCAGCAACTACTCTTTTTTTTTGTGAAAAGACACTGTTCGGAACTCCTGATTTATGTTTATTTTCTTTTAGGTATTAAGAATGCTGGATCCTGGTGCCTGTACAGAAGCATCTTGTGAACTTTCTTTTCCTGAGTCTTCACCAACCTCTTTCCTTTCACCAAAGAAGAATATTGGACGGTTTCACCCATACACTAGATATGAAAACATCACTTTCAACTGCTGCAATCGCTGCCAAGGAGAACTGATAGCTCTTTAAAGTTGGCCCAGTGCTCTGCAGCTAGAGCTGTTGCATCAGTACACTTTTGCACAGATCTACACTGTTAACTCTTCTGTGGTTTTTCATAGGGCTTTTATGCTGGTCAAGCAGTTTGGCTTGTACAGGATTGCAGCACAGTGCAATAGCACAGCTGCTTTTCTAGACAAGACAATGCTAAAACAGTATGTTACACTGTACGTAGTCCCTTAAATTCACACAAAATTTGTAGGTGTGTGAATGCAAAGATTAATAAACCTGAAAAGCATCAAACCTTGAACAGAAGTAGGCCTGTGCTGTTCTTGGGGTCAAGTGATTTAAAATGACAGTGTAAAATGTTGAAGTTTTGTTTCAGCAGTCACATTACTTGAGCAAGTACAAATCTTTTTCTTTTGAAGAAAAGGCCACTTGGTATAAACTGTTTAAATATCCTCTATCTTGATTGCAACTAAATGAATTCTAGAGTGTATGAGGTGTTGTACATGAAATTGAAACCAAAGAGCAACAATATAGAAAGCTTCTTCTGGTGCTGTTACTGGGTAGGTTGATCTTTCAGCTG
This sequence comes from Sphaerodactylus townsendi, assembly GCF_021028975.2. Classification (NCBI taxonomy): domain Eukaryota; kingdom Metazoa; phylum Chordata; class Lepidosauria; order Squamata; family Sphaerodactylidae; genus Sphaerodactylus; species Sphaerodactylus townsendi. Next base: position 40,168,514 of record NC_059428.1, on the reverse strand, counting down.
TACCTCAAGAAACCAAGATGTACATGGTGGCATTTTTTCCCCTTTTAAAGTTCTAGTATAGTAACAGTGTGTATATATATATATATATATATATATTGGTCTGGGTTACTAACAACCTTTACAATAAACATTAATTGCATATTTTTCTTTTTGAATAGATTTTACACATTTGTAAAACTGGTAATCTTGATCAGTTTTCTAAGTAACACAAATATAGAAATGGTACACCATGACTCAGCCTATTCTTGAACAGACATACAACAATGAAATTCATGTTCACATCTTTAAATGGCCTGTTTCGTGGGTAACTCCACAGATTTCAGAAGCTAGGATATCAAATTACTTCACAAATCAAAGTCAATTTATTGTGTGGATTTTATTAAACTAGAATAAATTTCTTCTGTTCTCTATGAGAAAAGAAAAAACTTGCTACTGGTTATCTGTTCATCTCAGAAAGGGGAATTCAACAGTCAATTTCTGTCAGTAGAAAGCAGTGGATATGCGACTTTTTCTGATCTCTCCACTGCAGACCACCATGACCTCCAGTGTTTCCCTCAGCCACAGTTTGGAGTGCTCAGTGGTTAAAAAAAGAGGCTTTTGTTATGTCTGGAGAAACACATCCTTTAGTTTCAACTTTGTATCTCTTTCCTAATATTTCCTTACCCTCCAAACCACCATATTACATTTACTCTTTGTCTTTGCAGTCAGGTTCTTTAGTGGGAAGTAACGCTTGTGGAGTTTGCAGAAAGAAGAACTTCGTGTCCAACAAATTCCATAGGTAGAAAATAGTTCCTGAAAAATGAGCGCTCTAAATTGTACCCATAAGGGCTTTTTTAAAAGGTGCAACCCTCCACACATCCCAAGGTTGAGAAAGTTGTAGGCAGCTGACTAGTCCAAACCAAAATACAGACGCAACATACTGTCTTTTATTGGAGAAACCAAAATGACAAAAAACACTGAAAGCTTCCAAGTCCTCAATGACTCTTTAGCTGGCTGTTGGGAGCAGATGTCTGAGGACATGGCTCTTAAGACCTTGTCTTGCCAGTATCCTTGGCATAAGAAGTTGAATAAAGGGCTCCTACTGGAAATATAAAAGCCAACTCTGAGATATCTGTTTCTGTCTCCTCCACTACCCTTATTTCTGTAATAACCAGTCTGACGAGTTCGGGAGAAACAAAAGTCATTATGGTTGCTCCTAATAAAAAGTATTACACAGTCTTTGTTCCTGTTAGAACAGAAGTATGGTCACAGAATGACTACATCTGCCCTTAATTAGATGGTGCTGTGACAGTTATGAGTGAACTATCAGCATATGGATGTGGAATCCAGTCTTTTAGGTGTTGAGCCAAAAGATGTTTGACTTGACATGAGTGTATCTAAGACAAGTTATTTTAAAATGATTTATGCTGCAATTGCCATATGGCTGTTTATTTTGTGGAAGTGAAAACCAAGCCACTCGCAAATACACTACTATGGGGACAGGGGCGTGTAAAATCACTGCAAAAATTAAGACATTATTGAAGGATTATGATATGGAGAAGCTGCTTCCAGGAGATAGTAACTCAAGATATAAAAGGTACTCAGTGAGACAAATTCTAGGCACCTGGTGACTAAACCTCAGCTGTACTGGTCAGTGAAGCGAAGTGATTTGGGTTCAGAAATAGAACACAGGATGTTCTCTATTTGTTTTGCTCTTCGGGCTTCCTGCCGTAACTGTTTCGATCGCTCTTTGGAAGCCAGTACCTCAGCTCGCTTTTCTCGCCTTTTCTTTCTTAGCCATCTGCAGGGAACATGAACAATTGCAAAGAGCTTAATAAGATTATCATTTCCATGTGTGCTGAATATTAGCTTACAGACCATCTTTTAAGCAAAAACTGTTGCACTCTGGAATTGAATAGAACCGTAAGAGTAGTGAAGAAGTAACATTTATTAGGTAAGTCACAAGGTGTGCTATAGTATCTGCTTGCAGTTAGTGATGGAAGAAAATGTACATTTTAAAAAGCTACAAGCAAGCAGTGAGCCTCTTACCGATTAAAAGGGCCAGCATAACCACTTCATCTGTCATACATATTACTTAATTGGTAGAATAAAGATTTAGCAACAGATAAATCTCCTGCCACAAAGCATCTCTCCCTAATAGTTATTCACAATGGGACATTTCAGGTATGGGGCCAAGTAATGGCATAAAGGTCCTGTGCCTGAATGTTCCCTTCTACCTTAAGCAGTTGGAATGTACAAGTGGCATGGTTTAGTGTAAACTTAAACTGTGTGAGCATGATGTAGTGGTTAGTGTGAGACTAGGATCTCCAGTCTACCATGAAGTTCACTGCGTGACCTTAGGCCAACCTCACAACCTTTGCTGCCCTGAGATCATTCGGAGGAAAGGTGGGTTAAAAATGTACTATACGCAGTTCCACATAAAGACCTAAGTAAAATTGCCATTTCCTCCTTCTCACCCCTCCACGTGCTCCATGCCCCCCCCCCCTCATTGTCTAGTCTAGATCAAGCTGCAATGAGAGGTGGGGTGGAGCACGTGGACAGGCAGGAGGAAATGGGGGATGAACTTATAATTTTACCCAGATCTTTATGTGGAACAGGGTATAGCTAGTGCAGGGGTAGGGAACCTTTAACACTCAAAGAGCCATTTGGACCCGTTTTCCACGGGAAAAGAAACACTTGGAGCCACAAATAATTTTTGACATTTAAAATAAAGATAACACTGTATATATTGGGTTTTTTAACGTTTTACTCCGCTCATTCTGAGAAGCGCATGGATGCGCCTGCCCTGCTGCCTGCAGGGCGGGCAAGGATGGGGCCAGTAGCTTGGCCTTGCCGGCTGCAGGGAAAGCGCCCGCCCCGCTCAAATGGGGTAGGCAAGAGGGGAACCCCGCGGTGCGGCCCAGCCGGCCGCGGGCAATTGGTGCGCCCGCCCTGCTGCCTGTAGGGTGGGCAAGGATGAAACCAGTGGCTCAGCCTTGCCGGCCGCCGGGAAAGCGCCTGCCCCGCTCAAACGGGGTGGGTGAGAGGGTAAGCCCGTGGCGCGGCCTCGCCGACTGCTGGGAAAGCGCCCGCCCCGCTCGAACTGGGCGGGCGAGAGGGGAAGCCCGCGGTGCAGCCCAGGTAGCCATGGGCAGTTGGTGTGCCTGCCCTGCTGCCTGCAGGGCAGGCAAGGATGGGGCTGGCGGCTCGGCTCGTGGAGCTGCAGTGCAAGGGCAGAAGAGCCGCATGCGGCTCTCGAGCCGCAGGTTCCCTACCCCTGAGCTAGTGTATCAACTCTAACTTAACGGCAAACTACAGTTTGTGCTTCGCCTATTCACAAGTGCAAACCACTGTTACACTGTAGGGGCAATCTTGGTTTAGGGAGGAAGCACAAATCATAGTGTGCCATTTCAGCTGTATCAGCAAATGGTGGTTTGCACTAAAATGGAGTAGAGAATGTAAGCGGCTTTGGGTCCGCAGTGAAAAGAGACAGAGAAAATTAGGTTAAATAAAACAATAAAAAAGGGGAGCTGAGCAAGAGAGACACAGCCCTTTATCAAAATTAATCCAAACAAAGCTAATTCATGAGGAGGAACTCCAAATGATTTGAATGGTTTTTTTTCTCTTTGAAGAGATCTGCCAGAGGAACTCAAAGCCAGTTTCAAAAGCAGCTATGAATATTTAAGCTATTTTAAAAACTTTTAATCTGGCAAGCAGTTGAAGACAGGATTAGGTTTACTAAATCAAAGTGCAAGATAAGAGCCACCTCATCAACCCAGGAAGCACAGTACTACAAGCTTTCATGGGTTATGTACTACAAATCAAAATGCAGTTTTAATTTCAAATTCCTGTACAGAAGGACTACCGTTCATTCAAATGAAACTGTGTTCTCCCAAGCGCCTTCAGATGTAAGGTTTGTGACACATGTAATGATCCAAAGTAAATTGCCTGTAATAGCTCTTTCTGTTAAGCAGGGAACCAAAACTTACTGTTTATAAGCTTTTTCATTTTCTGCAGTTCTAGGAAGGAAGAACATGCACTCCTCCTGCTGCTTCTGGTTTTCGAGCTGTTTTTCTTTCACCTGGTCTCGCTGTTTTTTTTTAAGCCACAACCTGAAAGCTTCATCTGGATTTCTGCTATCCTGCTATTTAAAAGAATAAACTTACAAATCTGTTTTGCTGTCAAACTCCGTAAACATATGGATAATGCACTGAGTTATTAAAACTTGCACCAACTTGGCTGCAAATATGAATGTGATCACTTTTACAATTATTTGTCCCTGTTCAAGACAAACTGAGGCATTCACCATCCTTCAAAATCACAGCATCATAGAGTGGGAAGTGCCATACAAGCTCCAACTCCTTGCTCATTGCAGGATCAACCAAGAGCATCCCTGACAAGTGTTCATCCAGTCACTGCTTGAAAACTGCCAGAGAGGTAGCTCACCATCTCCTGAGGCAGCCTATTCCACTGTTAAACAACTCCCACTGTAAAAAAAATGCCAAGCCAGTATCATTCCACCCATAATATATATCCATTCTTCTGAGTCCTATCCTCTGCTGCCACAGCTCCCTGCCTTCCTCTAAATGACAGCTTTTCAGAGTACAATCAGGTCCCCCCTCAACCACCCCTTCTCCAGACTAAACATTCCCAAGTCCCTCTGTCTTCCTCTTAGGCCTTGCAGTCTCTAGGCCCCTGATCATGCAATTGGAAAAATGAAAAGTCAGACAGGGAAAATAGGAATGCTGTAAGCAGAAAACAGTAGGATTAGATACTGTGCTGTATTTTCATTGAGTCTTTACCTTGCCTACTTGCCCTGCCGTCAGAAAAGTGATCTTGCTTGAAAAAGCTAGATGTTGTCTCATTTGGTTTTCAAGCTAGTTAATCGCAATACAATTTTGCTTTCTGGAATTAAACCTCCAAATTCACTGTAATTAACTTTACCCACTACTAACTTCCTAATAGCAAGTCCCGTGGCGCAGAGTGGTAAGCTGCAGTCCAAGCTCTGCTCACGACCTGAGTCTGATTTCAACAGAAGTTGGTTTAAGGTAGATGACTCACAAAACCCAAATTTCCATCCTTCTAAGGACAGTAAAATGAATCCCAAGCTTGCTGGGGATAAAGTGTAGATGACTGAGGAAGGCACGACAAACCACCCTGTAAACATGTCATGATGTGATGTCACTCCATTGGTCAATAATGACCCGGTGCTTTCACAGGGGACCACCTTTACAATTTTAGCAGGAGATACAAAATAGTCTTGCAAAATAGGCTTTCATGGATGTAGTAAAAACCTACTACAACCCACTCTGGTATGAAACACCCAAAGTCACTTCTCTATTCCCTCTCCAAATTGCCTCCTCCCACCCCCACACACTTATGCATAATGCCTCCCACCAAATGCCTCCCACCAACTGACAATATTATCCATACCACAGTTTAAATCCTTTAATGGGTTAAGCTTGAAATCTCCCATATTCAGTTGTCCCTGCAACCTCATTTTGACTTTGCATACATTTCACAGAAGGACAATGCAACCTATTCAACTTACCCACTGATTCTTACTTTGTACCATGTTGCCTATTCAAAACTCTTCACTTATCCCCCTGAACCTGATCCTCTGAACAACTGTAGAGACCAATATAGCTCTACCTTCTTCCCCCACCCCCCGCGCTCTTCTTCATCTATACAGAGCAGGTCAGCATGAAATATGCTAAATGAAATCCAAGAGATGTGACACTGTTTCTATGGGACCACACAGTGGCCACAGTCAGAATACTGGAAAATTGAAAATGTTGCCTGGGGATCTGCACCTATATTAAACTGAAAGGCAAAATGGCAATGTCCAGGTGATCATACTTATTGATTGACATTTATTTTGCAATAGCCTATCAAGCGAGTTTCTAAGTGGCTGGTAATTGCATTACCTATAGAAAAATGATCACAGATCCACAGCACATACAGATGTTGGCAGCTGCCATTCTGAAATCAAAGGCTAGAATGCAACCTACCCTTGCCAAGGAATTTCATGTGAAGCACCAAAGACATTAACCTACCCTGCTGTTCAAACCTTCCAGCGCTTTTGCACGTTGAATTCGTCTCTCTTCTTGCATTTGTCCTTTTTTCTTCTCCAGCCAAGCATTGAAAACCGTATCATTTTCTTTCCGTTTCTCCACCTCCTGTTCTCTTTTACGTGCTTCTTCCTTGTGTTAATTTTTTTAACATTAGAATTTTTAAGCAGTCCCATTCAAAGCAAAGGATATAATTCAGTGTACATTACTGCATTAAAATTATTAGAAAATTTGTTTTTCAGAGTTGGACTAGAAATATCTAATAATGATAATTTGATTCAAATGTCTACAATAACCACATAGTCTAATTAAGATGAACAGCCTGGAAATCATTAATAGCAACCAGGTAAATAAAAAATAAGGGCAATAGGGTGATTCCAGGTAACACCATAAGTGTTGGGTATGCAGATATCTTCAAGATAGAAGGGAACTGTATTAGCAGCCATGTCTATCCAAGCATATTAGCAGGATCAGAACAGGTGGTAACACTGAAGATTAGTCACTCTCAAAGCAAGCTTTATCCTATCTGGTACATTTTTCATTCAGTACCATCTTTTATTTCTGGTTTCATACAACAAAGGAAAATTCATCAAAAGGGAAGCTACCATCTGCCCTAGATTTGCACTGACAGAAATATGTATATGGTTCCTTCTAATTTAACCAGATTCAGAAAACAAGACTTGAAGATACACACAACCCCATCTGTTTAATGCACTAGGTCACAATCACTACTTCAGTAATTCCTAGCACAGCGTAATCCTTTCTATTTTTAAAAAGCAAAATAAGTAGTCCTCCTCCTACTGCTTTACAATGCTTAATGTGAATTCCCTGTAATGTCCACTTAAAAGAATGAGATATGAAAGACCTCTGACATTCTGGAGGACTCATGCCAGTCTGAACTCACAACACTGACTTTGACAGATCAATTGTCTAAGTACAAAGCAGTTTCATGTGTGTTTGTGTTCATGTGCACAGATTTTTTTTAAAATCATATACATATAATAGAGCAGCGAATATCATAAAACAGAACAATACTATAACAAAATAATACTATAATATTCTCAAAATGGCCATGGCATAGATCAGTGATGGTGAACCTTTTCGAAACCGAGTGCCCAAACTGCAACCCAAAACCCACTTATTTATTGCAAAGTGCCAACATGGCAATTTAACCTGAATACTGAGGTTTTAGTTTAGAAAAAATGGTTGGCTCCAAGGCGCGCGTTACTCGGGAGTAAGCTTGGTGGTAGTCAGTGGCTTTGCTTTGAAGCAATTGAACCACGACCCTAGGAGGTGAATCACATGGGTGAATCGCAACCCTAGGAGGGTTTACTCAGAAGCAAGCCCCATTGCCAACAACCGAGCTTACTCCCAGGTAAAGGATCATGCTTTAGTTCTTCACATGAAAATCAGTGGGATTTAACAGCGCTTACCTACACTGCTTCCCCAAAACTAGGTCTTAGGTTTAATGCTAATAATCAAGCCCAGCGACCCAGGCCAGCCTAGATGTGTGGGGGGGGGGGGGGGGACTCTGTTTGCGCATGCCCATAGAGAGGGGTCTGAGTGCCACCTCTGGCACCTGTGCCATAGGTTTGCCACCATTGGCATAGATGCTATAGAAAAGGGATTAAAATAATCCTATAGGATATGTTTGCAAACAGCAACTACAAACAGCATGACAATTAAACCAAACCGCCACTAATCAAAATCACTATACCTCTCTCTGCACACCAGTTTCTATACCTCTCTCTGCATACCAGTTTCTGGGGGACTAACAATAGAAGGTTGTCACCTTCAAGGTGTGCTTGTAACCATTCTAGAAGCATATGGGGGGTCAGTATTATAAAGCAGATGCTGGACTAGATGGACTCCTGGTCTCATTTGACATACCCATGCTGAAAGCAGCAGCACCACCCTCAAAAAAAACAGTTTAAGAGGTCTTGCTCCTCTGAAAACTAAAAGATCTTCTCTGGTAAATATCCCCAAGTAGTTCATTCAAAAGCTTCTAGACCAGGATAATACAAGCCTTGCCTCTCCCCTGCAAATGAAGTAATTTCTTGTAATTACAGGACTTGGAACTAAGTCCTGCCTATTGATCTTAATAGGAAAAGAAATACAACAGGAATGACAACTGTCTGCTTGTTTCTTTGGTCCTCTCACCTGTTTCTTTAACCTCTCTCTTCTTTGTTCCATTTGCTTTTGCAGTTCTTTCTGTCTTGGTGACAGACAGTATGTAGAACTTCTTACCCCCATATTTGCAGACTGCACCCTGCGTGGACTTTTCCCTCTTTCCACATCCCTCGTAATGTTGATAGCAGAGCTTGGACGAATGGGGGGCGGTTGAGGGAAATAAAGGAAGCTGTCCTTGGAAGGAGAGCAAGATGTTGCAGATGACCGTATAAGAGGCTCTTCTTTTGTTAAGCAGAAAGTGCCAAAAACAGCAGCATGAGAAGTTTTAGGAGAAACATGCTGCGCTTCAATGTCACTAAAAGAAACACTGAGTGGTGGGAAGAAGCCCTGGCTTTCAATGTCACGTATACTCAGGAGTTCAAACTTCCCATCTCTTTCTACTAAGATTTTGCCATCCTTGTGTTCATCATCCAAAGAACTGCTTAGAGGAAAAGGTATCTCCTCTCGTTCTGGTTCATTAGAAATGTGGAACTGAGACAGCCTACCTGAAATGTCCCTTTCTCGGTGAGGATCATTTTTATCAATTTCAATAGCATTCAGAGGAGGGACTTCAAGATCTACCAGATGATCCTTGAATTTCAGTTTCTTCTCTTTCGTTTCATCCAAAGGTTCCTGTGACAACAGAAGCTTGTTGGCTTCTTCAATTTTTTCCAAGATGTAACGCTTTATTTTTTCATCATCCTCATCCAAGTCCTCCCGGTTTGATTCCTGACAGGAGGTTTCGCTATCGGTATCAGATACTTGCTCCAGCCAATTCATGGGACACTCAGGTTCAGATTTTGCTTGATTTTGCATCTCTTCACCCTTCACAGCTTCTTCAAGATCTGGAGGCTCCTTTGAAGAATTCCCCTTCTCACCCTTCATAGCCTCCTCAGGTTCAGGAGAATTTTTTGAAGAACGTATTCTTTCTTTGCTATCTTCTTCATTAATACTTGCCTCAGCCACCTCTTCATTGTCTTCATGATTCTAAGAAGAAATTAAAAATAATTATTTGCATTAGAAGAGTAAATAATGACTTAGGTGCACATGGATTATGGAATCAATCCTATTTGGCAAACACAGTGTGATATACATACAAGCAATCCCCCAGTAATCTACTCTTCCTCTGAAATCATGATCCCATGCTTAAGTGGATATCAGTGGGGGTAGGGATATTGTCAAAGATTAAACCCCATCCTTTACTTATTATTATTTATTAATTTATTATCTTAGCTTCCAAACACGGGTTACGTTTCACGCCTATACATTTTCAAGGCCTGAAGATCTTTTAAAATTTGTATATAACCTTTCATCTTCTCTTTTAAACTTCTTCTCTTTTAAACTAACATTCCCTATATATGTCATTAACCTGGAAATCATAATATTCAAGAGTGTCCAAGACAGCATGTCCTTCCATAAGTTTCACAGTGGTAGCCATGCTGACCTGCAGCAAAAGCGAAAAACAGGAACAAAAGGAATCTTATGGCATCTTGAAGGCTAACAGATTTACAGCTGCATGAGTGTGGGTAAGCAGATGTAAAGACACACTTCATAACTGAATGCAGCATGAATCTGATGATAGAGGTCTAGGCCAGTGGTTCTCAACCTTCCTAATGCCGCAACCCTTTAGTACAGTTCCTCATGTTTTGATGACCCCCAACCCTTACATTTACCCATTTTACAGATGGAGAACACTGATGCAGAGAGTCTTAGGCGACCCCTGTGAAAGGGTCATTCGACCCCCAAAGGGGTCCCAACCCACAGGTTGAGAACCACTGGTCTAGGCTAACCCCCGCCCCCATCCCCTTGGAGCTACGCCTTTGAGTCCAGTTATACTGTCACTTTCACCAAGAATGCATTGCTTAGGAAATCCTAAGGAAATACTACAATTCCTACATAAGTAATAGATTATTAACACTGAAGAGGGAGGGGGGACTCTTCAAGGACGCAAAGGTGGATTCTGCATGGGCCAAAAACAGTGGTGTGAAAACGGTGTAAACCCTTTTAAAAACCATTTTACATCGTTTTCACACTTTTTTCACACCACTGTTTTTGGCCCACACGGAATCTGCCAAAGTCTTCTGCATGCATGCTGGACTTCTCTCTTCACCTCACTACCTCAGGTTCTCATGCTGGGGTTTCCCAGATGAAAGCATTTAGTTCACTGTAAGCTGCTCCCAAAAGAGCACTGTGGAAACAGGAATTCCACATAGTGTTTAATACCCAACAATGCCTCTGTGAGTATTCCCATGTTGTCACTACACACATCCTGAACTCAACAATATCCCCCTTTAAAAAATATTCTTGTGCATGCATGCCTGAGCAATATGCTGGGACAGGCTTGGAAACAAACTTAACAGGAGTTGCACTTTTCCCCCTCTGGGTTACAGGTCTCTATAATGATTGCATGTCTCCTTTCTACCAGTCTATCTGACACTATTGGTTCTTCTTTGTGTATGTGTGTGTTTGTAATCATAATAGTGGAAGAAAGATCAAATACAGTGTGTACTAACTGATGCTATTTTTCTGCAATAATGTATTACCAATATGCAAATTAAAAACAAAAAAGTCACAGCTCTGACAAATGATGCCTGGGAGTCAAGAAGTTTAAATGCTTAACAGAAAACCCAGAGAGCGTTATGACCACCTCATGAGACAGACCTGCACCAGACTCTGACCCCAACCTATGGTAAGAAAAAAATGGGAAATTGAGAGGTCTTTAAAAATAACTGACAGCAACATGAACTGTGCCATGTATCCTCTGGTCTTATTTATCTGCAGCAATGTATCGCTGATATGTAAACTTCAAAAAAATTATGACTCAGCACCAAAACAGAACACTGAGTGGACATGATATCTGGAGAAGAAACAGATCTTTCACACAATGAAAGCATGTTTTGGGGAAAACATCAGACCAAATGAAGTTTGAGAAATCTCAGGGAAAACACAAAAAAGTAGAACTAGTATGTAACTGAAATGAAACACTGCAGAAAGCTCACACAAAAAATCTGTTCAGGACCAGAACCACCTCAGTAAAGTTATCTGGAAGATATAGTTGTTTCAGAATCCCCTCCAGAATTACTCTAAGATTTAGCAGTGATTGTATGGAAACACTAAAGATGAATACAGAATCCCCTTTGAATCTCAACCTATATTCAACATATTGTATTTTACATGCCATTTAGATACTGACACAAAACAGCAAATGTAGCATTTTCTAAGTACCTGTGAGTCATCAACGCTACCTTTTTCCTCTTCATTAATTAGCCACTCAAGGTCCTTTTCAAAGTCATCTTCATATTCTCCAGTTTCTGTGGAATCTCCACTGTCAGCAGATTCACCAGTGTCTTTCTTGCAACTCATTGTGGATGTTTCTTAAAGTAAACCTAAAAATATGAAAAAATAAATAAACATAATTACAAAAGAATTAAAGCTTACTGATACCGGATTTTTTTGTCTCCAGATACAAGCCCACTAGGGCAAATGAGAAACCGTTGATTATAGTGATGTCAGCAAGCAACAAGTCTCATAACTATAAAGGCACCTTTTCTAGTTGCTATGACAGCAATCCTAAGCAGATCTACTGAGAAGAGAGCCCATAGGAACATAAGAAAGAACATAAGAAAGAGTCCATCTAGTCCAGCACTCTGCTACTCGCAGTGGCCCACCAGGTGCTTTTGGGAGCTCACATGCAGGAGGTGAAAGCAATGGCCTTCTGCTGCTGCTGTTCCCAAGCACCTGGTCTGCTAAGGCATTTGCAACCTCAGATCAAGAAGGATCAAAATTGGTAGCCAGAGATCGACTTCTCCTCCATAAATCTGTCCAAGCCCCTTTTAAAGCTAAGATCTTGTTCAGTGGGCTTACTCCCAGCAAAACATTCTTGGAATTGCACTGTGTTTTTAATGTTTTGTTGTACAGTTATCTGTATATGCACAGAGGTCTTTATTTGGGAAGTAGGATCAAATGTGAATTTAGCTCATGTAACAGGCCTTTGCAAATCAGAATCTTGCAGCTGAGACAATCAGATGCACAGAGTACTCCTACACTGTACTGTGTATGCTTTCATCTTACAAAAAACTCAGCTCGAACTGTAATTTAGGACTACAGGGACAACTTAGGAACAGCAGAAGCCTTTATACAGACATCTCAGAGTTTTCTTTCCAGCCATTTACCCATCATTCATATGGCTAACATCTCTCATGAGACAATTTTGACTGACTACTCCAAGGTCCCAAAATTAATTCAGTGCCAGAAATACCAGGATCTAATGTCTACTACTCTACCTTACTTAAAAAAAATGTCATTAAGAGACAGATATAAATAGATTTTGTGGCTTGTGCAAAAGATCATGCTTCTCCTGCAAGGACGTATCAAAAGCTGGATAGGAAATCTCTATAGAGGTCAATGACAGCAGAGGGTGATGACAATCACCCACATCTCATCTGGATTCAGTTATAATTTACTTAGATGAATCTGTAATGTTGATCAGATTACATGTACACCTCGATCTAACAGCACATATCCTTCAGAGATGAAATGATCAGCCTCTCTCAAGTTCATGTAGTATTCAGAAGGTAATAGCCATCTCAAACAGCTTCCATTTTCACAGACTCATCAAAAATAGGAAATTAAACCAAACAAGAGAATTCCTAAGTTACCAAAATTAAACATTTAGACCATATAGTCAGTTGATATTACTTAATCATCAGGGAATTTCGTATTCTGGCCCTTCAATTCTAAGGATAAACGGCGTCAATTACGGATGGTACATTTAGAACACTGTTCCTCTCTAGAACAGTGCAAGAGACAGGAGCAAATTAAATTCCACCCACTAGTTGAGCCCTCACTGCCCTCACCATGCTACCCCACAGAACAGTTTCATTAGTAAGCTTCCTGCATTTAACATGCATGTACCCTAAACCTGGTTTGTTTTTAAAAGGAAAGGGTAAAATTAAAGAACTTGCCTGATCCAAAAAAATGCGGGTGGATCTGTTCTTTCTTGCTCTCAGAGAGTGAAACACGAGTGCTATCTCCCTTCCTCCCTCTTGGGCAGAGGGTGCCACTTGAAATGAGCAGGAAAAGAAGCCAAGTGCCGCTTTCTGAACTCTACCTGCCCCACTCAGTTATTAAAACTTGGGACATAGTTATGCACCCACATAGAGCATCTGCCTCTCTTCACACCCTGGCGTTGTAAAGCAGCCAAATAATCTATCCTGGAGCGGGGAAACGAAGCCTCCCTCCGGAGTCAGCCACTGCCCTACTTTTCTGAACTCAGAACTGTAACCCTGAGGAAAGCAACAGCTGCAGAGGAGGATTAAGGCGACACAGATCCAGCTCGCAAGTTCATGAAACGAGAGCGGGCTATTTTTACGGCTAGGCCAGGGGTAGGGAACCTGCGGCTCGAGAGCCGCATGCGGCTCTTCTGCTGGGGGGGGGGGGGGGTGGGGGGGGGGGGGGGGTGGGGGGGGGGGGGGGCCATGGGGGGGGGGGGGCGCCCGGGGGGGGGGGGGGGGGGGAGGGGGGGGGGGGGGGGGGGGGCGTTGGGGGGGGCGGGCCGGGGCCCCCGGCGGGGGTGTGGGGGGGGGGGGGTGGGGGGGGGATGGGGCGTGGGGGGTGGGGGGGGTTGGGGGGGGGGGGGGGGGGGGGGGGGGGGGGGGGGGGGGGGGGGGGGGGGGGGGGGGGGGGGGTGGGGGGGGGGGGGGGTGGGGGGGGGGGGGGGTGGGGGGGGGGGGGGGTGGGGGGGGGGGGGGGTGGGGGGGGGGGGGGGTGGGGGGGGGGGGGGGTGGGGGGGGGGGGGGGTGGGGGGGGGGGGGGGTGGGGGGGGGGGGGGGTGGGGGGGGGGGGGGGTGGGGGGGGGGGGGGGTGGGGGGGGGGGGGGGTGGGGGGGGGGGGGGGTGGGGGGGGGGGGGGGTGGGGGGGGGGGGGGGTGGGGGGGGGGGGGGGTGGGGGGGGGGGGGGGTGGGGGGGGGGGGGGGTGGGGGGGGGGGGGGGTGGGGGGGGGGGGGGGTGGGGGGGGGGGGGGGTGGGGGGGGGGGGGGGTGGGGGGGGGGGGGGGTGGGGGGGGGGGGGGGTGGGGGGGGGGGGGGGTGGGGGGGGGGGGGGGTGGGGGGGGGGGGGGGTGGGGGGGGGGGGGGGTGGGGGGGGGGGGGGGTGGGGGGGGGGGGGGGTGGGGGGGGGGGGGGGTGGGGGGGGGGGGGGGTGGGGGGGGGGGGGGGTGGGGGGGGGGGGGGGTGGGGGGGGGGGGGGGTGGGGGGGGGGGGGGGTGGGGGGGGGGGGGGGTGGGGGGGGGGGGGGGTGGGGGGGGGGGGGGGTGGGGGGGGGGGGGGGTGGGGGGGGGGGGGGGTGGGGGGGGGGGGGGGTGGGGGGGGGGGGGGGTGGGGGGGGGGGGGGGTGGGGGGGGGGGGGGGTGGGGGGGGGGGGGGGTGGGGGGGGGGGGGGGTGGGGGGGGGGGGGGGTGGGGGGGGGGGGGGGTGGGGGGGGGGGGGGGTGGGGGGGGGGGGGGGTGGGGGGGGGGGGGGGTGGGGGGGGGGGGGGGTGGGGGGGGGGGGGGGTGGGGGGGGGGGGGGGTGGGGGGGGGGGGGGGTGGGGGGGGGGGGGGGTGGGGGGGGGGGGGGGTGGGGGGGGGGGGGGGTGGGGGGGGGGGGGGGTGGGGGGGGGGGGGGGTGGGGGGGGGGGGGGGTGGGGGGGGGGGGGGGTGGGGGGGGGGGGGGGTGGGGGGGGGGGGGGGTGGGGGGGGGGGGGGGTGGGGGGGGGGGGGGGTGGGGGGGGGGGGGGGTGGGGGGGGGGGGGGGTGGGGGGGGGGGGGGGTGGGGGGGGGGGGGGGTGGGGGGGGGGGGGGGTGGGGGGGGGGGGGGGTGGGGGGGGGGGGGGGTGGGGGGGGGGGGGGGTGGGGGGGGGGGGGGGTGGGGGGGGGGGGGGGTGGGGGGGGGGGGGGGTGGGGGGGGGGGGGGGTGGGGGGGGGGGGGGGTGGGGGGGGGGGGGGGTGGGGGGGGGGGGGGGTGGGGGGGGGGGGGGGTGGGGGGGGGGGGGGGTGGGGGGGGGGGGGGGTGGGGGGGGGGGGGGGTGGGGGGGGGGGGGGGTGGGGGGGGGGGGGGGTGGGGGGGGGGGGGGGTGGGGGGGGGGGGGGGTGGGGGGGGGGGGGGGTGGGGGGGGGGGGGGGTGGGGGGGGGGGGGGGTGGGGGGGGGGGGGGGTGGGGGGGGGGGGGGGTGGGGGGGGGGGGGGGTGGGGGGGGGGGGGGGTGGGGGGGGGGGGGGGTGGGGGGGGGGGGGGGTGGGGGGGGGGGGGGGTGGGGGGGGGGGGGGGTGGGGGGGGGGGGGGGTGGGGGGGGGGGGGGGTGGGGGGGGGGGGGGGTGGGGGGGGGGGGGGGTGGGGGGGGGGGGGGGTGGGGGGGGGGGGGGGTGGGGGGGGGGGGGGGTGGGGGGGGGGGGGGGTGGGGGGGGGGGGGGGTGGGGGGGGGGGGGGGTGGGGGGGGGGGGGGGTGGGGGGGGGGGGGGGTGGGGGGGGGGGGGGGTGGGGGGGGGGGGGGGTGGGGGGGGGGGGGGGTGGGGGGGGGGGGGGGTGGGGGGGGGGGGGGGTGGGGGGGGGGGGGGGTGGGGGGGGGGGGGGGTGGGGGGGGGGGGGGGTGGGGGGGGGGGGGGGTGGGGGGGGGGGGGGGTGGGGGGGGGGGGGGGTGGGGGGGGGGGGGGGTGGGGGGGGGGGGGGGTGGGGGGGGGGGGGGGTGGGGGGGGGGGGGGGTGGGGGGGGGGGGGGGTGGGGGGGGGGGGGGGTGGGGGGGGGGGGGGGTGGGGGGGGGGGGGGGTGGGGGGGGGGGGGGGTGGGGGGGGGGGGGGGTGGGGGGGGGGGGGGGTGGGGGGGGGGGGGGGTGGGGGGGGGGGGGGGTGGGGGGGGGGGGGGGTGGGGGGGGGGGGGGGTGGGGGGGGGGGGGGGTGGGGGGGGGGGGGGGTGGGGGGGGGGGGGGGTGGGGGGGGGGGGGGGTGGGGGGGGGGGGGGGTGGGGGGGGGGGGGGGTGGGGGGGGGGGGGGGTGGGGGGGGGGGGGGGTGGGGGGGGGGGGGGGTGGGGGGGGGGGGGGGTGGGGGGGGGGGGGGGTGGGGGGGGGGGGGGGTGGGGGGGGGGGGGGGTGGGGGGGGGGGGGGGTGGGGGGGGGGGGGGGTGGGGGGGGGGGGGGGTGGGGGGGGGGGGGGGTGGGGGGGGGGGGGGGTGGGGGGGGGGGGGGGTGGGGGGGGGGGGGGGTGGGGGGGGGGGGGGGTGGGGGGGGGGGGGGGTGGGGGGGGGGGGGGGTGGGGGGGGGGGGGGGTGGGGGGGGGGGGGGGTGGGGGGGGGGGGGGGTGGGGGGGGGGGGGGGTGGGGGGGGGGGGGGGTGGGGGGGGGGGGGGGTGGGGGGGGGGGGGGGTGGGGGGGGGGGGGGGTGGGGGGGGGGGGGGGTGGGGGGGGGGGGGGGTGGGGGGGGGGGGGGGTGGGGGGGGGGGGGGGTGGGGGGGGGGGGGGGTGGGGGGGGGGGGGGGTGGGGGGGGGGGGGGGTGGGGGGGGGGGGGGGTGGGGGGGGGGGGGGGTGGGGGGGGGGGGGGGTGGGGGGGGGGGGGGGTGGGGGGGGGGGGGGGTGGGGGGGGGGGGGGGTGGGGGGGGGGGGGGGTGGGGGGGGGGGGGGGTGGGGGGGGGGGGGGGTGGGGGGGGGGGGGGGTGGGGGGGGGGGGGGGTGGGGGGGGGGGGGGGTGGGGGGGGGGGGGGGTGGGGGGGGGGGGGGGTGGGGGGGGGGGGGGGTGGGGGGGGGGGGGGGTGGGGGGGGGGGGGGGTGGGGGGGGGGGGGGGTGGGGGGGGGGGGGGGTGGGGGGGGGGGGGGGTGGGGGGGGGGGGGGGTGGGGGGGGGGGGGGGTGGGGGGGGGGGGGGGTGGGGGGGGGGGGGGGTGGGGGGGGGGGGGGGTGGGGGGGGGGGGGGGTGGGGGGGGGGGGGGGTGGGGGGGGGGGGGGGTGGGGGGGGGGGGGGGTGGGGGGGGGGGGGGGTGGGGGGGGGGGGGGGTGGGGGGGGGGGGGGGTGGGGGGGGGGGGGGGTGGGGGGGGGGGGGGGTGGGGGGGGGGGGGGGTGGGGGGGGGGGGGGGTGGGGGGGGGGGGGGGTGGGGGGGGGGGGGGGTGGGGGGGGGGGGGGGTGGGGGGGGGGGGGGGTGGGGGGGGGGGGGGGTGGGGGGGGGGGGGGGTGGGGGGGGGGGGGGGTGGGGGGGGGGGGGGGTGGGGGGGGGGGGGGGTGGGGGGGGGGGGGGGTGGGGGGGGGGGGGGGTGGGGGGGGGGGGGGGTGGGGGGGGGGGGGGGTGGGGGGGGGGGGGGGTGGGGGGGGGGGGGGGTGGGGGGGGGGGGGGGTGGGGGGGGGGGGGGGTGGGGGGGGGGGGGGGTGGGGGGGGGGGGGGGTGGGGGGGGGGGGGGGTGGGGGGGGGGGGGGGTGGGGGGGGGGGGGGGTGGGGGGGGGGGGGGGTGGGGGGGGGGGGGGGTGGGGGGGGGGGGGGGTGGGGGGGGGGGGGGGTGGGGGGGGGGGGGGGTGGGGGGGGGGGGGGGTGGGGGGGGGGGGGGGTGGGGGGGGGGGGGGGTGGGGGGGGGGGGGGGTGGGGGGGGGGGGGGGTGGGGGGGGGGGGGGGTGGGGGGGGGGGGGGGTGGGGGGGGGGGGGGGTGGGGGGGGGGGGGGGTGGGGGGGGGGGGGGGTGGGGGGGGGGGGGGGTGGGGGGGGGGGGGGGTGGGGGGGGGGGGGGGTGGGGGGGGGGGGGGGTGGGGGGGGGGGGGGGTGGGGGGGGGGGGGGGTGGGGGGGGGGGGGGGTGGGGGGGGGGGGGGGTGGGGGGGGGGGGGGGTGGGGGGGGGGGGGGGTGGGGGGGGGGGGGGGTGGGGGGGGGGGGGGGTGGGGGGGGGGGGGGGTGGGGGGGGGGGGGGGTGGGGGGGGGGGGGGGTGGGGGGGGGGGGGGGTGGGGGGGGGGGGGGGTGGGGGGGGGGGGGGGTGGGGGGGGGGGGGGGTGGGGGGGGGGGGGGGTGGGGGGGGGGGGGGGTGGGGGGGGGGGGGGGTGGGGGGGGGGGGGGGTGGGGGGGGGGGGGGGTGGGGGGGGGGGGGGGTGGGGGGGGGGGGGGGTGGGGGGGGGGGGGGGTGGGGGGGGGGGGGGGTGGGGGGGGGGGGGGGTGGGGGGGGGGGGGGGTGGGGGGGGGGGGGGGTGGGGGGGGGGGGGGGTGGGGGGGGGGGGGGGTGGGGGGGGGGGGGGGTGGGGGGGGGGGGGGGTGGGGGGGGGGGGGGGTGGGGGGGGGGGGGGGTGGGGGGGGGGGGGGGTGGGGGGGGGGGGGGGTGGGGGGGGGGGGGGGTGGGGGGGGGGGGGGGTGGGGGGGGGGGGGGGTGGGGGGGGGGGGGGGTGGGGGGGGGGGGGGGTGGGGGGGGGGGGGGGTGGGGGGGGGGGGGGGTGGGGGGGGGGGGGGGTGGGGGGGGGGGGGGGTGGGGGGGGGGGGGGGTGGGGGGGGGGGGGGGTGGGGGGGGGGGGGGGTGGGGGGGGGGGGGGGTGGGGGGGGGGGGGGGTGGGGGGGGGGGGGGGTGGGGGGGGGGGGGGGTGGGGGGGGGGGGGGGTGGGGGGGGGGGGGGGTGGGGGGGGGGGGGGGTGGGGGGGGGGGGGGGTGGGGGGGGGGGGGGGTGGGGGGGGGGGGGGGTGGGGGGGGGGGGGGGTGGGGGGGGGGGGGGGTGGGGGGGGGGGGGGGTGGGGGGGGGGGGGGGTGGGGGGGGGGGGGGGTGGGGGGGGGGGGGGGTGGGGGGGGGGGGGGGTGGGGGGGGGGGGGGGTGGGGGGGGGGGGGGGTGGGGGGGGGGGGGGGTGGGGGGGGGGGGGGGTGGGGGGGGGGGGGGGTGGGGGGGGGGGGGGGTGGGGGGGGGGGGGGGTGGGGGGGGGGGGGGGTGGGGGGGGGGGGGGGTGGGGGGGGGGGGGGGTGGGGGGGGGGGGGGGTGGGGGGGGGGGGGGGTGGGGGGGGGGGGGGGTGGGGGGGGGGGGGGGTGGGGGGGGGGGGGGGTGGGGGGGGGGGGGGGTGGGGGGGGGGGGGGGTGGGGGGGGGGGGGGGTGGGGGGGGGGGGGGGTGGGGGGGGGGGGGGGTGGGGGGGGGGGGGGGTGGGGGGGGGGGGGGGTGGGGGGGGGGGGGGGTGGGGGGGGGGGGGGGTGGGGGGGGGGGGGGGTGGGGGGGGGGGGGGGTGGGGGGGGGGGGGGGTGGGGGGGGGGGGGGGTGGGGGGGGGGGGGGGTGGGGGGGGGGGGGGGTGGGGGGGGGGGGGGGTGGGGGGGGGGGGGGGTGGGGGGGGGGGGGGGTGGGGGGGGGGGGGGGTGGGGGGGGGGGGGGGTGGGGGGGGGGGGGGGTGGGGGGGGGGGGGGGTGGGGGGGGGGGGGGGTGGGGGGGGGGGGGGGTGGGGGGGGGGGGGGGTGGGGGGGGGGGGGGGTGGGGGGGGGGGGGGGTGGGGGGGGGGGGGGGTGGGGGGGGGGGGGGGTGGGGGGGGGGGGGGGTGGGGGGGGGGGGGGGTGGGGGGGGGGGGGGGTGGGGGGGGGGGGGGGTGGGGGGGGGGGGGGGTGGGGGGGGGGGGGGGTGGGGGGGGGGGGGGGTGGGGGGGGGGGGGGGTGGGGGGGGGGGGGGGTGGGGGGGGGGGGGGGTGGGGGGGGGGGGGGGTGGGGGGGGGGGGGGGTGGGGGGGGGGGGGGGTGGGGGGGGGGGGGGGTGGGGGGGGGGGGGGGTGGGGGGGGGGGGGGGTGGGGGGGGGGGGGGGTGGGGGGGGGGGGGGGTGGGGGGGGGGGGGGGTGGGGGGGGGGGGGGGTGGGGGGGGGGGGGGGTGGGGGGGGGGGGGGGTGGGGGGGGGGGGGGGTGGGGGGGGGGGGGGGTGGGGGGGGGGGGGGGTGGGGGGGGGGGGGGGTGGGGGGGGGGGGGGGTGGGGGGGGGGGGGGGTGGGGGGGGGGGGGGGTGGGGGGGGGGGGGGGTGGGGGGGGGGGGGGGTGGGGGGGGGGGGGGGTGGGGGGGGGGGGGGGTGGGGGGGGGGGGGGGTGGGGGGGGGGGGGGGTGGGGGGGGGGGGGGGTGGGGGGGGGGGGGGGTGGGGGGGGGGGGGGGTGGGGGGGGGGGGGGGTGGGGGGGGGGGGGGGTGGGGGGGGGGGGGGGTGGGGGGGGGGGGGGGTGGGGGGGGGGGGGGGTGGGGGGGGGGGGGGGTGGGGGGGGGGGGGGGTGGGGGGGGGGGGGGGTGGGGGGGGGGGGGGGTGGGGGGGGGGGGGGGTGGGGGGGGGGGGGGGTGGGGGGGGGGGGGGGTGGGGGGGGGGGGGGGTGGGGGGGGGGGGGGGTGGGGGGGGGGGGGGGTGGGGGGGGGGGGGGGTGGGGGGGGGGGGGGGTGGGGGGGGGGGGGGGTGGGGGGGGGGGGGGGTGGGGGGGGGGGGGGGTGGGGGGGGGGGGGGGTGGGGGGGGGGGGGGGTGGGGGGGGGGGGGGGTGGGGGGGGGGGGGGGTGGGGGGGGGGGGGGGTGGGGGGGGGGGGGGGTGGGGGGGGGGGGGGGTGGGGGGGGGGGGGGGTGGGGGGGGGGGGGGGTGGGGGGGGGGGGGGGTGGGGGGGGGGGGGGGTGGGGGGGGGGGGGGGTGGGGGGGGGGGGGGGTGGGGGGGGGGGGGGGTGGGGGGGGGGGGGGGTGGGGGGGGGGGGGGGTGGGGGGGGGGGGGGGTGGGGGGGGGGGGGGGTGGGGGGGGGGGGGGGTGGGGGGGGGGGGGGGTGGGGGGGGGGGGGGGTGGGGGGGGGGGGGGGTGGGGGGGGGGGGGGGTGGGGGGGGGGGGGGGTGGGGGGGGGGGGGGGTGGGGGGGGGGGGGGGTGGGGGGGGGGGGGGGTGGGGGGGGGGGGGGGTGGGGGGGGGGGGGGGTGGGGGGGGGGGGGGGTGGGGGGGGGGGGGGGTGGGGGGGGGGGGGGGTGGGGGGGGGGGGGGGTGGGGGGGGGGGGGGGTGGGGGGGGGGGGGGGTGGGGGGGGGGGGGGGTGGGGGGGGGGGGGGGTGGGGGGGGGGGGGGGTGGGGGGGGGGGGGGGTGGGGGGGGGGGGGGGTGGGGGGGGGGGGGGGTGGGGGGGGGGGGGGGTGGGGGGGGGGGGGGGTGGGGGGGGGGGGGGGTGGGGGGGGGGGGGGGTGGGGGGGGGGGGGGGTGGGGGGGGGGGGGGGTGGGGGGGGGGGGGGGTGGGGGGGGGGGGGGGTGGGGGGGGGGGGGGGTGGGGGGGGGGGGGGGTGGGGGGGGGGGGGGGTGGGGGGGGGGGGGGGTGGGGGGGGGGGGGGGTGGGGGGGGGGGGGGGTGGGGGGGGGGGGGGGTGGGGGGGGGGGGGGGTGGGGGGGGGGGGGGGTGGGGGGGGGGGGGGGTGGGGGGGGGGGGGGGTGGGGGGGGGGGGGGGTGGGGGGGGGGGGGGGTGGGGGGGGGGGGGGGTGGGGGGGGGGGGGGGTGGGGGGGGGGGGGGGTGGGGGGGGGGGGGGGTGGGGGGGGGGGGGGGTGGGGGGGGGGGGGGGTGGGGGGGGGGGGGGGTGGGGGGGGGGGGGGGTGGGGGGGGGGGGGGGTGGGGGGGGGGGGGGGTGGGGGGGGGGGGGGGTGGGGGGGGGGGGGGGTGGGGGGGGGGGGGGGTGGGGGGGGGGGGGGGTGGGGGGGGGGGGGGGTGGGGGGGGGGGGGGGTGGGGGGGGGGGGGGGTGGGGGGGGGGGGGGGTGGGGGGGGGGGGGGGTGGGGGGGGGGGGGGGTGGGGGGGGGGGGGGGTGGGGGGGGGGGGGGGTGGGGGGGGGGGGGGGTGGGGGGGGGGGGGGGTGGGGGGGGGGGGGGGTGGGGGGGGGGGGGGGTGGGGGGGGGGGGGGGTGGGGGGGGGGGGGGGTGGGGGGGGGGGGGGGTGGGGGGGGGGGGGGGTGGGGGGGGGGGGGGGTGGGGGGGGGGGGGGGTGGGGGGGGGGGGGGGTGGGGGGGGGGGGGGGTGGGGGGGGGGGGGGGTGGGGGGGGGGGGGGGTGGGGGGGGGGGGGGGTGGGGGGGGGGGGGGGTGGGGGGGGGGGGGGGTGGGGGGGGGGGGGGGTGGGGGGGGGGGGGGGTGGGGGGGGGGGGGGGTGGGGGGGGGGGGGGGTGGGGGGGGGGGGGGGTGGGGGGGGGGGGGGGTGGGGGGGGGGGGGGGTGGGGGGGGGGGGGGGTGGGGGGGGGGGGGGGTGGGGGGGGGGGGGGGTGGGGGGGGGGGGGGGTGGGGGGGGGGGGGGGTGGGGGGGGGGGGGGGTGGGGGGGGGGGGGGGTGGGGGGGGGGGGGGGTGGGGGGGGGGGGGGGTGGGGGGGGGGGGGGGTGGGGGGGGGGGGGGGTGGGGGGGGGGGGGGGTGGGGGGGGGGGGGGGTGGGGGGGGGGGGGGGTGGGGGGGGGGGGGGGTGGGGGGGGGGGGGGGTGGGGGGGGGGGGGGGTGGGGGGGGGGGGGGGTGGGGGGGGGGGGGGGTGGGGGGGGGGGGGGGTGGGGGGGGGGGGGGGTGGGGGGGGGGGGGGGTGGGGGGGGGGGGGGGTGGGGGGGGGGGGGGGTGGGGGGGGGGGGGGGTGGGGGGGGGGGGGGGTGGGGGGGGGGGGGGGTGGGGGGGGGGGGGGGTGGGGGGGGGGGGGGGTGGGGGGGGGGGGGGGTGGGGGGGGGGGGGGGTGGGGGGGGGGGGGGGTGGGGGGGGGGGGGGGTGGGGGGGGGGGGGGGTGGGGGGGGGGGGGGGTGGGGGGGGGGGGGGGTGGGGGGGGGGGGGGGTGGGGGGGGGGGGGGGTGGGGGGGGGGGGGGGTGGGGGGGGGGGGGGGTGGGGGGGGGGGGGGGTGGGGGGGGGGGGGGGTGGGGGGGGGGGGGGGTGGGGGGGGGGGGGGGTGGGGGGGGGGGGGGGTGGGGGGGGGGGGGGGTGGGGGGGGGGGGGGGTGGGGGGGGGGGGGGGTGGGGGGGGGGGGGGGTGGGGGGGGGGGGGGGTGGGGGGGGGGGGGGGTGGGGGGGGGGGGGGGTGGGGGGGGGGGGGGGTGGGGGGGGGGGGGGGTGGGGGGGGGGGGGGGTGGGGGGGGGGGGGGGTGGGGGGGGGGGGGGGTGGGGGGGGGGGGGGGTGGGGGGGGGGGGGGGTGGGGGGGGGGGGGGGTGGGGGGGGGGGGGGGTGGGGGGGGGGGGGGGTGGGGGGGGGGGGGGGTGGGGGGGGGGGGGGGTGGGGGGGGGGGGGGGTGGGGGGGGGGGGGGGTGGGGGGGGGGGGGGGTGGGGGGGGGGGGGGGTGGGAGGTAGGGGGGGTGGGGGAGGGGGGGGGTGGGGGGGGGGGGGGGGGGGGGGGGGGGGGGGGGGGGGGGGGGGGGGGGGGGGGGGGGGGGGGGTGGGGGTGGGGGGGGGGGGGGGGGGGGGGGGGGGGGGGGGGGGGGGGGGGGGGGGGGGGGGGGGGGGGGGGGGGGGGGGGTGGGGGGGGGGGGGGGGGGGGGGGGGGGGGGAGGGGGGGGGGGGGGGGTGGCAATTGGCCATGCTGGCAGGGGCTGATGGGAATTGTAGTCCATGAACATCTGGAGAGCCGCAGGTTGCAGACCCCTGGCCTAGATCTATTGAGAGCCTCCCACATAGCTGATGTATATGTTTTGTGATGCCACTCAAAGAAAATACTATTATTATATATTGGAAAAACAATGTGTCTTAAGAGTCAGTTGCATTTGCATGCCTCTATTAAATTACCCCCTTGTTGCTGTTCAGTTTAAGGTGCTTATGCGTTGCATTCATTACATGTAGTTCTGAGTCAAGATTATAAACTAAGAAGGGTGCGCCCTCAGCCCTAACAACTACTATTAAAGAAATTAAAGACAGTGAAAACCAGCAAGCTTCTAGGAATATAATAAAAATATTTTTATTTGGTTAAAAATAGTTTTGTAATTTGGACAGAATACGCCATTATAATACTTGTATTGCATAAACCCCGAATGAGAACTCTGTACCATTTCCAGGCTTTCTTAACTAAACTAGATCACTACAGTACAGCACGATCACATGAATTTTTATAAGGCAGTTTTAAGGCAAGACAGGCATCACGAGTCATCTGCTTTTAAGTAATAGTGTTGTTCTATAGTTTGAGCTGTTAAGAGTTATTTCTGTTTTCCTCACAAGAGAAAGATAGACAATAAAAATTACTTTACCACTAGATTACAGGTTCAGTTTCCAGGGTATTGTGTGGTTTTCCGGGTTCAGTTTCCCCCTTTGGTCACTCAACCCTTATTTTCCTGAGTTTATGAGTTGATGGAGAGTCTTATTTACTGCTAATGTTTTCTAGTTTCTCTTCAGAAGACATGCATTCAACCATTAGCTTTTTGCCCCAAGGAGACTGCAGACAATTACCTTACAGACACTGCGGTTTAGATAAGAGGATGATATTTTGACCAAGTCCAAGAAATAATGGAGTCCCCTATCAGTTTGTGATCTGGAAGTTCCCAGTAGATAACACTATAAAGCAATTACATAAAACATAAATTGAAGGGAGTGTGCAAATTTCTCCTTAGAATGTTCTGTTCAGAACCTTCAAAACCTTTGCCTCAATCCAAAGACTTAAATTAAACTAAATTCCAGTTTGCTCTTGTACTTTGTCAGATGTATACTCCAGATATGTTGGAGCTTAATCTCATATATACATACCAGACTTGTACCTGCAAATCCAGCAATTATAATGATTAAAATTGAACCCATTTAAAAGTCTGACATAACTTCACATGCTCTGATCAAGTAGTCTGCTCACTCTTCCTATTTTCTTCTCATGGTATCATGCAGCCAAGAACACTGCACAGCAGACCTCTGAAAGTTGTTATTAGCTGGAAACCTCAAGAACTTGTCATGGCTTATTCAACTCTCTAACTTAATGGGAAGCAAATGAGCCCAAAGCAATTAAAAATGAAGGGGAAGGAAACATGTAGTTTTGTTAGCAGCAGTCCCCTCTCCAAGCTATCTACAAATACAAACCATACAACAGCCTCTTTGTGTGAAATCCTCTGCCTTATAAAGGAAGGGTGGACAAAATATTAAGGCTACGGTTAAAAACCTGTCTAACCCTAACCCTGTCTTGTCCTTTCCTGAGTAAAAGGCTATAACTGTTTAAAACATCTAACGGAGCCTCAAGGAGTTCAGCCTAAATACATTCACAGAAAATATATACCTAGCTATCTCGTTTGCTGAGGAGAAACTAAACATGACCATCATCAGAGTGACCTTCCTGTCCAGTGCTGTAAAATACAAGAAGCACATGTGACTTATTCCATTACACTCACACACACAAATTGCTGTCAGTTTTTTCTCTCAGTCAGTGTGAAACCTGCTGTCAACAGCTGAAAAGCAAGTCTTTAGAGGTCAAAGTCCTGACTCTGAGGAGCTGAATGAAGGAAAACAAAACCTGAACACAGGTTTGCATCTTGTGCTCCCTATGCCTCATTCTGTACAAATTAAAATGTACTAAGAATGTCAACAAAGCCACTAGGCGAATGGATCTATTTAAGCTGGACAAGCAAGTGTAATCAAAAGAAAGCTAAGCCTTTAAATGAGTAACAGGAGTCAGACAACACAGGACATGTCACCATGTGGAAAACGTTTGTGCGTATGTATGGAAAATATATTTAGTGTTAATAAAAATTGCACTTAACACTTCTGGGCAATTCTTTTCAACCTTGACTGACAAGTATCTTATTGCAGTTTTTCACCATCAACCCACAGTTCTTCAGCTGCATCAGACCTTGCCTACTAACTGCATGGATCCAACATATACCAGGCTAGTTAGTCACACACATATCTACTTTCCAAAAGTCATTTCATGGCGAGCAGGTCTTGGAAGGCAAGAAAACAGTCAACAGTACTTTGGACTTCTCAGACATGTAGTTCTGACCCCCAAAAAAGGTCTTGTTTCAGGACAGTTTCATATATAAGCATTCTTATTTACACAAGGTATCATTAAATACATTCTGCTTGTAGTTTATGCTGGTCATATAGTATGACTGTAAGTCAAGTGCAATTCAGATAACCACATTTGAACACAATAAAAAAGCAGCATGTTTAAAACACAGCCCCTCTTCCTTCTTACACAGGTGCAAAGTCCATATCTGCATTCTAAGCAATGCTTGCCACAGCTTCCTCTGTCATCTCTCCTCGTCTCCGGTAATTCTTGACAATACTGTATGTGCCACTGATCAAAAACACTGCTGAGATGGCAGCAAAATAACCAGCATAGATCATGAACTGCAGCAAAAAGTGGGGGGGGGGGGGGGGAAAAAAAGCACATTGTTAACAAACTGCAAAGCAAAGTTAGAGAACTGATTGCTTCTCGGTTGCAGGATAAGTAGTATATGCATAAATAACTACAGACTGCTATTGGTCCCAAGTATCATACAGATACCTATTTGTTTCCCTCTGGGGGGCAATTTAAATTCTTGACAATACTGTATGTGCCACTGATCAAAAACACTGCTGAGATGGCAGCAAAATAACCAGCATAGATCATGAACTGCAGCAAAAAGTGGGGGGGGGGGGGAGAATAACAGCACATTGTTAACAAACTGCAAAGCAAAGTTAGAGAACTGATTGCTTCTCGGCTGCAGGATAAGTAGTATATGCATAAATAACTACAGACTGCTATTGGTCCCAAGTATCATACAGATACCTATTTGTTTCCCTCTGGGGGGCAATTTAAATCAGGAAAAACATTCAACCCCGAATTCCCACACCAAAGCCCCCAATCTAGATTTGTCCCTCACTGCTTCTTCCATTTAAAAGGTATAGGACAGTGATGGTGAACCTTTTCGAGACCGAGTGCCCAAACTGCAACCCAAAACCCACTTATTTATTGCAAAGTGCCAACATGGCAATTTAACCTGAATGCTGAGGTTTTAGTTAAGAAAAAAACAGTTGGCTCCGAGGCGTGCGTTACTCGGGAGTAAGCTTGCTGGTAGTTGTTGGCTTTGCTTTGAAGCAACCATGCAACTCTTCCAACGGGTGAATCACGACCCTAGGAGGGTTTACTCAGAAGCAAGCCACATTGCCAGCAAACGAGCTTACTCCCAGGTAAAGGAACGCGCTTTAGTTCTTTGCATGAAAATCAGTGGGGTTTAACAATTCTTAACAGAGTTACCTACATTGCTTCCCCAAAACTAGGTCTTAGCTTTAATGCTAATAATTCAGCCCAGCAGCCCAGGCCAGCCTAGATGTGTGTGTGTGTGGGGGGAGTGATTTTCCACCCCCCACATGATGAACTCTGTGCGTTGCCCACAGAGAGGGCTCTGAGTGCCACCTCTGGCACCCATGCCATAGGTTCGCCATCACTGGTATAGGAGAACATGATAAGGTACAGCATGTGTAATGACTAATTTAGCAATCAGCCGCTAAATACCATTATGCATTTCTAGCATCCATGAGCAACACAGCTGAGGAAAAAACACTCTCCTCACCTTTGCCTATCAAGGGAAACGCATCATTCATCTCCTAGAGACACTGTGTGGGATCACAATGAGCTTCTTACTCCCAACACTGAAACAGGGAGCAGTCTTTAGGAAAACTGTACATTCTCTCCCCCAATAAGATTAAGCACAAGCCTTACCTGTGTAAATATATCCAACCCAAGCCCTTTTGAATCAACTACAATGAATGTAAGCAGGCTCTGTAGTGCCAGGGCGATGAAAGTATTGATACCAAACACCAGGGCATAGCGCTCAACGCTTAAATTTGTAGCAATCTGGAACCTACACAGGAAAGAACAAAAATACACAGCTTGAAAAAACAAAAATGGGGAGACCCCAGAGCTGTTCAAAGTTAACAACACAGGTATACTTCCAAATGACTTCCCAGATACAGAGCCAAGCTAGACAGCAACAGCAGCAGCTCCATGTGTCTGCATCCCCACTCACAGAAGAAACAAATAGCAGCCTGAACTTTAACATCATAAAAGAGGTTGTGAATGAAGGAAGAAAAAAAATTGAGGTTGTGAATGAAGGAAGCCTAATGCCACCAATTCCTGCAAGGTCCCTTCCCCCCAGCACATTTTTTAACCAGGTCCCTGAACACTGGAACCCCAGCTGGAAAAAAGTGCCTGTAGTGAGAGACTGCAGACAGATAAATAAGGGAAGGACTCAGCATCCCTCATCTGCATGTTGTTTGCTTTTAGCATTGGGCACAACCCACCACCCCTTTGAACAACAGGGTCAGTTCCATTGTAAACATCCAGATCTGCTGCAGGGACATCTAGTTTGGCCGTTAAACATTTCTGTATGATTTTATCATGCAGCCCACATATTAACAACACTGCTGACACTTCCCTCCCAAAGGGAAATTCAAGGCAGCTTTACTGGTTGCGCTATCCCAGGTCAGTAACATTCAGTGTGTCCTTGCGTTAATCTCCATTTCTGGTCTGTAAAATGGAAGTAGCATCCTCCATTGGTGTTGGGAGAATAAACTGGATGTGGAAATATTACCTACCCAGAGCATTCAGGGTATGTTGTATATGGCTTGTAAACAATGGAGGGAATGAAAAAAACTACAGTACAGAACTACTAAAATAAGGCAGGTGAACTAATCAGACTTGAGCATAACTGACAAAATTCAGCAATGCAGCAACAGCTGCAACATGTTACCAGATAGCAGATGGGGTAACAGAACAAAGTTGCAAAACAAACTTGCAGCCCAATCCAGTACATGTTTACCCTGAAGTGACTCCCACTGGGCTCAACAAGATTCAGCCTTGGAAAACATTCAAAGAACTGCAGCAACTGACTGACATGGGGACATGATCTCTGACGGCATGGACGGTGAACCACTGGCAAAAATGTCCCAGGCAGAAAAACCTTCACTGAAGTGAAGTCTTAATTTATGGTCAATGACCAAATACAAAAACCTTCACTGGAGTCTTACAGAAACCAGCTCAGTCTGGTGTTCTGCAGATTTAATCACTTAGACAAGGTTTCCATTTGCTACTCAGATTTATAAGCAAAAAAATAATTGGTTCCAGTCGAACAGTTAAGTAAACTGCTTGTCGATACACAAAAAGTTACAGGTGCTTGAAAATACCAGCCGGATCCACAGCAATCTAAAGAGCTACCACTACTTTTTGTTCTTTTCTAACATGTGCACCTTGTGTGACCTTTCTATGATCCGTACTTTGCCTTTTGCAGCAAATCTGGACATTGCCCAAAAAAGTCATATGCTTCTCTGAACAGCTACCGCATTATACTGCAAGGTGAATGGTATTACACAAACCAACTGAACAGCTTGTACAGCAGCCAATATTTTTCCTGAATAAGCAGGTTTGGAAGACAGATGACATGGAATTTATAATACAAATGGCTTGTTTTCATCCTGAGATTGCCACTGATTTATTGGCTTCACACCCAAGGGTACAGGAGATGGTGGAAACCACAATGTATGGATATAAACATGCTGCATATAGCAGAATGGAAACACTTTTCTCCAAAATTTGCACAAATATGGGACAGTATCATAGATGATACTAGGCTTTTTAGTTAAAATATAATCAAGACTAAGGAGACACAAGCTCTCAACCTTGCTTAGATTACAAAGTTCTGATTTCAGCCTGCATTCATCAGGTTCAGATGTGTTCCAGCCAACCAGACACATACCTGAATGAGGCACTGTGACCATCTATTTGAAATTTATGAATCGAACTATTCCTCATGATTGTCAGATTAGCAAGGAAAAGGAAGTGGCCTCCATGAGATTAAAAGGCAACACAGTTTTGTACCAAACATATGTTAGACAAGCATCCAATGTTTTAATTCAGTATTAAGTATTCCCATTTACAGGACCATGATAGCATATCAGTACTGGGTTGAATTCAGTAAACTAAAATGCTTTGTTCAAAAGCTAAGAGAATTATCCCAGGGAATGGTTAATCCTGAAACCATCTTTCTTCCTTTTCTTCATGAGAATCTTCCCTATGCTAGCTTGTGGCTCTTTATGCACAGGTAGCATGCACTGTAATTGTCAAAGTTTGTTTGCAAGCACTTACGTTGCAATGGTGATGAGCAGCATATAGATAATTCGGAATATAACATAGGAAGCATAGCACACCCAGATGTTTCGGACTGTGTCCATGATATAAACAGAACCAGCAATGAAGAGAGAGAACAGTGCTAAGGCTATCTCACCCCAGGTAGTCCAAGATGCTTTTATGTGGCCCACGATAAAGACAGCCACTGCTCCTACAAACACAAAAATGAGGGGAAAAGGTTACTGTCCAAAAAACGTTCTATTCGAGCATCTTTATGTTGGACACATTTTTAGAAATATCTGTTAACATCAGAGATCTGGAGAGGGACTGTCATGGGCAGCTTTCCTAAATATTCTATCAGCTATTTTGAGAATTTCACACAGTTCAGATGCAACAGAAAGAGGTATACAACCAGTATTGCCACTCATTCTACATTAGTATTGCCAGGACAGAAATGTGAATGTACGCATTTCACAAGTTATTTTTTTATCATCTAAAATAATCAAAGGAATTTCATCAGCACACATGATAGAATTTTTCTGCCATCTCCATCCAATTTCATCATTTATATCAGCATCTATAATAACAAGAATTCTGTTTTCAAGCAACATTCTTGACCCAATTCTGTACAATAGAAGTCATTTTAGATTATCCTTTGAAGTGGTTGTTAAGCTGATTAAACGTGAGTGGAAGAAAAATTTTAAGTTTGCAATTCAAAAAATATTTGGTCTACAAAAAAGCCTGCCACTAGCACCCCAAAATCCTGGTACATAAAAATCCTTAATACATAATAATATGCAATTACCATGTTAACCATAGGAGATTCACATCAACAGTCTGCAAGAGCCTTCTTTAAACACAGGAAGTAATTCCTTTGCATGTTTAACCTGTGCCTTTAAAAGTTGTCTTTGTTTTTTTCTGTAAAGTTGTTGCCTTATGGAGAATTTGGCCAAAAGACTAAGACTGTATCAAGCCGCTAGACAAATTCAACTGTAAGACCTGCCATTCAAATAAGACCAGTTTTGGCATTTTGCTCTCTAAAGCACCTGTGCCTGCCTAGAAAACCCCTTAAGGGAGTGATGCGGAATCGGACTTGCAGAGTAGCTGAAGTTTAGAAAGAATGACATGTTTCTGCTACAAACCTTGCAGTCCTGAGATGCGGGAGGTGAAACAAACATCCCCCTAATGGTCATATTTTTGCCCGTCCTGACGCTTCCAGGAGCCTGGAAGGAGGACCATTTCCAGTCAGGCAACAGGGTGGGGCAGGGAGACTTAAACCTGTCCCTTACCCAACATGGCAGTTCCAATCCATTCTCCTTTATCACTACACACAGACCACAGTGCATTTTGCAGCTCAATTATACCTTGAGGGCTCTGAACAGAGATTCCCCAGAGGTTCCAGGTGGTTTGTGTTTTTAAATGCACAAAAGGGTCTGGCCTGCAGAATAGGTCATCCAATCTGGGCGATCTTTAAGATTTTCATAGTTAGTGCAAAGAAGACTTATAGGAGTTAAGAGAGTGGGAGGGTAAAGGGGTGATAAAGAAAAAAAGAGAGACAGTTATGTAGAAGATTTCCTAGCCAATATGGGTGGACAATTACCCAGTTTGTGGCAGTGCGGAAAATGCTTGTATTAGCATAACCAGGTTCCACCTGGCATTACACTGGCCACATACTCATGTGTTTGAAATGCTGAAGCTGTTACTTCCTTAGATGACTTTTCCAGGATGCTCCTGTAAACACTATTATCTCCGGCCTGGATTTCAAAACATATTACTAAATGGACAGTAGAGGCAACTGAGTCATCCTCATACATATTACATGCAACACACAGCACTGTTTACAAAGGGTGGGGTTTACCCCGACACTAGAGGGAGGGGGGTCATGGGAACAACTAGCAACAGTACACATCAGAGCCCAGTAGTAAAACATAGCATAGCCCTGCAGTCTACAGGCTTACGTTCACCTCTAAAACATGCTGTTAAAGCCCTAACTTACCCAACAGTGTGGAAACAGCCTCTACGCCTCCATTATAGATCTCAGAGTTCTGAGAAGGTTGCACCAGCTCCCACAAGCCTTGAACATAGTTTATGATCTGGAAGTAGCCACATGTCGACAGAGCCCACCACACGGACCAACAGAGCAGAGGCTGTGAAGAGTAACACTGCAGGAAGTCCTTCCAGAGCTCTTTGATAACCTTGACGATGTCCACTTTTTGGCCCTGTGTAGATTAAAAAACAATTCCAGCAGTCTGTCTACCCACCTGTCGCTATCACCCACAAGCCAGTGCTAGTGCAAAACATTGTCCCTGCCATTTATTTGAGGAGTGACAAGCACCACACAGTAATGCCTCTGGTTCTGTCTATAAAACAGCAAATCCCAACACATGACAAGTGGAACCAAAGGCCAACAATTCACATGACCACATCATTCTAATTTGCACTATGCCTTTGGCAGATGGTTTGTCAGATCAAAAGATCATAAGCCCAAATCCCAATTAGGTGATGCCAACACAGTTCTTGTAAAATCCAACAGATGGAATAAGTTGGTTTAAAGCCATAAACTGGCAAATCTGATGAATCTTTTGCCACATAGTTTCAAGACAAACTGCAGATATGGTGAGAACTGTGCCTTCCAACCACAAACATTTTAACATTAAGCAACATTTGTTCTAACTTGTAAGCTTGCAACTGTGTGAACAATGAAAAGTGACTGTGTGAACAGTGAGAAGAAACTGCTTCTAGCAACAATTTAGCCAACATAGTTACACTAGGGGGTAATTATTTCCACTGTACTGCAAAACAAAGTTAGACGTGCTGAATTTTTTGGAATGCCCAGAGAAAGTTTTTCAAAATGCATCAAGGGCTTTACAACTGACTTAAAGGGGAGGAAGAGACTTTATATTACATTTGTACTTGCTCTTGTTCGAAGGAGGTTCCACCTGATTCCCTGCAGAAAATCACAGGTTGCTTGTTTTATCATTGACATTCTTGACAGGAATTACTAGTATCTTTGCCTATGTGGGCATTCATACAGCAAAGGAAATGGGGTCTTGGGAATAAAACAAATTTGAATAAGAGAAATGTATTCATATCCTTGCTCTTGGCCATCATCTACCAGGTGGCTACAACCAGCCACATATTCTCTGTGAATTAATTCCTGCCTATAAACAGAAGCACATGAAGCAGTCTTCAGCTGAAGCAGACCATTGGTCTAGCAAGGTCAATACCGTCTACTCAGAGTGGCACTAAATCTTTGGAGACTCACTTAAAGGTAAATCACCTCAGATTCATTTAACTGGTGATGTCAGGGATAGAATCAGGGAACTTTTGTATGCAAAATAGATGCTCTACAACCAAGAGAGCCCCTCCTCAAACAGCCAGCCGCTATGACTTCAGTCAAAATAAGATTTGAATACTCTTTGTGTATTGTATATTTAGTGCTACAAGAATTATTAGGGAGGGTTTTTAATGAAAGATTTTAGGCCAGTGGTGGCGAACCTTTGGCACTCCAGATGGTATGGACTACAATTCCCATCAGCCCCTGCCAGCATGGCCAATTGCTCATGCTGGCAGGGGCTGATGGGAATTGTAGTCCATACCATCTGGAGTGCCAAAGGTTCACCATCACGGTTTTAGGCCCTTAAAGTTTTGGTTTTTGGGCCCTCAAGTTGCAGCTGGCTTATGTTGATACCACAGAGTTTTAAAGGCAAGAGACATTCAGAGGTGGTTGCCAGTGCCTGCCTCTACATAACAACACTAGGCTTCCTTGGTGGTCTCCCATCCAAATACTAACCAGGACTATCCAGATCAAGGCACAGAAGTACAAACATCGCTTTAACTAAAAAAGGAAGTCCAACAAAGAAAGGGGACAATATTTGCCCAATTGGAGTAAAGACAATGCCAATCCATAAAAATAACTTTCCTCAATTCATAGCAGGCTATGATATCTGAAGTCACTATCCCATGGAAACGATCTTTTTAAAAAAAGTTGCCAAAGCAGTAAAAGAATGGGAATGAAACAGGCAAACAAGGGGAGGGGGTAGTTCAGTTAACATTTTGCCATACTCAGATTGATACAAGGTACACGTTCAATGTGGGACTCATGCTAATGTTCTTCTTAGTATCCAACCGAGGAGAGGATGTAAGTAACTAAGGTAAGTCATCCATTTCCTGAAAATTCTGAAATCCTCATCCAAAAGGTATGAAAATGAATATACACCTAGTAAACAACTGATTAAAAACAAGAGGATCTGGCACGGTCTATCAGCTTTAATTAACGTCTCAAAGTCATTAGCCAAGATTATTATCAAAGCACACCTAGCAACCATTGTTCTTAACATCAATCATAACATGCTGGGGCACATGTTATTTTACCAAGTGTTCTCAAGATAGGGCCAAATGCAACTGATATGTTTACAACCCACATAGAAAATAATGCCAGTAAATGTCTTCCACAAAGAGACAATAGTTTCAAAAACTTATTTTAAAAAGCCTGTAAGACCTATATCTCCTCTATGCTCCCTAAGAGCAGATCTGTCCTATCTTGTTACCTGAACCCCAAGAGTGGTGGATAGAATTTTTATTCTGAAAAAAAAAGTTAAATCGGGTCACAGCATTCAACCTTGCACTTAAACAGCACATTGCAGTCTTTGGGTGAAAGCAGTTTTAAAATCAGCACTGCCACTATTGCAAAGCTGTACAATATGATGAAAGCCAGTTTTCTCAAGAAGAGATCAACACAACACTACATTTATTATCTAGATACAAGACCTACTGAATTGAAGGACAAAGGGCAGATGCAGGGTTAGAGAAAGAGCTAGCAAGCAACATGAACAGATTTGCTATAGCAATGACACCGAAAGAGTACTAAACCCAAAGACAAAAAAGGATCAGTCAGTCCCCTCTGACACCAGCCATTGTCAATGTCCTTTTTGAACAGATGCCTTTTCCTTGTTTTCAGGTAACCATTTTGCACCAATAACTGTAATTACGCAGCATATATAAGTGGCAACCCAAGAGCCTCTTGGTCACATTGTAGCATGATCAAGATCTCTAAAAAAACAGAACAAAACAAAGAGGCAGGTAGAATTCTCAACAGTAGCCTGCTCCTGTGCGTGCACACACCCCCACCCCACATCTTTGCTTTCCTGGCTCAACCATATGCCTTATCTTCCATCAGAGAAAGGTGTACAGAGAATAGATGCAAAGGCTCTCCTAGCAGAGGTAGCAGTCGGAAACTTTCAAAGGAAGCAAGCAGCCTCCTTTCTCTGCCCAGTCTTTCACACTTCATTCAATTTTTGTATCAAACCAGAAAGAAGACTTTTTGCCACGTAAACAAGGCAAGCCTCACTGAGATAATCAAAGGACAGCAGCACTTCCTCCAGGCAGCACAACTACCTGGTAAGGCCTCACAGACATTACTAAATGCCACTGGTCTTCTGTTATGTTTTACATTTCTAAGTGGTCAAGCCTTAGGTGTCTTCCATACAGGGACAAACTTTTGTAGTTTTCCCATTGTTGGTGCAGATGCAAATAAAGGCAGCAGCAACAAGGTTTCCACCTCACAGGGTTGTGCATGAATGAATCATAATATTGAGTGTTTTCTTGGATTAAAAAGCAAGGGGAAAAACACCTCCCAGAATAATTGAACTCAGGATAGATAACCCATTTGGAAGACATCTTAGTTGAACAAATAGTCACTTCCTTACAAAAGTATCCGTTCCAAATAAAGTGGAACTTTTAAAACAGTCTTCTCATGGAGAAGATGCGACCACAACTTCCCTGACTGCAAAACATACTGGCAACTCTGAGGAAGTCTTTTCTATTAAGAGGAAGTTTAGTATCACCCCACTCCTAAAGCCATCTCCAGTACTTTGACTGAGGCCCTTTCCACACAGGCCTCCGGGCGCCCTCACACTGGCAAGAATTCTGCCGGCGTGGGGGTGGAGGCCGTTCGCACGCAAGCGTGCGAGCGGCCCCAGCAGAGGCTGGCGCAGGAGAGGCGGCTCCGCATGGAGCCGCCTCTTCCCTGTCCCTCTCTTACTTACCTTGTCGCCGTCGTCGCCCTGCTGTCCTCCTAAGCCCCGCCCGCAGCTGCCCTCCGACCTCCAGGGGTTGGGAGGACAGAAGGGCTTAGGAAGATGGCGGGGCGACGATGGCGACGAGGTAAGTAAGAGAGGGACTGGGGAAACAGCGTGTTCTAGGTGCCGTTGGGACTGCGCCGCAGAGAACACGCTGTTTTCTCAAAAACAACCCTTTAAACGGGTGTTTTTGAGGACGGCCTGACGCCGCCCTGAGGGAGGGGAAGGGGAGCCAGGTTGGCGATGCTGCGTTTCTGCAGCGCCGCCTGTGCGAACAGCGGCATGGGGGCGGCGTTTTTGCCGTCCCCAGGCCGCCGGGCCCACCTTGGCCCGTCGCGGAAAAGGGCCGCAGGTACCATTAAAATAAAACGCTGGCACAACCTTTGGAAAGTAAACTCAGATTGGAGACTCATTTTTTATTCTTTAGTCAAGAATCACATGAAAACAAGACAATTCTACATATCATGCAGACACCAGAATCAAAATGAGGAACAACTCCTATATGCTCCTGTGAAGGACCTAAGGAACAGGCAAAGCCAGAAAAGCCTGAATCTAAAGTCTGAATCCCTCACAGAGCCTGAACATATGAATGATGGAATGGGAGTGGCTGGAGTTTCAGAAAGAGTCAAAGTTTCAGTCAGCATCAGAAGAGGTTCAACTCTGAGATCCAGACAGAACAGATGTATTGAGTGTCTGTGGAATTGATGGGAAGATAGTACTGGGGAAAGAAGGGACTCTACTCTAGCCAAGAAGGGGAATTATCTTCTAGGGAGAGAAGAATTCCTAGCCCAGGGTCTAAGAGCAGGACTAGTTCATCATCTGGACATAGGGAGAAGAACTGAGGGAACTGACAGTGAAAGAGGAACCATTCACTAGTCAGAAGGGGAACTTACACTACATGTAGGAGAAGAATTCCCACCCTCGTTCTTTAAAGGGATCTTTACTTTTACTTCACTTTTAAAAATGATCTTTATCTTTACTCGTTCTTTACTTCAAATGCTTTGAAGTAATGCTGAGGTTTAGGAAGTATGAAGGGAAAGTGAGGGGGGAGAATACTCCTTTTGTATAATTTACAGGCACCAGAGTTAACACCTGAATCCCTGAGTGTTTGCTTGTATTAAATCTGTGAAACATCTTGAAAGTCTATCGCATATTAAAACATTAAGAACTCTGACCTACTAAAATGTTAACAATTAGCCAACCCCATTTATGCTGAGCTTTGAAATCAACTTCATACTTGTATAAAAATACTCCTTTCTTTATCATATTTTTCCTATCCTATTCCCCTGAAGTGTTTAATAAAATTCTACTATTTATTTGTTAAACTCTGAAAAAGCTTATTGTGTGATTGAGGTAAACCAGAAATAAAGGTGGGATCATCCCAGTTCCCTAAGCTGGTTCAGATATACATTTATTTTAAAGACATACAGTGTCGGACAATTGAAGAGTAGTCATACCTCCTCTGTCTCTCTCCAGTATCTCTACTTCCATTAGCTAACTAGACATAATCATACCCTCATCACTTACAGAAAATAAAAAGAACAGCAGAGCTCTCACAAGTGGGATAATTTCGAATACCACAACAAATTAGAAATCTATATGCACAATTCCTTCTTTGGCCCCAGACACCCCCATCTAGTAGTATCAACAGTGTGGATCCTTGGCAGATGCTTGGCTAAGCAGCATTTAGGGGATACACACTTGATGGCACAGTTGCACTTTCAGTGTAGTTGAATTCTGGAATACAGCCTGCAAAAAAGGGGATACTTTCCCCAGTAGGTACAGCAACCTTTTTTTTTTCCAGAAACAGAAATTAAATCCCTCAGTCCCGTCAGCAACTGAGTAAACTGACACATGCAGCATTGACAGAACAGCCAACGTGGAAGAACCTACTCCCACAGATCGGGTGTTGCAAATTTCAGTAAAAGCACTAGGGGGCAAATGGAGAAACAAGATGAAATTAAAAAGCAGACAGACAAGTAGAAGAAGAAAAGCAACATTTGCTAACGAAAGACAAGCTTAAGCAGCTGTAATGCAATTCAGATTCCCACTGAAGGTCTGAAGAACAAGATCCTACACTCAATGGCTCACTAGAAAAGGACTCTTGTGCAATGGTGTTTGATGCAGAAACATTAATTCTTTGGAATGTTAAACAGCTTTCAGCTGCAGCCCAGCCAAAAAAAACCCCCTTAAAACAAAAGAGAACCTTTTTAGTCAAAGAGCAGACTTCCAAGTAATTGTTGGTTCTGCTTACCCCAAAAAGTTCCCTCTGTGCTGACATATTTGTTGCAGGGTTCTCTACATCTTGCAAACTCCTCCTGCAATATCCACAAGCAACAGGATCTGCCTTTGGGGGAGAGGGTGACCCACTCTCTCTCTGCTTAGAAGTACATCATTTCTAGCCCCATCATCAACTGCAGAGGATGCCCATCATTTTCCATTCTAGGATGACTAATGTTGTCAAGAAAGCAACCTGCGGCTCTCCAGATGTCCATGGACTACAATTCCCAACAGCCCGTGCCAGCAGGGGCTGATGGGATTTGTAGTCCATGAACATCTGGAGAGCCACAGGTTGCAGACCCCTGCACTATATTGTAAAGTTCCTTGTTCTTTCAAGATGCCCTTGGATTAGGATGTCGTTACAAGTATTATTTACAACAGCCCTCATATTCCCGATAACAATTACTTTTCTTAATGAGTTAGAGGCTTGTAATGATAATCATTATAATTCGTTTGCTTGTTTCTTAAAAGGTCCTTGCTCCAGCTGGCAACAGGGTCACCAACACAAGGATACCACTGAAGCAATCAGATACCCAAGAAGTTAAAAATCAACCACCTGCCATGGGGCATAAGCAGAAAACACAACAACCTGCTAATAACAATTAAGAAGACTGAAAATTCTCTGTAGATGACAAGAGTTGTAACTCCCATTTCCCCCAAAACAGCAGCGCACCTTACCTGCTGTTCTGGAGGATGCTCTTCTCCATTTAGGGGAACCTTCGATTCAAGTTCTTCCCACCCAGAAACCCTCTTTAAGGCAGGATCATCCTGGACAACTGCTCCATTTTTACAATCTACAGTCTTTGTTTCCTTACTGACCTGGGGGCTTGAGCGATGGTGAAAAAAGAGACTTTTCTGCGGCATGGGCAAAAACCAAGCCATGGCAAAGGCAACAGAAACAGAGGTGAGAGAGACCACATTCAAACTGAACAGAGACCAGCCAGCGACAGACACTAAGACTTGTCCCGAGACTGAGCCCACTGTATAACCTACAAGGGCAGCGCTTCGACAGTAGCTGGTGACCTTCTGGTACAAGGCTATGTCTACAATGCTATAGATGTAGGAATAATAGGCAATCTCTGTTGCAGTCACCACTCCATAGAAGAATTCCAAGAATTGAATAGCCAGCAGTCCTTTGGCATAGAGCAGCATAAACCATGTCACTATGAGGCTGAGTCCTTGCAGGAGGATTATAGGCTTGTATCTGAGATAGTCGGTTGCCAGGAAGACAGGGAATAGCAGCACCAGATAAGAGTAGGTCCATACTGGATAAATCTCATTGAAGACCTGAAAGAGAAAAAGAAATCATGATTGCTCTCCATCCAAAAATAATCTTTTAAAATTGAAAATTCGATCTCGCGCACATACAAACACACATCCTTTGTTTTAAACAAATATTTGGCTAACACCATTTGTATAGGTTGCACTGTCAGAATTAAGGAAGGTCCTTTATAAAGGCCAAACTAGCAGCCACGGGGCCAACTTTTGACCTCCAGCACCAGTTTAGAGGAGAACTTGCTCATTTAAAAAATGCCACAAGGGCTCAATCCTGATCATATTCATAGCACAGGGACAATAGGTTCCCCCACACTCACCTTTTAAAGTGCTCAAACAGCTGTTGTGGCTATTTCAGCAATTTAAAATGAGTAGAGAGGAAAACTAAGATTGCCTCACTGCAGTTCCTAAATGGCTAAATTATCCTCTAAAAAGGTTGCCAGGTTGACCCTGTCTATCTTGGCCCAAAGAATCATTTCATGTACAAGGAGAG
The DNA here is from genome assembly GCF_021028975.2 of Sphaerodactylus townsendi. Lineage (NCBI taxonomy): Eukaryota > Metazoa > Chordata > Lepidosauria > Squamata > Sphaerodactylidae > Sphaerodactylus > Sphaerodactylus townsendi. The sequence goes on along the minus strand of NC_059428.1, from coordinate 40,128,213 downwards.
ATTTCAGCTATCGCCTCTAGTTTTCATGGTACAAGACATCAGGATAGAGTGGATGAAAAGGGTGGTAAAGTTCGGGTGTGGGGCAAGTATCATTCACTTTACATTGGGATGCTTTTTTAAAATTGAGACTAGAAAACAAGCTCACAGGTCTCAAAACAGTAAGATTTAAAACTACGGAATCACTCACAGGTGATCAGAACAAAGCATTCACTACAGAAGAGTGTTTTAATTTTTATTTTAACCAGACCTTGGTATAACTGGATGATCAAGAAAGAATGCAAAGAGAAGCAATTAACAACAGGGAGAATAACTGGTAGAACTGGATTGTCAAAGCCTGATCACATAATCTTGCTGCTATCTGTAGTAGCCAATGCAGCGAACTATTTAATATTAGAACAGAATGTCTATTTCATTATCAATATCTATAAATAGCAATAACTATCCATTTTAAAAATTTCCAGAGCCAGGATTAACATGATAATTATTTTCAACTTCTACTTTATAATCTCTAGGTAAGTTTCTCTGAGATACATCTATTTCACCATGCGTATTTCTCCCCATATTATTCTTTGATTCTTGCCAGTACCACACAGAACTTCTTCAATCCAGCTAAAAATATTTGGAATAAAAAACATGCAGAATGTTGTACCAGAATTACCCTGAAAGTTTCCTGAACAGACTCCCAAACCAATCTCCAAATTTTCTAAAAATATTTAAAGCAACCACGAACGTTTTCAGCCAGTGACTTAGTTTTCTCACTAACCCCAACCCCTCATGTACAAAAAAACCCCGCTCATTTACCTACATTATGCGAACTCAAACATAAAAATATGTGGCAACCATGTAAATTGTCCAGTTTCATAATCTGATATATTTATTCACACAGCAGTCAGATCTGATCCTAAAGTATTGGGTCTTTAGAAGATCTGAAAGGTACATGATGGCTGTTTCAAACCTTATGTCATTGGGTTATATTGCAGAAGGGAGGAACATATTGTCCAGGACCGTTAAACACAACTATACCCTTTCCCACCAAAAGATCTAAGTGGAATTGTGAATTCATCCACCACCACTTCCTCCATTCCTCCCCTCCACCCCAAACCAGACTCAGCACCAGACCTCCCAATCCCCCTCCAACCCTCCCCACACCCAAAACACCAAGGGACTATTTTTAACAGCAGAAGCACACTACCCTCTCTCTTCCGCAAAAGCACTACTGACCACACTTAGATCTTTTGGTAGGAAAGAGTATAGCAGGAAGGCCCAACTTCCCAGTCAACAGATAAGAAGGGACAACCCCCTTTTCTCACTCCCCAAAAGATCAGTTACATTTGAATTCACCACCATAACTACTTCAACATAGTGTGCAGCACCCCCCATACTTGTACACACGCCTTCAAATGTGTAGCCTGATCTTATTTTTGTTTACATGGAAGAAAATCCCATGTATTTCAGTGCAACTTACTCTAAAGCAACTTTCCCAATGTGAATACCATGGTGCCCATGAACTGCTTTTAAATGGGTTGGGCCAAATGAGGCTCCTGCCCCTTAGCCACTGGAGATCTGATTGGCTGGACAAAATGAAGTAACCACAATGTTGCCGTTATTCTCTCATTCTTTCCCAGGTATAGTATTTATTTCTAAATTAGTCCTCTTATTGCCTACATTTGAGCTTTCTGTGTGTGTGGCTGGTTTCACCTTCCATTGCAGTCATTTAGTGGCTGTACCAACCACCCTGCATCAGAATTTCAAAGGCACCTACAGGCAGAAAAATATTGGGGACCCTTGCTCTAAAGTACGTATACACTGGTCAACAAACATACTAGTAATGAAAGGAAGGGGAACAGATAACCTGGTACAAAAATCATGTGTTTCCTTACTCTCAAAATGGTTATCAATTAGTGTCCTAAGATTCCACAGGGTACATACAAGAAAGGGCCTAATAATGCCCCAGAGCCTTATTCTGACACCACAGATTACTTTAAACTACCCACAAAGGCCCTCACCACTGACCCCCAAACTTTCCCATGATACACATACATGCCCCAGAAAATGTAGTTCCTTAAATCAGTAGTACCTATTGCAAAATGCTGACATTTATACTGAGAATTTTTTTAAAAACCTCTGGAACAGAGAAACTAAATAAATGTTTCCAAGCTATTTTGAAACATCATTGAACTGCTGTAGTGTGTTTGAACTATTAACAGTCCCAGGCTCAAATCCCTACATGTCACTGCCTCACAAAGAGATAAATTAGACTGGCCAATGCTGTTGTAAAGAAAGTTAATAACCGTCACTATAAAGTATATCATGTTTATGAAAATAAGATTAATTTATTCCATAAATTAAAAATCACCTCACTTTTCTTGCAAGGAAATAAATACACAGGTCCTCTCTCTCTTATAGGGACCCAAAGTTACTTAGAACATTGTTTTTCCCTCCTCCATTTTACCCTCACAACAATCCTATGAGATAGGTTAGGCCAAGGGAGAGGTGGACTGGCCTAAGGTCACTCCGAAGGCTATTTGGGTATTTGAATAACTAATTCCCAGATCGTAGCCCAACAGTCTGAGTAGTACTCCACGCTGGAGCCCAGAGCAACATACCTGCCTTTGTATTGTCACAGGCTTTTACGGTCGGACTCAACTGGTTGTTTTGGGCTTTTCGGGATCTACCAGACTACCAGTGTGTACTTCTTTCTGTGCTGCACCTCTGAAGATGCCAGCCACAGATGTAGGCGAAATTAGGAATGAGACCACGGCCAAACAGCCCGGAAAGCCCACAACAACCATACCTGCCTTTGTTTCTCCAAACCAGATAGCTTAGCTCAACAGTTCACAGCCATGAAGGAGTTTGCATCCAGATTTCTCTATCTAAGAGTCTATTGTTTAACACTATATTCACTATAATTACAATCACAGTAATACTCTGATTCTCTAACAGTGATTCTCTAAAAGGATAAAATAGAATTTTTTACAAATTCCAATTCAGGGAACTTTATCAATCAAAATGTCTCCTCAATGGATGTCTGCCAATTTTCTTCTGGAAGCCTCCTAAGCAACAGATATTTCCAAGGCAGCTCAAATCCTCACTCTATCACTAACACAGAAATAACTTGCTAATATTTAGATCAGACTGTACCTATCCCAAAGTACAAAACAACAGCACCCTTCTGATCAAGCCGTCAACTTAAAAAAAGAGGGCTCATGTGCCTTTCAGTAGTTTTTTTGTGGCAATTCACAGAGCCATGATAAAGCTAAAACAAGATTGGTTGGGACTCAAGCCTTCTCTGAAGCTATTCCCTTAAATCTGGATGACTGCATTCTCTCAATGTACAAGTACAGTTCACAAAGTAGCCATGTGGGAAAGGCACAGAAACCAATCTCAATCTAAGTCAAAGGGCTTACCGACAACAATTTATCCCCATACACTATTGAAAATGACTTCTCCCAAGCTACCATTAGAGCCGTGCAGTAAAGAAACACAAGCACTCATAACCTACCCATTTTTTCTCCAGCCTGGTTTAACCAGCAGTAGGAAGGTGGGACAGCAAAAAGAAAAAAAAGCATGGTTTCTCTCTGAAAAATGGTAGGGATGGCGGGAAACTACCACTGCTCCGGCACGGAAGCCCATCCATAGGTGCTTACTGACATTACATGTTGCTCGGCCCTTCAAGGACATCTGTTATGCTACATTCTACGAGAGGTGTAAACTGCAGGCTCAGGATTGAAACATCTTTTGCTCATTCCCCGACCCTTAATCAAACAACCCGATGACGTTTTCCCGGGAATTCCCGAGTTTGGTGATACTTTCGTGGGTGATACTTTCGTGGATCCTACAAGGATGACTCTTCCATCCCCTCCTCCCCCAGTAGTAAAGTAGCTTTCTCTACCCTACTTGACAAGCTTTTGTCAAAAGCTTGACAAAAGGCGAGGTCCTTTCAAATGATTTAGGGGGAAACACTTAACAGACGCTCGAAGTTATTGCTGCTTCCCACATTCAAGACGGGAGTTCTTCCACTGAGCACCTGAGCCAGGCGTTTCAAGGCAAGCCTAACGAAGCGAGGTCAGAAAGCGGGGGGCGGGGAAGCCAGCCCTACCTGAGTCTCAGTGAGGTTCTTGTCCGGGCCCAACAGGTAAGGGGTCAGAAAGGGCTCCGAAGGACGCAAGTTGGCGAAGAAGCCGTAGGCGCAAAGCACAACCGTCGGCAGCACCCAGCAGCGCCCGCGGGGTGTCAGCTTTAGGCAACGAGGCAGCAACGCCCGGGACCGGAGCCCGCCCGAACCGTCCTGCACTTCCATCCGACAAGCCCCGCGCTGGGGCGTCCCTCCGCCTCGGCTGCTCTCCGCGGAGCTCACCCCCGGGACGCTCCTCGGGACTGCAGAAGCCACCCCACGCGGCTGCCCACGCGCCCAAGGGCACCTCCGTGCTCCTCTATTCCGTAGCGCGAGCCAGCCTGAATCCTCGCCTCCCATTGGCTGGCCGAAGGGCACACCCACACCAACCAGCGTCGCTCCTTTCCGGTCTGTGGAGTGAGAGAGTCCAAACGCTTTCGGGCGCCCCCTGGCGGACGGGACGGTTTGTCAAATAGGTGACGCCAGAAGGAGAATAGCTCAGTTTGCTTGGACTCCCCTCTCATGCTCCCATTGGGGGGCAGACCGTCTCGAAAGAGGAGTTGTCCCAACTTGTCCCTCTTGCTTTTTGCAGTGCTTTTTGGGTCCCGTATTTATTATTTCAGATATAGATGTGAGAGGATTTCAAATGTAGATGTGAGAGGATTCGTGTAGCTGAGTGAGTGCCAGAGCATCTGCTTCTGGTAAAAGGTCTGAAATCCATGCCCTGGCCTACGAGGAGAGGGAGCTGCGTACAGAGGCATATCTAGGAAAAATGGAATCCGGGGCAAAACCTGAGTTTCCCCCCACCACCCACCCAGGGCCAGCGGCGGCTCTGGAGCTGCCCTCTTGGCTTCCTCGGGCAGGGGTGGGGGCTCAGGAGGGCTGCTCCCCCCCTTGCATGCACCCCCCTTCCCCAGGCCTGCTTGCTTGGCTGCCTCCCTCCCCCCCCACACACACACACCATTTGCCTCTCCTCTTTCCTCCCCTTGGACCTTCCTCCACACTTCTCTGTTTATTGGATGTCCCATCCAATTGAGTGTGTTGACTTATGCAGTGTAATCTACTCTGAGACTCTATGAAAAAAGTGGACTATAAATTATGTATATTAATAAATACATACATTCTGTTCAAACAGGAACAAACATGACAAATTGGCTAGTGGAAAACATCAGGCGTATAACAGAGAAAAAAGAGGAAAATATCAGATCGTTATTGACAGAGGTTGCTTCCACATGGGGGTGATTCTTGGTTTTGCTTTTATTACCACTGAATGCAAAAGCATTTGCAGCAGCAATGGAATAAGCTACTGATTTTTTTAACTGGCAGAAAGCCAGAAACAGGTATGTCCATGTCTGTGTGTCCGTGTGGGTCTGTGTGTGGCAGGCACAAAGGCAAATGGGGAGGAACTGGCACTGGATGTGGGTTTGGAAATACAAGAATCTGCACCTTCTTGTCTCCACTTTTGAGTATGACCTTTTAGGACAAAAAAGATTTACGGAAATCTGCAGCACAAGCAGGGAAAACCCAAAAGGTTGCAGGATGACATTCTGCAGAAGCTGAAATAAACCACTGCGGGTTTGTGAGCCAGGTGTATATGATGTAAAACCAGAGCTCCAAGTGGAAGTAATTATTGTCTGAACCTCCCCCTCCCCTTATCTGTATGACTGATGCCAATGGCTGATTTGTGTGAGACATCTCCTTTTTTTCGTTTAACTGTACAAATGAACTGTAAACAATTATTTATTTATTTATTTATTTATTTATTTATTTATTTATTTATTTATTTATTTATTTATTTATTTATTCTTTCGTTTATATACCGCCCTATCCCCAGGGGGCTCTGGTGACTTTTAAGTTGCCACATCTGGTGACTTTTAAGTTGCCACAAGATGTTTTTTGTCTCATCCGAAGTAGTGGTTGTAAACCAGAATTAAAGCTGGCAGGAATCTCACCCTGCAGCCATTGATATATTTCCTGTACCTGTTGTAAAATGAGACTGTTATCATTCCTATCAGATAACGTACATTTAACCCCAGTTTGTGGAGAAATATTCTAGGTTGCCGAGGCCTCTGTGGCAGACCTTCCTTCCTTCCTTGATTGATTCAATATGCTTGTTTTTCACTAGGATGTTTTCAACATCTCAAGTTTCCTCACTATGCAAAATTCGAAACTCCTCTCTCACTCCCTCCTCTGACTGTAGCCAGCTGCACTAGATGCAGAGTGTTTTTTTCCTTTGTGTCACAATTAGGTAATACCAAGGGAGTATACAGGGGTTTACATTCTCAACTCAAATCTCTTAGGGGTTCTACCTTCAAGGAAACAGGTATAGCTAAGGCAGGAAAGCAAAGGTCAACATAGGTGCATATTTTAGAAGTGCCAGAGAGGTTATGAGCAAGAACATAAGAAGAGCCTTGCTGGATTGACCAGTGGTCCATCTAGTCCAGCATCCTGTCCAACACATTGGCCAACCAGTCTCTTAGGAGGGCTTATGCCTTTTGGAACTGCTGTTCACCTATTGCCTCAAAATGTAGATGTTCCCTTCAGTCACTATGGCTAGTAGCCTGTGATAGATCAGTCCTCCAAGCTGAGACCCTCAGGGGAAAGTGCTGAGGGTCATAGAGCATAATGGCATGCATGCCTTCCCCCACCTGTCTTCCTGGGCCTCTTATCCACCTTGTTGTTGTACATGAGGGCAACCACTCAGCCCTGCTGCTACATCTCTGTCCTTGCGGCAAAGTACCAAGCAGCCCTGGGTTGCACCAGACAAGAGTTGGAAAGGAGCTTGCCTGGAGGGGAGGTATCTCACCTCCCTGCTAGCTTTCTGGCCACTGTTTCCTGGCTTAGCCATACAGTCTACAAATTAAATTCAGAGGGAGGGCTCAGCAACACAGATGGTATGGACTTTACTCTCCCAGGAGAGTTGTGCGCTTGGTCAGCCTCACAGTGCAAAATACCAGCGCATTGCGCTAGAAGCAAGCCCAATATGCAAGGACTGTCAGACTGACAGAGCAAAGAGCTGGCTTCAAATGCTTTTGCTTCCACCAAAGGCCCTGTGTTCATGCTAAATCCACATGGCTGGTAGCTATCGGACATTATCTAGCCCATGAGCCTTATCTGCAGGGAAGCACGTATGCCCAGAAAACATTTATGAAGGGGGAGGGCTCAGGGAGCCAACCATTCTAAGCCCCTCCCCTAGGAACATCCCCTTCAGTACCGGCACAAAATCCTTCACCACAACAGTTGCGACTGCACCGTTGTGTCACACTCCCATGCTGCTCCCCAGCACTAGCGTATGTGCCCAGTGGTGGGATTCAATTAATTTAACAACCGGTTCTGGTGGTGGGATTCCAATAATTTACTGGTTGTTTACAAGCACCATTTTATCAACTGGTTCTGCCGAAGTGGTTCGAACCTGCTGAATCCCACCACTGTATGTGCTCCTGTGGCATCATAAATGCCCCTTATGCCAGGACAAGGGGCAATTTTGCCAGCAACTGGCATCATGCCACCTTCACGTCATCCCCCCCCCCCCCCGCTTGGGTTGCGCTCCAAGTTTGGAAATCAGTTAAGTCCATGAGTTCTGCACTTTGTCTAAAAAGATTCTATGAAAGTAGAATATTTGCTATATGGGGACCGGCTTATGTGGTTTCTCTGTTTTTGCAGCTGCCAATATAGTGCAGCAGCAGTCAGGCTCACCCATGCCAGGTTTCCTCGTATTTTCCTGTTTTAATCATCTGCCAACAACTATTACATTGTCTAGGACTGTGCTGGAAGCAGGGCCAGAGCAAAGGGGAACAATGCCAGGGGCATGTGTGTGCTCTGCCCCCCCCCCCATCCCCTTGGTGCTACGCCACTGGCTGGAAGTGTGCTTTCTCGGGAGGACAATCTAAATGTTCTCAGGATGCCCTGAGTGGTTGTGATGGCTTACCAGGGTACTTCCCAGGCACCCCTTGGTCTAAGGTTGCTTCTCAGCAAGGAAAGACGCCATTTTCCTCCTCCTACCGTAACATATTCTTTCCTCTCAGTTTCGTGGAAGGTTTCTTCCCAAGGTTCTTCTTGGCCCCCAACCCAGTTGGCAGCCCGGTTAGACAAGCCCTATGTACAGATCTGAGATCAGTCTTGAATGATTTAGAAGATGATACTATGACAAGGAAAAATAGGTCACCATTTTGAGATGGGTACTGGACACTATTTTCACAAGGCATGGACTCTAAAGTCCTGCTGTAATCACGAATATGTGGACCAACTGTGGGAAGATTGAGTCTTCCCTCCTTAGACTGACCCCACACTCATGTTCTGTTTGCTTACAGCCCATGAAATTGTTGTCCTTTGTGTAGTAGTGCACTGCCGACCCAGCAGCGCCGTAGTAGAACGTTGGGACGCCAACGGACCTGCGGCCTTGCCGGTCGCATCGCACCCCCACTCCTCATCCCCCCATGAGTCACGGGTCATGAACTGTCTGGCTCAGTCACCGGGCGCAGGGACAATGGTCTTGCCCCCAGGTGAGGATTAGGCTCAGACGCGTATGCTCCTCTCCGCACGTAGCCAGATGAGATCATACATCACATGATGATCTCCCGACCTCCCGCGTTCTCCCGGAACTCCCCAGTCCTCCCTTCTACGCCCGATAGAGTAACAATAAAAGGTGCCAGGAACCGGCAGACGGGAGACTCGCTAGGAACACGGACCTCCGGTCTCCCGCTGCTGGCGATCTCCACCAGATGTTACCTCCGCGTCTCGTCTCGTTCTTACGCTGACCACGTGGGTCGACTACAAGCTGGTGCCGAAACCCGGGAATCCTCGAACCTCCACCCTGCTCACCGTCGCCTGGGGAAGGGCCGCGATACCTAAGTCCGCTGGATCGGCGCATCCAGGGACCACCGTTTCGGTATCGCCTGTCCTCTGGATCGGCGCATCCAGAGACACGCGTCCTAGGACACTCTCTCGTCCGACGGAACACCGGTGAGTACGGGAGCTTGCAAAAGCAGGGCTTATGACAAGCACGTTGACGAACTGGAAGCGTTAACGAAATGCGGCAGGGTCCCCGTAAAGAGAAGGGAGCTGCGCAAATTGGTTGAGGAGATTGAAGCTCAGTGTCCATGGTACCCAGAGGGGGGGACATTGAATCTTAAGGACTGGGAAAACATCGGCGACTCTTCGCACAGAGCCTCGCGCGCAGCGATGTCGCTGCTACTGACGTGGAGACAATGTTTTGTCGCCATCAGCCTGCAGACCTACGGCTCTCTTGCTGTAGGCCGCCCTCCTTCGATCTTTCACCTTCAATTTTCGGCGGGGCATTTTCTCTATCCACTAAATTGACGCCTGTCCTCCTTCTGCCCTCGCTCCTTCACCCAATTCAAACTCTCCCGCGGCTCAGCCGCCTCCCCTTGCTCCGCCTTCATTTTCCAAAAGCCACTGCACCTCCGTCAGCGCCATCGTAATGGCGCTGGTTTCACAGACTCTCGCAGAACGTATTAGCCACGATCTGCAGAAGAAAGAAACCCTGACGGAAGACGATGCTGAGATTCTTGCATTGTGCCCCATCCACTTCACAGATACTGAGGGGAGGGGGGCGGCATCCGGCGGGTTGTCGAGTACCGCCCTAAACTATAACATCCTTACCGAGCTCCGCAAAGCAAGGCGGGATGTAGGAGTCACTAGCCACATGGTGAGAGGCATGCTGGAGGCCATCGCAAGGAACCACCTAATGGTTCCAGATGACTGGAAGACCACCTTTCGCATGCTCCTAAGCCCTGCACAATTTGTGGTCTGGGAAAGTGAGTCCCGCCAGCAGTGCTTCAACAGAGCACCCACCTCTGGCGGCGCCTACACCGCCACACAGCTTTATGGCTTCGATGCTGCGCCAACCCTAACGATCAGATTGTCCTGCCTGAGGCCACCCTACGGTCGCCTCTGAGTGCGCCTATAAGGCATTTGTTAAGGTCCCCAACGCCGGCCAGCCAACCCAGAAGTTTCTCCTCCATCCGGCAAAAGCCCCAAGAGCCCTATGCCGATTTTGTGAACAGGCTCCAGGAAGCGCTCAAGAGGCAGGTAGATAGCGAGGAAGCCCAAAACGAGCTCCTCGTAAGCCTCGCCAAAGGAGAACAGCCTCCACGGAGTGCCGCAGGGCAATCACGGGCCTGGGCAAAAATCCTGAACTGGCCGACATGCTTAAGGCTTGCCAGGACATCGGATCCTCCGCCCACCAAGCTGGCCTCCTCGCCGCAGCACTCTCCTCCGGCGGGAGGCAGCCCCAGGATGACTGCTTTAACTGCGGCAGACCCGGACACTCCGAAGGGAGTGTAGGCAGCCCGGCGGGGGGGGCCTACAACCCCGATGGAGGGGGGCCCTCCCCCAGGAAGAGAAGGCCACCAAAAACCCGGTGCCCACGTTGCCAGAAAGGCTTCCACTGGAGAAACGACTGCCCGTCGGGAAACTCCCGCCCGGGCGCCTCCCCAGCCCAGGACCAAGGAGGAGAGTACTAGAGCAGACTCACACGCCTAGGCCCCTGGCCGAAACCACCCCTCGTGGCATCTCGCCGCATGCACCCAGCCCATCTCCTTTAAGTTCCCCCACGAGGTTCTTGTCGCCCCAACCCAGTATGGCGAGCCCATCCCTACCGGGACAATTGGGCTAGTGCTGCCAAAGGCCTCTGCCGCTGAACAGGGACTGTTCATCGTCCCCGGAGTGGTCGGCTCCACGCACCAAGGACCCATCCACCTCCAGGTCTGGACAAACATCCCACAGGAGCTGCCCGCCGGAGCCAGCTGCGCTCAGCTGATTCTCTTGCCCCATGCGCTGCCCGCTACCGACCCAATAAAGACTACGAGCCCCAGCAGCCAACATGGCGCAGCCTACACCACCGTCGCAGCCCGGTGGAGACGCATATCGGGAGCTCCGTCCATATCTGGGCCTTCGCCATAGAAGGATGTAAGTTCAAGGGCCTGGTGGACACCGGCGCTGATGTTACCGTCATCAAAGCAGCCGAGTGGCCAGAACAGTCGCCGACAGCGGCTTGCACGCACATATGGGACAAACCGCGAGACGGAGCATCCGCCCGCGCACGGTCAACAGCCCAGGACTTCGAGCGGCAGCTCACAGTCCGCCCCATCATTTTGGACATCCATGTCAATCTCTGGGGAAGGGACCTCCTGAGTCAGGTCAAAACGACTCTGGTCTGGGGCGGGTAAAACCGTCCCCGATCGTCGATCCCAATCTTGCACTCTTAAATTATTTTCTGATTTCCGTGAGGAAAACTGTTTCCCTCTCCCCTCCTCTTTTCCTTCTGTTTTTTTCGACCAGTAAAAGGCGGAGGGCCAATTGGCTGACTGGCCCTCCCTGGATTAAAATCTGGGCCGATCCTGATACCGTAGCACTGTCAGGACAGGCCTCATTTTAAAAAAGGGGCTGTTGCCATGATGCCCCTAATACCCACTAGGTGGTGCTGCAAACACAGATACTCTCATGATTTGGGTGGGTGGTGTTTGCCACGCTCGGCCGCTCACAAGCCGCCCCTTAAGGAGCGGTCTCGGCGGTATGCAACTCCCAGGATAATTCGATCACAAAATTTAGCATCATCCCGCTTCCTGCATTAGCCACCAAGGTCACGGTAAGTGCAACTCCTACAAAGAAACCCCCCCCCTTCCCTTTTCCTTGTGTGTGCGAGGAATTTTCCTCTAATTGCCGGATTGCTTCGTTCCCCGGAGGCACCCATCCCCAAAAGGTGCTTCCAAAGCCCTTTGCGTAGCTGATTAAGCATGCATACCCACAATCCCCCCAGGACCCGCCTGTTCCCTCCCCCCTCGAGGCTCGGACCTCGCCTTGGCGCGCGATGGCGGCTCTGAAGCCAATTCCCACCAGGGTCGCCACCTCCTGCCCTCCCTTTCAAACAACTAAAGAAAGAGGAGTAGGCGGCCCCCAGGAGGATTGCATCAAAAGCAACCTTCACAGGCTGCAAAACAAGCCTTCTTCCTTCTTATATTAAAATTCCAAACACTAAACTCGATCCCGATCTCCCGCCATCCGCTTTGAGCCTGGCGGGACCCGGCCCCCGCCCCGTAACCTGGGAAAAGGGGGGTATGTTTCAGTCCCTCTTCCTACAGGTCCCTGCGGACTCCGACTCGCCATGACAGGCCAACCCATGGAATGGCGCCAGGAGGAAACCAACCCCATCCCGGAGATGGAACACATCTCTCTAGAGGATCCGCCCAGCGATCTCAACGAGGAACGCCGTCGCCAACGCCCAAAGACCCGAATGACCTGGGGAGACGACAAGGCGACCACCAGCCACGCCCTAGCGCTGCTCGCCAGCAGGACCACCCGAGACACCCGGAGAACCTCTGTGCCGCTCTCTTTGCGATCATCACCACCAACTCAGCGACCACCATCCTTTGCCTGCTCTGCTGCCTCCTGCCGATGTCGGTCGGCCACCCTGACGAAGCTTTCACCAGACCAACATCTGGGAGCAGTTTGCTGCCGCTGCCAACGCCTTCATCTTTCTGCCTGGGCCAGTACCTAGGAGTCGGGAGCCTGCTAAGCTCCTGCCTGCTCCCGTCTGCAAAGCACCTGAGACTTCCTGGCGGAGTCTGGGCTGAGCCCCTTCATGAATGCCTCATCCATCAGATACTCTATGATGGCGCCCGACTGGGGACCCGTCGTCCAAACCCTCCGGCTGGCGCTCTCTCCCTTGTCACCAAGACTGTCGCTAACCACGAATCTAACACCTGCGCCCGCATCACCGGCGCAGCCAAGCGGGGAACCGACCCGGGCCCATTCGTCGGCTCGGCCAGTTGGAACTGCACACACATGGAGGACATTCCCCCCGTGTTCGGAAACATCCTGCTCCCCAGGGGCTGGTTCTGGACCTGCGGGGAGAGGACGTTTAACTACATTCCCGCCCGACTCTCTGCCGGAACTCTTTGCTGCCTCAGTCGCCTCACCATCGTCCTGCCCCAGGCTCCACCGGGAGCCCGGACGCCCGCCGCCGCCGCTTCCGCTCTGCCTTTCGACCCCTCCTGTCGGAGCGACGTGGTCGCCCTCTCCGAAGCGGAGTTCGTCTCCCTCGCAACTTCCCTGGTGGGAGTCCCGGACTCGCTTCCTACAATGCTAAGACTATTGGCCGGCTGGCCTGTGCCTCTAAGTCCATCAACTCCACCTCCACCGCTCTGGATGCCCTGGCCTCCGAGCAGCAGGAACTTCGTCAAGCGACCCTAGACAATCGTGCTGCTATTGATTACTTGTTGTTGCTGCATCACCAAGGTTGTGAGAATGTACATAATATGTGTTGTTTTAATCTTTCTGATAATTCCCAGTTGATTCACATGAAAGTAAGTGAGCTGCAAAGAAGTTGTATCTAATCTGAAAGGTATGATGTTTTACCCCATTGGTGGTCAGCCCTCTGGAGCTGGCTGCCGGGGAAATGGTTGAGTGCTATTGTACAGCTCTGCATCGGTCTAATTGTGTGCCTTGTTATCGGGTCTTGCTTCGTTCAATGCGTGTCTAATATTGCCTGTAACATGTGTAAGAAACCCCTCGAATTTCCCTTACCCCGCAACCAAGTTCTAACGTTACACAAGCAGCTTGGCTTGCTTGACTTCAAGCCGCATTGGAGGAGACAAGCGTCCATCTAAATGCGCCCCTTAGCATTTCGGCCCTCCCTTCTCTAAAATGTAAAAAAAAAGGAGGAGATGTAGTAGTGCACTGCGACAATCTAGTGAAGCGCCCGTAGGTAGAACGTTGGGACATGTGCCAACGGACCTCGCAAGTGCCTTTGCCGGTCGCCGCAATTCCCCACTTCTCATCCCCATGAGTCACGGGTCATGAACTGTCTGGCTCAGTCACTGGCTTAGGAACAATGGCTCTTTGCCCCCAGGTGAGGATTAGGCTCAGACAGCATTATGCTCCTCTCGCGCTAGATTGAGGATCATACATCACATGATGATCTCCCGACCTCCCGCCTCCCGTTCTCCCGGAACTCCCCCCAGTCCTCCCTTCTACACGCCCCCGATAGAGTAACAATAAAAGGTGCCAGGAACCGGCAGACGGGAGACTCGCTAGGAACACGGACCTCCGGTCTCCCGCTGCTGGCGATCTCCACCAGATGTTACCTCCGCGTCTCGTCTCATTCTTACGCTGACCACGTGGGTCGACTACACTTTGTTTCACTTAAAGCATCAGCTGTGAGTCCTATGATCAGAGACCTGCCATTTAGGCCTTGTGACTGCAAAATATGCCTTAAACCATCTCTCATGCAACTGTTACTTGAATGTTCAGAAACAGAATTGTAACAAAGAGGATTTTAAGATGCTGCATCAGCTCTTCCCTCCCCCTCTCCCTTCAATTCTCATGACTGTTTTGTCTGTCATGTGGTGGCTGTTGGTGGCCTTCCTAACATATTGTAGGTTTAAATCTGTATTGTCACTGTGGAGATTCATCCTAAAAACATTAGAGTCATCTTTTAAAATTAGCCTTTCCCAAAGGGTAGTATTTTCCAGATCTTCCTTAAAGAAACCTAGCAAGGATACCTTTTTTCATCTCTGCTAGGCTCTACCTGAGCTTCCATCAGTGAATTTCAAGACTTTTATTCTGTACCCAAATCTTATACTGTTCTATTGATTAGGGCAGGTAGGAACCATGTTAGCTGATTACAGAAATACATGATGGCTATTTGGAGCACATCCCACATGATCTTTCCCTCTGTTGCACAATTTCTTGCACACCACACTGCACCAGGGCTCCCAGCATGAAATATAAAATGGTTTGAGAGTCTGAAATTGGCCTAGGTATAAACCCACCCAAGTGTGAGCAGAAAACTGAAGGATAATCACAGGCACAAGGTGGCTTGCTCGTTAGAAGTCAACAAGAATGAAGTTTATTCAGAAAAATAGACACAATGAGATGAATATTAACAATCAACCAGGAGTTGTGTGTTGTTAGCCTTCAAACGGAATCTTTCTGAGGAAAACCTTCTCTCAGGCAGGGCTGATGTATATAAGCACAGCACCTTGCTGCTGCAACTAAGTTACACACCGGATCCAGCAAACCTGGCTAGCACATTGCTTTGTTCACTCAGTTCCCCAGGCAGAGAAGTTTAGCAAGATCTGATGCCTGCTCAGATCTTCAATTTGCACTCATGTTAAACTCCTCAAAACGTAACTTTCAACTCACTTAACTTCCATAGATCGTAACCTATCCCAGTACTCAGCAAATTGCTCTGATTGGCTCCTGTGTTGCTAAAGTACTATCACAAGATCAGGACTTGGGGGGGGAGGGGGGGTTGAATCCTGCTCTCAAATCCGGTTTTTTTCCAATCCAGACACTCCAAATTGCTGAGTTCTCAAAGACTTTATTGTGAATAGAAAATAACAAAAAGTTTCTTTTACATTGATTTCTCAGCAGTGCACTGTTCCAGCCCGGTTTAGTTGTTCAAACTGAGGACCTATGGGCAAGAGATGCTCTCTCTTGCCTAGCCCATAGCAGAATCTCCTTCTTTGTTTCCCTTTGCCCCTTAGGTAACTTCCGTTTCTTGACATATGCTTCGAAACAATCCTTTGATCTCACCCATTTGGCTTTTCAGTTTGGTTGCTCTGATGATCAAAGGTTTTAACAGGCTTGTGTGACTTCCTATATTCCTATAACCTGAACCATTTCATCACACGCCCCCTTTCAAGATGAAATTTTAGGCCCACGTTTACACATTTTAGCTAACAAACATAGAAAGATAAGGCATGTTGAACAATATCAAATGTTTCTTTCTAATACATAGTCCAGCTAACTACAATTCATTACATGCATAACACAGCAATACAGAATAAAGAAAATTGGTTAACACAGAATACACTCTACAACTAATAAGCAATGTAATACCCTTGAGCATTTAGCAAAGGCACTCAATCACTCTTCATTGATTGCACCAGCTGAGAGCTTTCAACCACTACATTCTCAGAACCTTTGATATGAGAAATTTAAAACTGAAAATCTTGTAGGCCTAAAGCCCACCACAAGATTCTTGCATTGTTACCTTTCATCCTGTCTAGGAACACCAGTGGATTGTGATCAGACTGGATGAAAAACTTGGTGTCCATCAGATAAGGCTTGAGTTTGTTTAAACACCAGACCAGTGCTAAACATTCCTTCTCTACTGTCGAATAGCTACATTCACGAGGCAACAATTTTCTACTCAAATACACAACAGGGTGTAACTCCTGGTCATCAGACCTTTGTATCAGAACTCCAGCAGTTCCTCTTTCTGAGGCATCTGTCTGGACTATGAAAGGTTTACTAAAATCAGGTGCTGTTAATATTGGCAAGTCAATCAGACACCTCTTCAACTAATTATTATTATTATTATTATTATTTATTTAATTTGTATACCGCCCGATCCCCGAAGGGCAAATGCATTCTGACATTGCGAGGTCCACAGTACAGTTACAGAAGCATTCTTTTTGCATGTCAGACAATCGGGCTGCTGTTTGACTGAAATGCGGTATAAAGTGTCGATAATACCCAACCAATCCTAAGAAACTCATAACACCTTTTTTGGTTGTAGGTAGAGGCCATTCCTTTATGCTGGCAACCTTGGCTCTACCTAATACAGGGACAATATCTGGAAGTGGAGGGAGCCCTGTTAGTCTGTAGCCTCAAAACAGATGTAGTTCAGATTAAGGATTTATGCTATGTGTATGGGAACAGATTGCATTTGTTTATTCAGTCTTATTCAGTATTCAATACATTTTGGGACAGCTCCATATGTATTCTCAAGTGAAACAAAAATAAGGCTGTGAAAAGCTCCAAATTAGAATGTAAACCTAAATAAATATTGCATAAAAGAAATTCCAGCAACTAAGCCTCCATCCTTTTTTCATCTATGAGACTATTTCTAACAAAAACATCTTGTTACAGAAGGAATGATGTAATGTTTACATTCATACTACATTAACAATGCCCTCCTAAGCAGAGTTATTTCCTTCTAAAACTACTTAAGTCAATGGGTTTACAAGGCTGTAACTATTCTCAGGATTATACTGTAAGTCTTTTTTACATTGGGTACACTGTACATTGAACAAGGCACAGCAAAGAGCTCTGTTGGTGCTGGTATAGCTTACAGCTTTAGAAGGGAAAGAGAGATGTCTGTATATAACAGAACTGTAGTAGGCTACTGTATTAGCCCCTTCATATGAACAATTTGAGATATATTGATCATCCTACATTATCAGAAAACAGAGCAGCTTTGAAACGACTACTGCTGAAAGTTAAAGGATTTGAAAGTGCCAAAGCAGGACTACAGCTGACCATCAAATAGGCAAAGGTAATGACTACTGGAGAATTACTCAACTATAAGAAAAACAACCAGGAAATTGAAATTGTTCAAGATTTTAGCTTTCAAAAACAACCTTTACCAAATCTAGCAAAGGTGCATATGCCATTTCTCCAGAGAACCTATGCAAGGCTGTTTGCAAAGTGACAAAGAATAAAATTACAAAAACAGCATAAAATTCTAACCATTAAAAACAACACAAAATAAACTGGTTTTCATACAACAACCATCTGGTTAGAAGCATTTATAAACAAATTTGCAAGATCAACCCCTTAATTAAAAGTCTGGGTTAAAAGAAATGTTTTGGCCTGGCATCTAAAACCAGATGAACCTCATAAAGAACAGCATGCCATAGACAAGGTGTATTACTAAAAAAATAACAACTAATCTCTGGTCACCACATGCTTCATCTTTACAAGTGGAGGCACAAAAAGCAGGGCTTTTTGATTGACATGGATTTGGGGAAATAAACCTTACAAAACTGTCTGCGTTAGCCAGAAGGACCATTTCTGCAAAGTATAATATACATTTCCAGCCCATATGTATTGAAGCAGGCAATAACTACTGGAAGCACTAAACAATGGAATGTTGATTTTCTCACATAGAAAGTTCCTTTCTTAGCATGCCTTAGCAATGTTATAACCTTATATGCAATACTGAGAGCTTATACTAGACAATAGCACCAGTGATTTGATGTGGCCTATAAAAGTGTAATTTCCCGTTTGTTGAAGATTGCAGAAGACAGTGCAGCCCCAAATTCCATCTAACAAAAGCTAGGTGGGGTACTTTAAGAAAAAAAGGTGCAAAGAATCATGTAATAAGAGTGCCACATTAACAGTAATTAACTGAAAAATAGAAGGCAAAATATCTCAAAAATATAAAGTATTTTTGGCTTTCATCAGCATCATTTAATAGCTATTTAAATTCTTTGGTGTCATTAAATAATACAATCTTTGCTAAACTTCATAAGCAAACTAGCTGCTGTAAAAATAAAAAAGACAGCCAGCAATTTGCATTGAGAATGGGAAGGAAGAAACCCAGATATAGATCAAAGCAGTGGTGTTTAACATACAAACAATGCTATTCTGAGCATAGTTACACCTTTCTAAATTCACTGATTTCAGTGGATGCATACAGCTACATAGGACTGGATTTTAAGGAACACATTTTAAATGTAAATGACAAATGCACATTACAATCCTAAGAAAAAGTCCCTTTGAATGGATCTGAGCAGACCTGCTTAGGATTCATCGGATAATTTCTCACATGTTTCGTATGTTATATAATGGCTTTAGTGTAATACCTACAAAATCCACAGCTGAAAGTACTTTGGTTATACACCAGAGAATCATGAGAAAAGTGTTGTTTTGGCCTTTTTTACACTACTGGCAACCGTAGAGTTAAAGCTCTGGATCTTCTTAATCTGGCAGTTACCTGCTCAACTTCTATAAAATATTGCAGCCAAATAGTTCCACGCGAAGAGCAATACTCTGATTCCACATTTTGGGAACAATGCGAATAAACCTAGAAAATATAGGTGGGCTGAAAAAGTGCTTGATATGTCCGTTACTATTAATATTACCCATGAACACCTGAAAATAAACAAAAGAGAGAGAAATGCAATTTGTGGGATGATAAAAAGAATGCATGCCATCTGACCATATCGCTAGGAATTCCTGCAACAGGACACTTGAAGGAGTGTACATTTCAGAGTTACACAAATAGGTTGGCCAACTGGAGGATTGGGGGTGGAGCCTGGGGTGGGCAGAGTTTGAGAAGGGGATGGACATTAGTGGGGTAAAATGTCATATTGTCTACCTCTCCAGAGGTGTAGCTCCAAGGGGACGGGGGAGGGGCGACTCATCAGGTGCCGCCCCTGCAGGGACAGGGTGGGGGCATTCTGAGGTGGTGTAGGAGCATGGCCGGGGCGGAGGACACACCAGTGCACTGGGCGCTTTCCCCCCTCGCTCCGTCCCTGTACCTCTCAAAGCAGTCATTTTCTCCAGAAGATCTGATAGCTGCAGTCTGAAGATCAGCTGTAATTCTGAGAGATCTCTAGATCCCACAGGAAGCTGGCAACCCTAAGATCTGCCTTCTTACTGCAGATCCATAGGGAGTTTGCTACCTATAGGATGTCATTTCCAAGTCCACACACAACAGCATGGTTTAGAGGTTAAGAGCTGTGGACTCTAATGAACCAGGTTTGATTCCCCACTCCTCCACATGAGCGGCAGACTCTAACCTGGAGATCCAGGTTTGAATCAGCACTCCTTCACAGGAAGCCTGCTGAGTGATCTGAGCTAGTCATCGTTCTTTCAGAATTCTCTCAGCCCCACCTACCTCACAGGGACCTATTGTGTGTTTGTGTGTGAGGCTGATTGTAAACCACATTGAGAGTCCTTATGGTAGAGAAAAAACAGGGTATAATAACTAACTCTTCTTCTGTCACCACCCTGGTTCTACTGCTTAACTGGAGAGGTTTTACCATAATGCTTCTAGTGAGTCTGTCACTTTCAGATTTTCCCCAGAAGTGATGTCCTGACATCCCAAATTTAACCTCCCCATCCCTGCTCCCAGTTCTCCTCCCAGTTGCTCAGCCTGGAAACCATATGCATGCAGCTCCACTCCCCAGCCTCAGGCCTAGGATCATGACATTTCTCTAAATTAATATGAACCTACAAAGCTGTCCAACACAGAGTAAGATTTTTTTGGACTGTTTTGTGAGCTCAACAGAAGCTACTGCAAAAGAGTCCCCAACCTTGTTTAGCCTTCAGGCATTTTTGGAATTTTGAAAACAAGGAGCAAGTGCTGCTTCAAAATGGCTACTAAGGAGAAGCAAAGCCAACCACAAAATAGTTGCATGTTGCAAGTTTCCAAGCTAAACAACATCTTATAGGATATGTTATACATTAAAAGAACTTTAATTACTGGACCCTGGAGAGCACAGAGTTTGGAGGGGGGAGTTTAGCATGGATGTGATTTTATAGAGTCAACCCTCCAAAGCTGCCATTTTCTCCAGGGGAGGTGATTTATATAATCTGGAGATCAGCTGTAATTCCAGGAGAATTCCAACATGGAGGTTGGCAACTATAGAACCAAAGGGACAACTATTTGTAGATGGTGGGGGCAGCATATACCAACATTTTTGAAGCCTGACATACTCCTGAGTTTAAATTAAAAGAAAAAAATGGCACCTTTTCTATGGAAGATGAGCTATCCAAATAAGGCTTCCATGCTGAGTCATTATCACTGTAAAGGATGGAGAATGTTTTCACATACATTTCACTAGTCAACGATTTGGCACCTTGGATTATGATAGCTGTTATCTTCTTAGGTTGAAGTAGATCAATCTGCAGCCACTGATTATTGTTTTTTGACTGCAAAATTAATGAGCATACTAATCATATTATGCAATTTAACAACAGAGCTGGTAAATATCCAAGATAGGCAAATGATCCAGTGAATTCTATAGAAATGTCCAGTACAAAAGAATTATAATGAAAGGATGAAAAAATGTTGCCCATGGATGGATACTGCTATTATGGGTTGAAAAAACATGGAGACTGAACGTTGGACAGAGAGTTCAAATGGCCAAGGCTTGGATCTAGACCAGGGGTCTGCAACCTGCGGCTCTCCAGATGTTCATGGACTACAATTCCCATCAGCCCCTGCCACCATGAACATCTGGAGAGCTGCAGGTTGCAGACCCCTGATCTAGACTGCTCTTTCCACGGGCAAGGATGTCCATCCAACAAGTGTGATATTTACATCTCCTGCTCTAGTGGCAGCCCAAAATGCTCCACGAAATCCTATAAACAAGAAAATCATGCTCTGTGGACGGGAATCCTAGTACCCATGAAAATGGATTCAACCCTAGGTTTTTAGTAGAAAGGTCATATGCTGAAGAATTAAGCCTTGGGAAGGGACTGTGGTTAAGTGACCATGCAGAATCTCCCACATTCTATCTCTGGTATCTCCAGCTGAAAGGTGTCAAACAGCAAGCATAGTGACAGAGAAGTAAATACATGGTTGAAAGTCTTTTAATTGCTGACTGCCATTTTGACTTTAATAAATTCCTTTTGGCACTGATCAGTTAGTATCTATCACTTAAAATAAGGGTGGGCTGAAAGTAAATTGTACTCAAGTGGCCAGTTAAATTTAATCCAATGGACTACCTAACACTTGGTCAAGGATTAGACCTGGTTTCAATTGCATCCATAAAGACATTTTAAAATATATATATATGTCTATTACTTGTTCTATAATATGTCTATATATATATATGTCTATTACTTGTTCACAGTTTTTATCTTTACCTTTGCTTGCCAGGCATTCACTCTGCCTTGTCTATTGAGGCGGGCAAGGGATGGCTTCCATGAACTCACAAAATTCTTCTTATAGCTGGAGGCTGTGATCTGTGCATCCTTAATGGCCCCATTTTCTAAACCCAATGGTGTAGAGCAGCCTGTTATCAAAACAGCAACACATTCTTGTTAAATCTCCTAATCATCAGAATGGTCTCAAAGCACATGTATTAACCAGTCTGGGAACCACATTCTGTTGCTGATTTCTTCAAACAATTTTGCCACTTTAAACATACCTTTTCAAGGGCTATTTTAAACTTTCCTATTCCTCCTACTTAACGTTTCTGCCACAAGAAAAATAAAGTGACAATGGTATATCCATAGCATTATCTAGTAAGAGCACCTTAACCTTTTCCACTGCATGTGGATCACCCGGGTCTTTTGTATTTACACCGCAAGCATATCTTCTCATGCGCAAACATCCCCAGTGCCCCGCATTCTGATTTGCTGTTTTTTTGGCCAGCAGCAGGAAAAAATGAAGCCCCCCCCCCCTTCCAGTTTTAGATAGGGCTCGGCATGGCAAGCGGCAGTAAAAAACAATGGGGCATAGCATCACATCACATTCCCACTCACGTTCTCATATTTTTGTGGAAAACAAGAGATTTCCCCTCCCCTGTGATGTGCCCACTAACATTTGGCCCAAAGTGCACATCTCCACAGCTATGTGCTCCGAGCAACTAGTTCATGTACAGAAAAGAATACAGGGTCATTTTGGGACTCCACTCCTGATTAACCCAGGCGGAACCCAGTCGACACCATGAGCAGAAAACATGCTTGGGGGAAAGTTTTGCAGGCTGAAACGGTCAACAGCTCAGCAGAGTTGAAAACTGACATAGTGTCAGGTGGGGGGATCAGGGAGGCGGGCAGTGGGGTGGGAAGAGCAGGCAGCTAGGTGGAAAAAATAAACTGTTTCTGCTCCCGTGGTGTTTGCGTGGTAGTGGGATTTTTGAAAATCCCAGGATAAAGGAAATATCGCAGGACAAACCTGCCTTAGGACCGGGAACCATGCTAACTTCTTGGCCAAACCAGGATATTTCCCTTGCTCAACCTGGGATATTTGGACCATGCAGAAATGACCATAGTTGGGGATTAAAATGCTGATTTGGACTGCGAATTTTCAATGTTCAATATGATTTTTTTTTTAAGTTGAAAATTAGGTTGTGGCATTTAAGAGAGACCTTTTCTGTTATTTGTCTCCTTGAACTTGGGGAGAACCTCCTTGGATTCCAAGGAGTCAGTGCAGGGTGACTGCAGGTGGAACATCCATGGGAATGTTCCACCTGCAGTCCATCCAGTGAGAGAGTAGAACTAATCTCCACATTTCTCCTTCAGCCCTTCAACAGACTTTTTTTTGGTCTCCTCGTGGATGAGTGGTGGTGCCCCTTTAACTGTAGCTCAGCTGTGAAAGGGAAAGGGGATAGGGTCAATAGCGAGCTGATTGGGAATGGGGCATAGGGACACCAACCCCAGCCATCTCCATCCCATTCACTGCTGGCTCCACAGCAGGATGCCGATTCTTGCCCGTTCTCCCTTCATAAGATTGCAATATGATCAGTGAGAATTCAGTGTTCCCGGTTTGAATCCAAAGGTGTTCCCCAGCACTGACATCTTTGACCATGGTCAAAGGCAGAAAGTCTGACAGAATTGAGACTGGAACTTGCAAGATATGCTGCTGCCAGTGACTAGAGGCTAATAGTAGACTCAGCTGGCAAAGAGGAAGGTCAGGCTCCTTTGGGTCCCTGAAAAGGCCATACAGGACAGGGCTACAGTGAGGAGAGGAACTGGGAAAGATTACCTCCCTCCCTCATGTGCCCATGGAAAATCTCATGGAATCCAAATCATGATTCTTAAATGCCCTCCATCACCACACCAGGACATGCAGGCTTGCTTATCTCACCCTCACTCCAGGGAGCTCTTGAGTAGTATACATAGTTTTCTCTTCCTCCATTTTTTCCTCAGAACAATTCTGGTAGGTGAGACTGAGAGAAAGTGACTGTCTGAGCAGGGAACTTGAATCTTGGTCTCTTCAGACCTAGTCTAACTCTAATCTGCTTTAAAATTTAGCGTACACAAAGAACATCATGATGCAGTTGAAGAAATAAAAAGCAATGCATAATTCATAACTGAAGGTATCTGCCCTAAATAACACAGACAAGATCTATAGCCTGAAGAACCGCAATTCTCACTCTGCCTTGTTGGCAAAAGGTGTAGTAAGAAAAGCAGAATATCTACCAACAACACCCTTGACTATATTCTTATAGGTAAACTGGGCTGTAAACTTACCTGAAGGTACAATATGATTGGGGAAACAAGAATAATGTTTCAGGGCAAATCCAGGCATTTCCTGGCCGGACAATACACATCTGAGATGATTTGCTGGAGTCTAGAAACAGCAGCCTGGACACGCAATGGCTATGGAACAGTAAATAAGCAAAATGAATTCATGCTTTACCTTCTATTTCACAACCCAGCAATTCCATGCGAAGGGCTGGTCTATGATAGCACGCAGTTGGATACACCCTAATATATCTAGCAATTATAGGAGGATCAATGTGGTTTTCTTTTCTTCCAGATCCATCGGAGTTACCTTCAAAAAACTGAAGAAAAGAATCTGTAAATAATTATACAATATTTGTTTATTTTACTGTAAGTATGCAAATCATGGATTGCAAAAAGTTGCCTTTAGGAAAACCTATCCCTGCAGATTCCACGATTCATGAGATGGTGGCAATTTAAATGCACACGCAAGATGAACATCTGTATCTACAACTGGATAGATATCATTCTAGCAGAATCAGGACAACTATTTTAGCATTATATTTATATTACATGGCCAGC
Source organism: Sphaerodactylus townsendi (assembly GCF_021028975.2). Taxonomy (NCBI): domain Eukaryota; kingdom Metazoa; phylum Chordata; class Lepidosauria; order Squamata; family Sphaerodactylidae; genus Sphaerodactylus; species Sphaerodactylus townsendi. The sequence continues at coordinate 40,103,582 of NC_059428.1, read as the reverse complement.
TGTACACAGTGCTGCTTTATAGTGAATAAATCCATTGGCAGCAGTGGTGGCAAGTGGACATTGGAAAAAGTAGAGTGAAAGATGGCGGAAGGGGAGGGAATAAAGCAGAGTTGATTGGGGTAGCAGGGGAGGAGGGGAAGGCAAATAGGGAAAGCTGAAGTGATGGTGAGGGAAGTAGGATGAATATGAGTTTCAAATCCAGTGAGCATACAGACCTTTTGTGCCTCTGTGCTGTTTCCTCTAAAGGCAATCCACCTTCTCCCATTTTTGCTGTATGCAATTAAATATTCTTTTGTATAGAAGTGCTTTGTTAACTGCTTGGCTCCCTGGGTCTGAATCCCTGTAATTAGAACTTCCCTTTGTAGGTCCACCTGTAGAGCAACAAAATAATGGATCCAATATTATCCTCTGAAGCCCAGATATCCTTGAGAAACTGCTATCAGTATTGCTCCATATCTAATTATGCACAAATCCTGTCATTCACATGTAGACTTGAAATTTTGTTGGGTACCGAAAATGGAATGGACCGATGGGGAGAGCTAAGCCTCATCCTTGCCTTGTTGCACTTGTTTGGAGCAATTTTCTGACAACCCGTCTCCCTTCTGGTATTGGAGCCAGAGTGGGGTGGCGGGGGTGGGCATTCAACAATTGAAGCATAGGTGGGCATTCAACAATTGAAGGACAGGACAGAGCTCTTTTCACTCCTACCCTGTCCTGTTAAAAATAGGTGTTTCCCATTTAACATGTCATATGAATGAGCAGAGATGTGAATAAATACATGTTGATTCCACCTCATCAATTGGCCCTAAGAGGTGACTACCACGGTAGACAATTTCTTGGTTAAAATTATCCATGATTATAGTAATTGAACCATTTATTAAGAATAGCACACCATTTATACCAGTGGTGGCGAACCTATGGCACGGGTGCCGGAGGTGGCACTCAGAGCCCTCTCTGTGGGCACGCGCAAACAGAGTCCCCCCCCCGCCCCCACATCTAGGCTGGCCTGGATGGCTGGGCTCAATTATTAGCATTAAACCGAAGACCTAGTTTTGGGGAAGCAGTGTAGGTAACCCTGTTAAGCACTGTTAAACCCCACTGATTTTCATGCGAAGAACTAAAGCATGATCCTTTACCTGGGAGTAAGCTCGGTTGCTGGCAATGTGGCTTGCTTCTGAGTAAACCCTCCTAGCGTTGTGATTCACCTGTTCGAAGAGTTGCACGGTTGCTTCAAAGCAAAGCCACCTTCAACCACCAAGCTTACTCCCGAGCAGGGGCGTAACGAGGCAGCCCTGGGCAAACTGTAGCCCTGGGCAAAACCTGAGTTGGATGCCCCCCCCCCATGGGCAGCCACTCCACCACGGCCAAAATCTTTTTGCACCAGGACATTGGTGCCTGCAGGGGGTGCATTTTTAGACATATCAGCACCAATATTTCAGCATATCATCAGGAGACTGTCCTTATGCTTCTCCCCTGTTTCAGGAGGTTTTGAGCTCATGGAGTCTGAAAGTTATGGACTCTCAAAGGCGGTGTTTCATCCCCCATTAGTCAATGGGAGCTAATAGGAGATGGGGGCTACAGTTTTGAGGGTCCATAACTTTGGCCCCCCCTGAACCAAACTGCACCAAACCTGGGGGGTGTCATTAGGGAAGTCTCCTGATGATACCCTGAAAGTTTTGAGACTGTGCCTTCAGAAATGTGTTTCCCCTGTTTCCAACTCCTTCATTGACAGTAATATAGAAAACTCATCGTAGAACAAAGATTCAGCAAAATTTCTAGGATGTTTCTGAAGGGGGCGCATTTTTGGATGTATCAGCACCATAATTTCAGGATATCATCTGGAAACTATCCTAATGGGACCCCCAAGGTTTGGTGCAGTTTGGTTTAGCGGGTCCAAAGTTATGGACCCTCAAATGGGGTACCCCATCCCACATTCTTTGCTAAGGAGATGGGGGCTACCCTTTTGAGGGTCCATAACTTTGGACCCCTAAACCAAACTGCGACTCCAAACCCTTGGGGGGGTGCCATCATGACAGTTTCCAGATGATACCCTGAAATTTTGGTGCTGATACATCCAAGAATGCCCTCCCTGCAAGAACAACATCCTCGAAATTTGCCCAAGAATCTTTGTTCTGCATTGAGTTTTCTGCATTGCTGTCAATGGGGGTTGCAGGCTGGGGGGCACATTTCTGAAGGCACAGTCTCAAAACTTTCAGGGTCCCATCAGGAGACTGCCCTAATGATACCCCCCAGGTTTGGTGCAGTTTGGTTCAGGGGGGCCAAAGTTATGGACCCTGAAAACTGTAGCCCCCATCTCCTATTAGCTCCCATTGGAAACAATGGGGGATAGGGGCACTTCCTTTGGGAGTCCATAACTTTGGACTCCCTGAACCAAACCTCACCAGACTTGGGGGGTATCATAAGGACAGTCTCCTGATGATACGCTGAAATTTTGGTGCTGCTAACCTAAAAACTGCACCCCCTGCAGGCAAAAAATGGAAAACCACTAAAATACCCAAAAATGAACCCGGCATTTTGATGCCCCCCACAAGGTGATGCCCTGGGCAGCTGCCCACCTTGCCCAATGGTCATTACGCCAGTGCTCCCGAGTAACACACGCCTCTGAGCCAACCGTTTTTTTCTAAATGGAAACCTCAGTATTCAGGTTAAATTGCCGGGTTGGCACTTTGCGATAAAAAAGTGGGTTTTGGGTTGCAGTTTGGGCACTCGGTCTTGAAAAGGTTTGCCATCACTGATTTATACAAAGAAAAGCCTCTGTTATGTTTCAAAACATTCCTGATTCCTCATTAATTCTTGTTCAAAGGCGCAAAAGTCAGTGCATACACAGGCTGCTACCTTTTAGCTATACCTAAAAGACGATTCTTTGGATCATAGTCACACAGTATGAAAAGACGGGAAAAGCCTCCCTAATCACTATGCAGAGTTAATCTCTTATGTAACATAGTGCAAAATCTTAGAGCAGGAATAGATCATAGGACATGTCTCAGTCAGTGCTTTGCCTCATGCCCACATTCCACACAGCTTGTGACATCCCACACCAAACACCACAGTCTTCTACTGTGGTCAGCCAGTTCCTTTACAGCCCCTCTACCCTGTTTTCCAGTCATAAGCAGGCAGCAAACACAGAAATGCATTGAGGAGCTGGTGGTAGTGAAGCATCAGATGTGGCTAATGGGATCTGTACAGTTTGATTTGTCAGATCTTGTACAGACCTTACGCTTCTCATACATCCACTGCCTCTGCCATTCTTCAACATTACAAACCACCATCACAGATCCAGTTCATGGAGTTTACACAGTCCCATGGGCTGTAAACTGCAACAGCTCTGGAGGATCAGAAGAGGTAATGCTCACTTGGCCCATGCTAATATAAACACTGAATAGTCCAACTGATTCTGTCCTTCAGACATTACTGGAGAAGTGTACCAATCCAGTCATGTAAAACTTATGCAGCCTAAAAATGTATTAACAAGTGAATCGTTTCTCTACTGCAACTGTTACAGTTGGAATCAACATGTCATGAGCGTGGATAACCATCTTGATGAAGGGAGCTTTGACTCTCAAAAGTTTATTCCCCCAAATCTCTAAGGTGCTACCAGACTCAAATCTAGCTGTTACACTGCAGACCAACATGGATACCCTATGGAACTTTTTTGTTGATACCTGGGAGACCCAGGTCCAAACTTCCACTCTGCTATGGAAGATCATTAGGTGACCTTGAGGCCAGTCACTTTTGCTCAGCCTACCCTACCTCACAGGGTTGAGGATAAACTGGAGGGAGAATTATGTGTGTCGCCCTAACCTCCTTGAGGGAAGGTGGTGGTGTAAAATTCACAAAATAAATAAATACTCTATCCCTACTAAAAATACTTCAGCGTACCCAACAAGTGTATTCGTTCCTTTTGCTTCAACCCAGCTATGACATCTTATAAAAATGATCACAGGTGAATACAAGGTAAATTTCTCAAATCAGTGTGGCAGAAAATCTAGAATATCCTGCAATGCAAAGACAGCCCAAATCATACCTGGATCCAGGAACCATTTTCCTTCTTCTCAGTGCTCCAAGCGTTGTATTTCCCTGTATTGTCCAATCTTGCCAGCTTTGGTTCCCAGTAACCTAGGTAGGGGCAAAAAGAAAGGAGGGCACTTGTAAGAATAAACAAGAGAGATCTTTTCACATGCCTACCTTCTGTTTTAAAGGAAATCGAGGACTTGAAATTGACTGATTGCTTTTTTCATGAGAAAATAATAGACATTCTAAGGGACAGTAACTTTTAATCCAATAGAAAGAATTGGCAGGCACTATATACCTACTAATTAATGTATTCTTGTTGTTTTTGCTTTGTTGGTTCTGGAATTATGGAAGACAACTTGTGCCAACCACAGTGAAAACCTGGAAGTGAAAATGTTAAGCAATGCTGAATAAACTCTGCAGAGGTGTTCATTAAGTACTGTCCTGTGGTGTCATGGACATTGATTTATTTAAATTATTTATTTCCTACTCTCTATTAAGAACATTTGAGGTGGCTTGCACCATCAAAATCAAAAGCTAAAGCAATGCTATAAATAACAAGCAGCCGATTAAATTGGAATTCAGAACAGTTTCACAACAGTAGCCATTTCTGTGACAGCAATAACAATCAGATGAGTGATAAAAAAACCAGATGAAAATAAAAAACATATATGGGCATATTCAGCATCCTATCTGAAGTTCTGCAATTATGACATTCAACTTACTTTTGTGATCAGAAGCACTTATTTGTGAATCTCGTATAATGCCACTTGCCAGACCCAAGGGTAATTTGCATTCTGTAGAGAAAGATCGCAGACATTTTGCTAGCCATATCTCTAGGAACCTTGCTCCTAATTTTATGAAATAAAGGAGGGGTATCTCAAATAACCTTTTGAATGCAAAACTCCACTGGGAACCTTACCTGTGCAGTTCCTACGGGAAGACATGTACACAAAACACATTTAGAACATAAATTGAACCTATTTTATTCTGTTTCATTTACATCCTGCTTTTTTCCCCCGTGAGGACCCAAAATAGCTTCCATTGTTCTTGTCTCCTCCTTTTTATCTTCACAACAACATTATGTGGCACATTAGCCTGAGATTGTGCAACTGGTCACTCAGCAAACCTCCATGCCAGAGTAGGGATTCAAACCAGGAACTCCCAGATCCTAGTCTAACACAGTAACCATGACCTATGCTGGCGATCAGGCACAGTGCACTGGGGAGCCTCTTGGAAATGGTGGGGAAACAGCATATGAGGCTATAGTGGGAGCAGAGAACCAGTCTCTCCCCCCCCCCCCCATGCCCATGAGATCTGGCTCCATTCATACAAGGGTTTGTGCAAATATGCAGTGACTGATATACTCTTTAGCTACAGCCTCAGTCAATTCCGCTCTCTCTGAAGCGTCCTCCAGCTTTCAAGAGTGGCTTTTAGGCGGCACAGGGGAGGTCCAAAGAGAAGGGGGTATGATAAATAAACCTCTCCATAAACACTTCTCAGTTCATCTCATGGCATCATTTTTGCAATACTTCATGCTCATAGAAATATTCTGAGAGTATCAATTTGTTTCCTAACATTGTTGCTTTGACAATCTGGCAGTTGATATTTGCTCAGACGGGTTAAATATTTGAACAAGCTTCCTAGATGTTTTATTTAATGAATGGTTTATGTATAGTCAGTCCTTTTTTATAGTGAGTTGGGATTTCTTTTTGCTTGTTTCTGTTGACATTTGTAACATATAATTTTTGGGTCAAAGCAGGATTTCTTCTATGGTAGTTCTCACTAGTACTGAATTTCAGCACCTTTGCAGGGGGCAGTCCCAAGCAATGGGGTGGGGGAGGGGGTAATTGGCATAAAGCAGTGCAACTTTGTATATAAGTAATGGGACTCTGCCCCTCCTAAAAAGTGCTGGGTCATAGTTTACTAGGGCAGCACTACAGGTTTTTGTTCCCTTGGGATGAACGAGTATTGAAGAGCTATGCGGTTGGATCCAGCACAAAATTCTACTTGCACTAGTACTGTTGTACTAAGTCAGACTAATGTATCCACACTTACACTTACGCTTGTGCAAGATGCTATGCAAACAATTCCCAAGCACAATAATATTTGGGATGAATGTGCTAGGCGTTTGCACAAGTCTTGCACAAGTGGAACAGTACTGCTTATGTTTCTGCTTGCACATTGCTGGGTCCAAGACACAATGTTTTTGCAGCATTTAATTATTTTACATATGTGGGGTTCATTAGAAGAAGCATATGCCCAAAACCAGGCAGCTGCTACTGCTCCCCAAAGACGGCAATTGCAACCCAAGGCATTTCATTTTCAGCTAGTTCACAGCCCTCTCTCATTCTCTATGCTTCTGCCCAAATATATATATCAAGAATTCCCTCTAGTTATCTGCCTTTCTTCTTCTTTCAACTATGCTGAGAACCTCCATGTTCAGATGCACTCAACCTCTGCATCCCAGTGGCAGGAGACAACATCTGCGGAAAGTCAAGGTCTCTATTATTGGCCCTCCAGAGGAACTGTTTGCCCACTCTTTGAGACAGGATGCTGGACTAGATGGGCCACATTGGTCTGATCTAGCAGGACTCTTCTTATGGGTATTGTATGCCCACGTTTGGCACCATCCATATAGATTCATCCCTCTGCTGTCCTAGATCAGCCATCAAGTTTGTCAGGCCAAGCCACAGGCCTGTTCATATAGAGACCAAGGAGCCAAATTTGTAATACTGGTCTATGTGAGTTCTAACAGAAATCTTATATAAGTGTTTTAGTTTCAAGGACAAATTATGGTTTTGATGCTGCCTAGAATTTCCACAAGTTAAAAGGAGGCAATTTCCCCTCTCCTGCAGCAGCTCCCAGGGAACAGGGATACCTTTGGAGTATTCAGAGGTTTTCCACATGAGGAAAGAAAGAACCTCCCTTGAATCCATGGAAATTCTGAGTAGAATCCAAGCCAATGTGTTCCTCTATATCGGCTGCCACTGTTTTCTGATAACATGTGTCATTGTATCATTGTGATTTCACTGTACTCAGCGTTATTTATTTATTGGCTGGCACGTGCACAACATGTAGGACACTAAGAACAGCAACATCATGTCTTGTTGACAAGAGAAATAGGAAGGAAGCCTATGTCAGAGGCTGCCATATATTTAAAGCAATTAGTAGGTTGACCCTGCAATTGTGGCTTCCTTATATTCTGCTGTATGCAAATAGAGTCTTAGTTTCTTTCAAGCACTCCCCTTCACCATTCTTAATTTCCATCACTGAATCTCTGATCTAAAAGCTACCAGCCAAAACATACTAGCTCCCTCTTTGCCCTCTGCTGCCTCATTTATACAGGGATGCATAATTTGGGAGTTTGGGGAAGTGGGGAGAATAGAAATACACATAGCCTTGAGATAGCTGTGCAATGAAATTAATGGATTACAATCTGTTACCTTTATCAATGACAAGAAAAGCAGTCTGCATTCCAGCTTGCTGATATTCACCAACCTCTGTGTCCAAAAGCCACACACCGGCTTTTGGCGGCTTCATTTCAATAGTGCGGAATGAACCTGGAAATGAGAAAGAAAGTATTTGTTTATACGGTTGGACTGCTCATGATGTGGCCACCTTGAAGAAGCCTAGCAGACAAGGGTCAAGTCAGTGTTTACAAAAGAAACACACACCCATATACAAGGCAGGAGAATGCTGCTGTTGTCGTCTTGCTTGTTGACTTCCTGAAAGTACCTGGTTGGCTACTATGTGAATGGACTGCTGGACTTGATGGGCCGTGGTCTGATTCAGCATGGCTTTTCTTATATTCTTACAGAGCTTGAAGAGTTTCATAAGCAAAAAGGCATATAGGTTGTCTTGCAAGAGTTTACAATTTAAAACAGGAAATGTTGAAGATAACTTTGAGGATGTGAAAGGGGAAAGGAGAGAGACAGAAGTAGAGCATTTCACTCTTTTGATATTCTCTAGCGCAGTGATGGCTAACCCCAAACCCACTTATTTATTGCAAAGTGCCAACATGGCAATTTAACCTGAATACTGAGGTTTTAGAAAAATACTGAGGTTTAGAAAAAACGGCTGGCTCCGAGGCATGCGTTACTCAGGAGTAAGCTTGGTGGCAGTCGGTGGCTTTGCTTTGAAGCAACCGTGCAGCTCTTCCAACAGGTGAATCATGCCCCTAGGAGGGTTTACTCAGAAGGAATCCCCATTACCAGCAACTGAGCTTACTCCCAGATAAAGGATTGTGCTTTAGTTCTTCTCATGAAAATCAGTGGGGTTTAACAGCGCTTAACAGGGTTACCTACACTGCCTCCCCAAAACTAGGTCTTAGGTTCCATGCTAATAATCGAGCCCAGTGGCCCAGAACAGCCTAGATGTGTGTGTGGGGGGGGGACTCTGTTTGTGCATGCCCACTGATAGGGCTCTGAGTGCCACCTCTGGCACCCGTGCCATAGGTTTGCCACCACTGCTCTAGCGTGTGTAAGCTTTTGTACATGTGACTATTACAGAAACAAGAACTTTATCTCTGATCAATAAAATGACATAATGCTGGTTATGTTGTCTCAGATAAACACAGCCTTTCAACAGATGGATAATGGCATTCCCAAAGTGCACAGATTTAAAAAATTGATAACAAGAGAAGATGTGTTGCCAATGCAACAGAGAGGGCTAGTGAATGAGTTGGAAGCAAAATCCACTCTGGTTGCAATAAGATGACAGACAGCTCACAGTGATTCATGTTGTTGGAATTGACTGGATTTATTCTAGCACTACACAGAACAGCATTTACTTTGATACGCTGATTGGATGATATTTACCAGGAAGAAGTGTGTAGATGCCAAGCTGATGATTTTCCATTCCCTGTTCTGTGAATGTCTGACCGTGAAAATGAATAACGTGAATGTCTTTTGGCCCGCCCAAGTTCAGCAGATGCCAGTGAACCATCTCATCCTCATACATTCGCAACCCCGGCAGTTGGTACTGGAACCCATTAATAGCTGAAAGAAAACATTTCAGAAAAGACAAAAGAAATTGCAAGCAAATTCAGTACATCTTCTGATCATCACACATCTTGACACACAAGTATCACTGCAATTGTCTGTAACCACTGAAAACTTCAAGGCATTGATCTTGCAATATTTTTGCAACTTAGTGCCTTAATTAAAATATTATCTTCATAGCAGAAACCAGCTAAATAGAAATACTGTAAACATAAACTGAAGATCCAACAGCCTTATGTATGTTGAGGGAAAGCTATTTCCACCTCATCATTGCAGCCTCCCATGTCATATGGCTTTTGGTCCATGTACGCCCCCCAACTTTCAGCATCAGCTTTTTAACACATGCAGGAAGCTGCTGAGAAAAGGGGAAGCAGACCTGCCAGAACTTCCTGCTGGCAATAGGCTGCTGCCCTACTCTTCACACCCTGCTTTACTGGAATATGGATTTCACATGATTTTCATGCAGTATGTACTGGCAAATGCCAACAGACATATATTTGTGTGTGTGTGGCAGAATGTCCAGATATTAATACAGGCCAAAATGTGCAAAAAGGTCTGTTAGCAAAATGAGAACATTAAAAAGGGTTAATGCAGTCAGCTGAGACTGGAAGTCCCATGGACATGCATCTTGATTACCACACCCCGCCAAGGAAGTTCGCTAACACAAAGAACCTAGAGAATTCCCTGATACCAGATTATGCATTTCCTCTGCCTTTCAGAACCATTTCCTTAACAATCGTTCCCTCCCTGATCCACTCAAAGTCTCAGCCAAATTTGAATACCTGGGCAGAGACTCCAAGAAGTAACTCTGACAAGTCATTCAAGACTAACACTGATACAATAAAGAAACAATTGGCTCTACTGACCCAATATTTAGAGGACAGTAGATGAGCTATTAATTAGCTCAGCCAAGCGATCCCAGCATGGGAAACCAAAAAGATCCAGGAAACGAAACTTACTTTCTCCCGCCCAAACTGCGCAATGGGGTATAAAAGTACCATTTGCCCCACATTCAGTGCTCTTTACTCGCTTGAACCTCTCTTGGTCAAGTTGGTTTGAGACACGATATCGTCCTTCACTTGGATTCACATGTTGGCCATCTGAATCCTTGCCTTCTCCAAGAACTTCTCTGCAGAACTTAGGTAACGTATAAGTCCCTTGCTTCCCTTCCCAATCTATCATCCACACCTACTTTCCACCCTTTTTATATCTCTTAGAAACTATGTGTATGCTTCTTCATGCCTCACTGTATGAATGCTTACAACCAAAACTTATAAATATATTTAAACTACAATTTGGTCTCCTTTGTATTCTCTGTAGAATGTTTCAAAAGCCGTTTCTGGTATAGTTGTTACAAAGATCCCACCACTAGCCTACCTCTTGCTGCCAAGCCAAGTTATTTCCCCCAGTGCTAAATGTTAAAAAGTTCTCATACTGTTAAGCTAGTGTAACAACATACATAGGATTCAAGCATGATGTTCTGAACCAAATCCCAAAACAGTAACGTCCAATGTCATGGGAGGAGTTCCATACAGTAGTACTTATTCACATGAAAAACAGTATTAACAGTGAAAATTCTAGTGGGAGCACAAACTTCAAAGAAACCGATCAATCATAATTTTTATTCTTTATGTATTTACTTCTCCTATCCTTCTGCCCAAAGGAGACCCAAAGTATCTCACATTGTTCCCTTGTCCTCCATTTTATTCTCACAACAACCCTGTGAGATAGATTAGGCTGAAAATATGTGACTGGCCCAAGGTCACTGAGCACATTTCTATGGTAGAGTATGGATTCAAGCCTAGGTCTTACTGATCCTAGTATAACGCTCTAACCACTATAACACACTGGCTCTCACAGAATAGAATACCATTTCCTCAGCGTAGTCATCATTCTCAAAAGTGGCCAACATCAACGCTTCTTGCCAACTGTGATATTCAAGTGTTTCCAAACATATCATCCTTAGCTTTATACATCTCAGATTGCACATGTGGATGTGGAACATCAAAGTGAATACAATCCAGGCAGCATTAAATGCTTCAGGTCCTTCCTTTTCCAATGTGAGCTAAAGAAATGATTGCTGGTTCTACTGAAATAAGTGCTGGAGCAAGATAGGAGTTAGCAATGGGACTGGTTGTGATGACAAAAGAGAGAAAACAGGGATCTCTGTAAAATTACTATTATTTGGGGCACAAGTGATGTCACACACATACAAAAATCACATGCAAGTGATTTGCGTGCACAAAGTATTAACATGTAACAATACCCCTGTCATTTTTCTGGTGTTAAAGCCTGAGTTATTTTTACCACCATGATAGAAGACAAAGGTGTGCATTTGTACCAGGATATGTGTGGCATCTTTCAGCATCGGCAGTTCTGTCTTCACATGCCTTCCTGGCTTGTTTATTGAAATACCAGCTCTTCTTTTCATCAAAGACCATAAACAGCAACACAAATTCCCGCATATCTGTCGGCTTGTTGTACTTGTCAAGCATTCCTTTTTTACAGACCAAAATTGGCCCAACCAAGCCAGAGTGTATATCTTTCCCCTGCAAAAACAAAACACAATGTGACTGATTAGAAAGCAGTTGTGCAAATTAGTTTCTAATGGAGAAAAATTTCAAATCTCTAAAGTGATTAATGCATTGTTGAAGGCTTTCACGGCCAGATTCAACTGGTTCTGGTGGTTTTTCAGGCTGTGTGGTCGTGGTCTGGTGGATCTTGTTCCTAACGTTTCACCTGCCTCTGTGGCTAGCATGTTCAGAGGTGTATCACAGAGGGAAGTGTATAACAGACTTCCCTCTGTGATACACCTCTGAAGATGCCAGCCACAGATGCAGGTGAAATGTTAGGAACAAAATCCACCATACCATGGATACACAGCCCGAAAAACCCACCAGAACCAATCTAAAATGATTTATTTTAAAAGCACAATTTTGATTCATTAACAAAGTTAATGAAAGTTATAACCACTTTGATTCTCTCCTGTTTCACACACAGGAGAATCTCAAATGCAAGTCATATTGGCAAAGCAAACTATGTATGAAATAGGAAAAGGAAATACTTGGTCAAGGTGGAACAAAGCATCTTGTCTTAGAGCAAACTTTATAATTGTTATTTTTTAAATAGATTGTCTTACTGGGTTTACAGCAGAGTAATAGGCCCAGGACCTACACATTTCCCCATCTTGTGTAGGACCTGATTGTTTTGTTACATGCCAGACATAGGTATAGGTGCCATTTGGCTGGATTGCATCATCTTTCTTGAACCATTCTGGAGACTGATCATCATAGCTTCTGCCTTCAGAAGATTTCTCATAAGAAAGTCCATGGGCATGAAGAGAATATGGTCTGGAGGCCAGATTTTTAAAATGTACCTAGAGAGATAAAGAGACAGCAATTATCAGCCATAGAGAGGCATCCCTCCCAAAATAGCTTTTTAAAATTGCAATGTTGCCCTAGGTTCAGATTTTAAGGCCTGAGCCAACAACAGTTTAGATGGGAGTTTTAGCAGGAATGTTAGAATCATAGAATCGAAGAGTTGGAAGAGACCACTAGGGCCATCAAATCCAACCCCCTTGGCCCAGGATGGCCCAGGAACACACAATCAAAGCACTCCTGACATATGTTTATCCAGCCTCTATTTAAAACCTCCAAAGAAGGAGACTTTGTTCTCACTCTGCTTTGCAGAAACTGAAGGAGAAGAATTTATTTGGTTGTAAAGTTTATACCCTGCCTTTGTTTCCAAAACAGGGCCACCATGGTAGAGAACAGATGAAAAACATACACAATATAATAACATATTAAAAACCACTAAACTCAACAAAAACACACATATAATTAAAAACAATTAAAGCCAAAGCTAAAATACACATGCAAAGACATAGAATGTAATGCTTGAAATCCTGTATGAGGGGGGTGGGGCTGGGGGTGGGAGATGTACAGCTGGTTGAACAGAACGACTTGAGCACCTTTCAGATGGTTGCTGCTCTGAAGAAAATAATAAAAGGTAGTTCCCACCTGTTTTCAGACAGTACCCAAAGTAATTCAGGTTTCTGATAAAATTCTGTTATTGTACCATATATATAATTTCCATTCTATAATTTAACTGCAAGATACAAACATGTTTTGGTAATGCTTCATGCACAAGCTACAAGGTATAGGTGCTACAAGGTATAAGTGCTACAAGGAGATCTATTCTTCCGAGATGACATAATTCACCCTTTATTAATCTCCCCACTTCTTCAAAAATGAAATAGACTTACCAGGATGACATCATCTACTTCGGCTCTGATTATGGGACCAAGGATGCCAAGGTGATCTTCACATTCCCTTTTAACCATGGGTGTCTTGAAAGTGCTATCTTGATAACCTCGGAAAACCACCTTTTTGTACACTGTGCTGGCTGAACCACTTTTCACTGTACTGAGGACATGAAGCATTAATAAACAACTGAACAATTATTTTCTTATGGTGAAAGCCTATTGCAAACAATTCCATGGAGATTGCTTACAATACGATTCAATGCTTTGTTACCTCCTGATACAAAGTCAGGCATCAAAGCTGTTGAGCTTAAGGGGGGAGGATGTCACCTGAGGAGGCAATCATACAAAAGGTGGTCTGTGGATCAGAAGATCAAGTCCTTGATGAATGTGTATGAAGCAGCCTTATCCTGAGTTATACCACTGGTTCATTTAATTCAGGACTATGTACTACTCTAAGGTGACCAGATTTTCACCTTTTTAAAGCGGGATGCGCGTTCACCCGCAGGAGCGCACTGCCTTTTGGGGCGCTCCCCGGTTTCCTGCCTGGTCACAGGGCGGGAAACAGGGGGTGCCCCAGAAGGCAGTGAGGCAGCACGGGAGGCTGCCACACTGCCTTCTGGGGCGCCCCCTGTTTCCCACCCTGTGACCAGGCGGGAAACCGGGGAGCGCCCCAAAAGGCAGTGCGCTCCTGCGGCCGCGTGTGCGGGAGGCTGCAGAACTGCCTTCTGGGGCGCTCCCGTTTCCTGCCCTGTGACAGGGTGGGAAAAGGGGAGCACCCCAGAAGGCAGTGCGGCAGCCTTCCAAAAATGGGGAGATTTTAAAAACCCCACGGGACGTGGGACAAATTGCTTAAAAGCGGGACTGTATCGCCAAAAGCAGGACGTCTGGTCACACTATACTACTCTGACTAGTAGCAGCTATCTGGGGTGTCAGCAAGTCTTTCCCAGCACCTGTCTTTCCCAGCACCTGCTGCTAGAGACCCTTCCTGTGTAAATGCTGGGGACTGAACCTGGGTTCTGCTGCATGCACTGAATCATACACTGAGCCATGGACCTTCCCCAGTTATATTGTTTGGTGATCATGGGGTACCAAAAATTGATTAGCACTGATTCTGCCTGGCTAACAACCATGAATCAACATGTGCACGCTCCTGCTCTTGCTCTGTCTTCACAGATGTTGCTAATTACTACTGGGCACTGGAGTCAGTCAGGGCATTATATTCACTGATACCTGATACAGATATGTGCATGGATTTTTAAATTCAGTTCATTTTATCAATCATTATAGTCATTTATTATAGTTCAAATTCTTTATTTTGATCTTCATTGATTTCAGAGGCTTTATTGTAAACCCAACCCTCCCAAATGTGCAAACCTGCCTGCCTGCCAGTGTACACAAGAAAGTTTTTGCCCTGCCTAGCAGCTGCAGCTCCAACCAATGAAATAACTCAAGACAAACAGAATCCATGATTAGACTGAATCACAAGCTTTCCCCAAAGCCAGTGCAATGATTCTATTTTCAGCCTAACGCTATGCCCCAAAATGCCAGCTGGTAGACATCTATTAGGTGGGAATTCCAGCAAATAGTTCTGGTTGCTCAGCATCACTGCCAATCCACCCACCTCACTTACCCTCATGATGTCCAGACAGCAAGGCCCAACAGTAAACATCGGCAATTGTTTTACACTGACAAAAGTTATTGGTCAGATTCAGTGGTGGGATCCAAAAATTTTAATAACAGGTTCCGATGGTGGTGGGATTCAAACAGTGGCGCCGCCACACACATGCACCTCCAGTCCCTATTGGGCAGGGAGGTTGCTTTAGTAACCCCTTCTCTGCACTCAGAAAAAAATAGTAACCACTTCTAGAAAAGTGGTGAGAACTGGTTGGATCCCGCCTCTGGTCAGATTAATTATATTAACTATAATAAAGAATTGACATGATGTGATTCAACTCTTGATTCATCATTGTCTGAATACATATTCTCAGTCTGAACGAGACTTGCTTACCTTGTTTCCAAACTGCCCTAAAGTCCCAGACCAAATGCAATTTATCCAAGATGGCTTGAATGTTCTCTATCAACTGATTTAATCTGACCTATTCCTATATGGCTCAAAACTTCATAGGATTGAATGTTAATTCATATCAAATAAATGAAAATTATCAGATTACAGTAGTTAAGACAGTGACATGGAATCAGGCTGTGATAAGAGAGAGAAAAAACAAATCAAACCTTTTTCTAAATGCTGAATAGTCCCACACATCTTCTACAGCAGCAATGTAGTATGTCCGCTTGTACCCATCACCAAAAGCACGTAAATAGTGCACAGCTATGTCCTCAGGGTTACGCACTGAGCTAAAGTTAAGTCGAGAATCTGTTGTATACGGGTCATCATAGCGTACAGTCTCATATTCCAATGAACCACTGGAACTCTCATCACCCTCTGAGTATATTGGGTCAAACTCATCGTACTCCCCATTTTCCTTTGGAAGGCCTATCTTGACAAAAGGTTTAGACTGTATTGGTGTCAGAGTGTAATTGTCCTCATTCAGTTGCATATCCTGGTTGGCTTTATGGAAAGCTTGGGTATTGTTGAGTATTTTAGATGATACTGGAGGCTTGAAACCTCTTGGAGTCATTGAGGCACGTAGATGTTGCTTTTTCTTTTTTTGCCGAGATTTCAGGAAAGTTGTAGATGTCATCACAGTACAGGTTTCATTTTCCTTTTCAATCAGGGTTCCATGCTTGCTGCTCACTTCCTGTTGGCCAAGTTCAGGTTGGGAATCTCCTTTATGCATCTCCTGCTTTTTTATACTAGGGGATATGGTATTTTCTGCATCAATTGTGGCATTCCTGGAGCTGTTCTGAAGTTTGTCATCAACAATCTTACTCAGGCCTGTTCCTGGGTCATAATTCTTCTCAGAGACAAAATTCCATTCATAATCTGTAGGGACACTTTTAGAGGGACACTTCTGTCCTTTGAGAGGTGAAACTTTTGGTCTTTCTTTTACTGTCTTTGGAATGAGAGTAGGATCTAAGCTGCCTAAAACTTCACTCAAAGTTGAACTGCTATTTTGCTGAACTTTTGACAACTCTAATGCAGAAACATTATGTGGTTCAAAATCATTTTCGACTGCCTCTCCCACAGCCAAAGTTAAATTAGTTGAAAGAATGGAAAACTCATCCTCTTCATACTCATCTGAGATGTAATCAGTTTTTAAATCAAATGTTGAATTATCTAAGGTGGAGGTGTTTTCTGATCTAGGTATGGCAAGAAAGGTCATACTTGAAGTGTTGCCTAAAGCAGAGGCATTTCTCTTTTGTTGTACATAAAAGAGCAGAGCACGCATCTGTTTAACAGCAAAAAATGTTGCCTCTGACAAACCTCCTTCTCCTTTCTCTCCATCCAAAGTATCCTTTCCGTCTGCACTGTCTTTTTCTTCCTTTTCTGAAAAAGATTGTGGAAAAATGGCCATGGTGCTAGTTTCTGAGTTGGCTAATAACTCCACTGGATCTTCGTTTTGTACTTCCTGATCAGTTTCTAGGGGTGCCACCCCATGCAAAGTATCACTATCATTGGCAAACCCCAGATCCACAGGTATGTCATAGTCCCCCACAGTAGTGGTACCATAAGTGTCTTGCATAGCGAGAGCAGTAAGATTATACTCTTCCTCAGTAGCTGAACCATTAAACGTTCGAAGTCCCAGCAATGAAGCTAATTCTTCTTGGTAATCCTTTTCCTTCCCTTCCTCTCTCTTTTCTTCATACTCATCATCTTGGAATCCATAAAGTGTGGCTAAGTTTTCCTGATAATCATCTGTATCTGCTACTGCGCCTCTTTCTTCTTTTACTCTTGTTGCTACAGTAGGTGTGGGAAGCATCTCAGGGGGCACAAAGACATCATAAAATGCGTCATAATCTTCTGAGTAATCATGTTCACATTTGACATCCCTAAACCTCATTCTCATGCCATTGCTCATTTCACGGGAACCCCAGGAGGACAGAAGCCAGGTCCCTGAAAAAGCAAAAGAACACAGATTATGTGTTTCTTATACGGAAATCGTTTGACTTTGGCATCAAAAATATGAATTTTGTGGCTCACAGTAGTGGTAGGAATGATAAAAATTATACCTCATTATATTATAGCAGAGTCAAACCTAGCAGAGCTTATCAACAGGTGTAGCTATAGGAAAAGCAGAAGCTCTGCCATTAGCATAGGGAGATAATAGTTCACATTACCTCAGTGCCTTTACCATTCATCACCAGGGCTGGTTCCAAAATTAGGGGCCTACCTGTCAGCCCGCAACACCAAGATAACTATGTGCCATCCACCTGCCTCTATGTCTGCTTATAAGCTCTCCCATAATCTGTGGTCACAGTCACCTGGACATCCTTTCTTTGATAGTGCTGAATGGTGTTTGCACCTGAGAATGCTACCACCATGGCTACCAGCTGTGACCATCTACATGCATTTCCCTGGCAGTACAGACCAACACATGGAGCAGGGTGTGTGGGTGACAGAGCACTGGTAAGCAGGCAGGGGAAGGACATGTGTTTAAGCAGCAGGAGAGGAGTGTAGGCTGAGGGAGTTGGTGGCTGTGGGCCCTGCCAGAAGTCCCCAGCAGCTCTCCAAATTCAGAATATGCTGACACAGGCCCTGTTCACCATTGCTGTCTGGAAAAACCAGAAACCACACACTCTTCATCTACTTGGGAGAAGAAAAGGTCTCTCTCTCTCTAAGGACAAAAACATATGTTACTACTTGGTCCTGGCTGCTAGAAAGTGCATATCTGGATTGGGGTCTATTTCCCATGCAACCAATGTAGAACTTTTAAAAATTAGCCTTTAGAAGAAGATGACAGGGAAGAGCATGGTTCATAACATCATCATTCCCTGTGCCTCTGCCTAGCACCTTTACCTATCACCAATGCCTTTAAAAACCTTATTACAGTTAATGAGTCTCAGTTTTGTTTACTGTGTAGAGGTCTGCCATCCGTGAAAAGGCAGTGTACAAACAATTAAGAAACAAATCATGGTACAGCCTAATAGCAAGGAAACCTGCACTGCAGGGTAGGTATCCTGATGAAGTGTGGGGTTATAGCAGTCATGATTTTTTAATCTCTTAGCAGGCGTTCAGTTATACAGAGAATAGCCTACAGGGAATACCCTCTGAAAAGAAACCTTCAAAGGTTGCTCACATGAGAAGTTATGTACACTCTCTTGCTGCGTACCTTCCTTCCATGTACCAGGGCCTGTAGTGTGTTCTCTGATGCCTTTAACATATATTTTATTTCAGCTGGCTCCCAAGGGACCCGGGAAAAGAGCCATAATTCAGTGGTAGAGCATGTGCAGAAGCTCCCAGCTCAGTCTATGACTTGTCCAAAGAAGACAAGTTACCTTGCGACCTGAAGATCTCTGCTTGAGGCTTTCATGAGCTGATGCCAGTTAGGCTAGACAATACTGAACCAGTTGTGCTGAAATAGTGGTTTGGCGCCTGTCCTGCTTGCCAGTTACAAGCAGAGAGTCGATCAATTCAGCAAGCTGTTTGAGTATGTTTGAATGAATAAAGTAGTACCCATTTGCATGATTACACTGTTTTGTCATATGATAACTTTCATCTGCCTTCACTGCCTCCAGTTTTGAAAGGCACATAGTAAAATGGGGAAGCGGACAAGTGCAATTTTTGAGACGAATGCAATCCTATGTAAAGTTACACTCTTGCAAGACTGCTGAAGTCAGTAGGCTTAGAAGGGTACACCTCTCATTAGAACTACACTTAGTGGGTCTGAACCCAGCTAATCATGCTGTCCATTCTTGGCAATCTTTTCTTGAATAGATGCTGCTGATTGCAAAAAGCAGGGAATGCACTCTAACTGATGTTGGTCATTAAAAGGATGCATCTGTGCAAAGAGGAGCCCAACAGCAAACAAGTCTGTGCTGCATACAGGTCAGGTCAAGGATCTAAATAACCATGATCTCAGGAGATACTGTGGTTTCTCTAGTAAATGAGATCTTTTCAAGCAGCCACAAGCTGCAATGGCCATGGGGTTATTGTGTAAGCTTTTTGGCGTGGTGCTGTGCTTGACAGAAATTTCACCAAAGGATATTGAGGCAATCTAATCAAGAGCTTGCCTCATGAGCAACTGAATGGGTCTGAACAAGGTAGGTTCACCTGGGAAGCCTGTTTGCAGCAAAGTTCTCTGCATGTCGATGCTGGACTAGATAGCCTGACTCAACAAAAGGCAGCTTTGTACATTTATAACCTTTCAGCTAGAAGTTACCAACAGCTGGAGAGATGGACGGGATATACAGGTAGAGAAGTCAGCCTGCCCAGGCTCATATCACATTTCAGTGGAGACTGGCTGCTGGTACTTGCTTTAGCCATAATGTCTAGAGTCATCATGTATAAAGAGCCTCTTTTTGGTGATGGTTAGAGCTAGCATGAAAATGTTCCATGTGATTTGGAGAATTCACATCGTAAACAAATGTTATAGATGCCATAAAGACCAGGCAAATGTTTCATCTGGGCGAAATCATGATCCTTAATGTGGTTAATTAAAATTGGTTTTCAAAGGAGCAAAGGTGGAGCTGCCCAACAAGATCTGACACACACAGTATAAGACTGTGACAGGTATTTTCAAAATACTAAAGAGAATTGAACACGCTCATTTGTAGTTCAAACTCACTGTAGCTGTATAAAAGATTGTATTTCTGCAGAGAAGAAAACTTCTTGGCCAACCTACTACTCCTTTCTGTTCTAGTAACAGGGAAATACTAGTCATCAAAACCCATTCTGAAGGCTGATTCAAGACATACTGGGGATAGTGAACTACATTGTCCTGTCACTTACCAACATTGTTCATAGTAACAGTTGCAGATTCACCACTCATGGGAAAAAGGTTTAATATATCTTGATCTTTTCCTTTGTTCAGAAAAGTATGACCTGAAAGATGTACAGGCACTATCTGATCCTGGGCGCCCACACTGGAGAGATGCCACTCAACAATGTAATCCTGGCAAAATCCCAAGATATTTGTTCTATCAGATGCATAGCCATTGAGAGCTGAAAGGAGGGAAAAGAAGTTGTTAAAAGTACCTTTAATAGGATTTATAATACAAAAAGAATGAAACTGGCTCAAATTCACACAGACATGAAAATCTATTCTATTTGTTATGCAAGATCTTGCCCTGTGTATAAAGCATCCTGCATGTAATATACCAGTGCACGAAGGAAAGAGTTATATTAAACCATTCTCACTGAAGGATTTGAGAGATTTTTCTCACAGGCACACTGAAGCAGCCTTGAAAATCACCCCTTCACTCTACCTACCCAATTCTTCTCAATTTATATGGTGGTTTTGAAGCTGGTCAAAAGGGTTGACATAAAGCTTACCAACAGGAAAACAATATACTATTTGGTGGACTTTTCAAAAGTACACCCTGTAATGATTTCCATAGTACTAACAATGTCGGGTTCTCACAAGCTTAGCAAAATATTGGCTCAGGTATCCACTCACTGTGCATAACATTAGACTTGTAGAATTTGGGATCATCTCTTTTCACAGTGGAAGGGTCACTGCAGTATTGCTTGATGTTGTCCTCCAAATACCAGCTTTTGTTTTCATCAAACACTGCAACGACGGCATGCTGCTCCACATCAGCCTTATTCTGAAAAACACCAAGACAAGCCCTAGCTGCTGATAGCATGAAGAACTCTTCATTTCATCTTCACTGATGGTTTAAGAATCCCAAAGATGGGCAGTAGGTATTAAAGGACACCCCCTGGAGGAGGGAAGATTTTAAACCAGTTGCAAGGAGTAGCATTAGGGTCATTGTTCTTACCTTGCTCCTCACTGTATGGCCATAAAGAAGCTGAAAGTTTGTCAGCCACAGAGCTGGGCTGTCTAGAAAGCCACTTACTCATGATCAGAGTCTGTGGGCCACTGTTCACTCTTGTAAGGGCTGAATCATTGCTAAACTAGAACCCCCACCCCCACCCCGTTCAAAAGTCCTAACATTGCTATTCATCCTTGATTTCACTGACATTGATCAAGCAGAAAACAATGCTAATAAATCTGTGATTTTGGCTCGGTTCTTGTGTTTAGGGTGATGAGTTTAAAGTGATCAAATCCAGTTTCTAATTCCAGCTGGAAAACTATATTGATCTGTTACAGCAAAAACCCAAAAGGTTTGTGGTACCTAAAGGCTAACTGGTTTATGGTAGCATAAACTCTTAAGGGGGATAGAGACTAGTTGTACTTCAAAAACCTGCAGAACTGCTTTGACTAGAAAGAGTTATTGAACCAAATAAATTAGGGTGGTCTCCATGGGCAGTATGATTTTTCTGTCTTACCATCTGTAGCTTTGCTGTCACCAGTCAGAGAAGGAACAGATGAAGACTGCTCTCTGTCTCACTGTTTCAGACCCTGCAATACTTTACCATACCTGTATTCCCTTCTGGTTAAGTGCTCGGCCTTTACAGATCAATAAGGGTCCAATCAATCCGGAGGCTATATCCCTTGTCACATCCACAGCACTATGATATAATCTGGTGACACACTGAGCATCTTCTTCTGTAGGTCCATCAGTGTCAAGAACAGTCCACTTATACGTATACGTTTCTCCTGGTTGGACAATTTTACCCTGTGTGTTGTTCTCTGACATACACATAGAGAAAACAAGAACATAAGCAAATGAAAGCAGTCTGTGGAGTGAAATCACTACCCATAATGTTTGTTCTACTCCAGATTTTTCTACTCTTTTGTGCTGCACAGTTTTAATGCATCTTCAAGTCACAGAATACTTCATGACAAGTGATACTACAAGTGAGTAGCAGAGTCAAAACTATCTCTCCTTGTGCTGCATCACTTCCTTAACTGCTGCCTCCTGCTTTGCTGCCCATTAACTAAGGCTGTTTCCGCACGGGCGGAATACAGCATCCCAGGGATGCTAAAAACAGTGTCCCTGGGGAGGGGTTCAACCCCCGAGCGGCACGAAGCCGCTGTTTCCAAACCTTGCTCCCTGAGTGAGATTTTTGGAAACAGCGGCTTCCAAACGCTGCTGTGCGAACGGCAGCGGCTGGAAGGCGCCATTTCCCCCCCTTTCCCGAATGCCTTACCATCCCTCCGACCTTCCAGCACATCGTCCAGGCCAGGGGACACGCCCCCCTGCCCTGCAACTCCAGAGCTGTCGTGCAGGGCAGGGGGGCATGTCCCCTGGCCTGGGCGACACGCCGGAAGGTCGGAGGGACGGTAAGGCATTCGGGGGACGCCGCAGGTTGCGCCGTCTTCCCTGCCCCTACCAGGACTGTCTGTGCGAACAGTCCCAGGGGGGTGCTTCGGCGTCATTTACGCCAATGCACCCCCGCAGCGTGGCCGTGCGGAAACAGCCTCAGTTAAGTTAAGGCAAGGCAGTCCCTAAGTGGTACTGCCTCTGAAGATAATTACTAAACTGGTACAAAAAGCAGAAAAATAGCATGTCATAAGGTGATTAACAAGACTGGGGAAGGTATAGTATAAATCCCACAATAAAAACTGACAATCACCTTTTCTAAGGAGCTGAGAAAGACAGAGTTGCTGTAAATGTCTGAATATATTTACACTGTTAACCCTATTGACTCTATCAAAATTTCTTAGAGGACCAGATGCTATAACTTTGCATTAGACAAAATGAACTCTATGATGGATACAGTTGCCCGTCAAAACTAGGTTGTGCTTATACTGATTTTTTTTTTAAAAAAACCCAACTTGAATGATTTCCCTGTTTTATAAAGATAAAACCAGCTTTTCTTCCCCAAAGATGCATGCTACCCCTACCGACCCTTAAAACATTTACATATGGGAGCTAACTTAACTTACCTTACCTTAGTTAACTTACCTTACCTTAACTTACCTTACAGTTATTTTATACACCCCTTGAAAGAATGAGACTTGTGGGACCTCTGGGTGAAACTTCCACAGCAATACATACAAACATTCTATGGTGAAAAAGCAGGAAAGAAATCTAAGCCAAATAATAAGATTGCTCACCTTTGGAGTCTGAAGGGTACACAGCCCCTTCTGCCTCTTTGGAAAGTGTTACTCCATGCACATAAATGCTGTACGGTCGACTGGCCATATTTTTGAATACAATCTGTTTCAAAATGCAGGTGGGAAAAAAATATGAGTTCAGTATGGCAACAATGCTATTTCTTGACATCAGCTATTAGAGCTGGTTGTGCTACAGTACTGTTTAACACCCTGCAGACAAATGCTCAAGTAAACGAAAAGCGCAACATGTGTCCTTGTATCTGAAAGAAGGTATCATTGCTCTTGCATGTCATTCACAATAGATTCCAGTGGGTGGAGTTCTTGTTATTTAAGAACAAAAAGGTGACTGTGACACCTTTCATAAGATGACTGTGGTTTGAGCTTTTTTGGTCCAGAGCCCATCAGATGTATAACGTCTGTCCTCAATTGGCAAATAAATGTCGGCAGAAGAAAAAGGAGCACTAGGGTCATAAGGCCGTGAAATGCAATAGATACAGTCTGTGATATTTCTAAGCAAGGCTCAAATGTATACAAGATAAGCACAGTGACTATTCCCAAAAGTAGCACAGGATGGCTATTACTTCAGCTCTTGGTATTTATTACTAGTATCAAATTAACAAAAAAGGGAGGCCACTGAGTGCTCATTTATGATCACACAAAGTCCCCTGTTTACCCAATTCAAATCTGCTTGCTAATTAAACACAACCTCAGCCTTGAACACTCATCAGTTCTGTCCTATCTTTACATAAAGACCAGAGCCTGTAGAATGGCTAACTATTTGGCAATGGAAATTGCTCAGACGAACATGAAAGTTACATTCACAGGGCTACCTAGATACGAAGTTGAATAGCAAAGTTAGGGATAATTACCAATTCTGAGTAACTAGGTCAACAAACTCAGTGAATTAATGCATTCAATAAAATGGGATGTCAAAGTTTATATAATGCTCAGTACTTACACTGATGGTATCTCTAACCTCTGCTCTGACAACAGGGCCCAAAATTCCACGGTCTTTTGGCCAGGTACTTTCTGTATGTTTGCTGAAATTGGCATCTTTATACTGTCTGAAAACTGCCTTTTTGTACGTTTTGCCGATGAGATTTGAAAAATTGTCCAGATACAGAGCTCTATATTGTCTTGAAAGGGGGGAAAGGGGAGGGGAAGCACATCAGTAAAATCTCTTCAGTGGAGATATAAGTTTATATATAAGAAGTCTATTTTAACAAATCTACATAACACATATCATTATGTCTATTATAGTAACTCAGCAAAGGGATGTGCATGAACCTCCATGGGGATATAACTGGAGTATTATATCAAGTTCTTCTGCATGTATTATCAAGATGCATGACATAGTCTCTGCCTGTCCCAACAGACGGTATCAGGATTTTGAGCATTCTACACAAATGAAGACATCCATTTCTACAGATGGATGACATCTTCCGCATTAGACAATAGTAGTATAATGCTACAAAAGTAATCCTGCATGTGGTTCTTCCCATCAGCAGTCTCATCCTAAGCTGAGTTATAAAGCCTGTTAGAGTAAGCAATGCCTGCTGTACAAAAAAGAAAAGAAGAACTAGGCAAGGGGCAGCTAGAGGAAAGACCAGTTAGATAGGATTGCGGTATCAGCACCTTCTTTCCTGGTAACTGTCATTCCTTCTCTGTCTCTAGATTGCTATTCTTACAGCAATATCCTTAATAAACTTATTTCTGCTCTTCATTATCAGTTCCTGAAAAAAGTTTTCTCCACACTTTAATCAGTCTGTGCAGCTCTGTTGCATAATCATTCACTCAATACCCTTCTAACTCAATTGAAGTCAATGAGCTTAGAAGGGCGTAACTCTACTTAGGATGGCACTACAAATGACTCTTGCTGTTGGGTGGACAAACAAAACACTGCACATAAACATATTTTAAAAGCTGAATTTTTTAAAATGAAAAGCCATATTTGGAAGTTGAAATGTTGAATGGTAGGAGGAATGGTCTTTTTTTTTTTTACTACAACAAACCTCCACTACGGCTCTCCCTGCTCCTCACTGGGTTCCAGGAGCATTAAAACACTGCAGCAAAAAGCTGGGAAATACATAGCTGGGGGATACACAGATGCTGTTCAGGGATGCATGCGAACAAAAAGTGAATCAGATGTGCAAAGATATGAGAAAGAGGTGATGGAGAGTTTCTAGGAAAAGAAATCTACCACTTTGGTGCTTGGGACAAGTGTTACTCCAGAGTTTTAAAATGTAGTTCCTATCATTTATTTTATTTTATTTATTTATTTTTCAGTTTTCTATACCGCCCTATCCCCTAAGGGCTCTGGGCGGTGTACAACACAGTAATCATCATGTACAAGTAAAACAGCTAAAACCTTTAAAAGCAGTGATAAAATGAGAAAATAAGTATAATGACTAAAATTTAATTTGCAAAATGGCGTCCGACAATTTCGTTTTCAAACCCTCTTTCAGGGAGGGAAGGACAGCAGATCCCAAGATAACAAAAGGCACAGATGTAAAGGCCATGGGGGGGGGGGCACCATCAATGGCTGGTATCTCCAAAGGCCTGGCGGAACAACTCCGTCTTACAGGTCCTGCGGAATTCCGTAAGGTCCCACAGGGCCCGGACAGCTGGTGGGAGAGCGTTCCACCAGGCTGGGGCCAGGGCTGTAAAGGCCCGTGGAGGCCAGCCGTATCATCGAGGGGCCAGGGACCACCAGTAAATTGGCCTCCGCTGAACGAAGAGGCTGTATAGGGACATGTGGGGTGATGCAGTCCCGAAGATACGAAGGTCCCAGGCTGTGTAAGGCCTTAAAGGTCAGCACCAACACCTTGAAGATGATTTGGAACTCTACTGGGAGCCAGTGCAGCTGGCGCAGCACAGGCTGGATATGATCCCAGGTGGCACTGCCTGTAAGCAGGCGCGCAGCTGCATTTTGGACCAGTTTTAGCTTCCGAATCAAGCGCAAGGGAAGGCCCGCGTAGAGCGAGTTACAATAGTCTAATCTGGAGATGACTGTTGCATGGATCACTGTGGCCAGGTCAGTCTGGGAGAGGAAGGG
Organism: Sphaerodactylus townsendi; assembly: GCF_021028975.2. Classification (NCBI taxonomy): domain Eukaryota; kingdom Metazoa; phylum Chordata; class Lepidosauria; order Squamata; family Sphaerodactylidae; genus Sphaerodactylus; species Sphaerodactylus townsendi. Next base: position 40,077,200 of record NC_059428.1, on the reverse strand, counting down.
GGCCAGCCGCCGGCCTGACGAAGGTGGAAAAAAGCAACCCGGGTTATATGGGCCACCTGGGTCTCCATTGATAGAGACGAATCCAGGTGGACCCCCAGGTTGCGTACAGAGGGGGTCAGTGCCAATGTGACCCCCTCCCACACCAGCGGCTGAAACATCCCCCTCTCCCCCTCGCGGCCCAGCCAGAGGATCTCCGTCTTCGATGGATTCAGTTTTAACCTGCTCTGTCGCAACCAACCAGCGACCGCCTCCAAACAATGCTGTAGAGCTGCAGGGGCGGTGGCTGTTCCCCACTCCATCAATAGAATGAGCTGAGTGTCATCCGCATACTGATGACAGGACAGCCCAAAACTCCGTACCAGCTGAGCAAGGGGTTGCATGTAGATATTAAATAACAGCAGGGATAATAGTGCCCCCTGGGGTACACCGCAATGAAGCGGGCACTTCCGGGAGGCCTCATCCCCGCACCTCACTTGCTGATTCCGACCCCGGAGAAACGAGGAAATCCATTGGAGGACAGTGCCCCGTATACCGGAAACGGCCAGGCGGTGGGTCAAAAGGTCGTGATCGACCACATCAAACGCTGCGGTAAGATCTAACAATACCAGCAGCGCCGATCTGCCCTGGTCAAGCTGCATACGGAGCGTATCTGTGACGGCGACGAGAACAGTCTCCGTCCCGTGCCCAGCACGGAAGCCGGACTGGAAGGGGTCAAAAGCCGATGCGTCATCCAGGAAACCTTGAAGCTGCTCCAACACCACTCTCTCAATTACCTTCCCCAGAAACGAAAGATTCGAGACAGGGCGGTAATTGGCCAGATCCCCAGGATCTAATCATGGTCTTTTTAAGAGTGGGTGGACCACTGCCTCCTTCAGCCCATCTGGGAAAACTCCTTGCTCAAGGGAGTTATTGATGATACTCAACAGATGGGGCCGCAGCTCCGCTCGGCAGGCTTTCACAAGCCAAGACGGGCACGGATCCAGAGGACAGGTAGTAGGTCTAACAGCAACTAAGGTCCTGTCGACAGCAGCTTCGCAGAGCAGGGAAAACTGGGCCAAACAAGGGCCTGAAGACGGCAAGGGAGTCTCCAGTTCACTAATTGTAGCCAACGTAGGTGGAAGGTCATGGCGGAGCGACGCGACCTTATCCGCAAAAAAGCTCATAAAGGCCTCACAGCTTATATCCAATTGAGAATTTGATGACCTCTCTGACAGGGAGGTCAGTGACCGAATTATACGGAACAGTTGAGCCAGGCGGGAGCTAGCGGACGCGAGGGAGGAAGAGAAGAAAACCCTCTTCGCTTCCTTAGAACATAAGAACATAAGAACAAGTCAGATGGATCAGACCAAAGTCCATCTAGTCCAGCTCTCTGCTACTCGCAGTGGCCCACCAGGTGCCTTTGGGAGCTCACATGTAGGATGTGAACGCAATGGCCTTCTGCGGCTGTTGCTCCCGATCACCTGGTCTGTTAAGGCATCTGCAATCTCAGATCAAAGAGGATCAAGATTGGTAGCCATAAATCGACTTCTCCTCCATAAATCTGTCCAAGCCCCTTTTAAAGCTATCCAGGTTAGTGGCCATCACCACCTCCTGTGGCAGCATATTCCAAACACCAATCACACGTTGCGTGAAGAAGTGTTTCCTTTTATTAGTCCTAATTCTTCCCCCCAGCATTTTCAATGTATGCCCCCTGGTTCTAGTATTGTATTCCTTTGTCGCCATCTCATAGGCTTTCATAAACATCCTATAAGATGTTCGCGCAGCTTCGTCGTGAGATTTCCTCCATGCTCGCTCTAGTCGTCTAAGACCCCGTTTCATCTGACGCAACTCCTCCGTATACCATGGAGCGCGTCGAGAGCGGGGGCGTAGAGGACGCCGGGGGGCAACAACATCGATGGCATCGGAGAGCCGGGCATTCCAGTCCTCCACCTGCTCATCGAGTGTGCCGGAGGGTTCAGGGTCCCAAAGAGCATTCAGGAAACCAAGTGGATCCATAAGTCTCCGCGGGCGAGCATAAACCAGCCTGTCGCCTAGACGGGGGTGTTGTGGCGGGTCCACCCGGACCTTCGAGGCATAATGGTCGGACCATGGCACTCTGTCAGTAGAGGATACGACCAAGTTTATCCCCGACCCGAAGACCAAATCCAGCATGTGCCCGGCTTCATGGCTGGGGCCAGAGTTTATTAAGGAGAGGCCTAGCGTCGCCATGGATGACACTAGGTCCACGGCCATCATACATGAGGCGGCGTCGACATGGACGTTGAAGTCACCCAAGACAATAAGTCTGTGGAACCACAACGCCCAGTCTGACACCACCTCTAACAGCCACGACAGGCTGTCTCTCGGTGCGCTAGGCGACCGGTACACCAGGAGAACAGCCACCCTCTCCAAGGCCAACCACTCCAGGCCTACACACTCCATGCCAGTGACCTCCGGGACGGGGACTGCCCTAAAGGGAATAGACTCACGGATGAACAGTGCCACCTCACCCCCCCGGCCCTGTGTTCGCGATCGGTGGAGGCACGCGAAACCCGGGGGCATGACTTCGCCCAAGGCGACGGTCTTACCTTCGCGCACCCAGGTTTTGGTGACACCTGCCAGGTCCACCTGCTGGGCAGCGAGAAAATCTCGGAGTACCGTGGTCTTATTGTTGATGGACCTGGCATTAATTAACACCAAAGACGAAGCAGAGTGTCCCTGATCCCCATCGTTTCTTGGGATAGGTCGGAGGTCAGAAGGCGGACGAGCATAACTATATCTCGTACGTCTTCTATCATGAAGAGAATACTCATATCAGTTTGTTTACAGGAATGACTCTTTAAAATCCTCAGGCTCAAGAACTGCCTTCTCCCTAACTTTGCTTCCTTCATCCCCTTCCATGTTCACACAGCTTGGAAAGCAGTCATTTCTAACACAAATCATAGGCTGCTTCCGCACGGGACAAAAAAGCTGGTAAAAGGACGGTAAAAACAGCATTATAGGTGGGGAGTTTGCACGGCCATTGCTGCAGCAATGCGGCAACCCTCCAGCAGGCCCACAACGGTTTATTAGAAAGTCGCTCACTGAGCGTGTCTTTTAAACAAAGCCTTTTCAATTCACTTCACCAGCCTCTGGGCATTTTGGTCACAATATTCTAATCCATGGGCACCAGTCTAACTAAAGCCCTCAACTTGCAAAATACTTCACATTTGCACCAAATTACCTATCAACGCTCTCAGGAATTTGTGGAGCATAATCCCAGAGGACTTCTTCTGCAGCAATGAAATATTTCCACTCTTTAATCATTCGCAGTTCTTTAAATGATAATTTCTTTGTCGATATAGCTGGATTGCCACATTCTTGTATCTCCAGGTAACCATGCATTCCAGCTAATTTGACAGACAGATAGAACGAGGACAATTATGACTATTAGTCCTTTTTTTTAAAAAAAAAAGTTGTAACAAGATGTATTGGCCCATGCAAAATTTCCTTCTCCCCAAAATAAAATCCATGCAATACCCTCTTATCAGAGTCAACCAAAGCAACACAAAACATTGTGCAATGTAACATAGTATTAGATCACAAGAAATTCTGTACATCAAGTGGCCTTTCACATTGTTTTTTGGTTTTGTTAGATTAAAATACCGTATATACTCGTGTATAAGTCGACCCGCATATAAGTCGAGGCATCTAATTTTACCACAAAAAACTGGGAAAACTTATTGACTCGCATATAAGTCGAGGGTGGGAAATAGAGCAGCTACTGGTAAATTTCAAAAATAAAAATAGATACCAATAAAATCATATGTATTTTTGTCTCATTCATATTACAGTTTCACACCAGAACCAATGTAGCCACAACAAATAAACGAATGTTCTCCTAAACCTCATGCTCAACAACCTAAATTCCTCCTCACCAGCCAAAACTGACCAAAGTTTCATTTAATTAATCCATCTATAGTTTAAACTATCTAAAGACTGCAGTTCTAATAATTATATTTGTAATTATACTTGTAACTAACCCATGAGATGGAAGATCTTTCTGACCTTCCTTTTTTTCTGGAAGGACCAGTACCAATAAATGCAAGAGTTTAAAAGAGAGTTAGGTCACGTGACTGACTGGCGACATGGGAACCACACGAAATCATGGCACAGCATTTCTTTGCTCATGATACATGTTACATGCAAGTACCACGTCACACCGTGTCATGCTTTGTGCACAGATGTAGTATCAATAATGTATGGCAGTGCCCTTGTATTGCCCAGCTTACAACAAGCACTTGCATTCATGGGGGGGTCCCAACCACTACAGCAATGTATCCTTTCACCTGATGGAAGCAAGACTGAACCTGCCCAGCAGGGTCATCCATGGATCTCCCAGATCAAATTGGAAACCAATATGCATGTGTTACTTTAGCAGTATTTTACCTCTATTTTCATTCCCATGCTTTACATTCAAATTCTGTCCTGAATCTCAAAACTATTTCTCTTTTGTGCTAGCCAAGTCATCAGATGAGGACACCAATACTTTCTCTTATATACTCTCTTGTTTGCTAGCAGAGCAATCACTTCCAGAGCAAAAGCAAATTTATATGTTCAGTTCCCTTTGCATACGTGCTGCATCTGCAGTACTCAGGGTTGGTTTGGACTACCCACCCACCCCCACCCCCCCGCGCCACTGCTATTCTTTGGATGGACAGAGATCACAATGCTATGGGAAGTTTTCTGGTGCAAAACTAAACCACTCATCAGCCTTTCTTTATGGCTTTGAATATGTTTTTTGCAGACAAACTGCAGTTCTCCATAGTAGCTTTCACAATCTACATGAAACTAAAAGTTATGTGTGCCTTCCATTTAAGAAAAAAACAAACCCCAAGCCTACAGTCAATTGCACAACTGTCTGCTTAGTAAAGATCTCCTTGCCTTGCAGATGTTTTTGGACAACAGAAGAAATTAGCCACCTTCCTGTGTGGCTTACGGACATGTTTGCCGTTGATGATGCCCCTCCAACAAGGTTGACAGTTGACACTTTGTAGCGGTTTTGCTCCAGGGTTTGACCATTGAAATGGATGGAGAAGATCTCTGGTGAAGAACTCATCCCTATCAAATGCCAGCTAATGCGATCATAAGCACACACTTCAATGTCTGAAATAAAAAGAGGACAGAGAAAAGAAGCTGAATCTTAAAACTCATTCAATGCCAGTCACAATCTGATTCCCTTCTACCATTTGCAGTGGAAGACATTTAATGAGTGATGAGAGAAGGAAAGTCTCCTTTTATTTGTCTTCTGCTCAACAGGTGACCTACAATGCAGACACTGTACTTGCCAAGGAGACAAAGAACAGTAACAAGCAAACATGGTTTACAATTCTATATAGGACCAATTCACTTAACCAAAGTGGCATGCAGAGATTACAGGGTAAAGAGATCAGTGCAGAGTATTGCAAGGTTTCACTTCATCATCATGTAGCAAGCTCTATTGATATTTAGAGTAGTACTTCTTTAACCTCCCAAATATAGTAATTACAGTTAAATGAAGCATGGAAAATAAGTCTGTTTCACTGATAAGCAGTCTATTAGCAATGACAGCTAAATGAAACCTTTGCATTTAAAAAAGAATGTTTTAAAGAAAGAATGTTCTAGTAATATTTTGATTACTAAATGATACAGACATTAACACCAAATTGCTGTTTCCTTCATGCTTTGCTTTATCTGCTTCCAGAGGATGGCATCTGTGGAAAAAGAATGGTGGTTGGTTCCTGCCTGATAATTCTTATGCCCTGAGGTCTTATAATCAGAAGCTTTGCATTAACATTGTTAATACAAGCTAAGTTGCAAGCTGAATTCATGGGAAAACTTCCATGGCTATCTCAACACATTATTGATTCTGTGAATTGGCTCTAGTTGTCTAGAACACTGATGAATCCAAACCATATGTCATATATACCAAGCTATGTGAACTGTTCATCACTGCGAAATGGATGAGCAAAATGTGTTATAAAGGGAAGGAAGAAAGACAGGAAGATCTGGGTCTCCTATAGTGCAATCTTCTGTATGTTTACACAGAAAGAAGTCCAGCCTTGCTTTGTTTTGTTGAAGGCTTTCATTGCTGCAATCAACTGGCTCTCATGAGTTTTCCAATTGTGTGGCTATGGTCTACATTTAGACCCTGGCCACACGGCCTGGAAAACGCACAACAACCATTTGTTCTGTTTGGATACTCCCCCGTAATGCTGCATAGGGCTGTAGCCTTAATGGAGTTTTCCAAACACCTTATGGAAGGGTACACATTAAAAGCATTCTGTGAACAGGGTTGCATTTGAACTAAATGTTCCGCAGACACAAGGTACTTTCTGCTTGTCTGCCTCCTCCCTTCCTCTGCAGTCTATGGACTTCCTGGACATGCTGGTCCTGGGGAGAAAAAGAGACCCTCCAGAATAGCCTGAAAGGCAAATTGAAAGGCAAGAAAGCAGAATTGGCAAAAATTATGCTTCATCTTCAGTTAGGTGAAAATTTGGACTGGATCTAAACCATAGAGTGTTCTGGAGTAATATCTGGCATCTAGCTCTACTATATTAAGGTCTGCCCTATTTACATGATTATCATAGCATACCATTTCAAATTGCTATGTACATTGACTTTCTGCCCATGAACCACCATGCATAGTATCATATTTTAAATGCATCACAGTGTGGCTTGTAGTGGAGAGTGTAAATCCCAATTCAATATATGGCAGTACTGTTACAGTCTAAACATTATAGAAAAGCTACCAAAGAAGTGCAGTTTCTGCATTCTCTAGTTCAGTTCCAACGTGCAGTGAACGTATTTGTATTTCATCCCTACAGAGAGCTTCATGAGCCTCACGAAACCCCTGGGAGTTACGGAAATATTCAAATCCCTCTTTTTCCCCAGACAGTAGCAGAAACAGGAAAGTAAAGATACAAATCAATCCTACCAACTGTGCCTAAGCTTTCCCTATTCTGTCAGTCAAGTTCATGCAGTACCTGGCAGAGTTCCATTAGCATAACCATTAATTGTGTACAGGAGGGAAGTAACTTTTTGCCAGCTTTTGCTTTCATCAAACACAGCAAACATCAATACATACTCCCGATCAAACAGTTTCTGTGTTCCATTTTCATGCAGACTTCCTAGAAGAAAAGGGAGGAAAGGGTATCTCAGATCAAAAAGAAACTTAAAAAAAATCAAAATACATACAAATAATGAAGACTCTAGTATGGGTCTGACACAGGGTAACACAATTCAGGTCTTCACAGCCCAGCCTTTTCCTCATAAGCAAGATACTGGTGTTTAGGAAGTGTTTGTTTTTAATTTGCTTCTTTATTACAGTTTCTTTCCTGCATTCCTGCAAGGAGCTCAGAATTGCATATGTGGTATTCTCATTAAATTCCCAGAAATATCCAGACATGTTTATTTGCACCAATGATGCTAAATTGGACTGTTTCAGAAGATTCCCTGGTTCCAGCACTAAACTTACATTGAACTGACATGGTTAAATAGAATCCTTTAAAAAAAGAGAGAGTTGTACACCATTGCCCTTAATAGTGAAAATACAGCCTAGTCTGATTATAGTTTTTGAAAACCCAGTGACTCCATTTATTGTATTTATTGCATTTATTATAAGTGCTTCAGTTTGGTCATTAAAAAAAAGTCAAAACATTAATTTATTTTATTAGATTTTTATGTTGCTCTTCCCTACCAAGGTAAGCTCAAAGCAGCTTACAACAAATGAAAAGAAAAGGGTATGGGAAGGAGATCTGCTAAGATTAAGGTGACCAGGCGTCCCGCTTTTGGTGGGACAGTCCCGCCTTAAACCAATCTGTCCTGCATCCCGCGGGGTTTTTTAACTGTCCCGATTTTGCCTTCTGGGGCGCTCTTTTTTTCCCGCCCTGTCACAGGGCGGGAAACAGGGAAGCGCCCCAAAAGGCAGTGCGCTCCTGTGGCCGCGCGCGCGCCCCCCCGTCCCGGTTTTAAAAGGTGACAATCTGGTCACCTTAGCTAAGATGGACCCTGCTGCTGTGCTCAGCCATAGGCAAGGCAGAACATTTCTGCCTTTCAGGCCCCATGGAATTGAAGTAAACCCTTCAGTGACCAGGTCTCATTTGACAGAGCATTTCACCAGGCTGGGGCCAGAGTTGAGAAAGCTCTGTCTCTGGTTAAGGACAGCCAGACATTTTTCAGGCCACAGACCACCAGCAGGTTGCTATTCGCTGAGCAAAACGCTCTTTGAGGGGTGTATTGCGAGAGGCAGTCCCGCAGAGACAAAGGTCCCAGACTTTTTAGGGCTTTAAAGGTTAATACCCAAACCTTAAACCTGATTCGACATTCCGTCTGGTGCCAGTGCAGCTGATGGAGCACCAACTGGATATGTGCTCAAGGGTATCCAATTTATCCTTATTTGCAGAAATTAAACTCACCCAGAGGGGGTGACAGGGCAGTCCCGCCTTAAAACAATTTGTCCTGCGTCCTGCAGTTTTTTTGAACTGTCCTGGTTTTTGGGAGGCTGCCGCACTGCCTTCTGGGGTGCGCCCGCCCGGGTCCCGGCTTACAAAGGTGACAATCTGGTCACCTTAGTTTAAGACACACTTCTCAGTGTAGAAACCATAGCTCCAAAACTCAAATTTTCTTATTGTAAAGTTTATTTTTGTTATGACAGTTTATTTTACTGTGATTATTTTCAATGATCCTATTGTATGTACGAGTCATCATGAATTGGGGGGGGGGGCATTCAGAAGAAAGGTGGACCAAACATTTAAATATCAACATCATTTAGATATGGGCAGAAAACATAAATGCAGGAAATAGATACAGATATACCCCAATTACTAACACCTTATGATTTCATCAACTTAAAAGTATGTGAATACCTTCTTTACATATCAGCAAGGCACCAATAAGGCCAGAATTGAAGTCCTGTACCATGTTTTCATGGGAGTAGTAGGTATAGGTGAGACAGGGGGGGTCAGCCTTTTTAGGCCCGATTTCTGCAGTGACTACCCACACATACTTATATGTGTGACCTGAAGGTACAGCATCATCCAGCGTCTCTACAGCTGATGTTTTGTCAGCATATGAGGCACCTTAAGGCAGAGAAAACAGAGAACAGTAAATATCTTCTGTACTAACGAACAGAAACCATATACTAATGAGCCCTTTACAAAATATTTGTAAGAATGAGGATATCCTTTACCATATATAATAAATGATGTACATGCATACTCTTTACACACACACACAGGCTAATCCTAGAACTATTCACACAGACAGCACAGTCTGCAGGCTTGAATTTGCATTCCCTGTTTCTCTTCAAATAAAAAAGTAAAAAGAGAAGAAACTGATTTATTCAGCTCTCACACAGTTACAGTCTTCTTGTTCTTGTTGCTGTTGTTGAGAGGTGTATGTCCATACTGTACAAGTGTATTTATTCCAAAACAAGCCTGCTAACGTATTTCCTATTGCTGTGCAAACAAAGAAAAGCTGTGAACCTTTTCAGATTGCTTTTCTTCTCTACTGCCATACTGACAAGATTCCTGATGCAGTTCCTTTGCTGAACACTATATGGAAGAGCATCTAGGCACTTGAAAGGCATACAAGCTTTAACTGAAGCAGAACTGATCTAGTTGGGTGCTGTGTGGTTTCCGGGCTGTATGGCCGTGTTCTAGCAGCAAAGCCTTCGACAATACATAGAACTGATCTAATTTCAAATGTGAATGGTAAAATCAAACAGCATGACAAAAGTGTTTGGGAGGAAGCTCAGATATTCTGAAGCAGGAGACTTGACACAGTAATTTGGATCAATTCCTGTTCTGATATATGGTTTTCTGTGCAGGTAGAATATGCTCATGAAGGAAGGAAACATGATGCCCAGCAATAAACAAACAAACAAATCTGGGGTAGGAAGGAAATATACTTCTTGCATTTCTACTTTATAGTGAAAGCACCTTAAGTTTATCCACTTTTATTTTCCAGATAATCTGAGGTTGTGCAAGAGCCCAAGAGAGATGTCAGGTTGGCATGTCTTCTGGGAAAGACAGGAATGAATCTATCTTTTCAGTAGATTTCTTTCTCTAGCTGTCCTATACTACCTGAGGAGGTCCCCTAAGCCCTCAACAGCAGCTTTGGAGGATGGTACGAGTTCATAGTGGGAGACAGAAAAACCCTATTCCATAAACATAATTTTCTCAATCACACTTATTACCTCAACTATGGGTGTTCAAGCTAATCTAACTTGTCTAACCCAGGCAGCTGATGAGACTGGGTGTATGGAATATCCAGCTGTTTCCAAACAGCCTTGAGAGATGCAGCTGTTCATTCCCATGCTTCCAACATCCTCCAGAAGAAAACAGAATGCTTTTGAATGCAGTGGATGAATAATCCTTTAGGTAGTTCACTGAAGTGCCTGTGAACACATACTGACACATTTAAAACCCTCCCTAAGGGGAAGGGAGGGGGCATACCTCAGTGGTGGAGAATCTGCTTGGCACATTGAAGATTCCTAGTTCAATCCCCTGCATCTCCAGTTTTAAAAGGCTGAGGTATATGCATCTACCGACTGGTGATGTGAAAGACCTCTACCAGAGACCTTGGAGAGCTGCTGCCAGTCTGAGTAGACAATACTGATTTTGATGAGCCAATGTCTTGGTTCAGTATAAGGCAGCTTCATGTATTCATAACTAGGGACTAAATGAGGATAGAGGCTTGTCAGGGACAGCTGACTGAAAATAGGGACCGTCCATGGAAAATCAAAATAACTGAATCCAGTTTCTGTTCTTCATTCCCCTTTCTGGTCAGTTCCATAGGAAGGTTTATATGTTATTCATAGATCTTCTTTGCATTACCAGCACTGGGTACTCAACAAAGGAAATGTTTTTTTTTCAAGCATAATTCCAGTCAAACACTAAGTAAACAGCACATGAGCACAGCAAGCAAACTGACAAGATGTTCACTGGGTACATAAACAATCCCAGATCAGATCCAAAGTTCAGTGGCATCAGAAAGCCACTGTGATTTTCCTGATGATTTTCTCACTGCCTTTTTTGTTGACCATTATACTTGGAGTATTAATCTTGCTGTAGGGTTGTCATTGGAGGAGGATAAAACCCCACTGGCCAAACTTTTTTTCCAGTTGCCACAATATTTCTGCTAATGCCAGGATTATTTTGTCAAAATTAATTGACCGAAAGTTGGCAGCACTGGTTTTTAAAGGCTTGCACTACATATACCACACTAAAGAGAGTGCAGTGGTTGGATTCTTTTCCCCATGCATGGTTTCATATATGGCAATATGAGAAGCTGAAGGATGCATGAATGTACTTTCTCCTAGGCCAGGGGTAGGGAACCTGCGGCTCTCCAGATGTTCAGGAACTACAATTCCCATCAGCCTCTGTCAGCATGGCCAATTGGCCATGCTGGTAGGGGCTGATGGGAATTGTAGTTCCTGAACATCTGGAGAGCCGCAGGTTCCCTATCCCTGTCCTAGGCCATTGTGCAAAAGCTTTGTTGGGTCAAGATAGACAGAGCTGGTGGTGGCAAAACAGTGCAGCAATTTGGCAGTGCCAATCAATGCTCCATTGCTTCTGAAAATTGATCACTGGGGCACTGTTATATGCACATGTGTGCAACATGTGGTTGATCCCTAATCAGGCTAAGAAACGATGGGAGAGGAAGGGTGTTTTTTGAATGTTTTTTTTAAAGGAGCCTGTTTTTTCCTGCTGATTTGCTGCTGCTGATTGCAGATAGCTGCGTGGAAGGGTGGAGGCCAGGGTTATGACTGAAAGCATTTTTCCTCCCAAGGTATGAATTTGGTTGATTCACAAGCTTGTCAGGATGTGGAATTCTTACGAGGCTTGTGATGAGTTCTGAGACCATGCAGACAGTTATCTGAGTGCTAGCCTGGTGTAAGTACAGGTCATGTCATCGCCACCTCTCAAGTTATGGAATGCAGTTGAATACTGTGGTGATCTTTGAGCTGTGCTTGAGTGGGTCCAATTCAAGTTTCGCCTAAAATACGAACCCATACCATACCAAAAGAATGATATGACACACTTCAGTCTCAAGGCCCATACTTTGGAAGGAACCAAGCACTTCTTGAAGTGTGTAGCCCTTAAAATGCCTCAGTACCTTGAAAGACTAGACTCTTTATGAGAAGTCTGTCAGGACTTCACAAGTGGTGCCATAATATGTCTCATAAGTTATTCCAGAATTTGTTTGGGAAGACTTGAGGTCCCTATGAATATCTTTAAAAGGCAGCACTATTTACTTCTTTGGCAAAGGTTCCTTCTTAATTTCTCACATGACATTCATAGGCTCTCTCCTATCATCTGAGCATTTTTTGCCAACATGAGATCAATAGGTGTTACACTGGAATTACAGAGGCAGAGAAAAACTTCGTTCCAATCTACAACACAGAAAGCGATGAGAACATCTCACAGCACTTACCCTCTGATTGTTTGCTGTATGACATGCCTTGTGGATGAATGCTCAGTGGTTTGTTTGCCATGTTCTTAAAATGAATTATGAGTGTATCTCCGACTTCAGCACGCAGTGTCGGCCCCAAAAGTCCTACAAATATGCAATGTTTTTTTTAAAAACAAGGGAAAGTTTGAATAACAAAATGGTACTTCTTGATTGGAGATAAGATTATAATACAGGAGACGAGGGTCAGATTTCTGGATATGTTCTGTGGTTATCAGGATATACTACCATTCTACCATAGTAACTTAAAAGCAAAAAGAGTTAACATGGCTTATACTGTTACATATATTGAGTCATCTATCTGCTCAGCATGACAGGAATCTTTACAACTTTTTATGCCTTGTTAGAAGTGACCATTAAAAGAAGTCATTTTGCTGATTTGGTCATGAAACATGTAGAGACCCTGAAGATGGAAAACCAGGTAGAGTGGACATATGATTAGAAACCATTTTGACAATGCCAGACCAAAGGAGTAAATATTATGTATTTGTTGTCTGTTAGGATTTGACTGATCTTCTCTTGCTGGGATGAAGAAGGGTTAAATTATGCATAGACCCTTAGCCCTCTGGACAATATAGTCGTCATTGCTTCAGACACAAGATATTTCTTTTTGAAGGGGACTGGTTTTGTTGTCCTGGTCATGGCTGAGGCCATGTAGATTGCTGTCTTGCCATGATGTTCTTCTAGGGAGAGAGTAGGTGCAATCTCCCAATGGTCCTCTAGTGAAGGGCATATATAATATAAAATGAAAGTGGTTATTGTATAGCATATAGGGCAGTATTTTATGAAAGAACGTAGGACAACACTGATAGTGGTTCAGCTGCAGTTGTCAAACTGAAGGGATAGCAATATTGTATGGAAGATGAACTGTCATTTTCTCACTATAAGTTCCATGGTGATCAACCACAGGATGTGATGGGAAATGGCTTTTTACCATTAAAGTTGTTATTGTGAGGTACCATTTCCTGATTTTTAGAGACCAGATGACAAGACCCTGTGAAAACCAGCCACCTGTAAGCAATCTCACTCAGTAAACAGTCCCTTCAGAAAACTACTCTCTTCTTTTTCATAGCAATGTTTTCATTGGCCCTTCCTAGTCAATGTGACTTTGTCCGCCAAAATGCATTACTACAAAATGCAGAATAATTTTTTAGAAGCAATCCGTTTAGAAAAATGTGTACCAATAGAATGTGGGTAGAAACACAACTGACCAAATGTCTTAAGGATGAGTTCCTTTTCTCAGGAAGTGTGTCTCAGCTTACTTGCATGTTGCCAAAGTGACAGAGATGGAGTTTCCTCTTTTTGTGTATTAAACTACAATTTCTGTGCAATGCTTTGAGGGAGTATTTTTGTCTGAAAAGCAGGCTGAACATATAATAAACAAACAGCTTTAAAACAGGTTATATTGATTTTAAAAACGGCTTCTGAAAATAATGTTATCTTCACCTGACAGAGCATCTGTTGGTTTTTCTTTTTTGAAACCTGCTTCATACTGTCTGTAGACAATTTTGTTGAACGGAGGACTTGAATTTAGTAATCTGAAACAGAAAGGATGGGAGAAAAAAGGATGTAAAAATTCTAAGGCATGACATGCTATGACACTGTTCAAATTAGGCATAGTTAGATAAATTAATTTGTATATTTTATTCCAGCTGCACATTTTGTAGCAATTTTCAGACTATATTTCAGAATTTATCATTTTACATTCTAACTTTAACTCTTGGCTGAATTCAGCCACTGATGGAAGCAAAATCAAGGAGCGCAGGAAGTCGGTACGGCACTACCAGGTTTTACTCTGAAATCACATGGGCTAGCAACTTGCTGTGTTTTATTATGAAAGCTGACATTCTCAAGATCTGGGATGACGAACCCTAAAGAATAAATTCTGAAGATTTCTTACAATCCACCTCATCAGACCATTTCAATATTAAACATGATGATGTGTAGAGGAGCTTTGAAATTTCTATCAGTTGGAGGCACTACTGCATGTCAACTAGGAGCTTCTCATTGCTTCTTGCTCTTAAGACATTCACTGTATAGGCTACTCTCAAGAAAATCACATTGCAATGAATTACTTAGGTACAGTGACTGTGTGCCCAGTGGCTTCATAGAGGAGAGAGTTACACTTTTGTGGCTGATGCTCTACATCATATGCAATCTACAAAGCGGTGCACAATTGCACCCTTTATTCTGTTGTCCAAAACATTCAACATGCAAGATTTCATCTTCCCCTTCATAAATATATTAATTT